>NW_026593286.1:9956644-10090503 GCF_907164565.1 Psammomys obesus
TATCTATCTATCTATCTATCTATCTATCTATCTATCTATCTATCTATCTATCTATGTTTCTTGAGACAGGGTTTCTCTGTGTAGTCCTGGCTGTCCTGGAACTCCCTCTGTAAAACAGGCTGGCCTCAAACTCACAGGGATCCTCCTGTCTCTGCCTCCTGCGTGCTGGGATCAAAGGCGTGCGCTGCCCACCATCACCCAGCTAAAATGTTCCTTTATAAATGATACAGTTGTGAGTGTCATTGGGGGTAAGAGGTTTTTTTGTTGTTGTTTTTTGTTTTGTTTTGTTTTCCTTAATGGATTTTAGATGATTTGAAGAACCACAAAACCTCACAGCCCAACTATGAAGGAACTTGATGAGTGTTTTCCGACTCTAATGGGCTATGACACACGCTGAGCTCTGGCGGGAAAACAAGCTGAGCACGTTTGCACCGCAGTGTGGGCTGCTGTGCATTCAGACCCCCAGGTGCTGGTGACGGCCTTATTACTCACCAGCTCATTTGCCATCTCCTTTCCGCTTACTGTCAGCACTGTCGCTGAAGACGGCAAGGCAGGTTATTTCACATAACATGTGAGTCGAATACACTTTCTCTCCTCGCTCAGTTGAAGACAGAGACAGAGTGTTGAGACACAGCGTCGTTCAGACAAGCTGATTCTACGTCTCAGTCCATTCAAACAGCCTCTTTGCCGCCAGAGGTTGATTATTTTATAAGGAAATAAACAACTGAATTTCTGCAAATCAAAATTATATTTTGATAGAATTTTGTTTCCTGGAAGTTCAAAATCACTTCCTACAGTTGGCACAGGGGCATAGGTGGGGATTAGCAACAGGACATAAAAAAAATCATTATCCCTTTGAAGTCTATCAGGCACTTTCTCCCTCACTCATAGCTGTGTTCTGCACGTGCTGAACATGGTAGCAGTAAGAGTTTCATATGTTTAGTTCTATGATTCCCAGCATATCTCAGGAGCCACGAATGCACTTGGCAGCGTGAAAATAATAGCACAGCTTTAATCCACCCATATCTGCAAACATATATGTGTCCTCCTGGACCCATACACACACATGCAAGCACACACACACACGCACACACACACACACACACACACACACACACACACACACAGGCATATATGCACACAGTCCCACGACGATGCAAATTTACCATTGAGCTTAAAATCGGCTTGAAAAGGCAATGCTATAGCTTCTACTTGTATTCGGCAGTCGTTTGTGTTTCTATTAGAATATGCTCAACTCTAATGTTCTGATTTTTCTATATTCACAGAGAAGTGCCTGCATTAGCAAACAGCATTCATGGCTTCTTTTGCTCATCTTTTTATTTCAGGGTCATCCAGGACCACTGGGGCCACAGGGACCAATAGGGCCCTTGGGACCCCCGGGACCCATTGGGATTCCGGGAGAAAAAGGAATGAGAGGTGACAGTGGCCTTCCCGGACCAGCAGGGGAAGAAGGAGGCAAGGTGAGTTAATGAATATCTTACCTGTCTCCAGCGCCCAGGGTTTGTTTGCTTGTTTAAAAGTCTCAGGACAGTTTACTCATATGTAAAGAAAACTCCCCCCTATAGACAAGCTGTAAATCGCAGAAGCTGCCTGAAGGAGGAGAATGGAGAAGAGAAGGGAAAACATGTTCAGTCTAAGCTGGCATGAAGGCATAGAGGCATGGGGGCATGGAGGTTAGACACATGACGGACAAACAGCCCCGTGACAGGCAGGAGAACTTCCGGGAAAAGTAAGGGAGCCGAAGCTGTTGAGGAAGCCCAAAGTGTTAGGAGAAGTGTGTTTAAAGAGAGAGATAGAAAGTTGAAGTCATCCCTTCTGAATAATTTGAGGCATGCGCAGGTTTGCAGCACTCCCAGCCGGTAGCCTGGTAAGTGGCTGCCCCGTGGGTAGCGACTCTGGGAAGGAAAAGTACAGTATCTCATTAAAGGACAATTTATTCTGCCCATCTCTTCATAACACTCAGGTTCATGCGTGCACCTGGTCAGAAACTAAGACACAGGACTCTGCGTTAGCCAGTCTTTTTCCCAGCCCCTCTCCCGGGGAGCAAGCTGCTTGAGAACATTTCTCCAATCTGTAAATGTCCACGTGGAAGACTTGTGGCGTTCATCGGCTTTCGGGACAATCCAAAAGAAGCATTGAGTGTGACAAGCTGAACCTTTCATTTTTCAGTCAACAATATGTCTTAGAGAGTATCTATCCTATGCTAATTTCCTTTTTCTTTTTTTTTTCCTTTTTTGGTTTTTTGAGACAGGTTTCTTTGTGTAGCCTCGGCTGTCCTGGACTCACTTTCTAGACCAGGCTGGCCTCCAACTCATAGAAATCAGCCTGCCTCTGCCTCCAGAGTGCTGGGATTACAGGTGTCTGCCACCAGGCCCAGCCTATGTTAATTTCTTAACCCACATATATTTCTTAGGAAAAAAACAAAAAAACACTGAATATGCCATCTTGTGTGTAAAACCACAGCCTGTTTTCTGTTGGTGTAAATATGATTTTGATTTTTTTTCAGCTCTACAGATACAGTGCCAGGGCAGGGATATAACCCCATCAATTATTGTTGTTCACATTAAGAGTCTGTTGTCCTGGGAAGGATGCTGAGGGCTGGAGTTTGACAGCATGCTGAACGTTTGACTTGGGTTGGTTCTGCCGAGTTGCCTTCCTAGACCCATACAGCAGTGTGCTTTAAATTTAAGGATGCTCCTTAAATCTAGGGGCCTAGAGCAATCAGTGTAAAAACGAGTGACAACGAGTGCTAAGGTCTTTTGATCTGGGATTACCAGCTGTTCATAGTTTCGGGTAAATGTACTTGCCGATCTAATAATTAAGTCATTTTTACGTCTTTGTTTCGTATTTTGGAATTAGGGTCCAACTGGTGTCCCTGGATTTCCAGGCTTGGATGGCGTTCCTGTAAGTGTGCCCACACTTTTCTCCGTTGTTTTAAAAAAGAAACAGCCGCTAGAAGCCTTAAAGCGATGCAGAGTTGTGGCAGTGTGCATATGTCATCTGAGTATGCGGGAGGCTGAGGCAGGGGGATTGTGAGTTTGAGGCCATCTTGGTTTGCATATGGGAACCAGAAAACAGAAAAAAAAAAAAGAAAGAAAGAAAGCAAACAGACACCATCATAAACAAATGTCCCTGAAAAACATATGCTCAAAGAAGATGTATGATTGGTTCTTGCTCTTAAATTTTCTAAGATAATTAAAGAATGCTTATTCAATTTTGTGCAATAATTCCTGAATCAAAACATTTTACACAAAGAGCAGAGTCATACAGCACAGAAGCTCAGTGGAAGAAGGAAGCCGGTTTTGGGGAACATTACAATGCAGCAGACTCCTCCAAAGTTGGAGAATAACTTACCATGGACACAGTACATTTTAAAGCTGCAATTTTACCATGTAACACTTTTAGGAAACCTCACAAAAGGAAACAAGTAAACAGACCAGTCGTAGTTTCTGAAATTCGGTGGTCCAAGTGGGACAACCTTTGCATTGGGGTTTTTCTTGTGGAAAGATTTCATTCACGGTCCTGTCTTCTGCAGGGTCACCCGGGGCCTCCAGGACCCAGAGGCAAACCTGGTGTGGATGGCTACAATGGCTCAAGAGGGGATCCTGGATTTCCAGGAGAAAGAGGAGGTCCTGGCCGGGGAGGCCCCCCTGTAAGACCGTTAGCACAGCCTCGAGTGATCCTAAGTGAAAAGACTTTATCCATTGCAGGAATCAGTTTGCTCTATGTGGGAAGTGGAGTCGCTGCAACGTTGCCTCCAGCACGGTGAACTACAATAGGTGTTTGGGAAGGGGGTTGGCGAGGTGGATAGAACCAGAATGTGTAGGGGCTTCACAGGCCGTGGGAAGAGAAACGCTGAGTGGCTTTAAGGAGGGGTGTGAACCAACTGGTTTCGTTAAGGCATTTCTGGTTTCTGCACAAAGACTGGGGAGTTAAGGAGGAGGGGACACTTTACCAAAACTTACACCCCACCATGCAGGCTGAGTTTGTGTTTACCTATAGCTTCAGCAAGGGATAGGGATATTCCCTTATTCTGGCCACCCACCTTCCCACATCTCTCACTTAAGTGAAAATCAGAAAAAGTTTGGCCTGGGTCAGGATGTACTGTACGAAATTCCCAAAGAACTAATAAAAACTGAGAAAAAAAAAATTAAATAAATAAATAAATAAATGCTTTCCCTTAAGAAAAAAGTCTCTCAGCCTTTCTCCCTTGCTATTTAAATAACTCTTCTCCAATTCTCGCAAAAGGTTTCCTAGCGGCACGGTTTCCTAGCGGCACTACCGGAGCCATCCGTTTTCTCTTCATTGCTCTTCCCAGTGCTCTCCACTGAAGGAGGACTGGTTAGAACATAGAACTCAGAAGGAATTCCAGGCTGGCACATTTCTTGATATCCCATAAAAATCACCTTGAGTGCTAAGGTTCTCAACCAAGTCCATTCTGCTCTAAGTTCCCGAGCAGCGAGCCGAAGGTACACATCCTCTGCTCTTCCCGCTAGACCAGGCTTCACTCCACTGACTCAGGCATTTCAGAGGGCGGGGGCTCTCAGGGCTAGCTTTGCCATAGCAAGCAGTGCTGGCGCACGGTTGGAACGCCACAATGGCTCCTTGGTTGAGCAGCGTTCTCTCTTTTTGGCTCTTCTGAACAGCCTGCTTGTAAAGTGAGACTTTCATGAATGCTAAAGCTAAAGTAACCTCAGCCACTCATGGGAAAGTTGCTTCTGTCTTGTGACTTTTTAAGTGTTGGAGTTAATCCGTTAAAATGTTGCTGTCGCTTATAAGTCCGTGAAGTTAAAAAAAAAAACTTTTGAACTAATATTTATGTAGTTCTTTGTAATCTGAAACAGTGAGAATCAAAGCGCCGTGTTGTTTGGTTAAAAAAGAATTCTCCAGACTGTTTTGAACAGTGCTTCCCTTTTTCATATCATGTAATATATAATATCAAATTAACCTTTTTTTTCATGCTGTGGCAAAATGTCACTCTCTTTGTTTGGGTCAGTTTTCATTATTGAGAAATATCTCCCTATGTTTTTTTCAGCGTGAAGTCGTTGCCCAAGTCATTTCCTTTTCATCACAGCCATTGAGTCTCTGTGGAGGAGCCCATCCTCCCTATTTGCTCTGGCCGCCATGTTTCTTTCTAACTCCACTTCCGCTCTACCCCAGTTTCACTTGCAACATCATAAATGCTTTTCTCTGTTTGTTTCCCTTTCCTCTTCCAAGACAAATTCCCTCTCTCAAGTAGCTGTCTTTGTAAAATGTTACTTGGGTTTATCTTTAAGAGATAAGGAAGCTACATATTTATGTGTTTTGCTGTGCTATTCTCTAGTCTGTCTGTCTCTCTCTGTGTATACATGTGTCTGAATAAAAGATTTATAGTCACACTCTCATAGACAAAATCTCACCTGTGTTCCTGTAGACAACCTACCTGAAACTCACTGGGTCACAAAAAAAAAAAAAAAAAAAAAGACACAAAAACAGAAGGGACACTACATGGGAAGAAGGAAATCAACAGAAGTGGGAGGGGGACAAGGGAGAGTAACTGGATGAATACATTATGTACTTGTACGAAAATGCCTAATAATGCATTAAAATAAAAAAGAAATGAGAAATGGACAAGGTCATGCAGTAATCGATCATGGCAGGCTTATGCAGTGGTCAGTCATAGCAAGCTTTGAAACACATGATTCGTCACTCGTCATGACCAGTCTGTTATTCATATACTGATTTGTGGATCAAGGAGCAAACAGTGATTTTTTTTTTTAATCTGGGGGATCAAACCAGGATCTCAGGTTTGCCAGACAAGCATTCTGCCTCCAAGTTATAGCTCTAGCCTTTGTGCCGCTATTTGATTGATTTCCATTATCATAACTGATTTAACTCAATGTGGGACTGAAATCCATGCAGACAGGAACTGTAGGAAGCCAGGACTGCCTGCGGAGGCGAAACTGATTCCTCAAGGAAACAGTTGATGAGACTTACCAGAAAGCCATTGAGTTTCTCCCACTGGGGGGAAAAAAAGTCAGGAGCTGTTACTGGTGGGATCATTGGGAAATTCATACTCATTCACAGAGCTTGATAATATGAAGAAGGCAGAAATTCTATGTGACAAACAATTTAATGCATGTAAGATAGCAACTGGGATTTTAAGTTGTTATATAGAAGAATTATAATGGAATCCATTGAGCTAATTTATTTAACCATCTAAAAATGCTCTAAACTGCTGGACATAGTGGCTTTTGCCTTTAATCCCAGTTCTTGCGAGGTGGAGGCAAGCAGTTCTCTGTGAGTTTCAGACCAGCCTAACCTAAATAGCCAGTTCCAGGTCAGCCACTCCTACATAGTGTCACCTTGCCTTAAAATATCACCCACCCAGCCACCCAAACAAAATAGGAACAGCTTCACAGGAGGGAAAGTGCTGTACATTTTGAAAGTCAGTCTTACAAAGATCATATACGCTCTATTTTGAAAACAAATACCCGCATGGATCAAATTAATACTCTTAAGAATTTTTTGCTGGGGCATAAATTAAATTGCAAAATCATTTATTTGTAAGAATAATTCCTTGCACTGTATTATGAGAAGATGCAGTCTTTCTGCTGCCTGATTAGTAAGTATCCATTAGTGAGTGGCTTGCCTTCACAGACCTTATCAGAATGCCTGAGATTTTTGAATCTTGGACCAGTAACAATCGGGGAGACCATAAATCCATCCCAGTGAAATGACCGCAGTGCTGACTGAAATTTTGAATATTGAAATGGCAATCCATTTTTTTTTCTCTTTCCTTTTCAGGGTCGCCCTGGGGAAAAAGGAGAAAAAGGAAGGTCAGTGTTCATTTCAGGAGGCCTTAAAGGTATTCAGGTGAGTGTTACGGCCATTGTGGGCTTAAGAAAGGCATTTTCCCAACAAGAAACACACGGGCAGGGATTTCTTACAAAGTTCTATTGAATGTACTGATTTTTTTTTTTTTTTGTCATGAACCCGACACAACAATATGGCTGTCTTCCTCTTGTAGGGAGGCACAGGTCTTAGTTTCTATGGCTATAGATTTCCTCGCCTTCTACACATTCAGAATGATAAGGACGCATTCATTCCAAGGTTCCTTGGGTTCGTCGCTGTTGTTATTTGGGCCGGGCAGTCATTTGTGGAGGGCTGACCTGAGACTCACAGGGCACTGGGAGCTCTGAGGTGGCCTTCATTGAGTGGCACTGAGAGACCAATACCACAGAAATAACTATACCTAAAAGTGGTAAAATCTGAAAGGGTACCTTGAGTAAAACCTGCTTAGAAAAAGCCTGTGTCTAAGAGCATGCACACACCGTGATTGGCATGCAGAGCAGTCAAACCTTAGCATCGAGTTGAGTGCTAGGATGGATATGCCAGCAGCAAGGGATGCTCCTGTCACCCTGGAGTGATGCTTCTCAATGCCGTCACTCTTTAGTACAGTTTCTCATGGTATGTGGACCCCCGCTACAAAATCATTTTCGTTGCTACTGCATAACTGTGATCTCGCTACCGTTATGAGTCATCATGTGATTGCCTGACATGCGGGGTATCGGATAGGTGACCCCAAAGGCGTCGCGACCCAGAAGTTAAGAGCCACTAGTCTAGACCAAGGCCTGGTGAGGCCACTAGACCAGAAATAGGTGTGTTGTGAGGAAACAGGACATTTAGATCCACACACTAGAGTAAGGTGAGCAGAAGGACCATCACATCTTTCTTTGATGTTGTCCCAACCCCAACAACCTTGTCTAGTCTCTAGTAGATAGGAGAACAAACAAAGAAAACCCACTCCACTGAATGCTTCCATGGTTTTCTTCTCGAAGGGAATCTGCTGTCTACCTAGGCCAGTACAGCTCATTCCTGTTGCATTTGTCTTTCTTTGTCATCAATGTCCTAGAAAGCTGTCCTCCTCTTGTAAAACAGCATAACGTTGTCATTGCAGGGAGACCGTGGGGACCCAGGACCGCCCGGCTTACCTGTAAGTCTCCCGAGCAGACCGCGGACATCTGCCTTCTTTGCAAATAGCACTTCAGATTTTATGTCCAACAGGACCAGCCACGAAATGTGTGAGACCCAACCATATAGAATAAAAATGAGGGAGGGAGGGTGGGAATGGGAGGGAAGGAGGGAGCGGGATACAGCTTGGATACAGAGTTAATGTAACTAATAATAAAAAATTTTTTAAAAAAAGTATTTCATGGCACTGAGAGCAGGGTGTTAAGTCCATGCCCTGTGAGACCCTAGTTCACTCCCCCCCGCCCCAGGAAGCAGTCTCTGAGCTCAGCAAGCTGCCTCTTACAGACACATACACACACACACACACACACACACACACACACACACAACCTTCTGCATAAATGTAGCGAACGGAATTTAATGCCACTTCTGTAACATTTTTGCCTGCCAAATTAGTAACTTTTTAATACTATTTTTGCCCCATTTCATCTCCCTGGAGTTTGTCACTCAGTGATCATATTAGCCTTTCTACTTGATCAGTGTTCAGGAGACTGAAACTGAACGAATTTTGCCTCGCAGGGATTAACCTGTTCTTCTACTTTGCGGCTTCTGGCTATGCACAGAGTTACTCTTGCCGGCAGGTCCCTAACTGTACGGACGCTCGATTTCCATGTAATAAATGAGGTGCTTTGGATGCCACTGTTGAAATAGATGCCAGTTCATCCTCCTAAAGAGGGCAGAGCTTCATATTACTCATTTGATGTAGGTTGGAGAGCAGGGGTCTGTTCTATCCAGCCTTCCAGGATTGCCTGGCCACCCCTACCATCTTCCATTGTGTAAGCCATGATGCTGACAACTTACATGAGGCAGAAAATTGCTTATGTCTCTACCATCTGTATCTTGGACTGGGGACAGTGTTTCTGGGGACTTTGGTCTTCTAAGCCACATTCCAAGACTATTTTTTTTTAAGTACAAATACATTAATATTTAAATACGGGGACTGGGGAGATGGTTCAATGGTTAAGAGCACCTGCTGCTCTTGCAGAGGACCTGGTCTTGGTTACCAGCACCCACACGGAGGTTCATAACTGTCTGTGGCTTTAGGTCTAGG
This sequence comes from Psammomys obesus, assembly GCF_907164565.1. Taxonomy (NCBI): domain Eukaryota; kingdom Metazoa; phylum Chordata; class Mammalia; order Rodentia; family Muridae; genus Psammomys; species Psammomys obesus. The sequence continues at coordinate 9,965,730 of NW_026593286.1, forward strand.
GGATACACAATGTCCTCTTCTGGCCTCTGCATGCACACCACACATAGACATACAAACAGGCAAATATTTATAAGCATAAACTAAAAATGTCCCTAAATAGGAATGATACCAAAGACTAATATGAAAAGAGATCTTGATGTGTATAAAGCTATAGTGAAATTGGGCAGAGCTAGTGAAGGTCCCTTGTTTGTGACTTTCATTATTACCTAGACTTGTTTGTGAGGTGTGGATTGTTCTCTTGACCTGAAGGGAGCCCTACAGTAGAGTGTGTCGTGCTTACTGGAGTGCTGCTCCCAACTCTGCCACAGATGCTCTCACTGATGAATGTGTGCGGGAGGGGTAAGGTGTTGGGGGGAATGTGAGGGGGTTCCAGACTGTTTCAAAGGGTAAGGATTATCCTTACAAGTGTAAGGATAATTGTGGTTTTCACGTAAATGTGCTGATCTCTCTCTCCCTCCCTCTCTGTCTCTGTCTCTCTCTCTCTGTGTGTCTGTCTCTTCTCCCAGGGCCTTAGGGGTCCACAGGGATCACCAGGACCCATGGGGCATGCTGGTGCACCAGGGCTGACGGTAAGTATGCTGCCGAAAACAAAACTGCATTTTTGGTGAGGCTGATGAAACACCCTTATTGTCAGGGACCCATCTTGGTGCACGGGTTCCCTAGAAAAAGCCACTGTCCACACAGCAAAATAGCCCATCCGTGTTTAAAAGTCCACTGTGTGTCCCTTTCAGTTTAAATGGCACATAATGGTCCACATGGGGCCAGAGAGATAGCTTTCCACAGGAGCCTGAGGACTTGAGTTCTATCTCAGAACTTACACCAAAGATCCACCCATGGCAGCACATGCTTCTAATGCCAGGGCTGAGGAGGCAGATATAGGTGGAACTCTGGGCTCCCTGACTAGCTGGCCTAGCCTCATTAATGCACCCCATATTTCAGTTGGAGACACTGTCTTTAAAAATAAGAAATGACATCTCAGATGGATCCTGGTCTCTACATGCACTCCACACACATTCATCTTCATACACATGAGCCCATACATGCTTACACACACACGTACAATTGTATGTATTCATGAGCTACAGCCTGATGTTTGGATACATGCATTTACTGTGCAGTGATCCAAATCTGGACAGTCAGCACATCCACAGCTTGTAACATTCACCATTTCTTTGTACGGGAAGCATGTAAACCTTCGGGAGCCATTTTGTAATGTGCGATAATCCCCCTCTTCCTATCCAGTCTTCCCAGACTCTGGCAACCACTATTTTTCTCCTTACTCATATGAGATCAAAGTTTTATCTTCCTTATAAGAATGAAAGCAGTGGTGTGAACAACGTTAAAATCAGATGTTTCCTAACTGACACTGTTATGTGGCTATTCCTATAGCCACATACTGACCACTTGGACACCAGACTCAGATTGGTGGAAGTTTATCAAATGCTGAACAAAAACTGACCAGTCAGGGCCATAATCTGGACTTGGAGAGAGACTATGATGCTGGTCTGTTTGTTTGTTTGTTTGTTTGTTTGTTTAAGATTTGTTTATTTATTATTTATATAGTATTCTGTCTGCATGTATGCCTACGTTCTGGAAGAAGGCACCAGATATCATTATAGATGGCTGTGAGCCACCATGTGGTTGCTGGGAGTTGAACTCAGGACCTCTGGAAGAACAGTTAGTGCTCTTAACCTCTGAGCCATCTCTCCAGTCCCCTGCTGGTTTATTTCTAAGGCAGTTTTTTTTTTATATGAAAAACCATAACCAGGGAACAACCAGGTAAGCAGGTATAGGAAGAGAGGAGGGCAGCATCACATCATTTTGACTAGCTAAACATAATTGATTTTGTTCCAAGTGTATTGTGTTGTATCTAGATAACTAGACAAAGCACTTTAAGCTGATTGGCTGGGATTTAGGGTAGAAGAACTCTTGGGAGCTTTCCAGCTTTCTGGGAGTAAGGAACATGTCTTGATTGTTAACTGAAGCCGAGCATGCATTTATCATCTGTTGTTTGATTCTAAGCAGGGACTATTGAACTACTGAATTGTATCCTGGTCTCAGGCATGTAGACCTGAGAACTTGAACTTAACTTCACCTTATGCTCAAAATGGAGACTTGCAGGCAAAATGGCTTCTGATATGCTAAAGGCTGCAGCAGGTATAGAGGGGCCATAGTTAAGCTAAGAACTAAAGTAGGTCTCAACAGAGGGGCTAGAGAGTTTAAGCAGGTTACAACAAAACTTGAGGTAACCAGGAAAGACATCCTGATGACTATGATTGATGGTTGATGTTCTTCTTTGATTTAGGGACCAGTCGGTCATCCTGGGAGCCCTGGGTTGAAGGTAAGTTCTGAAGACATCATTAGAATCTGCCCTCTGTGAATAACTGGTCGTGGACTCTGTCTCCATCATACCTTTCCTCTTATCACACTTCCCACTTAAGTAAACCTTAATGAGTTACACAGATAAAAGTCTTAATTGCTTTTCATCACCTTTTGAAAACTAAAAAGCAATTCGAGTTGTTTTCTTTTCCTTTCAGGGAGATTCTGCTGCAGGATTAAAAGGGCAAAAGGGAGACCCGGTAAGGATCGCTTGTGAAGAAGGGCAGATGTTAGGATGTGTGCCTTCTCTAGTAACAGAGGCCCTTGCAATCATTAGTGTTCATTGGGCAGACACTGTCCAACTCTATAGCTCATAACTTTTGTTTGCTGAGTTAGCTTACCATAGCTGTAAAATGACAGTTCTCACAGAGGATAGTACCAGGTCTAGGAAAGTAGCTTCATGAGTGGGGTACTCTAGGAAGGTGCTTTAAAGTGGTGGCTTATCTGGGCTTCACCTGAATGCCCAACATGGCGTAGGTAGGTAGGTTCGTCTTTTGCCAGACTAGAGAAATAGCTCTTGAGCATGCATTCCATGGCAAGGTGGGGTCGACATTAGTAAGACAGACCTGTTCCCTGTTGACACGGAGTTCCAGGGTAGTTGAGCTACAGCACAGCTGTTTAACAAGAGTCAGGAACACATACGAAGACTTCCTGATGTAGGAAACGCCCCCATAGGATAGTGAACATGAAGGCCAGGTCGCAGAACTAGAAACTCAAGTTTGTAAAAGGAACAACAAAGGACACGAATGTCAGGCGTGGTGATGCATGCCTGCAATCCCAGCCTTGGGGGGGTGAAACCTTGTCCGTGGGAGCACACATACAGACGCATGTGCACACACGCGAACACACACACACACACACACACACACACACATTCTTGGAAAAGTTGGGCAAAGTGTTCCATCCTTTTCAGCACAGCATTAGGGAGGTGGAGATAGGAGGATTAGGAGTTCAGGACCGCTTTTTTTTTTTGACGGGGGGGGGGGGCTACATAACAAGTTTGAGGCCAGTTGGCTACATTAGACATTATCTAAAACTTAAAAGAAAATAATAAAAGCGGAAACACCGCTCTACCTGTGTGTTACTAAGTATCGCTGGGCGATGTGGTTGTGGATCGATCACGTTTTATTCTTCAGGCTTTCCTTTGTATGTGTGGCCATGCTAATGATATGATACTTTTTAGGATATGAAAAACATAGTAGCATGGCCCAGTTTGGAAGATACTCCCTTTTTGTTGGTCCGTACATGTTGTGTTTGGACTTCAGCGGTGAGGCCAGGGGTGGTTATCATCATCAGTACATATTGCTTACTCCTGTGCTGTTTATGTGTTTGTTCAGTCATCTACTTACAAAATATATGTGGCGGCCAATATATCAACACTGTTAGCTAACAAGATAAACCTCACAGTATACCTAACTTCTGAGCACTTCGAGAGCCTCCCTGGTCTGTGCAGAGCCAGAGTCCTCAGTTACACTATTTTCAGTAAACTTGAGATGCTATCCTTCCTGAAGACACCTAGACGTGCCAGGCAGTCCATGTTAGCCTCCAGCCTGTGATGCTTCGGCCTCAGCCTCTTATGGGCTGAGATCACTATGGGATTATTACAGTTAGCTTGATGCTAGTTTTGAAACTGCATTTCACAAGACGCCGTTCACACTCACGAGGAGACGAGTGTGTATGTGTGAGCATGCATTGTGTGCGATGGCGTGCGTGAGTAATCACCACAGAACCCTACGCCAGCTGTCTTGTCTCTAATAGCAACATTGTGGATCATTTTTGTTTTTATTTTTTATAAAATCTTAAGTCATATTTTCGTAAGAATAAATAGAATAAATAAATAGAATAAATAAATAGAATTTTGTACCACACAATACATTTTCCATGATTTTTATTTTTAATCTAGGACACAGAGGGTTGGAAACATTATTTGTGGGTGAAAGTTTTTTGGGTTTTGTTTTGTTTTGTTTTGCTTCAAAACATAAGTTAAGATGAAATCCCTATTTTCTTGATGTTTCTAAAGGGTGAAGTTGGCCAGCACGGTCCTCCTGGGCCCACCGTGGTTGTGCAGCCACCTGAGTTGAGTCTCTATAAAGGAGAGAAGGTAAGGCGCACTCACCTCCCAAGTCACCTCGTGAGGCACGGATAGGAGACCTTTCCTGCACATGTGCGGGGCTGAGCTTCTCGGCACCGTCACACGAATCTCAAAGCTGCCTCAGTTGCCTGGTCCTCCTGTCATTCCCCGTGGGAGGCTTAGAGCCGTAGCATGTTCTTAGCTGCCGAGGGGAGCACTGGGCATGGGCTGAGCCAAGTCCCCCACAACCCAGGACCTCAGAATGCTGTTCCGATGTGCTGACGGCAAAGATCAGGGGGAGTCCCGCTGCCCTTTCAGAGGTGGGCTTCGTGTTTGGAGGGCCGAGAAGCTAACAAGTGAACAGAAGTGGGCACATAAGAGGCTTTGGGAAAATCCTGATTCACCTGGCCACCTCCGACACTGCATCCCCAATGCCGGATGCGCGGCCTGCACTCGTAGTAAAACTATGGCTTAAACTCTCCTACCTTACCAAAAACAAGCACATTCTCCCGACAGCTGTATTCCCAACCCTGCATCTGACGTCCGTTTCTGTAGCTCACCTCCATGTCCCCATATGCTTCTCATACTGGCCCAAATAACACCAGGGTTTTAGGTCGTCTTAAGTCTTAGTTGCTGATTTGATCCCTTACACACTTTAAAAAGAAAGCCTAATGAGAAACAGGTTGTCAAAAGAAATGATTTATGAAGCGTATGGAATTCAGTGAACACTATGTAATCGGATTGTATCAATCATACTTTTTAGGGTATAAAAGGAATTCCTGGAATGATTGGACCTCCAGGACCTCCAGGACGCAAGGTAATTTAAATTCCTTTCATTTATTAAAGCGAGACAACGTCTTCATCTAATTTGTTTGCGTGGCTTTATCATTACTTTAATTACAGCTGGAATTTTCCATTATCTAGTATAACCTCACAAACTTTCTCTGTAAAGAAGTGGCTCTCTTTAAGCTGTTTTGGACATTTTATGTTTTGTCAAAAACGTCATAACATTGTCATCTTTTATAGGGAGTGCCTGGTATCGGGATGAAAGGCGAGAAAGGCATTCCTGGGTTCCCAGGGCCCCGGGTAAGGATCGTTAGTCCTAAGCCTCAGGAAGTTTGGAAGCATTGCTTGATCACACACCTTCGAGACTATAACTGTGCCCCATGAGCTAAAATGTAGAAACTGTCTCACATACAGCGACATATTTTGCACAAGAGCTAGGGTGTTCCGTTCCATGTCTGTTATTTGGAGACAACAGGCACAAGACAGTGGAGCCGGGGAGGCGGGTGACAGGGTTGTGGCTGTTTCTGTTAGCTCACTTTCAGTGTGGCAGGTTGCCTGTTCTGATTAGTTTGAACCTGCTTCATAAACTAAGGTGTCGATGGAAGGGTATCTAGGAAGAAAGCACTCTGTCTGCCCCTAGATGTCACCTAACGTTGTCAGTAATGGCATGCTCTGTGGATGCACTAGAGAGGCCTAGTCCAGTAGGCTTAGGTAACTCTAGTTTTGGTACCAAATAGTCCATTACTGGCTTTTGCGTCATTTTTATTGCTAAAGTTGCACAGAGCAAACTGTTCATTTCCATGCAAATGAATGTACTGCAGATTTTAAAGATATTTGACCTAGTGCAAGCTTTATGCTAAATAATTTAACTTGGAAGAGTAGAAACAGCAAAAGCATGCATATTCTTAATTAAACACTGGCAATGATGTGAATTTTCTGACTAAGAATAAAGCTTAAGTGGAATGAAAAATGGCCGAAGTACATAGAACCCATTTTATGGTGATTTTGTTCTGCCGAATATCAATGCATATCAAGACTATGTAATATTATTCTGCTGCATATCCAAGCACATCAAAACTATCTATCAATACAAGATTATCAAAGATAAAAACATCATGCCTTATGTTTGTGCTCTCCTTGTTGATTTTTTGTAATTATTAGGGTGAGCCTGGTTCCCATGGATCTCCAGGTTTTCCAGGATTCAAGGTTAGTGCACATCCTGGCAGAGGGGACAGATGTGTTTCCAATAGTGCAGGGGGCTTAGCACCATGGTGAAGCTGTACTTTTGTGTGTGAACGCTGACAGGAATTGGAAAGGCAGATGAATTCTTTGTTTTTCTTAGGTCTTAATTTACTACATTTATTTATTTTATTTGTGGTGTGTGTGTGTGTGTATGTGTGTGTGTGTGCATGGCCCTGTGCATACGTGAAGCTGAGGACAGTTTGAGGGAGTCTGTTCTTTTCTTCCGCTGTTTGGGTCTGGAGATAGAACCTTGGGCTTTGTGGTCAAAACCTTAACTCATGGAGTCATTTCACCCTGTCTTAGTTAGGGTTTCTATTGCTCTATTGCTGTGAAGAGACACCATGACCACGGCAACTCTTACAAAGGGAAACATTTAACTGGGGCTGGCTTACAGTTCGGAGGTTTAGTCCATTATTGTCTTGGCGGGGAGCATGATGGTGTACAGGCAAATGTGGTGCTGGAGAAGTAGTTGAGGGTTCTACATTCAGATCCTGCGGCAGCAGGAAGAGAGAAAGACACTGAGCCTGGCTTGAGCTCCTGAAAGCTCAAAGCCCACCTGCAGTGACACACTTCCTCCAACAAGGCCATACCTACTCTAAGAAGGCCGCACCTCCAATAATGCCACTCCTTACGAAGCTATGGGAGTAATTTTCATTCGGACTACCACACACCCTATCCATGTTTTATTTTAAAGATTTAGTTTCATTATATATTTAATTTATATATTTAAATTATATATATTTATAAAATGCATATATTATAGAATATATTATGTATTACATTGTGTTAATATAATTCATCTGAGCGTGTATTTATATAATTTTAAATTATGTCGTTTATCTAAACGTGTATTTGTATAATTTAAAAGTGTATGTAGAGTTATGAGCACATGCAAGTGCAGGCGCCCACAGAGTCCAGAAGACATCAACAGCTATGAGCCACCCAGCAAGGATCATAGGAATCCACAACCTCCTGCAAGAGTAATTCACGCTCCACACCACTGTAGCATCTCTTCAGCTCCCTCTGGGTTTCCTGAAACAAGTTTTGCGTAGGCCAGGTTGGCCTGGAACTCATTACAAATTTGTGTAATTGAGACTGGTCTCGAGCCCCTAATTCACTGATCCTATTACTGTTTCATCTTAAGTGCTAGGATTACAAGCCTGTGCTATACACCTGGCTTAAATAATTTCATTTTATGTATGATACAGTGGTTTTCAACCTGTGGGTCATGACCCCTTGAGCAACCCTCTGTCTCCAAAAATTATTAACATTATGATTCATAACAGTAGCAAAATTACGTTATGAAGTAACAGCAAAAACGGTTTTACGGTTGGGGGGGTCACGGCAACGTGAAGGACTTTATTAAAGGGGAACATCATTAGGAAGGTTGGGAACCACTGTATCACAGGATCGTGTTGTGGATTTTTAAAACTGAATTACAAAACTGATACAATCCAAGAGTGGTTCAGACTGCCCAGGGTCTCAGTGAGTGTGCGCTGTTTACGTTAGATGGGGGCGAAGTGACATCACCCCAAGCCTAGTGAGCTGTTTGAACTATGTCTGCGGTTGTTTGTAGGGGGAACAAGGACTGGCTGGAGATCCTGGGATGTTTGGATTTCTTGGTCCAAAGGTAAAACCGTGAGTCCAAGTCAGAGAAAATTTTAGATCATTCTGTTATCAAACTAAGGGCTGGAATATCTCAAATAATCAGTGTAACTTCTGAGAGAGACAGATGTAGTCTTATGAATCTTACTTTAATGCATGCTGTGTATTATGTATGAGTTTTCATGCCGTTATTATAATTAGTACATGAATCACAGTTGTGCTTATATTCGCGAAGCAATTGGTTTGAATGTGAATAATAATGAGAGTTTCAAATCTCTCATGAGATCATAGTATTGAGATCATCTGCTTTTGTAACACTGTGGCGGTTTTTTATTCCTTTGTTTTGTAACTTCTGGGATCCAATATTCAGTGCTTGTTCAGAGCAAGCCTGGCTCTTCTCAGAGGATATGATCAAATGAGAGACAATATTTTGCTGCTCTAATGAAATGCAGATTCAGGTCTTGCAAGGTGAATAAATTACTTACACTGGAATGCCTCGTTAGATACTAATGTTCAAAGTATATATAAGAAACGGAGTGACTTATATGGTACTTAACTTACGGGCACACAGTAATCAGTTTTCTGCAGTTCATGTTTTTATTTTTCTTTTGTTATAGCTTTGTCTGTTCATTGTTTATTTGTGGGTGTAGGTGACAGATGCCTGTCAGTTCCTTCTGGAACTCCTTGGCTGACTCACTTCTCTAGCCAGCCAGCTGTCTTTCCATCCCTGATGAATGTTCCTGTGGCAGTCTAACCTTTGCTTACTATCAGGAAGCATCGTTATTCCCAGGGAAAATAAATGAATGAATGATTTCAGGGGGATCCTGGAGATCGCGGGTACCCAGGACCACCAGGCATTTTGGTAACTCCACCACCTCCACTCAAAGGTTTGTGTTCAATTTAGTTCTTCGTAATTTATACCGAAATGGCCTAGACAGGTCGGGAAAAAGAGTTTGGTCCAGTGTTCCTGTGGCTTGCACTCCAGGGAGGATAAAGATCATGAATATTAATATTTAGATACTTTTCTCATCACTGTGACAAAATATACGGCGGAGGGGTTTATTTTGGCTCATGCTTTCATGATGCTAGGGAAGGCATAGTCCAGAAGTGCTGTTGTGGCAGATTTCAGCCGAGTCTACATAGGACGTTCATACTTGGAAGGAGGTACTAACTGCAATCAGGCAGAGCTATGTAGTACTTTCAAAGTTCCTTCCCCCATTGCCTTACTTCCACCATACTGGTCTTGCCTCTCTCTCTTTCTCTCTCTCTCTCCCTCTTTGTGTCTCTCTGTGTCTCTCTCTCTTTTTCTCATTCTCAGAGTGGTTCAAGGAAGGGTTTCTCTGTGTAGCTCCAGCTGCCCTGGAACTCACTCTGTAGACCAGGCTAGCCTAGAACTCAGAAATCCTCCTGTTTCTGACTCCTGAGTGCTGGGATTAAAGGCATGAGCTGCCACTGCCTGGCCTGGCCTCACGCTTTTAAGACTCAGCGACCTCCAAAACCAGTGACACCAATTGGGGTTGGAAGGTTCAAACTCATGAGGGATGACATTTCAGCTTCAAGCCATAGCAGTTACCATGAAGATGTCGCTCAATGTTCAGAAAGAACCTTGCATCCTGGGCTCATGTCCCACTGGCAAATGACATCAAATTTTAATTCAGAATGTAAATATGTGGCAGGTTTTTTATTATTTAAATTTTCAGAAAATAGTTTTTCTTTAGCTGCTAAAAAAATAAAAAGGAGTGAGTTCATTTGACTAACATCTCCCGAGATGTCTGTGAAAGAAGCCTAAATCAGTACCAGGGAACTCTGCTCAAGGCTCGTATGTCTGCAGAGGAGAGGCAGTCAAAGGGGACCCAGTCTGGCACACCCCTTTTGAAATGTGTCAAGAAACTGCAAAAGTGTCTCCTACTTGGACTTTACCGAGACTCACAAAGATTCCTGAATTTCAAGATGTGTGTGGACATTTGTCTAATTACATCTATTGTCACCGTTGTCAGGTCCTCCAGGGGACCCAGGGCCTCCAGGCCGCTATGGAGAACTTGGAGAAGTTGGACTGCAGGGTCCACAAGGACCCCCAGGCAGACCAGGGGAAGCTTGTCCAGGTATGAATCAACCATCTGTCTCAGTGGATTTCCTACCCATACCAGCTGCAATCCTCAATTCTAGCTGATAAGGAGGTGGCCTTAAGAGTTTAGGAAAGATGGTTGCCTGTGTCCACTCCAGGCCCCCTATGCTAAGCTCTGATGTCATAGCAATGGCCTTGGGTTTCTAACATCTTGGAATGCAAACGAATCAAAAGGAGGAATATAGGTTCCTTTACATACATACACACCCACACATACACAAACACACACAGTCTTGGACAATCAGAACTGTTGTGAAGCAAGTATTTGTATGACAGGCCTTCCATTAGATTTCTACTTTCAGAGAACATTTGAAACTTCTGCTAGCTAAAGTATTTACTTAGTTTTACTACTGTCCTGGAAGATTCTATCAGCTGAAATCTACTTGCAGAATTCCACCCATCTACCTAGGTACTGATACTCTATGTCAGATATGCAAATAAACAAGGATTTCAAAAACCTTTGATACATCCTTACTTAAAGTGAAAGGCTCTTTCTCCTTTGCCCAAAGAAAAAAGAGAATCAAGGGAAGCATAGTTTACATGACATTTGACAGAACCTAGAGCAAGTTCTTGCTGCCATAAGGGCCAAGGACCCCTTTGGTAGCTGTGCTGGTCTATATTCCAGTAAGATCAGGAATGGGAGTTTGAAGCCCTTTTCTATTCTGTGAACCCAGGGGAACAGACTAAACCCAGCAGGAGAAAAATCTTGAGTAAATATTTTGCCCAGCCTGTGTCTCTTGAATTTACCAAAGAGTGTTAAGAAATTTGGGGAACTACTCAAACACTACCAAGTTGTGTTCACTTCTCCACAAATCTAACTTCTTCAGTTTTTTAGAGTCTGACAACAACAATATCAAAAAGCCTTGTCCAGATGAGTCAGTCTTTGGAGGCTGCAGTGTGGGTTTAATTGACACCGGATTATATCAGCCAGCAAGACTACCCTCTCTTGGTCAGAAAACACTGAACTACAGTCTTGGCTTTTTGTTTATAATAAAATCATGGGCTGGAGAGATGGTTCAGCCATGTAGGCTCACAATCAAAAATATAATAAAATCATATCTCCATGAATTGAAATCTACCCCCTGGGAACAACATATTCAAATATACAGGAAGATTCTTAAGTCTTTTTAAAAACAGATTACTCCTGTTCTGGGAAGACAGCTCAGTCAGGAAAGTGCTTCTCACTCAAGAGTGAGGACCTGCGTTCAATCCCTGGGTCCCACCCAGGTGTGGAGGTGCACTCTGGGAAGCATAGGGCAGAGAGAGACAGATTGATCCTTGCGGCTCACTGGCTAGACTGCCTAGCCAAACTGGTGAGTTCCAGGCCCGTGAGGGACCCTGTCTTACAAAAGGAGACAGACAGCATCCGAGTAAGGACATGTGAGGCTAAGCTCTGCCCTTCATATATGCACACACGCATACATGCATTTGCCACGCTTCACATGAGTTCAGACAAACAGATACAGCATTCACACCAATCAAATTAACCCAGTGGCTTCTGAATCTAAATATGACCCACAGTAAGACATAGATTTTTATTTTGCATTACATTTCTATCTCATTACCAAGTGTATATACATTAGTTACAATTCAGACTTCACAGGATAATTTTCAGGACATGATATAACCTATTTTCTGTTCCATTTTTTTACTCTGGGGGGCAAAAAGAACTAATGCTAGCCACACTTAATTGGTTCTGTGTGAGAGTGTTGGGTGGCCGGGCCAAGGTGTGTCATAGATTCTAGCCCGTTCTGGTGAAGAGGGTTGGGTATTGTTCCTGGTACTGGGCAAAGCAACAGGTAGTGTCCAGTCAATGTGGAGAAAGCTGCAAGGTCTTAGGAAGGGCGGGAAGACAGATGGCGCCCAACTCACAGAGGTATTTGCATTTGCTGTTAGTACAATAGTTTATATAGGACTCTTTGTTTCATTTAGTTGTTACCTACCTCGTCTAGCACAGGATAAGTGGGTTTCAGACTCAGACCCTTGCAATTGGATCAAGCCTTGCCACACAGTAGACGGTGAACGACCCACTGCAACGTTACAGTCGCCGCTCTTTACAAACTATGTCGTCTTGGACACTTACGGAGCCTCTCTGTTCCTCATTCTCCCCATTTATAAGAAGGCATCTTGTTGGTGTTGGAAGGTGTATCAGGTGGGCAGGCCTGAGGACCCAGCCTGCGTAGTAAAGAATCGGTGTGTGCGCTGTTATTCCGGCTACTGATGCTACGTGCACCTGCTATGCCGTAGCTGTACATAGGGGAGCGGTCACTGCCATCTCTCCTGCCTCAAGTCCATCATTATTATTATTATTATTATTATTATTATTATTATTATTATTATTATTATTATTATTAAACTGCATCCTGCTCTTCTTTTTCTTTAATACAGTTTATTCAAATTATTGTGGTGTGGCTCCTGCTTTTTACCTAGCAATTAGCCTTGTGAAAAAGCAGAACTTTTGTCCTATTTTTTTTTCTAATTTTTAATTTGGCAATACACTTTCTCCATGTAGCCCAGGCTAGACCCAACCTTATGATCCTTCTGTATCCATTTCCCCAAATCCCTTTCTCTCTCCCTCTCCCTGTCAAGCTTGGATGACTTCCTATCTGTGTCTGCGTAAAGTATAGCACTTGATGTTCTGCGCACAGCAAGGTCATTACCACAGCCTAGTGGGCTAACACGGCGGCCTTGCCTGCATCATCGTCGTTGGCTCGTGTGCATGTGTGCCTGCGTGTGAACGGAAGGAGTATTTTATTTAAGATCTCTCCTCTTAGCAACTTCAAGTAGACCGTGTGGCTTGTTAACTACCCCGCTGCATGCTACACACTGGATTTCCAGAGTGTCCTCAGCTCTCCTGAAACCCTGCCCCCTAGATCAACACCTCCATACTCTCCACTTCTTTCTTCCCCCCAAATGGCCATTCTGTTCTCCTTCAATGAGTTTAACTATGTCAGAGATCACAGGTAAGTGAGGTCACAGGGACCTCCTCTTTCCATGTCTGGCTTGATTTGCTAGGCAGGGTGTTCGGTTTCAGACCTTTTCCTCTAAATGTGCTGATTGTGATTTCTATCAAAACGTTTACTCTTGCGAACATGTGTAATTTCCACCTTAATTTTCCATGCAGGCATGGTGGGTCTCCCAGGGTTTCCTGGTCCTCCAGGACTTCCAGGGGAAGCTGGTAGTCCAGGAAGAGTCTTCTGTGCCCCAGGAGAACCAGGGAAGCCAGGACCGCCTGGCCTGCCTGGAACACCAGGACCAAAGGGGCCCCCTGGCCCAGATGGTAAAATGTTCCTCATTTATCTTTATTAACTCTTATGCTGCAATTCCTATATATAGGTTAATTCATAAAGTACAGTTTTATAAACACTTTAAAACTTGTGTAATATTTTATGGGTCAAGTTAGTCATATTATAATTCTTTTTTATAAATATGGAAAATGATATTGAACTATCAATTAAAATATGTGAAATTTATTAATTGTGAATTTAAGGATGAATGATAGGATTTTATAAATTGATAGATTTTTGCTTTGTCAGTATAGTTTTTATTTTTATTGGACTTACATGTGAGCTTGGTTTAAAAGTCAAACTGTTCCACAGAGCCTGTTATGCACAAAAGAGATGTGAGGCTATGTCTTCTCCTGTTCCTTCCTACCCAGAGACAACTATTTTCACACACATAGCTGGATCTTTTGATATTTGTTTCTACATTGTCATCCATCACACTTGTATTTCTGTTACTCAAGTTTTTGCTTTGTTCATTGGCATTTGACTCCTCCCTACAAAATTAACCATTGTTCATTTACTCTATATGTACACATTTTCCATTCTCACTGCCTGCTGGGAGTGATATTGTTATAATTTGGGTTATAGAAATATTCGGCGCTTCCATTTATTGGTTTTTAAGTTCTACCCACCAGCTCAGCCTATAATTATTCATTTTTAAAGATTTATTTAGTTTTTCTGTGCATTGGTATTTCACCCACATGTATGTCTGTGTGAGGATGCTGGATCCTCTAAAACTGGAGTTACAGACAGTTGTGAGCTGCCGTGTAGGTGCTGGGAATTAACCCAGGTCTTCTGGAAAACTAGCCAGTGCTCTTAACCACCAGCCCGATACATTTCTTACTTTTTACAGAAACATTTGGTAAATTGTCTTTTGTGAGTGTGTCCATTTGTGTTTGATTGACTTTCAATTTAGTTACTTGCAATTAACCTGAAACCTCCTAGAGTTTTTTTATCTGTCATCATTATGTACTCTAAGTCATTAAATAGCCTTACAATGTTACTTTTAAAATAAATGTTTCCTGGAGCTTTTTGACGTTTTCAAGTTAGTAAGGTTGCACTTTTGACACATTGCTGAGCTACTTGGAGCTTTTCGTTCACAGTTATTTTAAATTGTTTTCATCTAATACCATTTAAATACACTATTGTAGAAATGATGATAAAAATTACAAGTTCAGATGTGATTGATTTCCTTGGCCTCCTTCTCCCTTCCTTTTTGCCCACTCTGTCCTTCCTGTAGTAATTCCTCTTCGCTTTTGACATCTCATATATTCTGATGCCCTTCCCATGCCTTCCCCTAAAGCAGCAATTCTCAACTTTCCTAATGCTGCAACCCTCATGGGGTGGTGACACCCAACCATAAATTTATTTCATTGCTACTTCATAACTGTGATTTTGCTGCTGTTTTGAATAGTAATGTAAGTATCTGATATGTAGGATCTCTGATATGTGACCTCTGTGAAATGGTCATTTGACCCCAAAAAGAACTCCTGTCTTTAAACCTCTTTTCCCTTCTCATGAACCTCCTTCTAGTTTCTTTGCTCCTTTCCTCAGCTACCCCCACTTGAAAACACATGTTTAACCTTTAGAAGCTAGAATCCACATACAAGGAAGAACACGTCACATTTGTTTTTCTGAGCCTGTGTTACATCTGTATTATATTTTCTAGTTCTGTCAATTTCACTGCAAATTTCATAATTTAATTGTTTTTAAATATGGAACAAAATTCCATTGTTTATATAAACCACATATTTATGATCAATTTGTGTGTTGATGAACATCTAGGCTGATGAAAAGAGCAGTAATAAACATGAATTCACTGTTATTTCCTCCACATTTCTCTGGTGCTTTACCTTCCACTGGTCAGATTTCCTTCAATTGCTTCCTCTCACACTACACTTCCAGAGAAATATTAGAAATAAGAGAGTAAATCTGGGGACCACACTTATCTAACATACATTTGCTCTACCGGGTTGTCTGATGGATAGTTTAGCTGAGCATAAAATCCTGGGCTGGAAACCTTTCTTCTCAGGATTTCATTCTCTAGACTCCAGTGAGACGACTGAGGACTCTACTATTTTAATGTCTGGTCATATGTTTGAAATCTATTTACATTTTGGAGGCTTTTAAAAATAATTTCTTCAACCCCATCTTCTAGCTCTTACTGAATTTATAGAATGTTTTGTTGTTGTAATTACTAGTGTATTTTTGTTCCTGAGAGCTTAGTTGATGCTGTTGTTATTGTCCAGTGTTTCCTTTTGCAGCAATCTGTTTATTTATTAGTATGAAATAGTGCCCCTCTCCACTGTTTTAATTACATGTTTTTTTACAATGTTTTTCTTGAAACTTTGTTTTGTTTATGTTTTTGAAGGGTTGTTTTATTTTCAGCTACTATTTTTTTTTGAGAGGAGTCTTCCCATCTAAATATTTCATTATCAAATCATTGTTTTGAGTCTGTCTATCATTCTACTATATAAGCTCCAGAGGAGATTCTATTGTGAAGCCTGCTTTTTTATTTTTAATTTTTTTCCCTTGTCATTTTTCATTGATGCTTGGATGTTAACATCTTTAGGGCCTACTGGATTTTTTTTAACCTTCTGTTGTTCATGTTTTCCAGTCTTTTTATCCTAGTGGCATGTCTAGAGAATGTAAAAGTATCATTTGCAGTTTATCTGTCATCTTTAACCAGATGTCTTAAAATTTTTGCTTTTGCAAGCCATGCTTTGTTTTTTCTTCAGTATCTGGTAGTTGGTAAATGAAGGAGAAAAAACAATTATTGCCATATCCTGGCTCTGCGTTTTGTTGCTCATGATTTATTTTTCTTTGGTATTTATTGTTGTCATCTATTATCTCATTCTGGAGCCCATTATCCTAGGGCTGGCATTAAGGATGTCTATATCAATGGTGATGGTAGAAGAAACTTGTTATGAGAATAGCATAATCTAGATGTGTAGAGATAAAGGGAGAGGAGGAGGGAAGAAGGGATGGACAGAGGGAGAGGGAGAGAGTTGGGAAATTGGAAATCATGAATTGAAACAGGGGGCAGATATAGGAAACAGAGGGAAGAGACTGTGATTCCACCACACTGGTGCCCTCGAGGAGACTTTAACTAAATCATGTAATTCTGTCTGCCAACCCCTTGCCTCCAAACAGTGTTATATTGTAGTCCTGGGTGCCCTGGACCAATAGGAGAAAAGGGGAAAATGGGTCCCCCAGGAAGAAGAGGAGCCAAAGGAGAAAAAGGCAAGTACGCATGAAGGATAGAATTTATACATGGCAGAATTTATACATGTAGAGGACCAGGAGAAGGGTGTCTATGAGAAGGACAACCTATCATGCCATGCAAGCTTATTTCTCTCCTTTGTGGCTCTCCATGAGGACTGCATGCCAGTGTGCATTCCAGTGTGAACAAGTCACCAGTTCTGTCAGACAGAAGCTTCTTACACTTGGCCACTCATGACCCATTTTTACCTGAGAATTTTTGTGCCGCTTTAAGTGTATAGGTATATAAAACAGGTGTACAAATCAAACCTTTATCAATAATAAATGATTGGGAAATTTGTTCTAAAATACTTCTTTAATGGATATAAGTATTATTATTTAAATATGAAAGCAAGTTTGCATGCTAATATGATAAAGGTGTATATTTTGCATAAAGAATTAAATCTTGGCTGAATGTTTAATGCTGCAGGATATAGATCATCTTCAAGGTTTTCGAGAGTAAACTGATATTTTGATTTTATAATCAAAGCTGAGAACATTGTTTTGCATAAACACAAAGCCTAAAACTACAGAAGTGCATTTAAGTTCATTTTAGGAAACTCTGTCCTAACCCCCAAGCTAAAATTTATTCACAACTTTTTTTTTCTTTTTGATATTTTAAAATATGTATTTATTAAAATGTATTCACTTTGTATCTCCTCTGCAGCTCCCTCTCTCCTTTCCTCCCAGCCCCACCCAGTCTCCCTCTTCTGATATTCAAAATTCCTCTGTTGAGAATTCTCTGTTTAGGTTTTATTTCTCTGTTTTATTTTTATTTATTTATAATTTTTTTTAAAATTTTTTTTGAATTTTATTTTTTTCCTATCAGTTACATTTTATTAACTCTGTATCCCAGCCGTGTCCCGATCCCTCATTCCCTCCCAGTCCCTCCCTCCCTCCCTCATCTCCACCGTGCCCCTTGCCAAGTCCACTGATAGGGGGGGACCTCCTCCCCATTCAACTGATCCTGTTTTATCAGGTATCTTCAGGACTGGCTGCAAAGCTCTCCTCTGTGGCCTAACAGGACTGCTCCTCCCTTGGGGGGGTGGGGAGGCCAAAGAGCCAGTCATTGAGTTCCTGTTAGAAATAGTCCTTGTTCCCCTCACTATGGGAAACCAATTGGTTACTGAGCTACCACAGGCTACATCTGAGCAGAGGTTCTAGGTTACATTCATACATGGTCCTTGGTTGAATGTCAGTCTCAGAAAAGACCCTGTGCCCAGATATATTTGGTCCTTGTGGAGCTCCTATCCTTTCCTCATCAGACTAACTCCCCTTCTTTCTTATGATTCCCTGTACTCTGCCAAAGGTTTGGTCATGAGTCTTTGCTTTGAAAACACTGCTAGTTAGAGTTTTTCAAATGCGCTCAGTAGACTCCTGTCAATGTTCAATGCGCATCCTATCTGTCTTTCAAAACGAGGATTGATCATCTTACCCCATGTCCGCTCTCTTGATTATCTTCTTTAGGTGTATAGATTTCATTATGTTTATCATATCTTGTAGGTCTATATAAGCGAGTATATACCGTGTTTGTCTTTCTCCTTCTGGGATATTTCACTCAGGATGATCTTTTCTAGATCCCACCATTTGCCTGCAAATTTCATGATTTCCTCCTTTTTGATTGCTGAGTAGTATTCCATTGTGTAAAAATACCACAATTTCGGTACCCATTCCTCCGTTGATGGACATCTGGGTTGTTTCCAGGTTCTGGCTATTACAAATAAAGCTGCTACAAACATGGTTGAGCAAATATCCCTTTTGTATTCACAACTTTTTAAAATCAAGTCAGCAACGACCACAGCAATTTTAAAAATTAAGCAGTTTAAAATAATCCACTCCAAAGACATACCAATTTAATATTTAGACACCGAGGGATTGTGGAAGGACAAACAGTGAAAGGCTTTCTCTCCGTAACGAAACCACTGTGTCTGAATCAGAGGAGAAAGCTTTGTGCGACAACATTGCAAACAGCAGCACTGCAATTCCCAGCACAGAACAGAGTAAAAGCTGAGATGAGGGGTTTGGGCAGCATGCCTAGGTGTTGTGACATGGCGTGCATGGCGCAAAATGCATGTTGTGTGTCCAAAAAAAAACAATTGCCACAGTGAAGTCATGAGCTAGTACAAGGGTGAGAGCTGGCAGAAATATTTTGAACTCACTTGGAATTGTTTTTTGGCATTGCCTTTCACTGTTGCCATTTGTTTGTTTGTTTGTTTGTTTGTGACCTCTCATGCTTGGTTATTCAGCCCCATAGAGGGTTGATGCCCACAGTTTATAAAAGCAGGACTTAAGAGTGTAAAGGCCACGCATTTTTTTCTTCAGGGAGCAACTTTGCTCACATGGTCCTCATGTACAGATTAGGCATTGTTGATGTTTTCTCTCCGTGGATCTCATGTTTTCTGCACTCACTGAATGCCTGTGGCTCTGTCCTTCCTCTCTAGCTTGTCAGAGCCTTTTGGCCAACCGGGCCAGCCAGTGTGAGAGCAAAACCACAAACCAATTTGACTTTCTCAAGCTTTAATTTTTCAGACTGAATGTTCTGATCATGAGGGGATGTTTTGTAGGGAATTAGCAATTGTAATGTGCCATCCAATCAATAACCAATAATGAAGATGCATTTTGTTTCTTTGATTATTCAGGGTCATGCCATAATTAATTTATCTATATAGTTAGTGTAATTTGTTCATTTTTGTTTTCTCAGTAACAGATTTAAAAAAAAAAAAAACCCTTTCAATTATTCACCAAAACTGTATGTTAGCTTTAGGTGAATTTAAGGCACAAATGATTCCTTTTATTTAGAGAGTGTGTGCCCATCTCACACAGACCATGTGACAGATGACCCCACCCCCTGCCCGTCGCTTCATTTCAGCCCTCATGTAACATACTCTCACCCCACACAGACTACGCCATCTGCCCCTCTACCCTGCCCCAGGCTGCACTTCAGCCCTTGAGTCACTGGTCTTGTCCCACATAGACCACGCTAGAGACATCGTCCTGTCAGGAGCCGCACGCTAGCTGCATGGCACGTGGTCTCAGTGCTCTGTGATAGGAATTGTGTCCTGCAGATCTCTTTTTATTCTCTAGTCATACTCTTTATTTATGTTCTAATTGCAACTTCCCCTTCCTCTTCGCCTCCTAGTTCCTCCCTCTCTCCTGCCCTTTGCCTCAGAAAAGGGGAGGCCTTCGTTGGATATCAACCAGCCTTTGTATTTCAAGTTGCAGTAAGACTAGGCATATTTTCTTTTATTCAGGCTAAACAAGGCAGCCCAGTTAGGGGATGTTTTTTGTAGTAACATCCCCCTTTTATTTTTTATTTTTTTGTATACACACACATGTATTTGTAGTAAATATATATTATATATAAATATATATTTATTTATATATAATATATATTATGTATATATAAATAAATGTATATTATATATAAATTTATATATTATAAATATATATATATTTACTGGGGGTTTTGTCAGAAACTATGTCAAAGCTGACTTTCCACCTCTGTCTAGGAAATGAGGGACTCTGTATCTGTCCTTCTGGTCCCATGGGACCCCCTGGCCCTCCAGGCCTTCCTGGAAGACAAGGAAGTAAAGGAGACTTAGGGGTTCCTGGCTGGCGTGGAGAAAAGGGCGATCCAGGCCAGCCTGGTGCTGCAGGACCGCCAGGACCACCAGTAAGTAACTCCTACTGAGCACAATCTCTTCTGCTAAACAAGCTGGACAGAGAGGGAACTTAGTATGCCCCTGTGGAGCGTTAGATGTGATGTATTGTGTGTTTTTAACCTATAAACATGTTAATGACCAAATACTTTCTTATATCCATTCATCCATATGTTCACCATTCACTTATTTAGCTAACATTATTATTAAATATAAATATCTCCCAGGCATGATTCTAAGTTTCTAGGGACAGAAACAGGGACCAGAGTAATATGTGCAGTTCTGGAGTTTTGGAGAAGACCCAGACTTAATGGTAAAAGAATTAGTAAATATATAGTATTGTTATATGAGGACAAAAGGCCACGGTCAGGTCATATGGTGTGACTTGAGTGGAGGAAGTGAGTTAGGGGAAGGAGGTCCTGGGTTTCATCCCCATCACACCTACACACACACACACACACACACACACACACACGCACGCACACACACACACAGTGACTAGCAGAGTGCAGATCATGGCTTTGCAGTTGGGTCAGGTTTGAATGTTTGTCCTGAGAAACATGGAACAGCCTGGGGAGTCCTAAGAAGAGGAGGCAATACTCCAATATTCATTTTAGATGGATCATCAGTTGCTCTGCGGAGAACACAGGTAAGGGAGGACGCATGGAGAATAAGTGGAAGGAAGCAGATTGGAAGGGCGGGCTGTGTGATAAGAGGAAGTCAGCTTCTAGATATCGTTTGACAGCAGAGCCCAAAGACTGGCTATTAGGTCAAATACACAATAATGCAGTACTAAATGGAAGTAGAGGTGGCAGTACTGTCCTTTGTCTGAGCATCTGGAGGCACTTCCCTTGAACTAGAATGAAAATACCGGAAAGACAGACATTTGGTGGGAAATGAGGTAGAACTGTTTGAGACATTTTAGGATTGGGTAATGAGTAGACAGATTGAAATGCCAAGTGTTTGGGTTGATAGCAAATTCAAGGATTGAGAAGCGTGGTCAAGGCTGGATGTCTGGAAAGTGGCTTTATTGGAGGCTATGTGATGTTTGGTCCTAAGAAAGGGATGAGTGTGGAGACAGAATCATACACAGAATAGAATCACTCTGGTCCAAAGAATCCTCCAACTGGATGAAGGAAGCCATAGCTGTGGTAATCTAGACAAACGAGCACACCATAGTCAAAGACAGCACACCATAGTCAAAGACCAGCGAGAAGCAGCTAAGCATGAACCTAACTGTCACAATATGGCGCCCACATGCTGAAGCCAGCCTCCCATCTGTCTGATCTTTACAAATAACATCACTGCTCACAGGAGTCCTCCCCTGGAGTCTGAGACAGCCCACTGTTCCTCTATGCTGAGGTGACCCAGGACTAAATTCTGAAGTTTCCAAGTCGTTCTCCATTTCTCCTAGAAGAATCTAATGAAGATGAAAATTCTGATCTTAAGTGAAAGTGGTGACCCAGATCTTCAGTCCAACCCTTCCCACATGTGCGCAGTACACCTGCAAAGCCGTCTCAGCAGGAAACTTAGAGGGAAAGGCTCAGTGTTATCGTTAATGCATGGATAGTGAACAACCATGCCGAAATTATTCTGTACTTTGCATGTTATAGATCGTTCTGTAAAATTTAATTTTTATCATGGTCAGGGTTTTTCTTTCTTTCTTTTTTTTTTTTTTTGTATGTTGCTACTTAATTTTTTTAGTGACTCTGAAGTATTATCGTGTCTTTATGCTTAGTTGCTTCCCGGGGCTAACATTTTTGCATTGTGTACTACTAGTTTGCTCAGGGCTATTCTGGGTAAGGTTCGGCTGTTCTAGGACTCATTGGGTTGACTCTGTTTCTGATGTATTCTCTCTATGTTATATTCACCACATTGTTCTTAGAGATGGGGGCCAGGATAAGGGCATGGGGGGAAATTCTTACTCCCCCTTCTCTTTCTTACCAATTTCCTGGCCACTTTCCCCACCTTCAACTGTGTGGAAGGTCTTACCTTACTCACTTTGCTCTCATTTTTACAGATTAAAGGCTAAAATAATTTAAAATATTTTTGATGATACATAGTTATTTAGGATACATTTTATTTAAGACTCACCATGAGGTCTTGTATCCACAAGGAATTGTCATGTGTTGTTGCCCCAGATTTTTTTTTTTAAAAGATTTATTTAAAAAATTTCTTACGGGCATCTATGAATATCTGCATGTATGTATGTGTGTCACGTACATGTGTGTATGAGCATCATGTGCATGCCTGGTGCATATGGAGGCTAGAGGAGGCAGCCAGCCCACTAGAACTGGAGTTACAGTGTCTTCAGAGTCACCATGTCGGTGCTGTTCACCAATGAGTTTCCTCTGCAAAGGCAGCAAGTGCTCTTAAACACTGAGCTGTCTCTCCAGCCCCAACTCCATGACATCTTAACCGTCGCGAACTGCTAAGATAAAAGAGGCACTGATAAATTTCTGCCAACCCAGATACAGAATTACGTAGATCTTAGCACCAAGAATGTTGAGTTTTGTACAATAGAGCCACTCTGATGCGCAGAAAAGAGGTAAAACAAAGATTTCCAAGACAGAACCTTTTAAACAGAAATTTAGAAGAGAAGGTGCTAGAAAGACAAGAAAAAGAATGACTTCTGCCCTATAAGAATTAATCTAAAGCACTGCTTTTAATTTTTTTTTTAACCAAGGGAAAACCTGGTGCCTTGGGGCCCCCTGGCCACAAAGGGGCAAAGGGTGATATGGTCATATCAAGAATGAAAGGTGAGTGTGACTGATTACTTAGCTCCCTGACACTTTATGAATGATCTGTGCACAGCCACTTGCATTGATTTCCCCTGTGACTGCAGATCAATTGTATATAATTTAAGATTATTGAGATTGCCTTAAGAGTATTTTCTGCCCATCATAGAATGGTGTGGCTACTGAGCACCGAATTTTCTGCCTCTTGTTTGAAATCATAAACATTCCTCTAGTGACATATTCAAATCTTCATTGTGGTGAGCTGAGTTTGAAGCAAAATCTCTTTTGACTTGTCTTCTGCATTGTAATGTATTCCAGTCGTCAATGGCATTTAAATTACAAGTAACAGATGCTTATTTTAAAGTAATTTATAGACCTACTAGACAGAACGTGAAAATGTAGGTGTAGGGTTCACACTTGAACAAACAGATCTAAGGCCTTGCATGGCATCAGGACATTCTCTTTGTATCCCTCATCTCTCACTGGTCTATGTCCATTTGGTCCTATGTCTGACTTTCTCTAGGCTACATTGCTCCAGGAATAGCATGCATGAGGCAGCTTCAAGTCCTTGAAATTAGAGAGGAAGAACTTCAGAAAGGATTGTGTAGTTTAGGACAATAATCTAACCGCCAACTCCCTCATCCACCAAGACCAGGACTAGACTGTTACGTGCACTGTCACTGAGACACGAAGTGTCCGTGACTGATCCCTCCATAAGTCTCCTCGTTGCTAAAATGGGAAGAGGAGAATTTCCCAAGTAAAGAGAGCCAGTAGTTTTCGCAACTGCTATTCTTCCCTTTGTTTTTGTAATGGTTTGGGTGACACTGGGCAACTGAGTCACTCAGGAAACTCGACCAACCCTCACAGAATAAACAGTTATTATTCTTATCCTGAGCCCTTTCTTCGCTTCTATTCCACTCCCCCATGTATGAGACCTTACAAGTCTTTTGCTTCATTTTTCTCAGGGCAAAAAGGAGAAAGAGGACTTGATGGGCCACCAGGATTTCCAGGACCACATGGGCAAGATGGTCAGGAAGGACGTCCTGGAGAAAGAGGGGATCCTGGGCCTCGAGTATGTGGAGTTCTGCTATAGAATCTGATTTTCTGAAATGTTCATACAAGCCAGGCAAGCAAGTATAGGCCATACTCTCACACAGTAGGGATCAAAATGTGTTGCATTTGTACCCACAGATATAGAAGGTAATGGAGCCTATCTGGGTACCTTCTAGTAAGGATGTAAGAAGCTCATTTGAGATTTTCATTTGTATGAGGATCTACCACTTGACTTACTTTTTTTATGTGTCACACTAATGTTAGTGGTTTCTACATACAAGTTTCTCTTCTGTATGTAAGGTATAATACAATTCACTTTCTGTTTGTGAGGCATAGACTATACATCTATATCATACATATGCATGTAAATACGCAAAGTATAAAATCTTAGAAAAAAATTAAATTAATTCTTGCAAGCCACACTTGTTGTAGAGTTACTGTCTTTTAAAACCTGGGATTTTAAACGTGTAGACTGCTTTGAATTCACGGGCTTTGAAAGATCAATAATAGACTTGTAACCTAACGTTCCCAGGGAGACCATAAAGATGCAGTCCCAGGTGAGAGAGGACTTCCCGGACTGCCAGGCCCTCCAGGAAGAGCAGGACCCGCTGGGCCTCCAGGCTTGGGATTTCCAGGCCCACCAGGACAGAGAGGCCGACCAGGAGAGCCGGGGAGCCCAGGCATGAGGGGCTTTGATGGCATGAAGGGGCAGAGAGGTAATTTCAGATATTATTCGGATGAGAGAACATTAAGTGAAATCATGAAAACTAGAGGGCGTTTCTGCTGGGCACAGTCATCGCCTCTGTGGCAGGCTGGCTAAATGAATTTCGTCCAGGTGCTGTGGAATGCTTGTAGCTTGTTCCGCAACTAAAAGCACTGTAGCACAGCCAATATTTAGAATGAGTGTGAAATGCTACTCTCTTTGCTACTTTGTCCTACCAACACTGCCTTTTATTCATTTCTCACTATCAACTCATAATGTCTAACTGTATTTAAATCATTCATATTATTCAAAGTATAACATTTTACAGTCTTCTGCGATTATGTGACATATTTTAATAAAAGATACACTAGTATTTTATTTAACAGAATATTGCCCATGAAAACGCACTTGTAAGCATTTTAGGGAGAGAAAAAAATGATATTTTAAGCATATTTGACCTATATGAACTTCAAAAAATAAAATTACTTTCTCAGTCATGACTGACAGAAAGAGGTTTATTTAATAATTTTTTTTCTTTTGTAACATGCATTACATCTTGAGCTATAGCAGTAATTTTGAAGTTTGGGGATAAAATACACTCTTTGTTTTGACAACACATAAAGACAAGTACCTTTTTATTTGATAAGAAGCAATTTTGTGGTATGAGACTCAGAAAAAATGTAATATCTTTTTTTTATCTTCCACATTTTAGCTTGAAAGTTCATGGAGTAATAAACTATGAGGTAGTGTTATTAAGGTGAAACTTTTGACTTTAGTAAGACATGAGAACTCAGGGGCACAGGCTTTGAGTAACTTCACCAATTAAACTGGCCATGACAGTACCTTCATTGCTGAGTCTCTGGAAAACCAGGAGACAATAGATCCTAAGAACCTGTCCCACAGAGATCTCTAAATGGCAGCTGTCATTGATATCTAACACAGTCTCTTCATTTGTGTAGCTCCCTGGAGTCAAAGAGCAAGGGCAGCTGAACTCAGTGCCAAGTTTATGAACTCAGAGCTTCCCCATGATCTATCAACATTTTCTATCCATCCCACCAGAACCTGTGTGTCTATAGCTATCATTTATATTAATAATTTACATTTTTCCAGGTTATTAGAACCGGTACATCTTATACTCAATATCTTTTCTCATAACTGCTTGTAAGTGCTCTGACAGCTGAGACTCGGGTTTAAGGATGGATCCAGAAAGTTCTCTAATGAGGCTTGGAGACTTCTCTTCCTTTGAATTCAAATGTACCATATGAAAGTTGCTGCAGAGACATGGACTCGATGCTCAGTGAGCTAAATGTCACTTTTTTTTTTCCTCTCCAGGTGACACCATTCCTCATAATGTAACCTACCCGGGGAGACCAGGTCTGCCAGGCTTTGATGGGCCTCCAGGTATCACTGGGACATCGTTCTGGCCTTACACACTTTCCAGAGCAAAAGAACCAAAAAGACAGATAAACCCTCACGGCCAGGGTACTTCTGAAATTAGTGTAAGGTCTTGAGGGACAGGAAACTAGGAAACGCATTTACAGTCCTTAGCTCCTGGGCCTCACCCTCTCTGGTTTGAGCCCTTTCCATGGGCCTTTTCAGACTCTGTGTGCCTCGGTTTGACCAGTTAACATGTCTGCCCTTGAGAATTCTAAAGCTATGTTCTTTTTCCCTTCTTGTGGACTGAGAGTGGAAAATACCACCTGCCTGTGGACAAGAGGGACAAGTCCTGACTATAAAGAGCCTGAAAAATGCCCCTGTATCAACATCTCTGAATACATGTTTATGTATCAATTCCATTTGAGTCAATCCCCTGTGCTTAGCTGAAGTAAACCCCCCAAATCCGTGTTTATGCCTTTAAAGTTTATTTAAACTAACCCAGTACTCGCATGGTTAATAAGTACGGCTTTTCTTGTCCAACACAAAGATAGAAAAGGGCTGGGCAGATGGCTCAGCCAGTAAAATTTTGGCTCTGCAAGCCTAAGGAGAACCTGAGTTGAGATGGCCAGCACCTGTGCAAAGAGCTGAACGCTGCAACGAATGCGCGCAATCTCAGCACCTGGGGAGGTGGATACAAAGACAGAAAGCCAGCCCAGCTGAATCCGGAAGCCAAGATTCAGCTAGAAAACCTGAAGGAAAGGATGGGGGAGCTAGTGGGAGGGGAGTGTGAAGGATCTGGGAGGAGTTGGGAGAGGGTACAATGAGCAGCGTATATTACATGAAAAAAATTTCAACTTAAAAAAAAAAGAAGAAAATGGAGAGTGATAGAGGAAGACACCTGACATTGCCTCTGGCTTCTGTATTCATGGTTTAAAACACACACCCACACACGCATGACAAAGTAACTATGGGTCCAGCCATACCCAACTTGACTGCTGTCTTCCGGACCATTCGTTTCTGTCAGTGTTTCCAAGTAGTTTCAGCGTCTCAGTGAGGTGCAAACACACGCTTGCTCTGTTTCCTGTGAGTCTGAAGAACGATGGGGACTCAGCTGCTGTAAGACAGTGTGTGTTGGTACAACCCTGGTCGCGGGTGAGGTTCAGATCAGCAACCCTTGTTCTATTGCAGAGCCAATGTGTGCCCTTCTCATGGGACTGCGGGAATGTAAGTGGGCAGGGCCGGCCTCTCAGGATCACCTCACACCTCAGATGGCAGACGTGTGTGTCATTGGCCCAAGCAGTTTCAAATCTCTTTTATAATTATATTTACACATAGATGCATACATGTATATATGCATATACCCATATATATATATATATATACACACACACATATATCGTAATAAAAAATAAAATCCCATTGGCTCAAGCCTGTCGTGTGGCCAAGCTCCAGCTCAAAGGACAGGGTGATATATTCCATTCACCGCTGCAGCTGTGAGAGGGGGAGACAAAATTCTACATCGGAACAGTGATGAACTGCTGGTTGCCTCACTGAGCATTCATTTCCACTATACCGTCACTTTCCTGGGGATGAATGAAAAACTTCGACTGTTCGCTGGCAGTGTTAGTTTGCGGGAAGTGAATTCTCACACTACATAAGCAGTTGTACTTCCTCCGACGTTCACACTTCAGAGGTTGTGTGAGCTGAGCTAACTGTTAAGAGGAAATCATAGATTTAAGGTAAAATCGCCATCCTTTTAGCAAGTAGTCTGCCTACGCTCTGTATAATACAGGGCTCCTTCAATGCTCTCTCAGCAGGGTGAGCTCTCGCCATCACCTTGTTCTCCTAAGGAACAGGCTAGGCCTGTGGGTTTGTGTAGCAGACCTGCCATGGAAGGCACTACAATTTAGGTGAATGGTGGTGTGTGTGTGGGAAGCTTCCAGAAAGAATTCTTCACGGTACCGAGGATGAGAAAAGTCACTCTGAAACATTTACCTGGAACAGTGACTGAAGAGTGCTTCTGTAAACCACAATGGAAGACATTTTTACTTCCATAAGATTGACCTACTCCAAAAGACATTTAACACAGACATTTTAAAGTCCCTTCTTCTGTGCGATTGAATCTTTGGTTTATGTGTTCTTATTTTAGGTCTGAAGGGATTTCCAGGTCCCCCGGGTGCTCCTGGAATGAGATGTCCAGATGGGCAGAAAGGCCAGCGGGGCAAACCAGGGATGTCTGGAGTTCCAGGTCCACCTGGTAGGCGACAAGTTGTAGCTGGAGAACCCTGTGCAGCCGGGGGTCCTTCCAGGGGGATGCCTTAGCAGCTGGTTGTCACGAGTTCATTGCCTGGTTGGAACCACTCAGCCCTCAGCAGTGTCTGCCAGATGAAGAAAGTGGTCGGGGATGGGGGTGGGGGGCGGGCACAGCGGAACTCACCTGTCATCCCAGCACTCCAGATGTGGAGGCAGCAGAATCACCTTGATCTCTAGACTGTCCAGGGATATCTAACACAGGCTAGGACAGCTTATCTCAAAAACGCAAACAAATAAATGTAAAAGAAAAAAATTTTTAAAGAAGATGACAGGATGGTTCACTGAGTAAAATTTGCTTGCCACCAAACCTAATGAGCTGAGTTTCCTCCCTGTGACCCCCACAAGCTGTCCTCTAAGCTCCATGTGTATACCTGCCTGCCTCTGCAAGTAAATAAATGTGTGGAGGTAAAAGTAGCAACAACCGAAAGCAACTGGCGTCGCTAAGAGGGTGGCAACATTACCTATCAAGTCTCTAAAGCTGTAGAAACGTTACCTATTAAGCACTTCTTAAGAGGGCCTATAGTTTTCAATCAAAGTGTTATCCTTATATTATCAGACCTATATTTATACATAGAACCTTTTGTTATTGTTGCCCAATAGGTTTTCGAGGGGACATGGGAGATCCGGGCATCAAAGGTGAAAAGGGGACCTCCCCTATTGGACCCCCAGGACTACCTGGATCTCCTGGAATGACTGGCCAGAGAGGAATCCCAGGAGACCCTGCTTTTGGAGACCCAGGACCCCCTGGAGATAGGGGTCTTCCAGGAGCACCAGGCATAAAAGGGCAAAAAGGTTACCCAGGATGCCCAGGACCTGAAGGTATGAGATCTTTGCTCTCTCTTTGTTAGAGGATGCCTGCTCAGTTTTGGACCAATCCAAAAACAGTGTTTACCCTGTTGTGCTTTGGGCAGTGGGTACATGCACATTTCATGTTCGAAAACAGGAGCTGATCACATCGATGAACCTGAACCTCTGTGCTACCTGTGCGCTTAACTGCTGGTTTGCAAACGCAGGGCCACACTGGCTCAGTACACTCAGTTTTATCCGGGCGATGTGTTTGCTCCAAAAGCCACCAACAGCAAGGGCTGGCCAACCTGTCACTGTCAGAGCCAGACTGAGGCAGAGTGTGAGAACTCTAGCCACTCAGGGGCTTAGCAGGCTCCATGGTAGTTCAATAGAAATTTGAAAGGATAAACTGATAGCCCTCCCACCAAATACACATCCATGTGCCACACAATGGGTGCCTCTTACATACCTAGGTGGAAATCTGCTGCAGACGCAGAGAGTGGTAGAATTAGGGAAGACTGTGGCCCCTTGTTTGCCTAGGTAACTTCTTTGTCATCTGTAAGCTTATCAAGCAGCCCACTTAGCAAGGCATGGGTTTTCCCTTGGATCTGTATCTAAGATGAAAGTCTATCCTGAAGGTTAGCTCATGAAGCCCAGAGTCAGAACCAAATTGTTCATTTCTGGAATTGACGTGCATGAGTGATATCACAGGCCATCTATCTCTACAGTGTTGACTCATGAATGTCCCAAATGCATCTTATCATTTCAGGACCGCCTGGCATCCCCGGATCTCCAGGTCTCAAAGGTCCCAAAGGCAGAGAGGGAAATCCTGGGTTTCCGGGAATCCCAGGCGACCCTGGCCATTCCTGTGAAAGAGGTGCTCCAGGGATCCCAGGACAACCAGGACTTCCTGGAGCTCCAGGTAGTCCAGGTAAGTGCCAGCGGGTGCCGAAACAGGAAGTATCTGAGCTTCCCCTACTTATAGTCAGGAAGCTCGCCTCCTGTTTGTGCACGGATGTCGGCAGAAGCATGAGTACCAAGTCCAAGCCAAAGACCCTTATTATTCATGAGTTCCATATTGCTCTGCATTATTTTTCCACATTCTGTTGGTGAAACATGTATGGAGCGGCCCAGAGATTGCGAGCGTGGTGGGTTGCGTTGTATATGAACTTGGGAACCGCACGTCTAGCAGCCTTTGCGTCATAGCAGCCTTCAAGCAGGCCTGCTTCACATCCTGGGGAAGGTGAAGCAGGATCTGTCAAAGCCACTCACTGCAAGTACAGCCTTGGGGGACGCTCAGGTGGAGGGCGGCACACCCATGGAGACGACAATGAGTCAGAGGCTTGTATCTCCCCACACAGGAGCTCAGGGACTCCTTAAGTCCACTGCACTGACTATAACCAAATGCCTTTGATTGAGTAATTTATAAGTGACAAAAAATGATTAGTAGAGGCTAGAAAGTCAAAAAATCAAGACACCAGGGGTTTTGAAATCTGGCAAGAACCTCTCCCACATAGGAAACCCCTGCTAGTCTTCTCACACAAGCTACCACAGGCCTCTTTTACATGTTCACACTGAACCATCTTCAAAACTCTTTTCCTCTACATGCTCTCACAGTGGTGGTTAAGATTCAGCATAACAGTTTTGGGGAGACACATTTCCCATAGCAAGATCGATCTCCAGTATGCTCTCATTTCATCACCGGGGCTCTTTATTCTGCAACGTATCTGTTTCTGCTCTTATCCAAATGCAAGATGCTCAGACAAGTTGGGCATCTGAAAAACCAGACAAGTTGGGGACAGAGTTTGCTATTACAGCCTCATGGCAAACACCAGTTATTCTGGCCAGTGCTGCTCTCACTTACACAAATCTTTTATTATACTTGACAGCATGACTGAAGTTTACCGGAACAAAGGGTCAGAAAGTGCTGGGAAACTTTTTTCTTCTCCTCCTCTTCTTCCTGCCCCTCTTTCTTTCTTTCTTTCCTTCTTTCTTTCTTTCTTTCTTTCTTTCTTTCTTTCTTTCTTTCTTTCTTTCTTTCTTTCTTTCTTTCTTTCCTTTCCTTCCTTCCTTCCTTCCTTCCTTCTTTCTTTCTTTTCTTTCTTTCTTTCCTTCTTCTTCCTCTTTATCTTCCTCCTCCTCTCCTCTTTCAAGAGCACATATAAGTACGTTTTTTGTTTTTCAGCCGTCTCTATATTAAAATAGCAAACTGTGTAATCTTTACTCATTCCTACCAGGGGTAAATATTCAGATGATCTTCCCCCACTCTATAGCGTCCGGAGAAATATATTCTTAGGCAAATGAAAAGTTGCTCGTGATACTTCAGCTGATAAAAATCGTCTTGTTCTTGTTTAAAGTGCCATCGGTGCATAGTTTAAGCTCTCTGGAATGTGATTTTCCTGTGAACGTTTGAAGAAAGTTTTAAGATTTCCTGCCTCATGGTGGTTGTGCTTTGTCTAAGGGCCCCCAGGTTGGAAAGGTCATCCAGGAGATAGGGGGCCTCCCGGACCAGCTGGAATGAAAGGCCTTCCTGGCCTCCCAGGCCTACCGGGAGCAGATGGTCTTCGAGGGCCTCCTGGGATTCCAGGCCCCGCTGGGGAAGATGGCCCACTTGGTCGTCCAGGCCTAAAGGGTGAGTTGTGCTCTCCCAGTAATTCTTCCGGTTTTACAGACTCAAAATGAAAGGTCAAACAAAACTGGTTAGGCATGGCTCACACTACCAGAATATATTAATTAGCTCGCCTTTGCGCTCTGCTTTCGGACGTATTGTTTCTTCTCTGTATTATCCTTTCTAGCAGCAGAACGTTCTGATGTGGGTTAACTGACAAAAGACCTTGGGTTCACAGGGCAAGGATACCTCAGCTCACAGGACGAGGCAGCACCGATGATATCATTAGGTCAGGACTAATACATTTTCCTTTTGATGGGCCTTCTGCTCGCGTCACTTCTCTCGATGCTGTTAAAACATGATGGGCTCCGGACCCCCAAAACATCAGCGCTTAGGTCTGTTGGATGGGAAGTAGGAGCGGATGAGAGAACATGGCTATTTAAGACCACAGTCATCTTCAAAATAATGACTTACTTTCAGCATGAAGTGTTGGCAGGAATTTGTATCACTGAATGACCAGGAGTGTGAAAGAACCATGCTTTCCTTAAGGTGCTTCCCTAAAACTTAATGCCCTCATTTTATCAGGACACCCAGGACTGCCTGGCTTCCCTGGTTTTCCAGGAGAGAGAGGAAAGTCGGGCCCAGATGGACAACCTGGAAGAAAGGGACAAATCGGAGAGAAAGGCTGGCCTGGCTTGCGGGGAGACTTGGGCGAGAGAGGTGCCAAAGGCAAGTGGTTTTGACAACACAGGGGTGCTGCATGACTTTGTTCCCAATATTTGGTCAAATGCCATTAATGTGCCTCTGGACTTCTTTAGTTTTGTGATATGGTAGGAATTCATTTTCCCTGCCTTTGCATCTTACTACACGAAACTAAGGTAAATGAATCGCTCTATTGTTGGAGAAACCAACAAGTGCTCCTTAATGCATTGTTTTATAGATCTGGGGCTTCCGAGACCTTGCGTGCCTCGAGGTAGACACCTGTAAAGAATGTTTCAGGCTTTGGGGCCATATGGCCTCAGTTACAATAACACACTTTGGCCTTGGCATGTGAAAACTCCCAGCCACAACACATAGACAACACAGAAACATGATACAATTAGAAGTTGGAACAGAATTTTGGTTGTGGATGACAAAGATTTGATTTTTATATAATTCTCACAAGTAATTAATTTTCATACAATATTATTTGGGGTTTTATGCTTTCAGCCCTGCCCCCTTAACCATTTACAGCATAGATGTTTCCTTTTGCCTCTCAGTAGTAGCATTCCTCATAATGAAGGAGCATTTTTAAACCCTTAAAGCTCTCTGGGAAAATGCCCTCTAATTTCATTCAAATGACTGTTTTCAGTTGTTTGACTCTATAGTTGTTTTGGTTTGCTTGTTCTATTAGCTTATAAACTATTTACAGAGAATTAAGAAATTAAAAATTATAGGGACCAAAAATTTCTTTGCTACATAAGATAATTGATGTTTGCAGATAATTCACATTATACTAGTAAGCCCTTATTCCACTGAGAATTAAAAGCTGTATCAATGCTAGCTAGCGTTGCAGTTGTAAACTAGCTCTCTCAAAATGTTCTCTGAGGAAAACCCTACCATTGACAGTGCTTGCCGATTCCAATCGTGCAAATATGCCCACAGCACCGTAAACACCCCCACTCCTGCAGGTGTCAGACAACTAATGCTATCGCAGTCGAGTCTCAGAATTCTCTGTTAGCAATCAGCTCCCGTCGCCTTGGTCTGCTGAGCCTGTCTCGGCACACTGCTCTGTGTGGGCAGTGTTTACAAAGAAGCTGGAATATGGGATACAGGCCCTAGTTTTTGGAAGTCCGCATGCAGAGAACAAGGCTGCAATGTATGCTTGTTCTCTTAATGTAAAGAGCAGAGAGATGACAGTAAGGGAGAAAGGTACGGAACACCAGCCGTGAGCAATGGATTATTCGGACTCTGCAGGATAAGCAAACAGTCCTGTGGATTAGAATGCTCTGAATGTCCTAACCCACGGAGGATCCTGGGCAGATTTACTGAGTACACCAACGGCCCCTTGTTCCAGGGGTGGATAAGTGGTGACAGGAATCGGTTTTCAGTTCCTGATACTGATCGTGAGGGAGCCAGCAATACAGCACAGGGGAGGGAAGTGGGGTTCACTAACAAAGCGAAACACTATAGAACAGGAGTCACATGGGTAGTATGTGTGCATTTGTGTTTTTTCTCATATAAGTAACATTTACAGGAGACAGAGGACCTCCTGGTGATCCGGGAGAAATAGCCATCATTTCCAAGAAGGGGGAACCTGGGAATGCTGGGCCTCCAGGAGATGGTGGGTTCCCAGGAAGGAGAGGTAAGTGCTTGAGGTTTTTTAATCTTATCAGATAAGCTGGCGTCTATATAGATCATTCTGCAAGCCAACATACTGGGCAACTTTCCCTCCAACAAGGAGTTAGGAAAGGTAATTTCTTAAACATAATTACGCCCTGCTAAGCTTTCCGGTAACCTTTTGGCTTTTCAATACTAAACGTAGTTGGAGTTCATATGTATTTATACATTGAGTATTCTAAATGAGTTGCAGCACAAGGTATAAGTAAATCACTTGTCCCAAGCGTAAACCCCTCTGTTTGGGGAAGCTGGTATTATTCTCTGAGGCTGCCCTGGTTGTTTTGACCAGCCCTTCTCAAACATCAGTGTGTATGTAAAACATCCTGGGTTCCTGTCTAAATTGAGATCCTCACTCTACAGAACCGGGGTTCCCAAGGACCCTGTTTTTCTAACAAGCATCCCAATGACAGGCTGCTAGTCCTCAGAAACATGGCAGAGCAACGATTGTTGGCAACTGAGTTCGTATTCTCCTCAACTTTAAGGTTAAACTGCATGGGTTCTATCCTGGATTTCTCTTTAGTTAGCCATTAGGAAAAAAAAAATATTTAACTTCCCTGGACTGAATTATTCCTCATTTGTAAGGTGTGTGTGCTGGAGCCAAGGACCGTGTTTGTTCCTTCCTTCCACCAGTGGCTGCAAGTCTATTCCTGGACAGCTTCTTTAAAGTGAGGCTGCCAAAGACAGGAACCACAGAGATGTGGCTTTGAACAGAAGCCAGCGTCCCCAATTTTGTTATCTTCATCTTTTACAAATAGAACTGAGTCATTCAATACAATCTTCACTTTCAGCCAAGGGTTTTGTAACACTAATGACCTTAACAGGTGATAAAGGAAGCCCAGGGATGCAAGGGGCAAGAGGAGATCCTGGAAGAGATGGACCACCTGGACTACACAGAGGGCAGCCTGGGATGAACGGGCCTCCTGGGCCTCCTGGTGCTCCTGGCCCTCCGGGATTACCTGGACTAAGAGGAGTCATTGGTTTTCCGGGATTTCCAGGTGACCAGGTAAGGAGCTGCTTCTACCAGGGAAAAGAAAGACACTCTTTCTGCTCTCAGGATCCCACAAAGAGTCAGAACTTGCCAGTATATGCTCTTGTCACTTACTGGCTTTTTGAAACTAAGCAGTAGTATGAAGGAAGAACAGAGCGTTCTAGAAGGTTAGGGTGTAACTAAATTTCCTGACTACTGTTCAGACTGGCTGCCCTGCGGTGGATGAGCAAGTCATGTGATTCACACATTCCAGCCCAGGTTTAAATAACTCATCGAGCCTTGCCTCATGACTGATGCCTTATTGGTTGTGGTGGTGGGGAATCCTGAACACTGCCAAAGTTCTGGTTTCTAAGCCTTTCCATCTGTTTGAAGATTTATTTCATATATTTTCCGTTAACTACACTTGGCCTTTATAATCATGAGTAACATTCCCTATGAGAAACCAGAAAATATAATGTAGTAACTTGTATCACACTTCTGGAAGATGTAAAGCATAGTTGGCTTTCCATCTTTTGGAATAAAATGGATCCTTAAAAATTATGACACAGCAGAACTTTCAATATTTTATTTTATATAAATTGTTTTGTTCAAAGCATAAATTCAAATTGTGTGACACAGTTACTCTTCAGTAATTGTGAATAAAGATTTCTTTGCTTCTTGCTGGGATGGATAGCTTTGATTCTGGAGGAGTTTTGCCTGCTCGTAAAACATAGATACCATTAGTATTATGCTTACAAGACACTAACAATTTCCTTCACCGTTGCCAATTACAAACACTAAGTCAGCTATAGAAAACTGTAATGTCTTTGTGCCATTGCATGGAAAATCCAACTAGGGTCTTATTATTGTTCCACTAACTGTCAGGGTGATCCAGGTTCTCCAGGCCCCCCTGGATTCTCGGGAGATGATGGAGCAAGAGGACCTAAAGGTATGCTTTGGAAATGTTCCCACCTAGCAAACTCAGAGTTCTGTGAGTTATAACACCGCAAGTTATAAACATTGCATTTTTAAAGGATAAAATGCATCACAAACTAGAACTCAGAAGCAACTCTTAGACTCTTCTTGACAGTGAGACACTGAAGCTTCAAAGGGTTCTCGTCTCCACGCAGGTCCAAGGGTACCAGACAGGTACAGCAAACCTACAGGTGCATCATGACTTCCTCGCCATGGAAGTCTCAGAGGCTGCCCATGTAGTGACCACAGC
Source organism: Psammomys obesus (assembly GCF_907164565.1). Taxonomy (NCBI): domain Eukaryota; kingdom Metazoa; phylum Chordata; class Mammalia; order Rodentia; family Muridae; genus Psammomys; species Psammomys obesus. The sequence continues at coordinate 10,002,291 of NW_026593286.1, forward strand.
TTCTCAAATTGTAGCTGGTACAACTGACCACACCTGGGTTCACTTGGACTCAGAAACGCTATTTTCCATAAGAACCAGCACTCATCTAAGGATGTCCTATGTGCAGCTATTGAGATTCTACTTACGAGAATCACAGAACATAAATATCCCACCAGATGTTCATTGTTTACTTAAGAATTCTCAAGCCAGATGTAACTTATAATTCAATTATTTTTATCCCTAATCAAAGATAAGAAGCTGTTTTTTTTTTTTTAACTTTTTGGGATACATTGTGTCAACCACAACTGCCCATCTATAACCCCACAAAACTCTATTTGTAGAATAGCTGCAGGCTGGCCCAATAGGCCTGAGCCTATCTTGTGCCCAAAACCTTGTTGCCTTGAAAACACAACTGAAATTGTGCTCTTCACAAGTCATGATATGTGAGAAAGAGAACTTTTATTTACCTGTTGGAGAGACAAACATGCAAATAAACTAAAGTCATGATATACTAAATATTTTCATACAACATTCAAAAGTTTAACTATCTTGGTAACCTCCACAGGCACCTAATAGTCACACGGTACACACACACACACACACACACACACAAACACACATAGGTAACACACTCATGCACAAAGAATAAATCTTTTTTAAAAATCATAAATCACATCTTTCATCTATAATTCCATTGTTCATTGTTCATTGTGAACAAAAATTTTTTAAATGTCTCCTGGAAAACATGAAGCTAGATTATGGAAGACAAATACCATGGACGTTACTTGTATGAGACCAAATGATATTTTTCTTAACTAATGCTCTCGCTATTATAACACTAACAGGAAACAAAGGCGACCCTGCCAGTCGGTATGGTCCACCTGGTCCGAAGGGTGAGCCAGGTAGCCCTGGATTCCAAGGTATGTCCCCACATTTTTTTTAGTATAATAAATAAGACTTAGTTTGAAACACAAAGTAATTACTTTTACACTCACTGGGAATGATTCTATCATATTTTCTTTACCATTTGCCCATTAAGGTATGTCTCAACATGATTCTGTGTGGCATTGTTGTAGCATCCTTCTTGGAAAACGATACCAGGGCTGGGCACTGGGAACTCTCAATGTATTGCTACAATGGACCCTGTGACCAACGACATTGGCACAGCAATATACTCCCTCATAGTTTTACAAAGGCAAAGTGACTACTCAAGCAATTAAAATTCAGATTATTTTGCCATCTCTGTCATTTAATATGGCCACAAGTTATTCTGGAAGACTCCTTTTTCCCACTGATAGCAAGCAGCAAACCAGTGAACGTGGAGAGAGCAAATTTGCACTTTGTTTTGGGCCCTGTAGAAACATACATCAATATTTAAAATATGCTTGCTGTTTGACACGGGTGTTCTTCTGCTAAGAGCATATCTGGAATGAATAATCAGGAAATTATAAAAAGATACACACACAGGAATATACACTTCATGGACAGAGCAAACCTCTGCCTACAGATGGTTGGTTAAGTCATGTATGCCCAAATGCAATCAGTCAGTAACACTAAGACGTAAATCGAGGCGAGGATTGACATAATTTCCTTGTAAATTAAGGCTCTGTATTTAGAATGTCATTGTTCTATTTTGTTTTCTGTTAGTGTGACAAACACAAAAACAACTTGGGAAGGAGAGTTTATTTCACCTTATAGTTTATAGTCCATCAATAAAAGGAAGTCAGTGAAGGAACTCAAGGCAGGAACCTGGAGGCAGGAACTGAAGCCAAGGTCATGGAGGAGTGCTGTTTACCGTCTTGCTTCCCATGCTTTGCTCAGTCTGCTTTCTTGGACAACCCAGGACCACCTGCCTACAGTGGTCTGAGTTCTCCCAGGTCCGTCATTAATCTAGAAAATGCCCCCACAGACTTGCCTACAGGCCAATCTGACGAAGACTATTTCTCAATTGAAACTCCCCCTTCCCAGATGACAACAACCTAACTAGGACATCCATGCATCACCTCGAAGTCGCGTTTGGCAGGAGTCATATTTTGTTTCCCAAGGTAGAATGTCTAATCAGAGCATCAAATGAAAGCCGCTTGTAAACTGAAAACCACACATACATTATCATGGATGACTACACTACTGTGAAGTCAACAAAAGAGTCAGAAATGTTCTTGTGCTTATGGGTGTTTTTGTCATAAACCTGATGATCTAAAAATTTCCTGGGCTCAAAGTAGCACAAACTGGGGGCATTTTATGTTTCCTACTATTTTAAGTTGAAACCCATAAGTCTGTGGTTATTTTATACTGAGTCAGGCTTTTCCAGAAATTTCGCCTTACCCTGCTTGATCTGGTGTCCTGTGGTCATCAGTGTTTAAATTGTTCTGGTTTCTTATTTGCCGTGGCTTAAGCTTGGAGTTTTAAAAAATTGTTCTGTTATTCCTCAGCACAGAGTTTAGATACTCTATTTTCCTTGGCCAGGGATTCCCACACTGCACTGGAGTGAACTCAGCGAGGATGTATAGAGAACATGGCTTGTTCCGGGGTTATGTAAGATTGTACTAAGTCAGTTATAATCCCGTCCATCCACTTCACCTCGGAGGGAAATATAGTGGAAATTACTCCTAAAACTCTGCTCTCAATACAACCATCACTTTGGGGTACAGTTTTGAATGCCTGTTTTGGCAACTGGAGCCAACAATAGTGATGCCATGTGTTCCTTGCAGGAAGGTGTAAGGGATCAATCAGATAACGCAGAACAGGGCTAGAAGAAAGTAATAGTAAGTAACAGGCACAGGCATCGGTTACTTTAGCGTTGTACTGAATACTACCCCTCCATGGACTTGGAAATACAAAGTTGCATATTTTGAAGATTCAGCCATTGATTTTTCAGTATAGACTGTTGGTTTTTCTATAAATTTGAATTAAAGTCACACATGTAAATAAGCATATGGGAAAATAGTCATCTTTCTAGTAATAAAGTAAACATAAAGTGTCCCTAGGTTCACTAGGGGAATAGAATCAACAGATTATATATTACATATGATGTAATCATATATTACATATGTAACATAATATATAATATAACAGTACACAAAAAGGATTTATTTGATTGGCTTACACAGGGGAGGCTAGGTAGTCTAACAAGCGCTGTCTGATCTCTGGGGAGCCTGGGAGCTCATTATCTGCTCAGTTCTGAAGGTATGTGCCCAGAAGTCCCACTGTGGCATTGAAGGCCCGAAGGACACTTGGCGAACCCGCGTGCTCCCCTCCTGCACACTCAGTTGATAGAGGAGGACTGCCCTTCCATCAAGGGTCTATGAGTAGCTGTGCTCCCCTGCTGGAACCGCCAGACTATTTGCAAATTATCAAAAAGCAAAGCCACAAACCCAGTGTCCTCAGTGAGAACGTGGCTCATTCACGGGATGTTGAGTGTCGTGCAGTGGGTGGGAGACACGTGGGGAGGAGGTTGATGTACTTCCATCCAGCCACAGGTGACTTGTGCCAAGAATCAAATGCTGACCGGTCTCTTCTAGAAGGCTTAGAGAGCAGCCAACCTTTCCCTAGGGAGTCAGAGACATGAGGAGACTGCTGGAGACTTTAGACATGTGTATGTTTATTTTTTATTATTTTAATTTAAGGGCTGTGCCCATTAGGCCCAATGCACAGCTCTGGTGTAGAATTCAGTGAGGTTTGCTACAAGGACAACAGGTGGAGAGGGGCTGGAGTCTGGAGTGAGCACTGGATGACCTTAGGGCTTGTTATTCATGTTCTTCGCTGCCACAATGTTATTTTGGCAACCTAGGACGATTTTTTTTTTTTTCAGGCTTACCTCTTGAAGCACTTCGAGATGGAATTCCACAACGGCTAGGTTTTACTTTAAAATATTTTAGCATTTAAAAATGTATTTTAAGGCAAACCCAAATATCACACTATTTACCAAGAGGTTCTGCTCCTGGGAAATAGGGAAAGTATTTCCTAAAGAAATAGTTCAAAAGGATAGACTAAGGATCTGTAAAGGAGAGTTGGAGGAGGAGCGAGTAAATGTGATCAGCACATGCATTAGGAAATTGTCGAAGAATAAATAAATAAATAAATAAATATCTTTATATACAAAGATCAATGTGAAAAATTACAAAAAGTATTAGAAGCACTTGATTGTCTGGCAGTAGGGAGACTTTAGACTGATTAAAGAAAGACTGATCAAGACGCTATCATTTGAAAATGGTTAAACCATCACAAACTTGGAACACTGCCTGTGATACAGTATCAGTTTTAAAAACAGAAAATTTTGTCATCAATTTTTTCCTTAATCATGTTTTCCTTGTCGACTGAAAAAAAAAGCGTAAACACAAACAAACAAACAACCCCAACAGCAACACAAACCCACAACAGAGATAGTGAGGCTTCAAGTTGGCTGTTTGAGAGCCACTGTTGCAAAGAGCAATCTACAACTAATCGAATTTTGATCCTTCATCCTTTAGGACAAACTGGAGCCCCCGGAGAGAAAGGCTTTCCTGGAGCTGAAGGGTTCCGAGGACCACCAGGCAGACCTGGACAGCCTGGCTCTTCTGGACCACCGGGGAGTCCAGGTACCTTGCAAGAAAGCCAAGAAAACCCCGAGCGTTCGTGTGACTTGGTGTGCCAGAAAGAGCTGTTCTTTGTGTAGAGCCCTTCTGCCTATCACATGCCTCAGGACCGAGCATGCACACTTACCAAACCTACCCCAACTTCACAGGCTTGCACCGCCAAATGAACATAGATGACCCTATCAGAGAATGGTATCTCCATAGCACTGTCTGAAAGACTTCTCTCCTGTCCCCAGGTGACCCAGGGATACCTGGGCTCAAGGGCCCCCCAGGAGAAGAGGGAGACCCCGGGCCAAGAGGTGACCCGGGATATTTAGGGAGGCCAGGTCCTCCCGGAGTAAAAGGTAAGTAGGGAGAATGTCCAGCCCTCCAGAAAGGGCCAGCCCACTGGGGGCAAAGTCGCAGCTCCTTTCTTGGGCTTGTGACTGGGCTCCAGTAATGCTAGCAGCTGCTTCCCCCATCCCAGGGGGAGGCTTGAGGCCATGCCTTCTGTCAAGGCTTGACTTCTTTTGGGGAAGGCCCAGGGTCTTGGTGTTTCCACCCTATTTCTTCAGAGGATATGTTGCTTGTGTCTGTATGATGCTCTCATCCACTCATTTGCCTCCGCTGACAATCAAGCTTCCTTTGTGCCCTAATTCTGTTGCATTAAGTGTCAGGTGTCATTTTAAAGAAAACATATGGGATTCCAGCCTTCATGGAGCTATTTTGTAAGAGAGATGGTTGTGGTCTCTAACACTGTCTGCTTGCTTAATGCCTTACATGTGAATTATTGTCTTCACAAATGAACCTTTGGGAAACATGATCTGTGTCTAAACCACTGCATAAGAGGTGGCAAGCATTTGAGCCCTGAGAATCGGTAAGATCTCCAGGACCCCCATAAAATGAAATTTCAGAATTAAAGGCATGCTTGTCTGTGTTAAGATATTATAAATAAACTTAAAATAAATAAATAAATAAATAAATAAATAAATAAATAAATATATGTAAAAATAAAACATCTTTAAAATCAGCCTTGAACCTGTGGGTGGGTAAATTACTTGTTGGACAGAGCAGAGCCACAGAGAGGTTAAGGAGAGTTCCAGAGGCTCTGGAATCACTCATCTAAATCTGATGAGGGCATCCAGTCACACGAGGGAAGGAGTCTAGCACTCAGGTTTCCAGATATAGTTTAACTAGCAGAAACGGCTTGGTAGCCACTCAGGTTTTAAGTACTAGCTACAATTAAAAAGCTACAAGAATTGCACAAATGCCCACTTCTTGAGTGGCAAGGTAACATAAGCACTGTCTGCCATGTTTGTAGAGTATATAGGCCATGCTCTGTTTGTGTGTATATGATGTCAGAAGCACAGTTTTTAACCTTGTTAGTCCGCAATATGGAATAGAAGCACATCAGCAACAACAAAAATTAATGGAAAGTATTTTCAGCATTGTGGACACTGATGAAGAGAAAGTTCAGAACTAGGAGAGTGGTGCACCATAGCTGGCCACAGCAGAAAGCAACAGGCATTAAAGGATTTGTATCCATTAATCCATATGGACCGGCTATGGCAGGGTGGTAAGACATGGGGGCTTTTGAGAGAAAGCGTACCCTTTTAAATTGTGTTCACTTTCTTGTGTAGATATAGAAATATGTGTCCTAGCTGTAGTTTTTGTCTTATAGAGGCACTAGTGGTCTGATTACTTGTCTGGCTATAATACAACAAAGTATGCCACAGAATGCCCACTCTTAACAATTATTCTTGTCCTCGCATTCTTCTGCCTTCCCCTCTTTGGACCATTTTGCCTTTTCTTGTGTACCCTGGACACACGTCTAGCAGACCTTCAGAGGACTTTCTTACCAACAGAGCATGATTCTTCTTTTTTTTTTTTTTTTGAAAACCAAAACCTTTTTATAATGTCCTTGGTGCCAGCTGATGCACAGTAAGTATTTTGGTTGGTGAATAAGTAGTTATGAAGTTGGGGGTGAAACAGCGGATGAGGGGCCAGGCTTTTCTTTGCCCTCCCGGACAAGTTAGCTCCTTCTATTTCCTCTTTTTTTTTTTTTTTTTTTTTTTGGTGTTCTTTTAGTCCCAGTTGACTCCAGGACATTGGCTTCTATACATATAATGTTAGTAAAACCAAAGTACTTCTTGGAAGAGTTAAAACCCACTTCTGGAATTAAACGTGTTTGTGTTTTTTTTTTTTTTCAAAGTCCAAATTCTATTCTTTTCATCTTTTGTGCTCCTCACTCCCCAGCTTTCCAAGATTCCTAGCTTTTCAACAAGCGGTGGGGTGATGTCTAATTCTTAGTGTAGTGCTGCAGAGAAGGTGTGTCTTCCTTTGGAAGTTTGCAGCACACCCAGGCATGTACTGGCAAACAAATAACCTGATGGGAGTTCTTGTCCAAATAAGTGACCTCTTGATACTTTCTCCATCTTCACTGATGCTTGTGGTAATGCGAAAACCAGACTCGTGATGAATTGAAAGTTTCACACAAAATGATGAGACTGTTGTTCTGAGGTTTTTCTCTGGTGGCTGTGGACATTTCCTGCCTTTGGCAACCCCTGCAGCCCTCCTGGGCTCCTCTTTGACTTCAACATTCTTCCAGTCTGGAAGGACTTGGTAGGGGTCCAAAAGGAAACATTTCACATTGTTACGGGCTCTCTTTCCACAGCCTTCCAACTCCACACAACAGGAAACATTTCCCAGGGTCTGCAGGTGGCTGTAATATATTCTTCCTTCCCTTTGGAACATTTATCAAATAGCTTCCTATGACATTGCTTAAAAAAAAAAAAAACTTCATAGACGTGAACTCAATCCACAACAAAATCACTATAAAAGCAATTGCTAATTGCCTCCTAATGTTGGGCGCTGAAATACTTGAGTGTCTAGGGAGGTATTGGAAGGTATTTCACTCTCTGCGCGCACCCCTGCTGCAGTGCCATTTGGCTACCACTGGGGGACGCTGTTTCACTGCACACGGCACAACAAGTGATCCAGCCAAACAGATCAAAACAAAACAGTGGGATACATTGTTAAAACTCAAAACATCACAGGATACATCCATTGTTTCAGTTTATCATGCAGATATAAAAACGAAGCCGGATCCAGCAGAAACCCTTTGAACCTAGAAACTAAATATTTGAAGTATGTTTTGAGTAAGGTAGGGAGACCAACTCTTGTTTGAACAAACCAGCTGCTGAACTCAGATGTGTTTGCTCATACAGACTGTATGGATTTTTGAATGCTGCTTGGGTCCAGCCAGAATTAAACTTTAACTTACACACAGGCTACAAGGGCCTTGGTTGCTTGCTTTTTGCCTCTAAGAACATGTACTCACCAAAAAGTTGTACATCCACACAAGATGTGGAGGATGGAAACCTCCTGAGGGTTACCTGTTGGGTGACTGTACTATACGTGGATTGGGTATCTGGGCTAGTGGCTGTTAAAATGGTTCACATTTGTGTTTGTAGAGGGGAATGTGTGCATACTTGTCCATATGTGCACACTTGTGCCTCTGGGCATGTGTGGAGGCCTGAGGTCAATGCCTTCCTGAATTGAATTCCACCTTTTTTTTTTTAGGCAGGGTCTTTTACTCTCAATTGAAGTTCTTCCCAGATGACCTAGTTTGTATCAAGTTGACAACAAAGCAAAACAAACAAACAACAATATAAACTAATGGGACACATACAGAACCTGGAGCCCCCTGGTTGGGCTAGAGTAGTTGGCCAGTGAGCTACAGGGATCTGCCTGTCTCAGTTCCCACACTGCTGGGGTCACAGATATCTGTTAGATCCTTTTCTCTCTCTCTAATGTGAGTGCTGGAGATCAAAACTCAGGCTTTCATGCTTGTATGGCATGTACTTCACTAATGGAAACATCTTCCCAGCCCGGCTAGTTTGAAATGTCTTTTATGAGGAAGAAAATGCCTTCCATCATAGAGCCATGACAAACAGGGCCCCCCATTTCACCCCTACCCCCTTTTCTGTAACTGCATTATTCTCCTGTCTCCCACCCCAGCACTTATCAACCTAGATGTCATTGCTTCTTTGTCCTGTCAGGTCAGGGATTATGTCTTTCTTGCTTCCCATTGTCTCTTCAGTACTTGTCATGAGATACACTCTTGGGAGATGGAGCTGTGTGCATTAGAAAGCCATCTTTATCCTTTCAGTGGGTACTCATACATTTGCTAGCTTAAATCTCGCTTTGGAATCTTTTCCTGAGAAGAGTTCTCAAGGGTTTTCAACCTTTGTTTATAGTTGTGAAGATTTCTCTTCCCCATCAACATCAACGTCAGGGTGGCCAGCTGCCTCCTTTTGCTTGAGACTGTCATAGGATGTGGAATTTCCAGTGGTAAACATTCCAGTCAAACAGTGGCACATTGGCCACCCTATTAACACGTAAACCTTACCAGTGTCCTGGGAGTATAGAGTAGCATTTTTTTTTCTGACTTCAGAACAAAAATATAACCTGTCAGCAAGAGTGGGATGTCTAGCACGGAGGAGGGCACAGTGTGCTGGGGCAGAGGTTAGACTCACTGACTGAAGGAAGAGCAAGCAGGCTGGTCCCTGAGTGCAGCCGGGTGCAGCCTTGAATGGTGGTTGTTAAACAGAAGGACGACCAGAGAGGTGAATAAAAATTCCTCATTACCCAGGAATGTGCTTTGTTAGCCTAATTGCCCTTCATCTGCTCTGTATATATTTTATGCATGAACAACTTTCTGATTTAGAGATGGGACTGATAAAAGCTTTTAGTAAAAGGGGAAAATTATGCTTAAAACCCTGCCCAGATGTAGCTGCATTCAATTTAGAGAGATAACATTGGGTCATACAAGGGTCGGCCAGTTCAACAATGGCAAGGGGCTGGGCTGTGGCAGCCCAGGATGTGTTGATGTGACAATGGAGAGCTGGCAGAGGCTAGGGCAGACCTCCTTTAGCCAAGTCCCCAAGCCATCAATCTTGGTGGCTAACACTCGAGATCAAAAGACATAGAAATAGCAAAATGGTCTCAAAAATTTATTATCATTTTAGATAGATTGCAATAAATATCCAGATATTGGCAGATGAGGAAGGTCGTTGTGTTCTTTTGGTGCAAACTTGAAATACTGGCTCATAAAATAGGAAAGAGGATTGGAAAATAAACTAAGCCAGGACTGTGAAAAGTGGTTAGAAAATAAGAGATTAAGGGAAGATAAGGACACATGCCCTTCCCCCCCCTTCAGTACAAAAAAATATGGCTCATTTGAATCAATCTAAATTTGAGATCCTAAAAGGAGAACAACAGTTGTCTATTTCAAGGGCTGATGATAAATAGGATGGAGCCAATAACTCTGCCATTCTCCAATAATGATTCTCAGAACAAAGGATAATTAGCCCTCAGCTTGTTTACCCATAGGTGGTAGATGACTCAGACTTCTCTGAATTATAGTTGTTGTACAAATGGATTAGAGAAAAATGTGGACTTTGAGCAGAAACTGCAGTGTATTCTTTCACTTTCTCCCCAACTCTTCAACCCTCTCTCTCCTTTCTTCACATTTTGTAATTCACTCATTGAGTCAACAAGTATGTTCAATACTCATGAGGTATAGGGAATATGTTCAGTGTGGGGATAGAAAGACTGGCTAGTCTTAGCCTGGTTTTGGGCTCTGATTCACCCTTGATTCAGGGAGGCAGAGGCCCAAAGACATGATTGTTTTATGGCCTGATTCATCCAGGAGCCCTAGTCAGGCTCCCGTTGGGTACTTCAGGGACCACTCTCCATGTGTTTGATCACATAAGATGATCGTGTTGTTGTCACAAACAGATTGAATGCCAGTCTGAGTGAGTAGTGAGCTGTGTGGAGGAGAGCTTACCTCTGGGTGAAAAAGAACAAGCCCTGGATAGAAAGTCCCGTGATGAACTCGGAAAGTCATTGGGTTTGGCCAAAGGCTGAGAAACACGTGCATCCTAGAATCACACAGTGGGACAAGAAGACACAGTGGGACCCCATGTGCCTGGGCTCTGTACCCAAGAGGGACCCAAGAGCGTGTACCCAAACGCTCACTTGAAAAAGTTAAGCACAATCCATCATCTTCTGATGGAAAACCTCAAGGAGCAATTCCCACTGGAGGCATTTGATGGCAGCGTAAGTAAAGCCAGGCTGGGGGCTTCCTGTTTAGAGCACTCTAGAGCCTTTTGGTTAGTCCGCTCCCATGTGTACCAACATCGGCGGAAGCGTAAGGTCTGGCTTCAGAGGCCGGGTTTGACTTTAGAGGTCACCGCAAAGTCTGTTCATTTTACTGTCAGAAGGTAGCGGGACTCTTCTGAAAGAACTAGCTACAAATTAATAGCTACCGCTGAGCTTGACCCACAGGTCTGTTTTCCAGAGTGGAACAGTGCTTAGTGCAAAACAAGGGGAACAGGTAGTCCCAACACACCGCAGCAGGAATAGTCCTGTTGTTTCGCTTTGTTACCATGGCTACATCTGGAAGGCATTAGGACCAGCACACCCTGCTGGAAAGGGGAAACTCAAACTGGGAAGCAGCAGGCTTGGATTTCCGGTCCTCCAATCTCCATCTCTGTCTACAAAGATTTAGCATCACCAAAATCAAAGGTCACTTCCTGCGCCCAAATGTGGCAATTCTAGACAATCTCCCATCATGAGATAGTTACAGATCAAGCCAAAGAAATATATTTGTTACATCATCTTGTCAGAAAATCTTCACCAAATGAATGTGCTGAAAAACTCTCAGGCTGGATTCCTAACCCCTATGATGACCTCCAGACAGTGATATCTGTCAACTTTCCTTCCTTTGACTCACTCTCCCCTGGCATAGGCATGCAACTGTAGCCAGACTAGGAATGGACAGCTGGTCTAACCTTTGGGACACAGAGTCTGTGTTGTGTTTCAGGGCCCCCCGGGTCTCCTGGCCTGAATGGGTTACACGGTCTGAAAGGTGAGAAAGGAGCAAAAGGTGCCTCAGGTAAGACGGATCAAACTTTGATCAGTGGACCCAGAGATGAAATTGAACCTTTCCCCAGTATTTTTCATGTCACAAGAATTGGGGGGTGAATCCAAAAGAATAACATAGGATATAGACAGTGTTGGAACTATTTCCAGTTCTGTGGATGGCTTATATAAAAGGGATATTTAAGAAAACTTGATGCAGAGGAGTGGCAGTTAATACTACTTTTCTTTTTATTGCTTAGGTCTGTCTGAGTCCTTGCTAAAATGGGACCGGATTGCAAGATGTTACGGAAAACAAATAGTTTTGTTATTTTTTAAAATGTATATCGCCTTGTTTTAAGTATGCCAATGGCTAGCACACCCAAGATCATTTAATTAGTAGTGCTGGCATTCTTTTACTGTGCCTGTCGAGAAAAATTACTTGAATAACTTCCTATTAGTTTTTTTTTTAAGTTTTATTTTTAACCCTTTCAGTGTCTATGTGGGGATATGTGCATGTGAGCACGGGTGCTGGGAAAGGCCAGAGGTGTTGGCTCTCTTTGGAGCTGGCGTGATAGGCAGTTATTTATGAGTTTTAGTACGTGGGTGCTACGGATCAAACCTGGGTCTTCTGGAAGAGTGGCAAGTGCTCTTCACCGCGGCACCCAACCTGCTGTTATTCTTGATATCACAGGCAGGTTAATCTTCAAACACCGCGTTTTAGCCTGTTCCATTTAAAAATCTCTATTGTATTATTCTCTCATTACAAAAGACCTGCAATCAGACATGGTAGTTGAACCCAACTTGTGAATTTGAATAATGGTTAGAAAAGAGATTTTACAGCTAAGTGTTACTCTGTAGTTGGGGAGAGCTGGAACCTTTATGAATTTTATGGATTTTTTGTTGTTGTTGTTGTTGTTGTTGTTCTTAGTAAAAAAAAAAAAAAAAGTAAATTAGAGTAACTTAGGTCACTTAAAATTTGTTTGGTAGCTCTTTCAATTGATCTGGTTAAGTATGTAAGTGACTCTTAGAGGAAACCAAAGATAGCCTCTCCCTTATCAATGGGAAGCTCTACCATACAGTAGTTCATATGGCAGACCAGTCTCCACTCAGATTTCTAGGCAGTTTGTTGACAGTTATACTGTCATAGCCTTTATTTTTGCCTTTTGAAACAGTCCCTAAAATAATGGTTCTTAAAATCCGGGACATAATTTCTCCCCTCTCCCCCAAAAAAACAAACCTGTGGTTGGTCATTGCAATGAGTCATAAGAAAGAAATGGAGACTTAACGGATTGAACATCATTGAAGCAGGAGTTTGGTCTCTGCAGAACCATTCACTTTCTCTGCCACACTCTTGCTGGGTTCTTTTTAGGCGCTGTGTCAGGTACAAACAAGGAGAAGACTGCAATACTGATGCTGTTTTTCTCATTAAGGTTTGTTTGAAATGGGTCCACGTGGGCCAATGGGAATGCCTGGGCTAAAAGGAGAGAGAGGTGACCCTGGGAGCCCAGGGATTTCTCCCCCGGGCTTTCCTGGAGAAAAGGGCTTCCCAGGACCTCCAGGTAAGAAGCAGCATACTTTGATATTTCCTCAAGAGCTAATTTGATACGTTTTAGATATGATGAGGCTAACACAGGAACCTGTGCTTCCACAGGGAGACCAGGACCACCTGGCCCCGCAGGGGCCCCAGGAAGAGCTGCTAAGGGTGGCATTCCTTATCCAGGTCCACCTGGAGACTTGGGACTTCCTGGCCCTGATGGCCCAAGAGGTATGATGGCATCATGGCTGAGGATGGCCAAGAAAGTAGTCTCTTCCTTAGAAGCTACAAGCTAGATATGTCTGTAGCGTCTCACAGAGAAGTGCCAAAGCTGCTCTAACAACTTAGAAGCTGGATGAGTAAGATGCACCCAGACAGGCAGTATAGTTAGCAGTATTTCCTAGGACCAGAAACAGAAAACAGCTCTCCCATTCTTCTTTATCAACTTCATCAGGCTCCTGCTGTCCAGGTACAGAGGTGGAACAAGCATTTCTGATCACTAGATTGAAACTGCCTGTCCTAAGAGCTCACTAGGAAAGAGTTGTGTCCTCCTTGTTTTTTAGCACCCGTCAACTGGCCCAGAGGGACAGGACCCATGCCTGTCATGTACCTAGAAAGTCTGCACATAGGCTGTCAGTAGCACCTGCTGCCTCTCACTGCTTCACAAGGATGGCCTCTGGCAGGGCAAGATTCTGGAAGTTATTAATAGCTAAAAGAAGTGGTGGTGGACTAGGTTGGTCGAAGAGTCAGGTGAAGAGCATGGTTTAGTGATGGATTCTTCCTTATGGATAGCCACATACAGACTGGCTCATAAACCTCATAAGGAGACACAGACCTGCCTTCTTAGATGTTTTTTAGAAATTTAGTAAGGGTGGGATTGTATAGAGAAAATGAAAGCAATAAAAAAAAACTGTGCCAGGAAGCACAGAAATTAAGTGGAAGTAGAGTCGGGGTCAGCTCACTCCTATATATAGATATTTCTTTCAACATAAAATTATAATTTTGAGGGAACATTCATTTCTCATCAACTATATTTTCTTAAAACTTCATCCACCCATCTACTTATCTACCCACCCATTCATCCATCAAAGCTTCAACCCACATACCCGTCCATTCATTCAACCATGCATTTATCCACCCACCTATTCATCTATCTATCCATTCACCACTCACTCATCCACCCAGGCACACACTCATCCATCCACCCACCCATTCATCCACCCATCCATTCATCCATTCATACACCCACCCACTTAGCTATCCACTCATTCATCCATCCACTCATCTATCAATCCAACCATCCATCCATCCATCCATCCATCCATCCATCCATCCATCCATCCATCTATTTACTCACTCACCCAGCCATACATTCATCCATCCACACACTCACCTGGCTAACCATCCAATTAACCACCCAATCACATGCTCTTCCTCACCCCCCACTCATCCATCCATCCATCCATCCATCCATCCATCCACCCACCCACCCATCCATCCATCTTGTTAAAATAATGAAATGGTTGAAGATACAAACCATTAGCTAGTATTTTCCAAATGGTTCCGAAGGGAAAGGGGTCTAGTATAAGTCTTTTTAGTTTAATAGTTACTAACCTAACTTTTCTGACCTTGGACCCTGTAGCCCACAGTTTGTATTTCACTTCTGATACTGTTGATTTCTTTGTGCTTCTGATTCTCTACATACGCTGTTTGCAAATCATGATATTTCTTTCCTTGAGAAACCCTAAAACCACCAGTATTCACTTTTGTCTTTGACTGAAAGAATGTTTTTGCCTCCTCCCTGCATCAGGAGTACCTGGGCCTCCAGGTCCCCCTGGGAATGTTGACCTTCTGAAAGGGGATCCAGGTGACTGTGGTTTGCCAGGACCACCTGGCTCCCCGGGCCCACCAGGCCCTCCAGGCTGTCAGGGTGCCCCAGGATGTGACGGAAAAGATGGACAGAAAGGTATGAATGCTGGTATTCTTTCTGTCATGTGTGTAGATTTTTTTTCCTTATCTTATTTTAAGAATCTGGGATAAAGTGATGCCATTCCTATTTCTTGTGGAAACAATGAGGCCATTTCTAAAATGTCCTGGCTTCCTCTAAAAAGTCCTCGAGTTTGAATAAAAATCAAAAGAAAGACACTGGAAAGGCTGGGGTTGGTAGAATGCCCTCGGTTTTGATGCCCAGCGTCTCATAGACTGGATGGTGTGTTCTCTCGTTATTTCAGCACTTGCGAGGTAGAAGCAGGAAGATCTGGAGTTTGTAATATTTTTCTGCTATATTGTGAGTTTGAGGCGAGCCTAGGGTACATGAGACCTGTCTTATAAGTAACTATATAAGTAACTATGCTAGGAAAGGAAAAGTATGTACCCTCTGGACCAGAACCAAGCAAGAGAAATATAGGGACCCTTGTATGTATGATTTAAAAACGAAGAAGCCACATTTAAGAAGTGAAACTAGGCAGGCATGGTAGCTCATGTATATAATCCCAACATATGGAAGGCTGATACATAAGAATTTCTGTGTCCAAGACAAGCTTGGGCTGGCTGAATAGTACATTTCAGGACAGCTTGAGCTATAGACTAGGACCAGGTCTCAAAATGCCCATCTTCCCATTAGATATTTTTTTGAAAGAAACAAGCAGAATTAACTCTTGTACTTTATCCAATAAAATGTGTTACAATATTATTGTTTTAAATATATAATCAGCCTAAAATTACCACGAAGATATTGCTGTGCCTCCCTCGAGTACTCCCCTCCCCCTGCCAGCCACTGAAACTCAGTGGGTATCACTCTTATTCCAGCCCAGACCAGTATGGACTGATCACATTTCATGTGCTCACTAGACATACTTAGCTTGGAAAGTAGCTTCCTGGAGCATTCCTGGAACATTTTTGTTGAAAAGAGACTAACGGGTATTTGTTCTCAACTTCCTTATTTTATAAGAAAGAGGTCTGGGTTCCAAAATCCCACCTCTGACATTTCCAGAAAAAGACCCAGTAATTAGCACCTTACGCCTGAGTTCTGAATTGAGTATGAAACACAGCAAAAGATTAAGGCAGAGGGGAAACCAAAATTATCCCAAGGCTGTGACAGCCACGGTACAAAGGCTATCTGTGGGGTTGTGTAGCGCACATCTATGCAACAGCATGCAGCAACCTCTTTATCAGCTATGAAATATTTTATAAAATCTATAAAGCCCACGGTGATGCTGTAACTTACATGTACAGAATCAGACGGAAGTGCCACCAGACATGCCATGAAGCTGACGTGTCTGCAGCATGCATCTTCAGCTGGACATCAGCTTTAGAGCTAGGGATATAGCATGCCAACTTAGTCACAGTGACCTAGCTAAGGGCAGGGACATTAGAAATAGTGGTATGTGAGGCTGATGGTTCAGTGCCTGCAAAAGCGCTTGCTGTACAAGCATGATGAACTCAGCTGAATCCCTGGAAATAGAGAAGTGACTTCACCAAAGTGTTCTATGACCTCTATACCTGCCCCATCTCTCTCTCTCTCTAACACACACATAATTGTAATATGTTTTTAAATTAAATATTAGTGAAAGCGCTATCTGTGCTTCCTGCCTCACTCCCATTCTAGGAAGCACACCAGCCAGTTCATGCTTTTCTGTCACAAGGATAGGGAGTCCTATAATCTACAGCTATGTACTGGACATCTACTGCAGGCTAGAGGGTACTCAAATTTGAATAGCATCTACATGGACCAACAAGGAGAGGATGCTATGGGTGGGCCTGACTCTAAGATGTAGAAGAAGATGGTGGTGGGACCTCCAGCCATGCAAACAACTTACTTCAGGCACCTCTCCTTCCTTTCCACACAGTTACAATGCTTTGATGTCCTCAGCGAATATTCAGAATACAGGGCTTTGCATATTTTTGTATACTTTCAGCTTGATATGCCTTCTCATTGGCCCCTGGGGCTTTTTTGTAGAGGCAGTTCTCAGGTTTCCAGGCAAAGCTCCTCCCTCCCATTGGCTCCGTCCTGCTCTCTTTTGGAGCAGAACTTAAAACTATTCTACTCAACCAGTTCTAGACAATGTGATGCCACTTTCAATGCCTTCATCCTTATCTTTCCTTTAGGACCAATGGGATTCCCAGGGCCTCCAGGGCCACCTGGTCTTCCTGGAGAACCTGGAGAAAAGGGATTACCTGGCCCTAAAGGCAGAAAAGGGCCAACAGGCCCTCCAGGTAAGCTCCTGGTGACCATGTCCATATATATCCATCCATGTCCACCCATAAGCCATGTCTATACAGCCTCCCTCTAAGCAGTTACTATGAGGATCACTGTTTAGAAGCCATTGTGGCATACTTATGAGTTAAGCACTTCTGACCTAAGGAGTGTTTTGTTTCAGACTGCCTCATCAAATCTCACATCTGATAAACTATCCATACAAACATGCTGAAGAATTAAGAGCTGGCCTCACATCCTCACATATATTATTTATATAAATATCTGTTTGTTTTTCACCCATGAGACAGAGGAGGATTTGACTACTGTTAAGATTGTTGGCTTACTTATTGTCCTCAAATTTCCATAGATGTCTTGTCTATTTTCTGAAAAGCACATTTGTTCCTGTTGGATGAGAGACTATTTGATGTAATTATGTAGTTAATATATTTTTTTAACCATAAGGATGAATTGGGAAGAGAAAGGGCAAACAGACATATGTGTGTAAGGTTACAGGAAATAATGTCTTTAAAGATCCCCAAACAGTATCATAGATACGTAGTGATAATTCACATTGTTTTGCAATGTTTATGGCACTGTAATCTAAGGTACAAATATTGCACATTACTTCATCGAGGGTCATGGTTCAACAAGACAGAAGGTTGATACTTGGATTCTTCTTGCTTTCTTTCTGTGCATATAACCTATAAAACATGACAAATTAATGCAGAATTTTCAGAAGCCTGCAAGAGTCACAATTCCTATACACACTCATTCGGGACAATTCACCATAGAAAATCGACTAGAATTGTCCATTTCCCGAGAGAACTTCATTTCAAGTCCTTGTGAAGATGAAAACTCCATTAGTACAGAATCGTAGCTGCTCCCATCGATCACAGCGACACAAACTCTTTTTGTAAATATAGCGTTGTCACTCTGCTTGTCAGTGATGCTCCCTCAAAGCATTATTTACGTTCTCAGCCACCGGTTTCACTTTTGTCCTCACTCACAAATTTAAATTTTCTTTCCACCACGTGAAAAATGTCGCCTGGTTTTGCATTTCGGCAACGGATCTCCTCAGGCTGCAGAGGTAAGAGTTACTGCGGAATGGATAATTTCCCTTGACTCTGTTTGCTGGCCATTTCTGCATTTGCCCTGCCCACTGTGTTTGTGAGTTAAAACTGCTGCTTTTTTTTTTTTTTTGTAAGTGGAGTTTCTGGAGTCATAAAAGGTTTTAATGCGTTGGCTTCTTCATTGCAGTGATAGAAACCTCATATTAGCATCCTGGTGATGACCCTCATTACAGGTTTTCAAAGTGAGATAGGCGTTCCGCTCACAGAAGTTCAGGTCAGGCTGTATGTGTAAGTGCCCTCACTGTGGGATGCCACAGGGCATGATAGTGTAGCTCATTTTATGATTCCGACAATCTGAACATATATAACATATCCACAGTGAGTAGCACCAACATTACTAAAAGATGGAACTTGTACCTTGTGAGAGGCATATGTCCATTTTCAAGAACAAATTTATTTGTATGCTAAAAATATAATGTTCACATAATACTCTGTCATGCCAAAGGAATGTGTGATTTTGTATCTGGCATTAAAAAAAAAGAATTTAAAAAAATGTTCCCAAAAGAGGAAAAAACAGACATGTGTGTTGGTTCACACATGTAATCCCAGCATTGGGAAGCTAAGGCAAGAGCATTTGCCATGTCTTCTAGGCTAGCCTGGGCTGTAGACTGAGATCTTTTCTCAAAAATCCACCAAAAAGGGGCGGCAGAGAGAGCTCAGGAGCTAAGAGCACAGGCTGCTGTTCTAGAAGACTAGGGTTCGAATCCCAGCACCCACAGAGCATCTCACAATCTTCTGTAACTCCATTTCCAGGGGATATGATGCCCTTTCTGGCCTCCACAGGCACCAGACATGCATACAATTCACATACATACATGCAACCAAGCACCCATACACATAAAATTAAAAGAAAATCATAAACCCACCCCAGAAAACAAAAAAGAGAAAAAACAAGGAAATTGTGAAGATGTGCATTTTTTTTTCTTTCGAGGTATTTGTTATTGCTCTACAGAAAATTACCCTCATACATTATCTCTAGGGATTTTATAAGAGCCCGTTTATCCCTTTTTCTCTCAGCTTCTACGTTATTAAAAGGTAAAGGAAAACACAACAAAAATATTAAAAAATCATATTATTTTAAATACTCATAATTTAAAACTAAAGTTGGATGTTGAATGGGTTTTTGTGTCTGCCTTCTGTGTGTGATAAGCTGGAATTCATTTAAAGATAATATCACAATCCTCACATAGAGTCCAGCTAGAACAGGAGAGGAGTCTCACCTCTATAAGATGAGCACTTGGTAGACCGAGGCAGGAAGGTTGTTTGATGGAAATTATCATGGGCTCTACAGTTTAGTGAGATGCTACCTTAAAGAATAACAAAACAAACAAACAAACCAGCCGAGCTCTCTCAACTTGCCCTCTTCTTGGAAAGGTCCAGCTTATCCTGGGAAAACAGGAGACATTCCTGTGCATTTCTCAGTAGCCTTGGGGCAAAGTCAAGTTTTATACTCAGCTGGATAGATTGTGAAAAGTGCACTGGGTGTGTGTTGCTTATAGTTTCTTGGCATGTTTTATGAAAGGCTAAATTCCAAGCAGCTTGCAGACCTCAGGTCCATTCTGTAAAGGCAGAGGAAGTACTATGTGTGTTGAGTCAACGCTCTGTAGTGAAGGCCACAGCTTCACAGATTTTCTTGCTCCTTCATTATTGGTATCTCACATTATTATATGCATTTGCTTGAACCTTGAGAAAACTGTAACTAAAAAAAAATGGTGTGTTCCTAAGCATTTATTTTCTTAGACGTTATCATACATAGTATGAATCCTTTGGCTGTGGCTGTAGCTCAATGGTAGAGTATATGAGTATCCATGGGGTCCCACATCACAGGGGCAGGCATGCATGCACACAGTCACACACATGCAGACACACAGGGGTGGGGTGACAGAGAGAGCAAGATGGAGAAATATAGAGACAGAGGGAGACACAGAGGCAGGACAACTTGATGATATGCTGGTAAGGAAGGTATGTTTGGAATCAGAGCCTCCTGGATTGTCATGTGGACCCTGCAGTGTTTGGAGTGTGTAACTATAAATACACAACTTATCCCTGGGGGTTTCTTACCTGCGATAGTCTGGAAACACAGAGCATGGCATGGTTGTCTGGAGTGTGGAGTGATAAAGCGCTTCGCACAGTTCCTGGTATACACACGACCTTCGATATCTCTCCGCTGCTCTCTGAACTGCTCAGTGGTATTTTGGGCTTCTGTGGATGCTTCAGAGTGAGGGACTGAAGCTTTGGGAGACAGAGCATCTTGCAAGTATTAAATATAAGCAGTATTTTAAGAGCTGTCAGACCCCCAGTGCACTGGTCCTCACGGTCAGATTGCCTGGTCAACACTGATCATCTTGCTTGAGAACACTGTAGAAGTGCACGTTAGATCCCGCTTCAGACCTCTCGACTCAGAAATTGCTTTCAAGCCAACTGGCTGACAGTTCTAAAAGTCAGGACCCAGCTCTGCGGGGGTGCTTCTCAGCTCTGGCTGACTCTAGAATCCCCTGAAGAATTAAAATCATACCAAGCCTCGGGTTCCACCTTACAACACCCCAGGGATCCCATGCACAAAACCCTTGAAAATCATTTGTAGCCGGATTTATCAAGCCCAAAGTTGAGGACACAGCTGAGACTCCCAAGTGCTGCAGTCCTCCTTTGGGTCGGGGGCGCAGCTAACAGGTTATCTTTGTGGTTCGTGTAGATGACCCCAACATTCACTCAAGATTAGAAAGTCGCTGTAGGACGGCCTTTGGTCATCCTGAACTATGTCGGGGTAACTGATACTGGGCAAAGCCACCTGGCTCCAGCATCCTGATTTAGGAACATACCAAACTGAGCTTGAGGGACCCCAAGTTCCTCTTTTCAGTGACACCTATGACTAGCTTACTAGTGAAAAACGGCACAAAGGTTGGAAATCCCTTGAAAGTCATCAAAGTATTGTTCCATCGGCCAAGAGGCAGTAATCGCCATTTCTGCTTTCACTGTCAGCCCATCTCTCATCCCTATCAGTTGGTCTCTTAATCCATAAAGTCTTAGTTGAAGATTTGGGTGCATCCCTGCAGGGAGCAAGGCCAGTTCCTACCATTGTGGAGATCACACTGGACTGTTGAAGACTCTTGTTAAGATTTTAGCACTGTGTCAGGAATCCATCATGTAGCAGAGGCTGCAGAAAGAGCTGTGAACCCATTATACACCATTGATTCTAACCACAGGTGAACCTGGGCCACCTTCAGATATGGACCCTTGTCCTCGAATCCCGGGACTTCCTGGAGTGCCAGGCCTGAGAGGACCAGAAGGAGCTATGGGGGACCCTGGACAGAGAGGACCCCCTGGACCAGGTATGGGCTTCTCTGAGTTCATTGTCAAAATGAGAATCTAGGTGTTTTATAATGTTGCTCTTCAAGAGGAATCTAAATAACTAGAGAGCAATTCTGTGAAAACTCCCTTCCTTCCCTCTTTCTTTTCTTTTCTTTTCTTTCTTTCTTTCTTTCTTTCTCTTTTAATGCCTATTTTATTTTATTATGTATAAAGAGCTTAGGACCTCTGGTCATCATTAGCACACACTCGATGCCTTCCCCTTCCTTCCTTCCTTCCTTCCTTCCTTCCTTCCTTCCTTCCTTCCTTTCTTTCTTTCTTTCTTTCTTTCTTTCTTTCTTTCTTTCTTTCTTTCTTTCTTCCTTTTATGTGTGTGTATCAACACAAAGAGAACTGGATTCTAGATCCACACATCTTTTCTATTCTTGTGTTAACCCCTACTGAAATCTTTTATATTTGGCAGCTTTTGGAAGGTGTGTTTGGAAACCCCATAGCCTGTCAGAGTAGATGCCCTATTCTCATAACTGTTAGCTTGGTTTTGAATAACAACAACAAAAATAAAAATTAAAAAAAGCAACCAATCAAACAAACAAAAATGATTAAATTGGGAACCAGTGGAGCAGAAACAGCTCATGAGAAGAGAAAAGGAAAGGAGCCACATGGAAGATGGAGAAGGAAACAACGGGGAGCATTTCTAAATTCTGGCAATGGCTGCGTTTTTCCTGGAATTGCCCTGATGAGAACTGGTCAGTCATTGTCAGGGTGGAAGGACCACTGTTAGCACACAAACCAAACTGTCCTGGTAAAACAAAACAAAAAAAAAACATATATTCTCCACAGTTTATTTTCTTCTTGCCGATCCTGCCAGCATTGGGTGATTTGGCTGAGCTAAATCTGGAAAGCACAGACCTCTTCAGACCAGTTGTGGTGCCTTTGAGTTCAGCATCTGTGTACAGGGTGTCAGAAGGGAGGCTTGGGGCCTGCCTCTCTCTTTCTTCCTCCACTGCCTGGCTGTGACATGGTTCTTTTCAGTGCAGTGCCAAAGGATGTGGAAGTCGACTAGAATTTTGTATCCCTTGTTTTCCTACCACCCTAGAGACCAGAAAAGCCTGGGAGTGGGGTTCTTACTGCTCACTGTGGGATCCCCACAGGGTCATGGGTCATGGGGTGGGGGGAATGCCTGCTAAATGCTTGATGGAGGAATACACCACATCCCGAGTGCCTCTGCCTCCCAAGTGCTGGAATCAAAGGCGTGCACCGCCACCACCCTGGCTTGGTGAAGTACATTCTACGGAGGCATGAGGAGCTCAGTTGAAACCCCCAGAATGAATGTAAAAGAGTTGCATGCAGCCAATGGGCCTGCAACCCCAGGGCTGAGAAGGCCAACACAGTAGGAGCCCTGGGACTTGCTAGGCAGCTCATCTAGGTAAGTCAGCAAGCTTCAGGTTCCATGAGAGACCCTGGCTAAAAAAAAAAAAAAAAAAAAAAAAGTGGGGGAGGGGGGACTGGAAGGAAGGTGATTGTCAAGGAAGTCACTTGACTCCAATTTCTTGTCTCTGCACAAACATGCACAACTACACACGTGCACGTGAACACATTCACGCTAACCAAAACAACAGGAACAAAAACAACAACAAACTTACTACAGGAGTTTAAGCAAAGGAAAGCAAAGCAAAACAAAACAAAAACAAAAACAATCTAAGTAAACACAGCTTTAAAAGGCACAGTTGGCTATCTGACCATTCTTATTTCTGCACGTGTTTTTAAAGAGTTCGTCTTACCACACTGTTTTGCAAACTGCTGTTCTTAACATGCCATTAGTTCTGTGTCATTACATATTTTCCGACAACATTGTCTGTGGCAGCTGCAGAATATTGCATTATTTGATTGTGCCATAATTCATTTAACCACCGCTTTCATGAATTATTTATCGATTGTTTTGGTGGCAGCACTCTGTAAGAAATGAATGAATACAACAAGGCCCTGCCCTTGGAGCAGCAGGCAAAGGGAAAGTGAAGGTACTGAAAATAGGCTGTGATGTCCTGAAGGTTAGCAGAGGTAACTCAATTTACCTGGGGAGAGGAGAGAGAAATAGAGATGTGGAGACAGCTGAAGCCTGTGATTTCAAGCCCTTTGGAAGTTCCAAATTCCTCCCTTTACCCATCATTCCAAGAGACCTTTTTAAAAACACATATTCTGGCCCCAGACTATACTTCCTGGTTTGTCAAGTGTGGATTGGGCTGTGAGATTTTTTTTTTTTTTTTTTTTTTTTTTAGCGTTTTGGGTGCTGCTGCTGTTCTGGGACCACCTTAAATACATTTAAGGTGGTCTCATTTTTTTCACTCTGATAAGCATCTCCTAAGGCATGTCTGTCTGGGTGATGACCATTCCATACTTAAGCATCTCTGGTTATATCAGAGAGGAAGCGAGATGGCTCGGAAGGGACGCTCTGAAACTTTGTACGCTGCTCTGGCTCTCCTGTACACAGAGGCTGGCTCCGAGACAAGTTAACTGCCATTGCTGGGCCGAGAGCAAAAGCGATAGAATGAGCAGTGAGTGAGTCTGTTTGCTACAGTTATTGCAGGTACTGTTTTCTTAATGTACTCTCTCTTGAGTTCTCTCTCTGGTGTTAAAGGCTGGCAGAAAGAGGCGGAGAGGTGACTCAGTGCTTAAGAGTGCTTGCTGCTGGGAGGCAGAGGGAGGCGGATCTCTGAGTTCCAGGCCAGCCTTGTCTATAGAGCAAGTTCCAGGGCAGAAAGGGCTATGCAGAGAACCCTGTCTCAGAACAAACAAACAGTCATGAGGACTAGAGTTCATATCCTAGCACCAGTATTGGGCAGCTCACAAACACCCATGACTCCACCTTTGAGAGGTCCATGCACTCTTCTGGCTCTGTGAGGACCTGAATATGTATGTGCACACACACACACACACACACACACAGACCTCGTGTGTGCACACACATGCAAGGGTGTACACGCACAGAGGAAGGAGACCTTAAACAACATTAGTTTCTAGAAAAAAAAAAAAAAAAGAATAGGCAGAAAAGTTGCCAAAAGGAGGAGCAGAAACAGAATAGACAGAAACGCAGGGTTTTCAAAATATACCACCAAGTTCATTGCCAGAATGAGTTGTGAACTTCAAGGCCTAAAGTTGTAGTTACCAAAACGTGGTCCCCAATACTAGCCGCATTAGCACCGTGTGGAAAATTGCCAGAAATGTAGATTTTCAGGACCTGGGCCAGCCCATGGGGGCAGATGCTGATTCATGGCCAAATCTGAAAGCTGCCATTTTGGACTCTTCTGGGTTTCTGTTCTCAACAGCAGCAGGGCCTGTGTGGCTGTAACTTGTTCTGGCATGATGGCAGAGGAAGCCTGGAGCCGAGGGCACTCTAGGCTAGTCAGTTATTGAAGCAAGAGTGTGAAACCCAGCCAGGGCCTAAACTAGGGCAGCAGAGGGAACTGCAGAGGAAAGGGATTTAGTGCGAGCATGGAAGGAAGTGATGTCTGCCATCCCGATGTTGCCAGCTTGCAGAGCCCGGACCCTGCACCCTTCTTCAGGATAGAGGTGGTGCTTGACAAGACAGGATCTGGATAGCATCTTTGGTCAGTTCACTTATTTTCTAGGTTCATCCCTGTCATCGGCAAAGTTTCTTCTCCCTGCATCCCCTCATCTCTTGGTTCTAGAGGGCAAGTCTAAGATTAAGGCAGCCACAGGATTGGCTTTTGAGGTTCTTTTCTCTTTTCCTTAAAGACCCCACCCAGATTGGGTTTCCCTAACATAAGACCTCGATTTGCCTTCATCATATCTTTAAAGATATTGTTGTCAAAAAAATCAGCATTCTAAGCCACTGGGAGTTAGGAATTCAATATGAATTAGGAAGAAGGGTCGTACACACCAGCCCATAATAATATTCAAGGCAGGGGCTTAACAAGAGTCCAGAAACATGGAGAGGGCTAATGACTCAGCTAATAGCAGAAACGGCAGCACATGACGGGCATAGGCGTTGCCATGACCCCATAGAAGCTGCAGTTAAGGAACTGGAAAGAAGAAGAACGATGCCAAGCACTTAAAATACCCTGCAAGAGGAGTATGAGTGTGCCAAGATCCACAAGCACGTGACTGTGCCAAGACCCACAAGCACGTGTCTGAAGTTTGTCAAGAGCTGGGGCAGGGCCTGATGGAGGCCAGCTCTACCCATTCTCCCCGGCTAGTTCATGTGTGCTCTCCATTCCTGCTGAAGTTTCTCTCTCCCTCCCAGAGTAAGTGCAGACTGGGGCATTTATGGCTGCTGTGAAGACTCAGTTAATAATTCGCAGGAAGAGGTTAGCTTGACAACAGCATGTCATAAACCCTTGATAAAAAGCCATTCTGGGAAACCAAATCCCAAACTGGGCATGGTATGGTACATGCCTTTAATCCAAGCACTCAGGGGCTACAGATAGGCAGATCTCTGAGTTTGAGGCTAGCCTGGACTATAGAAGGGGTTCTGGGACAGCCAGGGATACAGTGAAACCCTGTCTCAAAAACAAACAAACAAACAAACCAAACCACAACAAAAATTAATCTTATTAAGTTTGACCCACTTCTCCATCCAGATTTTTTAAAACATCACCATGAAAGAATACTTGATCATAAAAGCATTACATGTTCAATGTTTTCTAAAAGGAAGCAAACAGACAAAAAACAGTAATGAAGAAATTGGGATAACCTCCCTTTCAACACCTCCCTGGTCTAGGACTACTGATAAGACGAAATCCTTTACTAGATTGTGACGTCACTTATGTCAACTTGCTCCACCTTTAAGGACCTCCATTTCCCCAGTTTCTTTGGGGAGGTCATAAGCCAATGTCATGCACTTGGGTAGACCAAATGAGTAGAATCAATGTCATCAAAGCGGGAGAGAGGTCAGAGGCAGCTCACGGGATGCACATGCTGTAGTTTTCACCACTATCGGCATGTACTTTCCTGCAGGGTGCAAAGGAGAGCCTGGGCTGGATGGCAGGCGGGGTCAGGATGGCATCCCTGGACCTCCTGGTCCTCCAGGACGCAAAGGTGACGCTGGAGAGGCTGGCAGTCCTGGAGCAACAGGTAGAGTTTCCCTCTCTTCCCTTTCCCCTAGCACTGCAGTCTTTGCTCTTCGCAGCTTCTGATGTGGATGAACAAATAGACTTGCCATGGATATCAGCTCTGCAAGTATCAGGGGGGATTTTCATGTTTTCTGTTTTATGCTAACCAATCCCAATCATCCAGGAGGTGTTTTTTTGTTTTGTTTTGTTTTTAGTCTTTAGTAACCGGAGGGGGGCTGCATCACTTTCTAAGACACCCCTCCTGTACCCATAGGTGAAAGCCTTGGGCTTCTTTGAGCCTCTCTGAAGAGCGTATTTGCACATGACCTGCACATTTCCTCCCATGCACTTGGTGTGTGTGCACATGTTCAAGTGTGTGCACATGCATGTTTGTGGCTAGAGTTCTTCCTCAGCTGCTGTCCACCTAGTTTTTGATCCTAGGGTTCTTGCTGACTCAGGAGCTTACCAACTGGCGAGGCGACCCCACCAAGGAGCTCCAAGAATCCTCTTGTCACCATTCCTGTAACACTGGGTTACAGATGTAGCTGTCTTTAATGGCGTTCCTGGGGATCTAGCTCCCTTATGTTACCTAAAGTGACATCAGCACTGTGGGTCATTGCTATGCTGCATCACTTAGGGAAAACTAACAAGGAACAGAGCCTGCATGTTTAATTCAGAAGCAATTAAAAAAATACATTTTCAGTTCTCCATTGAGTGGCCAGCCCTTGCCAGAAGCTCAATGGCTTTGCTGGAGGACTTGTGTTTTTGTGTACTACAGACAGACTGGAGGTAGGGGGGAATTCTCTAAAAGAAGGCTGAGTCCTACTCCCCTCTGTTTCCTGATGCTGAGCATGAAGCTTAAACAGAGATGCTTGAAAATGATTATTAAGTGGATTGCCCTAACTCGTGGGCTTTTGCTCTTGTTTTTCTTTTGTTCTGCAGGCCCTCCTGGTCCACCTGGTGATCCTGGGCCCAAGGGGTTTGGCCTTGGATACCTCAGTGGCTTCCTCCTTGTTCTCCACAGTCAGACAGATAAAGAACCAATCTGCCCTGTGGGCATGCCCCGGCTTTGGACAGGGTACAGCCTGTTATACATGGAAGGACAGGAGAAGGCACACAATCAAGATCTTGGTATGGTGTTGTTATCATGACAGAAAATCCCAATTATTAGATTTTACCAATAAAGACTCAGAAGCCAGATGCTGGGTGAAGACCTGCTAGCTCAGAGAGGCAGAAAGAACAACCAGCTTACCTTCCTACTCAGCTCATTTCCCTGAAGGAAAAAGCCCTTCCTATTCAGCTCACATCCCAGAAGGAAAAAAGATCCTTCTCCACACTGTCTTAAATATCCTTCAGCTCAATGTCCCTCCTTTCTACTTCATGTGCATCTCTCTATCCATCCTCTGGACTTCCTCTCACTCTCTATGTTTTTTTCCCATGTTCACTTCCTGTCAATCTGGTGGCTTGCTCCACCTCTTGACCTAGGGTTAGCTTTGTTTACTCTTTTTTACAGAAAGCTCTTGGATTAAAGGTGTGTGCTAGGGCTTAGCCACACCAGAAGTACTTGTTTACAGTAAACAGAAAGCTCTAGGGTCGAAGACTGAGCCATACCACAATTAGAAACTGGTTTTTACAGTGCATAATGGGATCCAATATCGTGCAACAGTATGGACACACCAAGCATATGCTACCATGTTCTATACAGGGGTCATGCATGTTGTAAAAATCTAAATCTATTACCTTTACAGACTCATCAACTTCTTTGCCACTAATCTTCCCTGGCATGTCTTTATCTCCCTTCCTTCCTTCCTTCCTTCCTCCCTCCCTCCTTCCCTCCCACTTTCCTTCCTTCCTTCCTTTCTTCCTCTCTCTCTCTTCCCCTTTTTGGTTTTTAGAGACTGGGTTTCTCTGTGCAGCCTTGGCTGTCCTGTATTCACTTTGTAGACCAGGCTGGCCTCAAACTCACAGAGATCTGCCTGCCTCTTCCTCCTGGAGTGCTGGCATTACAGGTGTGTGCCACCATGCCCAGCATTACTACTTTTCTTATTAAATTTTTATTTTTTACATTAATTATTATTTACTTTGTATCCCAGCTGTAGCCTCCTCCCTCATTTCCTCCCAATCCCACCCTCCCTCATTACTACTTTTTAAAAAAGCTTTGAATGCAAATTACCATGATCCTGTTAGATGCCACAGAGGCTCATTCTCATGATTGGTTATTGTATGCCTACTTATTACAGTTTTGTTGTTGTTATGTGTGTGTGTGTGTGTGTGTGTGTGTGTGTGCATACCTGCACAAGTGTATTTTGTTTTGTTTTGTGTTTTGAGATGTGGTTATACTATGTACCCCTGGCTGACCTGGAATTGTATAGACCATGCTGGCCTCAAACTCAGAGAATTCTGTCTCTCCTTAAAGAGAGCTGAAACTAAAGGCATGGGCCACCACAGGCATGCACCTTGATTGTCTTGATTGTCATGTTTGTTTGTTTACAGTACCCTTCTGCAATAGGATAAATGTAACTTTGATATAGAATGCAACTTTTTGCTATTAAATATAGATTATTTAATTTGGCATGCTGAGCTTCCATGTTTTATGCATGGATTGCCTGGAGGCAGAACTTATTCGGTATATACTATAGCACTGGCTGGCACTAATTCTCAATTATTTTGTTTTGTTTTATGATCAGAAGACTTTACACATCAGTGCTCTGTGTTCTTTCCCATCTTGCAACAACAGATTTATAAGCTGCAGGACCCAATGTCAAGGCATATGATGACAGTGGCAGGGATGGCAGATGCAGGAAGTGTGTCAATAGGAGTAGTGACAGCTAAGTTAGTCTTACTGCCTTCACCAGGCTGGTGCCTGGCTAGTAAAAGGATTACACAGTGGCAGGCCTACAAGTGGTAGCTGTTCAGGTGCCCACCTTTATTTTCATCTTGGTACTGCCATGTCACTTCCTTCCTCAGATGCCTAGGTTATTTCAAGATAGGGGAAAGAAGAAGGAATGGTTATCTTGAACCTGCTTTTTCTCCTTTCTTTTCTAATATCATGTTTTCTCTTGCCCTGGTCAAGTTGAAGCATCTAACTAAAGTTCTGTAGATCCCCCTATGCAAATTCCAAGCCACTTATTAAGATCACCAAAGCCCACATCCTGTGGTCTGAGTTATCTCCAGTTACCCAGAGATGACGTCACGCAGGTGCATTTTTCCTGGCTCCACTGAGCTCTGAGGTGACATTCTGTGCCTCTGGTTCTCCCCATCTCAGCGTCTTCATCTCCTTTGAATGGTTACCACTATCTCCAAGCCTGGTTAAATCATTTCGTGTTAGGTATCACAGCTTAAAATAAAGTTGTTCTGGGCAACCCTCACCTCTCATCCACAGAGCTTCTCCATCTCATCTGTTACCACCTTGCTCACATGTATTGAAAAGTCAGATGTTTCTGTGCTCAGCTCTAGCCCATGGTGGGTTGTTGGGCTCCAGAGAGAGGGATGAATGGATTGAAGCTCGTCCACAGATCAGGGAGGTGGCCAAAGTGGCAGTGGTCTCTGGCATGGCTCTCCATAGGTCATAGTAGGTGTCTGTTAACTGCCACATGCAGAAGTCACTGGCTGCTTGTTCACAACTGGATGCTCATACACTGTGTCTTCTTCCCACCCAGGATTGCCAGGGTCTTGTCTTCCTATGTTTAGTACTCTGCCCTTTGCCTACTGCAACATCCACCAAGTGTGCCACTATGCCCAGAGAAATGACAGGTCATACTGGCTGTCTAGTGCAGCGCCTCTTCCCATGATGCCACTCTCAGAGGAAGAGATCCGTCCTTACATCAGCCGCTGTGCTGTGTGTGAGGCCCCGGCACAGGTGGTGGCTGTCCACAGTCAGGACCAATCCATCCCACCATGCCCACCGATGTGGAGGAGCCTCTGGATTGGGTACTCATTTCTGATGGTGAGTCTCCTGCCCTTGAACCTTATTCCTGGCTAGATCAGAGTTCTGTGTACTGTGTAGAAACCAGTGGACACGGGGGTCAACCAAGCCACTGCAGACTGTAGACTGCTGAGATAGAGTGCCATCATCAATTATTCTTTCGGTAAGTCTGGAAGATGGATTTATTTCAGCTATCAGTGAAACTGGCCCCATTTTGCATGCACATCCAACACACCTCCTACTGTTTTTTATGGAATGACTTAAGGAGGAATTTTAAATAGACCTAGACGAGGGCATGTCACTGATTCTGTCCGGGTGGTCTGGAGTGGCTGAGCCCTAATGTTTCTTTTTCCTTTTTCCTCTGGGTAGCACACTGGAGCTGGGGACCAAGGAGGAGGACAGGCACTCATGTCACCTGGCAGCTGCCTGGAGGACTTTAGAGCTGCGCCATTCCTCGAATGCCAGGGCCGGCAGGGAACCTGTCACTTTTTTGCAAACAAGTACAGCTTCTGGCTGACCACGGTGAACCCAGACCTGCAGTTTTCCTCTGGCCCATCACCGGACACCTTAAAAGAAGTTGAGGCCCAGCGCCAGAGAATCAGCAGGTGCCAGGTCTGTGTGAAGTACAGCTAGAGAATTCACAACATGCCAGTCGGAATCAAGAGAGACATCTCATGGAGAAAAAGCTGCCCTGGCTACTCCAGCAAATTCAGTGGTGCTCTCTCCAGACTCCTTCAGCCATGTCTTCTGTCTTATTCCCGGCATCCTCCTTTTGCTCTCCACAGATGAAGCAAAAGCAGCACACCTGGATTTGTTTGGTTCCCACCAATCTAGATGAAAACCACACATTCTCCTTTTATTGAAATGATGGAGGAACAGGCTTTATTTGAACACGTGTTAATTCCCAGAAAAGCAAGTGAATGAATGACAAAGACAAGATTATAAACGACTGAAAACTTCATTCATTTGTTGATAGCATCTCAAACAACTGAAGTCAATTATTCTGTAATCCATTGGGCTCCCGGCTAGATTTTACAGGACAAAAATATAAATAGGCCAACAAATGAAACTACAAAGTAGAGATTGTCAATGTTTCAAAATGATTTTCTCTATAATCTATTTTTTAAACCATACACTTTAAATAATTGTGAGATCATGGCCCAAAGAGGTTTTTAAGAAGGAGGAAGAAAAGAAAAACAACCTCTCTACACTGCCAGCATTAGCAGTTCATTTCAAAGCAGAATGAGTCATTATGCCAGGAAGGCCTGCAGTCCCTGTATTCCAGAGCCCCGACATTAGCATAAACACTTCACAGATGAATATAAAACATTATGTTCTCTCCTGCATTTTACAAAGAATGGAAATGCCTACTTTGGCAACCCTTTTGAAAAGTAGCAATTATAGAAAAAATATATTCAATAAGGGATTAGGAGCCTAAAAGCTATTAATGAATATTAAGGTAGTGATTCACAAAAATTGACTCCCCATCCCAGGGAACTTGCAAACAGACCACTTTTCCCCAGTCGGGGGGCCAGCGTGTCCTCCTGCTAATGGGACTGAAGCGACATGGGGCTTACAAAGCCACTTGCTCTCCTCCCCAGGAGAACCTGCGAGGCTCCTCCTCCACATGGATAATGGCAACTCACTCCGGAAGTGACAGGGCTATCATTATGCACTTGGGAGAAAAATGAAGGGCTGACTTAATTAAAGTTAGGTAAGAAGATTCATTTATGTCACAGTCACCCCGCCAAGAAGGCATGGGGCTTTCTTGAGCAGAAACAAAGACGCTCTCCAATCTGAATTTTGTGTTCCAATGATTTTTTTTTTAAACGGGAACATCTGTCTCACCAATTTTCAAACATTCTTTACATTGTATTAGCATCATGGCAAGACAGCTGTTTGACGCTGGTACTTAACAGATCCTGTACATGGATAGGATCCATGTCAATTGGCAGTGACGTTTCTGCATATCAAAAGGTCTGCTGGTCACCAAGGCAGGGATCCCTACAAATCACAAATGGAAAGGTTTGATAGAAAAGATTTCTTTCTTTTGAAACTCACCTTCCTCAGCTAAAGCAAGAAAAGCTCCCCCCTCCCTCCCAAGAGAGACACACATGCCAGAGCTCACTTTTCAGGGCACTTGCGAATAATTGAAAGAAAAACTCAATTAGAATTTTATTTCTGGACTAGAGAGGAGGCTCAGTGGTTAAGAGCACTTACTGAGAATCTGAATTCAGTTCCTGGGACCCAGGACAGGTGGCTCAGTCACCAGTTACTCCAGTTCCTTTTTCTGGCTCCCACAGTCTGTCTTGTACACATGCAAATACCCATACACAAACACATACTGATATACATAATTAAAAACAAAAGCAAATAAAAATATTTCTAAGGTGTGCTTTCCTTGCTATCCTTTGGTCAGTGATGAACTCCTTTATGGAGAATGCGTTTAGCTTCTTAGTTCATTCCTCTTTCTTTCTCTCTCTCTTTCTTTCTTTCTTCCCTTCCTTCCTTCTTTTTTCTTTCTTCTTTCCTTCTTTCCTTCTTTCCTTCCTTCCTTCCTTCCTTCCTTCCTTCCTTCCTTCCTTCCTTCCTTCCTTCCTTTCTTCCTTCCTTCCTTCCTTCTTTCTTTCTTTCTTTCTTTTTCTTTTAATGTCCATTTTATTTTATCATGTTTTTAGACAGCCACCCAGTCTGTAGCTTAACTTGGCCTGGAACCCACTACATAACTAGGCTGAACATCTCTACTTTAACATGAAATATTTTCTTGATGTAGCAGCAGAATATTTTCCAATATTGACCTATTTAAGTTCATGTTATGCATGTTAAATATTTCTGAGTGTATGCAATTGGAGCCCATTTCTCCTTTATTTGCATTACCCTTATGTTTCCAGAATCTTTATCTATCACCCCAAACCAGACCTCCTGAAAGCTCATTATGATCTAGGCCTGAGAACGTGTCCCAGGAAGAGGTGGGGGCATAGGTGAACTGTTAGAGAGCACACGTGGCTTGTTGCTTAACAACCTTAAACCCTTCAACTTTGCTGTTAGACTAGTAGCATGCTTCATAAGTCAGTTATGACTGGCTGAATTAGAAGGGCAATTTAGCTACCTGAGATAGTAGGCATGAAGCAGTTCAAACTATAGATTCTGTGGTCTTCCTTTGAGTTGGTAATATATTCTGAAATGGTCCAGAAGGGCAAAGCAATAGGAAAAAGCATTCTTGGGACAGAAGAGCACGTTATTTTAGAGTTGTTATATCTCTTTCCACCTGGCTATATATCATATTTTTGGAACAGCCTTGCTCAGTGGGGACCATGAACAAAGCTTTGCAGTTATCCTAGCCCATTACTGTGATGGTCTTATCTAAGCCTCATTTTCAAGGTCTCCACCCTTGACCGACTAGAATGTGCCAAGTTCTCTAATGGGAACGTTTCCTTCTGGGTTCTCATTCTTGGTAAGTGGGACCCACCAGTCCAGCAGGTGATCTGTTCCCCAGACTGAACCTGGTTTCACTTTTTGTGTGTGTTTGGGTTGCCACCTCCTCTCCATGCTTCTTCCTCTCACACAGGGATGTCTCCAGTTTGGAATCCCAGCCATCCTCTAAATTCTATCCAAATTAGATTAGTTATCTTTTGGCTTAAAATCCTCAATGACCACACTGCCTGTGAAATCCAAATGACCTCACATGGGGTAAAAGGTCCATTGTGAATGATGAGGCTTACTGTCTGAGAATGCCTCTTGTCAGCTTGGGCTGCACACAGCTCTGCGAACACTCACATAGCTCTATGGCTTTGGCTCATCTTTCTACTATTGATGTCCTCTCTTGGGTCCAGTGGTTTGGTAGACACATGTTTCTCCTAGAACAATGGGTTAGTGGTAGGTACATGAGCTTCCCAAAGAGACTTGGGGAGCTATCTGTTCTCTGTTCTCTAATGTCTCAGGATACTTCTCTCATTCCCTGGCTAAAAATCGAAGCTCTTGTGGGGCAGGGTCCATGCTTTGCTAGTCTTTGGGTGTGCAGTGTTAGCACATGAACGAGCCTATCTGTTATCGACTCAATTCTTTATCAATTCAGTGATAATTTCCTATGCCTTGGTAAGTCTTTAATGTGCAGCTCTGCATGTAAGAGCTCCTTGGTAAAAGGATGACCAGTATAAGCCTGTCTTGCCACAGAATATCAGAAAGTTAAATACATCCACACATCCACAATCTAATACAATTAGCACCATAATGCCAATAGGCAAGTGTTGACCCTTTCTTACTCCACAGTTAGTTACTTCTCTATGAACTGAAATTTTAGAAATGACTTGGCAGAAAGAAGAGCCTTCATTGAAAGGACATGATGACTCATGCTACAGTCTGCATTCCCTCAAGACTGAAGGGCTTTTTGGCACCAAGTTGCCTCTACATAGTCCTTGTACATTTTGAGCCCTTAGAAAAAGTCAGCAGAATGGCTTATGAGCACTGAACTTCATCAAGACTTTCTTTCACAAGTCCCGCAGTTTACCACCTAACAGTGGGAAAATGAGGACTTCTGAATTGGTTGAATGCAGATTTCAATCCATTTTCAGCTCTGTTGCCAAGGGTGAGTTCTGCTAAATTTCCCTTGTTTATATGGTAGGACAATGCACTCATGTTGAAACTTAAAAGTTGGATTATCACCTGTCTAGTTCACAGCAGTAACCATACACCAATTATGGACACATCTATTTAAAATAAGATATTGTAATATGAAAATTATTCCTTGTTTTTTTTTTCCCACACAACAAAATTACATGTTGATTCTCATAGGGCATATAAATTACTGATTAGAATTATTTATAACTAGTCAGTTCTTAACATCTTCTTTATCTCAAGTCACAAAGTTATTGTACCACAAAAAGTACCCCAATTGCCTGCAGGGACATTATGAGTAAGGTCTACAGGGAACAAACAGTCGACATTAAAAAAAAATAAAATCAGCCTTCTGCAATTGTCTCTGTTATTATCTGCAAGGAACTCTGCATAATGCATTTTAAACCAGGATGTCTGGCTGCCACATCCACATGAAATGCTTGAATTTTATGGTCCTTAAATATTTAATGATTCATTGGAAAAAATGTGAAATATGTCCATTAAATTGCATCCCTTTCTCTAACCCATGGTTTTAAACGATTTTGGTCACGCACCTTTCGCAAGATGCCTGATCTACTATTGACACATAAATATTTCTTTGTTGTCACAGTGTGGTTTATTACAAATAAAATTCTGTGATGACTTCCAAAAGCACTGTTGTTGATGAAATTATTTTCTTTTAAGCCAAAGTTGGTTTCCTCTTAAGTGTATATGTGTCCTTGTACACAGAGGCATGTATGAAGTCTGTTTATGTATGTATGTTACGTGTTAGATGTAAGTAGGAAAAACCCTAAATTGTTGTTCCTCAGGTGGCATCTGGCTGGCCCGGGTCTGCTTCTTCCCTCAGGGCGTCCAGGTACTAGTGTGCATAGATGCTGGACTTGAAGGAAGCTTAGCCTGGTGAGTGGGTTAGCAGGATCTCAGTCTGGTGATGAATTGGAAGAGGGGGCTTTTCTGAGATAGTTGTCAGTGAAACAGCTCTTCTTAAGGGCATAAGGGTTCTATAAACCTTGGGATCAAGAGACTGCCTACTTCCAGGGTGACTTGAAGGGCTGAAAGTGTGAAAGCCAGCCTCCTTATGCTAGTGAGCATTTATATGGCTGTGGGGAATGCCCAAGAGAAACAACTTAAAACTAGGATTTATTTGGACTCAGTTTCAGTCCAATCTTGTCTGGATGAACTGAGGTATGAAGAGGAGCCTTATATAGTGGGAGAATGCAGCAGAGACTGCTTACCTGACGGTGGTCAGAAAACAGACTGAGAGAGACCAAGACTGGCCCAGGTCATCATATAGCCTCCGAGCACTGGCCAATACCAACTAGTTTCTACCTCTGAAAATTTCTATCACTTCTCAGCAGCAACACAAGCCTTCAACACACCAGCCTGAAATGGGGCAGGGTGAGCACCAGGGACAGGTCACATCCAAACTGGCAACAGTGTGCTCTGCTGGACACGCGTATTCTTATTATCAGTCAGAAATAGGGAATGTTAATACGGGTGACAGAATGTTACACTGGTCTTGGAGAAGTCAGTTTTCTTTAGAGTACACATAACTAGGAGCTGAGATAGCTGAGCTGGTAAAATGCCTGCAACACAAGAATGAAGATCTGGGTTCAGGTCCCCAACACCCATGTACAGTCAAGCTTGGAGTGGTCTTGCATGAGGGCTGGAGTCAGGTGTGTCCCTGAACCCTCCAGCTAGACAGTCTGCCTATCCGAATGCCTGGTTCAGTGAGAGACCTTGTCTCAAAAAATTCAAGGGATGGTACTGGGGGCTGGAGAAATGGCTCATCGGTTAAGAACACTGGCTGCTCATATAGTGAACTGGGATTTAGTTCACAGCCACCATGTTGGGCAACCCACAGCCAGTTGCATGGGATCCAATGCCCTCTTCCGGTCTCCCTGGGCACCTGTACACAACACACACATGCACACACACTCTCCAAATGTTGCATTCATGCAACGCATGGATGCATGTATGCATGCATGCATATACACACTACACTTGAGAAGCACCTTGGCTTACCACCTGTCATGATACGAATGAGCTTCTTTCTACTTCAGTCCTCAAGTGTTTACTGGTTCAGCAATGAGGACAGACAAGAGAAATACAGCTCCAGTTCCTGCCGTGGGGAGGAAGACATACTCTCACGGCACAATCAGCATTACCAAGTGACATGTGGGTAACCAAGAGACAAAGACCCAACAACAACAGCAGGCCTGAGATGTGAGTCATGGTCTCTCAGGGAGGCCTCAACCAGGAGACAACATAAGGAGTACATAACAGGCTGAGGAAGAGGAGATGCTGCTCCTTACACAATACCGAAAAGATTCTAGTAACAGAAGCATTCATAGCCTGGATGGCAAGGCCAGTGAGTTAAGAATAAACGGGATGAGGTCCAGAGCTGCTGGGAGCCCAGTGGTTGAGGTTAATGGCACTGACCTTTACCATTGGTCAACAGACAAACAATAAAAGATATCTGAGGTGGTGAGTGGTATTGCTAACACAGGCTTTGAAAGCCTGACTGGCAACAGTATTTAGGGTTGAGTGAAGAGGTATTTTAAGTATTGAGCAGAGTAATGAATTGAGAGGCTTCAAGGTCCTTCCAAGCTGACAGTTTGTTTATGATTCTAAAATACAGGAGGAGAAGACAGAAAGTGGGGCCAGTGGAAATTAGGTTAAAAAGTTGCTGCAGTGATCCATGGGAAGGGACAGAAGAAATGATATACTTACGAGTAACTGAACACTTCTGCTCTGAATACCAACTCCCAAGAGAGGTCTGTTCTGTTTGAAGGGGGCAGCTCTGTCACTCCTCTGTCCAAGTCATTTACTAGTTCCAGCCTCGCTAACAGGCAACTTGGAGACTTGATGACACCTAAAGTCATCAAGAGGAAGCAATTTTAACTAGTCCTTCCTCTTGAGGACCAGGAAAAGATTCTGAGTGAATCTGTTAAACTGACTGACCACACCAAACTGGGAACTGGACACATAAAAGACACTTGGAAGATCACTAATAAAAGGATCAAATTTAAAAGTCATCTCTGGGTGCTTACTCCCTGTTGGCCGTAATCATCTTCTGCTATGCTTAGTCCACTTCCAGTTTGTTGACATAACTTTGAGCATTCCTTATTGTGGATAGAGCAAAAACCAACAAAAGCGTAACAACAAACAAAGAAAAAAGTCCCAGACACAGAAAACAATAAGCACTGGCTACAGGCAAAAGCCCATGACTTGAACAACATAATTATTATAATATCCAGAACATCTTTATTCTGAAAGACATTTGGTTTTCACTTATCACTAAAATGACCCTCCCCCACATCTGTAATAAACATTTGGTGACATCCCACTTCATAAATATAGAAAAAGTGCATATTAGAACTATACCATCCCAAACCAGTATTTCATAGTCTTTGTGTCCAACAAGTCAAACGCAACAAGCAGGCACTATTATTGGGCTAAAGCTACACATACAAGCTAGTGGAATTCAAATACAATTGAAAAATAACTTTGGTTGGAAAACAACAGTTATTGGGCCTTTGAGTATGGAGTGAGGGAGACAGGGAAGGTGAGGGAAGGTAAGTATCAGGCCTTGTTCTAGGGTCACTTGGAACCACACCACCACACAGACATGATTTCGTGTAGGTCTGCACAAACAATACTAGTATCTCAGAGTGTTAGGGCAGAATTTCCAGGAGCGAGAAAAGGATGACAAATAGGGTAGAGCTTATTTCTCATCATGGTATGGAAGGTGACTGTACAGCTTGGGAGACAGAAATAATTTAGTTTGACCATTATAATTTAAATGTGTTTGAAGGCACCAGGCTCATGGGCATAATTCATAACATCAACTAGCTATGGCTTTACACCAATTACAAATTAAACGAAGGGGCTCAGGCACCACTGTCTGGATCACCTGTCCAAAAGCTCTCAGACTTTGAAAATTTGCTTAGCTCATTTATATGCAAGAGTCAAAGGCATTCCAGGTG
Source organism: Psammomys obesus (assembly GCF_907164565.1). Lineage (NCBI taxonomy): Eukaryota > Metazoa > Chordata > Mammalia > Rodentia > Muridae > Psammomys > Psammomys obesus. The sequence continues at coordinate 10,041,515 of NW_026593286.1, forward strand.
GATTCACATGAACAACTATGGAGCTGCACAGCTGGAATGCACCAGATGTGTCAAATGCAGACAACAGAAAACCAGGACATTAATAGGCTCAAAATGTCAACCCTGGGCACCAGCTCATTTTAGAGCTGAATACTTGTTTGTAGTTTTATTTATATACTGTGATTTCATACCTTCTTTCCTTCATCTCCTCCCGCCTTCCTTTCCTCCCTCTTTCGTTGGTGTATAGGTGTGTGTGTGTGAGTGTATGGTGTGGTATATGGTGTGTGTATATTCTGGCTGGCTTAGAACTCCATATGTAGATCAGGTTGGCTTTGAACTCAGAGATCCCCCTACCCCTGGATTCTGAGTGCTGGGATCAAAGGTGTGCGATAGCACGTCCGACTTTTAAGTTTTCATAATGGACATAGAGAACTTAGCTTGAAGTTCGTTTTGCTGGTTACATGTTTCTTGATTTAGTATATTAATTCACCTTCTGAAGGCAACACACACTCACATATATACTTTAAAAAAATATAAAACTGTAAACAAAGAAAGTCAGGTTCCACGTGCTCCCCCAACAAGGCTAATCTGCATTAACAGTTAGTATTCTTTTCCAGATGTTTGCCTTTTGCGTAAGAAAGCCTGTCTACAGCTTTTAAAATCAGACACTACACAGAATGGAGAGTAAAGGAGGAACACCCGTTGTTGCTCCTAACTCCTTTTGAACTAAACTCTCCACGACAGTGAGGCAGCAGGATATTCTGTCTCCGTCCTTTTATTCTCAGAACACAACCCAGGGAAATGCCTTCAGTGACGCAGACAAGCTGTGCATTAAACACTGCAGTTCCCCGGGGGGCATTTTTTGGACATTTTGTTTATGACAAATAGCAGGCACGGTGGCCAATGAAAAGGCACTTTTGTGAAGATAAAAAAATACTTCCTGCAAGAGGGATTCTCAGCGAGAAATCCATGGAACAACCCCTCCTTTGCTGTCTGTGTGACACCTGCCACTGCTCTGCAGGAACAGTTAAACAGGCCTCGTCTCCCGCGCCTGGGGTGCTGGCTGTGAACCTAAATTGCTGGTGCCACATGAAATCTGATGAATAAGCAGGTTCTTCCCCTACTTTAGATCTTTCTTATTCCCCTTCAGTCAGGCATGCTGCACGCAGAACACAGCTGGAGTTGTGAACACCAAGCAGACCCAGCGGCCTGAGCACCCTGAGGGGCCTGAATGAAAGAGAATAGAACATCCTAGAAACATCTTTCCACACAATCATGGAAATATGTCAGTAGGACCAGGGGGTGACACTGCCCCTCCTGCCAAGCCAAGCACCTGGCATAGGATACCAGACAGAGTGAGGGTGAATGCTCTCACCTGGTAAAATAAAATAAAAATAAAAAAGATTAAAAAAAAAAAAAAAAGAACAAGCACTTTTTATCAAGGTCACATAGTCTTCAGCTCCAATGTGGATGTACCACTGAGTCTGGAGGAAAGCAGAGAAAAGTAGAAATTGGTCCCAACTGAACAGGTGAGATCACATACAGGCCCCTTGGGGAAAGTTGTGCCCTTCCTGGGTCAAGCCTGGTTTCCAGACATGTCAAGTGGGCTTGTGAGTCTGAACACATAGGGGCCGTGGAGTGACTTTTCATGGCAGACATGAATTATCTGCAACAACAATGGTGTGCTCTGCTTTTGTTGAAAACCAATCAGGGGCTTCGGGAGTAAAATGAAGGGGCTATGATCACACAGCTGGACCATGGCTTCCCAGGCATGGCGCCACATCACTGGCTATCAAATCTGTGAAGACGCTGTCTCCTCATTTCTTCCTCTGGCGTGAGACGGAACCCATACGGTGCTGGACCATTTCTGGTATTTCCTGCAGTGAGAAGGCAAAAAAGGCAAATCACACATTGCCTATCCATCCTTCTGACATTTACAAGGCATGGTGTACTCTAGTATTCCAAGAAGAGAAAACCAGCTGTTTTGGTGTCATCTTTGTTTCAACATTAAAAAGACACATAACAAACATATTTCAAGTTTAGCTGTCAATACTAATTTCAACACAGACTAAATATTTTCAGTGTGGCTCAGCCCATGAACTTAATTGGATGCATTCTCAGCTTCTTGATACTCAGTCCACTTTGACATTTTTCTTCTACCATGCTCCATAATTTGCATCATTTACCCTTGCAAATGTCTTAAGGCCTCCTTTTTATGTATTCATTTATTTTTAATACCCAACTCAATTAACTCTTCCATAGCCCACTCCTAACTATGCTCGCTGGCTTTTCCTACTCAGCCCTCGGGCCTCCCTTTTCTTTCCTCTCACCTGCTGGTCCTACCAGTCTGGGCATCAAGAAGCACATCTGGCTGAGGGAAATGGGTCCTACCTTCCTTGAGGTGAAGGGTAGCAACACAATGAGCAAGTAACTGAGCCAGTGGCAGTTAGTGTTCTGCCTTTACTTTTTACACTCCTCTCAATCAACCCATCCCCTTTCAGCAACACACACACTTTGCTGGCTGACAGACGAAAACATAAGCATAATAGTTACTTCATGGCCTTTTAGTACAGAAAAACATGTTACTGTCTTAACCTAGATGAAAGATGACAGAGAATACACTTAAAACTTACACCTTAAACACTTTATGAATATTCATGATTCAAAGTTTTTACAGGATACAGTTTTTGCTATTTTTATAAGGGAATTTGTCTTTGCTCAAAATAGTTAATTTTTGAAATAGCAAATATCTGAATCAAATCAACACAAGTTTATTGCTTAAAATTGCTTCATGTAATCAGATCCAAATCCAGCTTTGCTGTTTATGGCTGCTTTTAACAAGAGAATTTTTATTTGTACTTATGAACACAGGCCACTCAATATTTGACAGCCCACTGCAGACGGGCTAGAACTCTATTAAAATGAGCTGCGGGTAGAATCAGGAGCAAGTTTAACGTGGCAGTGTTGCCACCAGGCCACCAGGCCTCTATTGTGTTTTTAAAAGATGACCCACAACTGCCTTTGGGAGGACTAATAGTCTCATGCTGGAGAGAGAAAGAGTCAGGGGCAGAGGGTGAAGGTTCCATAGGTCCAGAGCTCTCCCCTCTCCCCCTTCCCTCCCTCTGGTTCCATCTGTAGTGCATTCAAGGATAACCAAGGCTTAGCCAACAGAATGCCACATGCTGAGGAGAGAACTCACAGCCCTATCCACTCAGAGGTATGAAAGTCACTCCATTAATAGAGCCCTCTCAAGGGCTCCTATTTCACTTAGCTTTTGTTCCCAATCTAGTCATCCCAGTTCCACACAGGGGCCAATTAAAGGACAGTGAGTGTTAGCAAGACATCTCAGGCCACCTGGCCAGTGCATAAGGGAACAATATTGGAGCCAAGGTTTTCTGACCTCTTACAACCTACCCAACTGCCATCCCTTCTGAAGCGCTGAACAAGTTAAACACCATACCTTCTCACCATGTCTAACCTTTCCACCCATGCTTGGTGCTTCTCTCCATGGATATGTGGGGCTCACTGCTATCCGAACACAGGAAATGAGGGAAGTTAGTCTAAACTAAGCCCATAACTCTTATGAGACTCAGCTAATATCAAAGACACAGGTCTAAAACCCCATTTCGAGTTTCATTAAATTCCAGCACAAACCACAGCGGTCCATTTCTGTCAGAGCACCATAGTGCCACGATTTCCACGGTACTGCAGCATTAGCTCAGGCCTCACTCTCTCTGTATTTTACAAAATTCCTTCAAACTTAGTTTCTGAGAATAGCAAAGCTATCCTATCTATCTGAGTTGCTTATTTCAGGATCCAAACACTCTAACCACTTGGTTTAAAAGCAGTTTTCAAATGAAAACACATCTCTGATATTCTGAGAGAAATTTTAAGTCAGCTGCCAGTCAGCCACTCGCCTACTGCTTGCTGTGTGTGCACAGTGGGTCAGCAAGATGTCAGGGGACAAGCACAGAATCTGTCTACTCTGCCATGTAGGTCCATCGTTTGTACTGACTTTTAAACACTTCATCTATTACTATTCTCTCTCCTGGGACCTCAAATGTCTGGGGTCCTTCAGACATGTCTCAAATTGTCTTAATCTCCTGTGTCTGATACACACTCACATTTGTTAGGTGTATAACACAGGGCCTTGGCCAGCTTCATATGGGTGCAAGATGTCTCCAGTTTCATAATGAGAGCATGCTAGGGGAGAAGCAGAGATGGCTTCCTGGGTCTGCCTGGAACTCATAGACACGCCCCACGCAAGATGCTTCACGAGGTAGGCTCTGGCTGATTCCTGTGGGTCGGGGGAGGTGCTGAACAAGAAAGCTGGTGGCCCTCCACTGCTCTGGAGTGTAACAGCCTGACAAGATCCTACACTTCATTTATAGCTGTGGTTCTCAACATGCGGGGCGTGCCCCCTTTGGGGGGGGACACATATCAGATATTTACATCACAATTTATAACAGCAGCAAAAGTACAGTTATGAAGTAGTAATGAAATAATCTTACCGTCTGGGGGTCACCACACCATGATGAACTTAAAGGGTTCGTTAAAGAAAGGGCTGCAGCATTAGGAAGGCTGATTGATGAACCAGTGATTTGTAGCCATTTATCTTTGAGTAAATGGCTTCCCTTATGTTGGTCATAGTTTCCTAGTTTATGAAATAGTATGGTGAGAGTAACTTCCCCATGAGACTATTAAGAGGGCTGCAAGAGATGGTGCCTCTATCTGACTTAGCAGCCTGGAGTGAACACCTGTTAAACCCCTAATGGCATCAGGGATCATACTGAATGCCTGTGCTTGAAGAGAACTAACTCCATAAGATACGCACAAAATGAAATCCCAAGATTATTAACTCCTCAATAAAAAAAAAAAAAAGTTGTTATATTTGTGGATGCTTTCAGCGGTGATTTGTACGCATATGGAATTATTAGCTACTAAAACTTTGCTTTCTAAAGGAATGAACAGCAAAAGGTAATTAACAAACTTCCCTGGGCAGCACACTTGTATAACATAGAGAGCCTTTGGGCTGTTGGGAAAGCCCCAGTGTCCAGCATGGAACTTTCATCCATTTAGTGAAATCTCACATTGACCATAGACAGGCTTGGGGGAGGTGGCCCTGCTCTGCAGAGCCTGGTAAAGAATATTAGTATTTATAAGACTCCACCCCATGTCCCTGTAAATGGAGGTCAGACCCCAATCTTGCTCAAAGAAACAGCAGGGATGCTTCAAAGGGCCTTGGGAACAATGCCCGGTTGAAGATGACTTACCTCGATTACAGCACCAGTAGTGAGATCATACAGTTTATTGATTTGTGGTTCTTGATAGCAAATTTTCAGTTTTTTGCCCTTATGTATAATGCAATAACCTTTACATCTTATGGCGAAGGGAAGGGAAGCGAAGCAATTTTCTCCAGATAAGAATTGCTGAGGAAGGCTGAGAGTTGATGGCCATTTTCCCTACTGCTCACCACTAGTGTAAAAAGGGATATTTAATTTGCTGGCATTCACAGATCTTTGCACGTGAGCTCCTAAACACTCACGCCATTCAAATTATGCAATGAAGTTGCAGGGTGGATCATATCTTTACCTTAAACTGGAGGACTGAAGAGGAAAAACAAAGGGTAAAAATTTTAAATAGAACACTAGCGCTCTGTGGTATATCTGTCAAAGAACAAGGGCAGCATGGGTCCTCTGCGCTCTCTTTCAAGAACGTTACTTTATTACAATCGCAAAGGCTCCTGAAGGGATGACTAGAAGTCGTTTACTTAAAAAGACCAGAAGGGTCTGGAAGAAACGGCAGTTCTACCAGTTTAGAAAGAAGGTCTCTGGAGGGGGGCGGACATTTAGTACAATTTTACTTTCAGGGTCACTAATTGTATGATTTCTCACTCTCAAAATAGTTTGGATTTTACCTAAAACCATGTGATTTTCAGACATATGGAAGTTTCATGATGGCTTGAAAGAAGGGTAACAGATAATCTCAGAATGAGAGAAAAACAGTGACATTTCCATCCTGCCAACCAATCAAGCTGGCCAACCCCAAATCTCACTGGGTACCTGGGATCTTAGTGTGAACAGCTCTGACATGCAGAGCAGTGTGACCCTGCTGTCATGTGGTTCTCTTTCCTTCAGTTGGTTGATGTTGAAGCCATTTAATGGACAAGAGACACTTGGGACCAATAGGCAAGGAAGCCACTGAGTAAATTAAACTGTCAGGTGGGTGGTGTTTGTTTCTCAGAAAGAATCAGCACACACAGTTTAACTCTACTTCATGCCCACCCAGGCATACTTCTTTTGGGAATATATTACTTGACCAACTTTTATGAACTGAATACGTGGACACAAACATACATGTAGAAATAACAGAAGGTGTCCAGAACCCAGAAGCTCCCATCTCTTCCTTTGAGAAGGGCATGTGGCTTCCTTTCTTGTTTTATCCATTCTAAGTTTAAACCATTCTAATATCTTCATCCTCGGGTCCTTATAGCCCTGTTCTTTCCTCCAAAGTCTCTGGGGTCTTAGCTGCCCCTCGCCATTCTCCTCCTCTTCCCTCTTATTTACCCTCTCTTCTCCCCCACCTCTTGTGCTGGTTTCTAATACATGGGTCCATTTTCACCCACACCATCCATAAAGGACTTCATAAAAGTCGATCTGAGGGGGTCTCATCTTTCCGTGACACTTGAGAAAGTCTTCCACTTTGTTCTGTGTGGTCTTGGTCCGTCTTATCTTTCCAAGTAGAAATTTCTTATCTATTTTGCAGGCAAACTGGCATAGTAGAGTTTTAAGTAACTTACCAAGGCTCAAGCCCTCTTCCCCCTCCAGGGTGCCCCAGGCATGGATGTGTCAACACTGGCGATTCAGGCACTGGATCTATCTGAAAACACCAGGAACTTAACTTCTGCCCTTGCTAAGATTACCCCGCAAGTGCCAATTTTATTTAGGATCCTAAATGTGTCTCTATCCCAGTGAGAAAGACTAAGGCTCAGCAGAACCCAGCATTGGGAGTTTACTGTGGTTTCAGAGCGCACAGAAGGAGAGAAGCAGCAGCTGACTGAGAGCTGAACCCGAGCCCCAGTCTCACAAGCATCACTACAACAGAAGAGATTTATTTTAAATGACGAGTTAAAGATTCTGATGTAAAATGTGTGACGTAAAAATGTTTAGATAACTCAGTTTTTCTTGAATCCCTTCAAAGTTTTATCCCCTTAGCGCTTAACCGTGAGGGGTTTCAGTGGGTCTGAGAATGGTGTTCAGAGGTTTGTCTATACAGTTAATAACGCTGCAGAAGCTTCTAAAATGTCCTAGTCTGTAACAGGATGCTTTTTGTCGGAAATCTGGAGGTGCCTCAGTTTACCCAATCACATAAGCTGACTCCGGAGGTTCAGAGAGACTGTCCATCCCTGAGAGGCCCTTCCCTTCTCCTGTCCATTTAGACTTCCCGCTTGTATCACTGGAAATCATCTAGGTATATTTACTGGGCAAATACATACAATCTCTGAGAAAACTTGACACAGGCTCCCCAAGGACAGAAGCTGTAGTGTATCCTTTGCTCCAAGTTCCACCGGCTAATACACATGATGCCACAGAGACAGAGAAAAGGACACCCAGCACCAGACATGGGTGTAAGGCTATAACTAACAATGGAAAATAGAAACCTGAAAGTAAAATATAGACATTAACTTTGTGCTATGGGTCTATGGGGCAGGGTTGTAAAATATAAGAAACCTAAAAAAAAAAAAAAAAAAAAAAAAAAGCTAGAAAAAGGATAAAAGCCCATTAGCATACTTAATTAAATCCCACTCCTCTCAGCAGCTGTGGGGGTGGGGTGGCTGTGATCCTGGCCTCTCCTGATGTTCCTTCCAGTCGAGTCCATAGCAGACAAAAAGGAACACAGAAGTATGGCTGCTCCCCACCACAGCCAGGCTGCTTTTGCTCAAGTCCTGTAGGCCTTCAAGAGTCCCCTCACTCTGTCTATACGTCTCAGGCCTCTGCGGCCTCTGCCTCTCCTGACATTTGCCGGGAAGGGATGGGACTTGTCACTGTCTGCTTAGAGCTGGCTTTCTTGAAGGTGGGACTCGGGTGTGATGGAAGAGGGCAGACAGAGAAGTTCTAATGGCCTCAGGGCCCAGACGAGAGTCTCCTTCTCACTTCTTGCTCCTTGATCTTGGGGTTATATCCGGGTACATTTTATTTTCACTCTTTGACAAGGGAGAGACTAGCTGGGGTGTAATGTATAGTGCAGTACAGTACAGCAAACTGAGATCAAAAATGTAAATGCTGCGGCTGGACACAGTGGCGCACGCCTGTCATCCCAGCACTCGGGGAGACAGAGGCAGGTGGGTTTCTGTGATTCGTGGCCAGCCTGGTCTACAAAGCCAGTCCAGGACAGCCAAGGCTACACAGAGAAACCCTGTCTCTAAAAACCAAAGTAAGTAAGTATGTAAATAAATAATAAATACATAACTAAAACAATAAAAATAAAATAGAAATAAAATCAAATGTATTAGCTCCTTCTGAGATACAATGAGGCTGCGCCCAGCCTCTTGCCACCTGCTATGTCCTTCATCTTCAGTGAATGGTGGTGCTCCTAAGCACAGTGGTTTCCAACAAATAGCAACCGCATAGCCAATGGCGGCAGACTCAGAGCTGAGATCCTAGCCACTCAAAGGCTCTAGTGCAAGAGTTCTGGACAAGGCTAGGTGGTGTTAGGCACGGCCGGGGCTGGAGAGCTGGCCTGGTGGCCGGCCTCCAGCGTGGCTGTGCACAATTCACCATGTGGGGGCTCTATATGACTCCACAGGGACTTCACACTCTTCATGTATAAGTGGCTGGCCCAGACTTGTGATACTTCTGTACGGAGGTTCATGTCCCATGACCGGTTCCCAGCTAGTCATCAGGGCTGGCCGGGTGCCCTGGGGAGCACAAATTTGCCCTGACTGCTGCCTGCAGCCAGGATAGCCTCTCTGGAGGATGGTGCTAGGTTCTGACTCTTGGTAGCTGAAAAAGGAACCGCTACGTGGTGCTCATTGACAGCGTCCTTCAACTCATTTGGTCTCATTCGGTGCCCTGCTCAGACACTCCCTAAACATTTACAATTACTTTACATTTTTCTTTCTTATTAGAGTATTTGTATATTTGTTTAAAAACTGGAAAAGCTAATGGTAAACTCAATTCTTGTGATGTTAATGCCTCAGATTATTAAAGTAACCTGTTAATACTAAGAAACAACCATCAACAATATTATCAAGAACATAATTCCAGACCTCATTCGGATTTTAAAAGCCAGTTTTCCCAAGTTTTTGTTCCATGGTCCAGTCCAGGGGATCACAGTTCACCTAGTCTCTTGGCTTGTGGGAGTTTCTTAGTCATTCCCTTTTCCGCTGTGACTTTGCCTGGCCAATAACCACTAGAAATTCCTCAGTTACGTTTGCTTGATAGTTGACCTCTTATTGGACTGAAGTTCTAAGTTTTGACAAAGGAAAAAAAAAAGCCAAAGAAATAAAGTATGCATTTTGCCCCACATCAAGGACACATGGCACCAACAGGCTGGACCCCTGTTGAGGCTAACCCTAAGCAGTTGGCCAAGGACTGTTTTGCCAAGCTTCTCCACTGTACATTTCTGCTAAGATTTTATTTTTATCTTTGTTATTTATGTGTATGTGCTCGTGTCTGTCTCTGTGTGAGCATGTGCACATATGAGCAGATGTCTGTATAGACCAGAAGTGCTGGATATGCTGAAGCTGGGGTTCTGCGGTCTCCAACATGGGTGCTGGGAACTGAATTCTGGTTCTCTGCAGGAGCAGCCAACATCCATGACCGCTGAGCCATATCTCCAGGCCCACTGAAAAAACTTCGTTTGAGTTCCAAGAGGATACAGTTTAGTTCTTTGCCTCTGTGAGTCCCCAGAATAAGATAGAAGTAGGGAGTCTGGGCATTTCAGAGGAGGTTTTTCACCTGGTTACTCATGCTTGGGAACAGGCAGGAAGTGGTGACCTCACTCAGGGTCACAGAGGCAGGTGAACTGCTGAGTTCAAGGCCAGCCTGGTTTGCAAGTTGAGTCCAGGAAAACCAAGGCTACACAGAGAAACCCTGTCTTGAAAGAAAAAAAAAAAGGAGAAAAGGATTTGTGTTTGGTGAGGTTGCCAGTAAGCCCACACACTCAGTTTTTACTACACTCCTGCATGACTATGAATGTGAAGCACATTAGCCATTGAGGAGGCTTTCAACTGAAAATATCCAAGTTTCATTCAGTATTTGCATTTGCCAGCAGGTGGAAGCAGAGGGCCACAACACGGAGTCTGCAGATGAAAACTAGGACACATTCCAGTCAGCAAAGCATTCCGCATGGTAAGCAGAATAAGGGTCATTTTGAAACAGATGGGCTCTACAGAAGATGCTGCGCTGAATATTAGGGACTTGTTTACTGTCTCGATGGTCTGCGGGTTATTTGCCAGCACCTAGCAGCTTCCAGATCACATCACAGTTCTTCCTGAGGAAAGACTAACAAGGCGTCGAGAGAGAAGGTAGTGCACATAGAGATTTCTCATCTGTTCCAAAGTCAGAATTCATTTTTACTCCTGTGCCTCGTGCTGCCTGACTGCTAGTCTTTAGCTCCCTTACAGCCCTAACTCCAAATCAGAAAGATGAACACACACAATTTTGGGTGACTCCAAGACTAAATGGAGTAACAACAACAATAAACAATTTAAGCCTACGCAGAGTGGCTCTGCTCACTGGTCCCGATGTCCACTCCAACCTGCATCCGTTACTATTCTCACTGCTGTAACAACACTTCCACCAGAAACAGCTTTACGAGAGGAAGAATTCACTTTGCTCATGGATTCAGAGTTTATTACAAAGCTGCTTGGTACCACATGCTTGAAGAGAACATGGGAGCAACAGGAGCATGCATGAGGCAGAGGATCTTTCCTCATGGTGGACAGGAAACAGAACAAAGCGGAACAGGAAGGGGTCAGGTCAGGACATAATTATCAACGACACACACCAGTGACATAGTTCCTTCAACCAAGCGGCACCTCATACTTTTCGGTACCTGCTAACACTGCAATTCTATTATAAATTCTGCAGCTGTATTACAAATCCATCAAGAGGTTAAACGACACATTTAGTTAGCACACACACAGGTGTATTTTCCTAATCTGGACACTTCTTTTGTTAAAATTAATTTTTATTTGTGTGTGTGTGTGTGTGTGTGTGTGTGTGTGTGTGTGTGTGTGTGGCTTTGCGAGTACAGAAGCAGGCATTAGGTTGCCTGGAACTGGAGTTATACATGGTTGTTGAGTCACCACGTGAGTGCTGGGAACTGAACCTGGGCCCTCTGGAAAGACAGTAAGCACTCTTCCAGCTAAGCCATCCCTCTAGCCCCAGAGCTGGGCATTTCTTAATGTAAACATGTTTATAGTCAAGAGTCACCTCTGCGTACCCTTCCTCCAGCCCTCGCACCTGCTCGGGCCGCTCTCTTCATGAACGTCAGACAGAAGGGAAGGAGGAAGAGAGAGAGGGAAAAGGCTGATGGGTCAGCTCTCGCTGTGACAGTGCGTAATACAGTAGTAGTTCTGAGTGTGGACAGCCATATGAGGACAGTCAGAACGTGGTTTGACTTTCTTTTTTTTTTTTTTTTTTTCTTCTTGCAAACGCTGGGCTGACTAGGACTTAAGAACAGAGTATGCCACGAGTTTGGAAAATCTGTAAAGCCCCTCCTGCACAATGATTTTTGCCAGAAGAATTCGCTAGTTTAGCTTATGACTGGGTAGCTAGCTGCATCTTGTCTGTTGGTGCAAGCTTAGAAAGGCACCGGCGTGGACGGGACATCTGCCCTTTCTTCCTGCACTCCATATGATGAGGTCCGAATCTTCACTGCGGTGCATTTGCAGGTGCAGCCTTGAATGGGTTGTTAGATGAAGTCTCTACAATGAGGCTGGTGCCCTTGTAAGGGGATGGAGGGGCGAGAGCTTGATGGCTGCCAGAGGCACAATGGGGAGGCTATCATCCTAGGCAAGGGACAGCACCAGGACCCAGGCATGGTAGCACTTAGAACTCAAATAGAGGAAGCTAGGAAACCTTAGGACTTGAAAATACAAGTCAGTCTGTTATGGTTCTCATGAATTTGCATGGGCCCTGGAGTTCTTGACAAATTCAGGAACAAAAATGTGTCAAGAGATGAGATGTATCATATATAAAATAATATTATATGTATATGTGTATATATATATATATATATATATATATATATATATATATATGAATGCTGTCTTAAAAGCCATAAATATTCACACTATACCTTTTTCAAATACCACAAACCTAGTCAGTTTATAACTACATGTTCAGATATTGACACCAATGCATAGTTATGAAAATAACCCTTGGCATAGAAAATTGTCCCTGACAATCTTACTGGACCAGGGAAGCATGGCAATTGTTCAAAGCCATCATTAAAGCTAAAAGCCCTCTGGGCATCCATCTCTTGCAGGTGGAACCCTGGCCATGACAGTGAGATAGTCAAGCACAGGGCTGGGCCTAAGACTCTATGGAAGGACAGCCCAGGGTAGATCCATCACAGAAAGAAAGCAGCTTCCATCTTATGGCCTCATTCTTTGCCAGACAAAAGTGAGAGAGAGAGAGAGAGAGAGAGAGAGAGAGAGAGAGAGAGAGAGAGAAAGAGAAAGAGAAAGAAAGAAAGGCAAAGAGGATAAGAGGACACGGGGCCAGGGGGCTGAAAAACAGACAAAGGAGGCACTCTGGACAAAGTGTGATATATGTTCATGCCTTTGGAGTAGCAAGGCCTAGCAAATAACTTGGAAGGTGAGGACGGTCCAACCCTGTTTCCTTCCCAAGTGGATAAGCTAGGAGATAAGCAGCCTGAGAGGCCTTCTGGAGAAATACACAAACAAGCAGGAGCCTTGGTCCTCGGTCCTCAGAGCTCTGCCATTCTTATGTGGGTCAGGGTCAGCCCGGGATTGTGACGGCTAAAGCCAGTTCTGTGATGTGATAAACTATCCTAGAAAAAGCACGTGTTTCTGAGAGTGATGGCATTGAGCCTAACCCTGAGTCTCATTCCCACTTTTTGTGTGGTCTTCTAGGTCTGATGAACTCACTCCTACCCAGAATCCTGACCTTGTGTACTGTTAGACCCTGTGCCTCTGTGTGCATCTCTTCTGCATGCATGCATGCACAAATGTTCTTTCATGTACTTGTATCTGCACACACACATTCTACATTCATGTCTACATTAACATACACAGGAAGAGGTTGCCCTGAGACCAAAGCATAGCACCTTCAACAAACAAATCCTCCTAGGAGTTTCTCAGGGAGATTTATATGCTCTTGATGAAGTGTGTCCCTTTAACTACCTTGAACTGGCCAGAATTAATCTCAAAAATGATTCTGAGATGTTCTATATTATTGAGATTTGACAACAGTGCATGTGAGCTACTCCCAAACACCTATTCACTCTTACCAGGAAAGTAAAGCTAACTTTATAAAGAGAAGAGGAGAAAACAGAACCAAACTTTGTGAACTTAAAACACCAGAACCGGACTCATTTTGGACAGCTAAAGGTGTAGATAAAGGGAAGGTAAATTGCTCTCTAAGCATTTTTAGAAACATCTAAATTTGTGGCTTGGTCCTACAAAAAAGTACTAGAAGTTCTCTCTATGGTTTCAGGAAAAAAAAATTCATAAAGTTTTTGATGAATGATGGTACATGCTTAACCCCAGCAATCAGCAAACAGAGGCAAGAGGTTAAGATTAGCCTTGGCTATATAGCAAGCCCGAGGCCAGCCTGGTCAACAAAAGATCCTGTCTTTCCTGTCATCAGGTAGAGTATGGAAGGAGATTCTGTGAGTGACATCCAGGAGTTTATCAACATTATGGAATTTCAGAGCAGGGAAGAGGACTTCCAGAAAGGCAGCACAGTTTTCCCAAGAGCTGAGAGGCGTGACCCTGCCTTAGTCCATTTGGTAGTCTGTTCCAGCTGCATGGCTGCTTTGCTTTCTTTTTTGAGTCATTTCATACAGGAGAGTCCAAATGTCACCCACCAAACCTGAAGTGAGCATCAGAAGTTGCTCTATTGCTTCCTGATTGTGGTGGGGAGCCATAAGGAAGATGAAGTTTGAATCTGGGCTTTCCCTTTATTTGTGCTCTCAGACAAGTTCTTGGCGCTGATCCTCAGCCTTCTTTCTTATTTGTACAATGTAGAAATCTAGAGGATGCACAGCTAGATTCTGAAGACCAAGTGGATTCAAGGAGTATAGCACCCAACCTGAAGGAACCCCCTTTCTAAGCTGTTCTCTCTCTCCGAAGTCTCCACCATTCATCCAGTCACACAAGCCAAGTCAAGGTCTTTCACACCCTTGGTGTACCCTCTACCTCAGCACTCCCAAGTCTGTGAGTTTAACATTGCCCCGATACAGAATCAAGTTAATCCCAGCATTCTTATATCCCTCCATGTTGCTTTCAAAACCATAAGCATGAGGCTTCCTTTCCCTGAACTTCACTCACTCTGACCAGTGGCTCCGAAAAATGTTATTCATATTAAGTGGGAAGGTAGGAGGGTGCGTGGAGAAAGTAAATTGATACAGATACTATTTGAGTTTAAATAAAGAAAACAAGAAGGCTGGGCATACCTTTAGGTACTTGGGAGGCAGGCACAGCTCTGTGAGATCCAGATCAGCCTAGCCCAGGTGCCAAGTTCTAGGCCAGACAGGGTGACATTCTGAGACATTTTCTCAAGAAGAACAGAAAAGAAAACAAGAACAAAACTGATGGTCTGGAAAAAGCCTAGGGTTTGTTGCTGCAAGTGCAATTGTTTCCAAGATCTGAAGACTGTAGGTAAAGGCATCTGACTTGGCCAAAGGCCCACCCCGTTTTTCAAGATAACTCTCTTAGGGTACAAAAACTAAGGGCAGTAAAGCCCCAGTGAGGAGCTCTGCCAGCGCGACTGATCTAAATGGAATGCGATCCTGTGAGTCATTTGTAGCTTTAAATACTATAGAGAGAAGAATTTGTAAAACATGCCCAAACAGCCTGGCTTTGATGTGGTGGACTCTTTTAAAACCACATTGTTCGAATTTATGCTAAAATGCAAAGCCTGCATGTTTACAGTAGTGTTATTGGAAGAACACAGAAAATAAAAAGTACAGCTGTTAACTTTAAAGGCAAGACTAAAACTTCAGAATAGGGCAATTCCCAGTACGAATTTACAAGCTGTTAAACCTCAAGAGGCTTCTTCAATTAGCAGTGAATGCTCTTGATGTGTCTTGGCCTGATAAGGGGCAGCTCTTTATATAATTTGGGGTGCCCTGCTTTTATCAGAACTTTTTTTCTTGCTTTTATCTCGGTGACTACCATTGTGCATGTCCCCCAGTGCTTCCTTTAATCCTGCTAACTATCCGTAGAGCTAGGGCAGTGTCTCAAGGGTCACCATCGCTCCTGGGACAGGATGCAAATTACACATAATGTGTTACACGGTAACTGACACACTGCCAGCCAGGCTAGCCTTTCCAACACAAAACACTGACATCCTAGTCATTTTATTATAGAAAACAGAAGGGGATTCTTTGGGATTATAAACATCTGAAAACAACAGTCTCATGAATTCCAGGCAGCTATTTTGGACACACAGGGGGCGGGTCCAGCTGAAGAACAAAGCGAACGCACTTCACGTTCTGGTTTGCTCTTGTTTACAGAGGAGGAGGTAGAGGCAATCATCAAGACAAGACCACGTTGAGTGCAAAACAAAATGAACACAGAGCAAGCTGCAGGCAGAGTACAGCCACCAGAGACAGACGTTCCAGTGACAGTCCAGGACCCCTGTAGGCTTAGCCACCTCATTCTGAATGCAAAGGTCCAGAACTACATAACCATAGAGAGCCAGAACGGACCTGCCACAGCCTGATGGTGTTCCAGGACCCCATGTCTTGTATCAAGCACCAGGCCTCCCACCATGACCTTGTTTAATGTGTCTTAGAAAAAGAGATAGATCTTCAAGAGGACAGGTGGGATGCACTAAAATGAAGCCTCGAGGTGGGATAGAATCATGAGAACAGAATCATGGTTGAGGATCAGCACCACCTCCATGGCCCAGGGCCCGGGTGCCTATATGCCGGATGCCTGCAAAGGGCCTCACCTTGTCTGCCTGCCTGTAGTACTGATAGCTGCACCCAGGTTAAGAGTTCATGCTTCTGACCCCCTTTCCTCCCCCCCCTTCCAAATGAGACAATAACTCCACATGTGAATTCACCTGGTTGTCTTCCTTCTTCCTCTTAGAACTGAACACTGCTTCTTTAATGCGGCTGCATCAACAAAGTCATTAAGTAGGTATTCTCATTTTTTCTCTGTCTGGGGTAGCATCGGGGGTGGGGCTGGGCACCTCTAGGTTTAAGGATGACCAGCGGATATGGATGAGGTAACAGACAGGAGATCTGAGGGATGATGAACAACAGCTCTAATCCGACTTGAAGATGAAAAAACCCTTTAAAGCTATGTGGCTCCTGCAGAAAGACCAACAGTAAGATGCATCTATAGCGTTTGGCGCTCACTGAACCACAGGGGCTGGCGAGGCATGCTTCTGTCGTACAGGTGCTAAAATGTAGGCAGACATTAAGGACTAACACAGCTAGCTCTGACAATGTTCGAAGTGAAGCCAGCCTCCCTGGTCCCATGTCTAACCCACCATCTTTAATTGCATGTGCTCAGCAAGGAATCGAGAGAGGGGCATCGCTAACATGGCCCAAGCAGCCCTGCTCATGTATGTACGTAGCCCATCACCTGTTAGGACCGTGGCTTCCCTCTGAGATCAGATTGCAAATACTCAAAAGTGCAGTCAGCAGGCAGTTAACCTTCCACTAAACAAGCCCTTAACTGAGTTCTCTCTTTAACTCCGATTCACATGAGCAAAAGGCTCAGGTAATCCCAAACCAAATTTCCATTTTTCAATTGATAGAAAAGTATGCTTCAAGCTACAGCAGAAGTATAAGGTTTGGGAGGGTAGAATTCTAATTACTTAAATCCATACACTCAGTGCTGTGTGAAAAGGAGCCACAGAGAAGGAATACGTTGGCCATACCTCGAGGTTGTGACCCTGTGGCAAGACAGTGGGTTTGAGAAAACTCTGCAAGGCAAGCCAGAGCTCTAGACCCTTCTCTCACCTCAGATAGGTCCTTTTGCTACAAGTAGGCCAGATGCTGAATGGGAACTCGTTAGAGTGGACAGCTGCTTGGATAAATAGGCAATGCCACAGGCTCTGGGTGGGGGTGGGGGTTGGTATGATTACTTATGGGCTCTCTGCCCACTCTAGCTCTGAGAAATACCACAAGAGAGTTCAGTGGACCAGTCCTACCGGTGACAGAAGCACCTTGGGGCTCCTCCCCTCAGGTTGTTACTCAGTTATACAGTAACAATGAATGGTAACCAAAGGCCTGGGCCCTTGCAAGAATGAAAATCTCTGCAAGAAAACAATTCAGACAATACAAAGTCCCTGCTGACAGGGTTAGGCAGGGGGAGTGAGTGTGAAAGGTTATGTCCAGGAATCAACTTTATGAAACGCTCCTGACGTGGGAGACCTTCAAGCTTAATGAATAAGCACCTATCTTCAAATAGGGAGTGGGGCTAAGCTAATGCCTGAGCAAAGGAGAGGGCAGAATACAGGATAAACCAGAAACAATGTCACCATCCTCAGGCGGTAGAGCCGGGCCTCTCCATGCCACTCACTCACAATGGCCACCTCTAGAGCAAGAAAACATCTCATTGATTCTCTTGAGAAATTGGTGCCTCCAAGTGATTCCAGGAAAATCTCATTTTCTCCCTGGAGAAAATGTACTTTGGGATCCCTGTCACTAATTAAATGATCTAGATGAGTTTATAGAGAGACCATCTGAGGACCGTTTTATGAAAGCACACACACACACACACACACACACACACATTTATGTGCTAGGTAATATTTCAGTCAGTGATGGACAACACATATGACATCAGTCCCATAAGATTACATTATCTACTGATCAGAGCTCGACACAGTGGGACCAGACAGACTGCCAGTCTGCCTCTAGGGGGGGAAATCTGTCTTATTTGTATGGTATCACAAATAACTGAATCCCAAAGGATTTTCACGAAGGGAGGAAAAGTCCCCTCATTCCCAAATCCTGCCTTGAGCCAAAAGCTTGGACCATGAAGCAGTCCTGTATGCTTTGAGTTGAGCCGCCCACAGAGGCCCAGCTCAGTTGACAGTGTCTTTCTGATACACAGACATGCTTTTAGAAGTGAAGTGATGCTGAGGACACAAAGGATGGCTCTTCCAGGTACGGCATCGTCGCTTCTCTTCCTTCCTCACATTTAGTCTCGTTTCCTTATTTGATAAAATGGGCCTCCCCCCTAGTGTTCCATCATGTTCAGATTCTAAAGAACGGCCGCATAGACTGTGCTTTGGAGTTCTGAATAACCTGTTTGGCTGTTCTGAACTGTCGCTGGGTGGAGCCTCTCTGAGGACAACTCTGATAGGCTTCTGTCTGCAAACACAGCAGAGTATCATCAGTAGTGTCAGGGGTTGGCACTCTTCCATTGGGTGGGTCTTGGGTTCGGCCAGGCACTGGTTGGACATTCTCTCGATCTCTGCTCTATCTGTACTATCTTTTTCCCTGCAGGTCTTGTAGGCAGAGTAAGTTTTGAATAGAAGTTTTTGTGGATGGCTTGGTGTTCTCCTCCCTCCACTAGGAGTCTTGTCCTGTTCAGGTAGAGGGCATCCTCTTCAGTCCATGGAACATAGGGAGTCTAGTGGAAAAGTGGGGGGAAGGATAAAAGGATCTAGAGGTCACAAGAGCTCCACAAGAGGACCAACAGAGCCAACCAAGCAGGGCCCAGAGGGGCCTATGGAGTCTGAGGCACCAACAAAGGACCATGCAAGAACTAGGTCCTCTACATATATGTAGCCGATGGGCAGCTCAGGCTTCATGTGGGTCCACTAGTAAGAGGAGTGAAGGCTGTCTCTGACATGGACTGTGTTGCCTGCTTTTTGATCACTTCCCCTTACGAGTCCTCATTTGACTTGATGGGCTGGGAGGGGGTAGGTATGGAGGCTTCATTTTTTGAGGAATTGGGGAGGGTTCACAAGGGAGGGAGGGTAGGACTCGGAGGAGAGGAGGGAGGAGGACATGACTGGGATGTAAAGTGAATAAATAAATTAAAAAAGATGTCACATTCTGTGAAAAACCTAGAATTGTAAAACACACAGAGAATCAGGCAAAAAAAAAAAAAAAACCTCTTTGATTATGCCAAGGAACTTAGCTGAATACTCAAATATTACTAAGAATCACATATATTCCACGAAGGTAAGACAAATCAGAGTGAGCTATAGCAGCAAAGCAGAGACTAGGCATTAATGGTGACTTGAGAGCAGTCACTGCATCATATAAAGGAGAGCTCCTCCATGTCCTGAAGTCAGTTCTCTCTGTGACTTAGCTGTCACAGAAAAGACAACGGTTTGAGAGAGAACAACGAAGAGAAACACAGAAGTGTAATCGGTGTTCAGAGAGGGATTCTTTGGGTAGAACGGACCAGTCAGAAGCTTGCGATCCTCCTGCCTCAGCCTCCTGGGAGGCTGGGGTTACAGGTATGTGCAACGGCACTCCAGTTTGCAGAGTGTCCCTTTAGCTTCCCCGTGACTATAAAAGAAAAGGGAAATAAAAGCGACATCTTTAGAAGGTTAGACATGCATCAGTGCTGGACTTCGTGTTCTAGCCGTCACTTGCTGGCTCGTTCTTTTATTCTTTACCTCAAGCATTTGGTCATCCAACAAGTATTTATTAAGTGTTTGCCTGGGTTCTGTCACAAGGTGGAGGAAACTGGAAGGAATGAAAGAGCATAGGTGGCTTTAGGAATTGCAGAAACATTGTTGGGGGGCTATGGATTTTTGAGAGGCATGTGGAAATACTTAAGGTCTATAATGATTCATTGGCTCCAAGACAACGAAACTAGGGAAATGTAGACAAGCATTTAATTACATGCCATGAAAAGCACCATCTCAACAATTTACAACTCAGTTACCATACAGTTAGATTCTATATATTTATACTTCAAATTTGTATTTAAAAACTAAGGGTAGAACTGCATATGTTTTAATACACTGGAAGTGATATGGAGTGAGCTCCAGAAATACAGAGTCCACAAAAGCCCTCAAAGGTTCCCATATGATGGGCAGGACATGTATAATTCTCATGGAGATTACAGTCTGCTGAAGGCAGTTGTCTGCCTTCTAAAATATCCAAGAAAGTATATCTCAACAAGTCTTAAAGAAGACGGAACTATAGCACGCAGGGAATTCTCGAGGACAAATATTTTAAAAGTGGGTGGAAAAATATGCCAGAGGCTGGCACAGCCCAAGGGGAAAGTGTCAATTGTTTCACTCTGTCCCTCTCATGGAGGCACTTGCTCCCCTGCAGAGACGGTCAGTATTGATCCAGAGCTTAGACACACCACAAACATGGCTGCTCCACTACCCTCTGCAGTCAGTAGTATTCTTGACATACAAACTCTCACCTGGAACCCACAGGCACAGCCAAAGCCTGGCCCATATCACTGGAATCCAAAGACTTCCTTTTAGAAAAAGAAACCACTTTTCAATTAGCTGTAGCCAAGCAGATCCCACTTTCTATTTGCTCTTAGCGCAAGAAGCTGGAGATTGCTCCTAATTCAATTTCATTTCTCCCTTTTGTAGAAGTTTTATCAAACTCCTTAATCCTCCTGGCTGGCAATGGCACTAGGTAAAAGGGGAGAATGAACTCAATTTTGAAAAGAAAGGATCACATGACAAAGCATAGAAATAGGCCTTGGGAGGCTATTTGATTTCATTCTTTGTCATTTTTCTCATTTCTCACTCCCCACCCCCACCCCCCCACCCCCGCCCAGTCCTCTTCATGGTGCCCCTGTGGGCAGCAGCAGAGTGGGAAAGGGCTGGGAAGGAGAGGTGAAGAGGTTAGAAGTAGCCCAGGATATAGCATACAAAATCGAAGAAGGTTAACAGCCCTACAAACAGATGCCAACTGCTTCAAACGTGCCATGTCAGTACACTAGGCTTGCCAGTCCCAAGCTTTTCTTTGCACCTTCACCATGAAAAGTGTTGAGATGATACACAGTGTGTCAAACAAGAAAACAAACCAAGAAAAAAAAATTAGCTTTGCGAAGAATGAAAACCTACTAAAAATACTTTTAAGAGACTTCAAACATGAAATCACATTTGCAAAATAACTTCTTAATGGCTTAGCCAAAAATGATTCAGGAACACATGGATTAAATTCTCTTCAAAATACATATGGCTTTGCAAACTAGGGGAGAGCCTTGCGTGGCAGACTTTGCTTTGCTTGTGGGGCACAGCCCTGGGAGAAAGAGTTAGGTCTGTCCTCACTCTCCCATGCCTTTGCTGGTGCTTTCTTTGTGACTGTCAATTGGCCAGTAGTCATTACCAAAACTTGGAGCAAGCTCCTTGCAAGTGGTTTAACTTCTTCTGTTTAGGCAAAGGGTTTAATACTTTATAGTAAATGACTCTTCCTCACCTCCAGTACCTCAAGTATCAAGAATACAGCATGCTTGCTCCTGGATTAAAAAGGAAATTTTGCCTTGTCTTAGGCCCAAAGCAAACGGCTTTGCAATAACTGGATGTAGATTGATACACAGGTTTCTCATCCACTTCTAGTCATAAGGAACTAATAACAATTCGGAGAATACTAGCTTGTGTTTTTTACCTTAACTGAAGATGTGTACTTCCGACAAAGTGTGTGACAAGAAGCTCTCTTTTCCCATTAGCCCTTTTGCTATTCCACCAAATTCCAGCTCACATCAATACAGCATTGCCACCATCGTTACCATAAAATATCATCTTACTGTTTCTTGGTGAAAATTTCTGATAACTACCAAACCCTATTTTTTTTTTAAGATGAGAAAATGGAGACTTGAAGGTCAGAGAAAGGCTGTGTTGTAAAACCAGCCATTCCAGACACCCACTGTCCTTTCCTGGCTGTGTATTTTTCATTGTTTGCTTTGGTTAGTTTCTATTCATCAAACTGTCTAGAATGTCTACTCTGAACTGATGACTCTGCTATTCCTTAAGGACCAGAACAAACACAAGTCAGGGTGCTGCAGCACAGGTATCTGTGGGGTGGCTAAAGTCCACACAAGCTGCCTTTCAAAGGTGACTATCTTAGGCCATCTGGATAGGGCTGAGTGTATCGGCTGATAGGACCAAGAGGAGCAGCAGAAAAAACTATGTCATGGACTCAATCTCTAGTTATACCTGTGAACTCTGGCCTGCCCTTCTGGACAGTCTACCGCATGGAATTTGGACTTGCCTGCTCGGCTCCCACTACTGCATACTCCAGTTCCTTGCAGTAACTCTTGATACCATTTCCCACTGGCTCTGTTTCCTGCTTGAACTCTGACTGACACACTAGATAATGTTCCCTCTGTGTTCCTAAAGTTCAGTTAATTCTTGTAACACCCCTAGATTTTTGCTGGTACTATACTTTTAGGTAGGTTTTTACCTCAGATGCTCTTGGAACCCACAGTACTTAATCTTACATGTGAGTAAGCATGTCCTAGAAGAATTACACCACATTAACAAGAGCAGGAAAAGAAGATATTCCACGCCCCTGAAGGACTTAGTAAACCTCAAACAGAATGCTCACAGGAAACATGGTGAGCGAAAGTGAGTCATAGGCCCAGAGGTCATATCACTAAGAAGCTATTAATGTCTGCTACGAACAGGTTACTGTGTCTCTTTGTGGCACAGGATAGTCCTATAGATAGAGGACCTTTAAGAGCTCTAGGCCCCAGGCCCTGACCAGCGACCATTTCTCCCTTTGCCTTTATGTCTCCTGTGATGGGTCTATGCAAAACCCAATACATACGAACTTCCCGGTGCCCCATAGGCACATACCACAACCATATCTGATTAAAAAAAACCAAAAAGCTAAACCCACCCTTTAACCATTGTAACACATTTATCAAGCTACAGAATAATGCCTTCCAATGATGTCTCAAACAAGCTGACAAAATATGGATCAGAAAAGTGGAAATTGAATATAATAAATTGTAAGGGATGCCAAAGCTGAGACAGGCAGGAAGCATTAAGTGGGGTAGGAACTTTGAACTCCAGACATTTAATTTAGGCTGATTTATAAGGCTTTTTACTAACTCAAGAGGTATTTAAGAACTCCTTTGTTACTAGATCATGAGATAACAGTGAAAAAGAGTTTCACAGAAAGTACACTTGGGACGTGCTGACTCACATGTTTATTATGTGGCATTTATGGTACACACTCTTAGGGCTTTGGGGCCCCCTCACAGGGCCTGGGTCCACCTTCTAGATTTGGTTCCCAGAGCAACACCCAGATGGGTGGATGAGGATATTATCACCAGACCTACCACTTCTGGAGCTCAGGGTGGGGCCCAGCAATGATTCCTAAACTGTAGTATGGATTTAAGGCTAGCCCAAAGAGCTTTTGAAACCCTGGCAAAGCTTCTGGCTGAGCAGGTCTGAGCCCAGGTCTAAACATTTACATATCCAGCAGATTCCTGGGTTACACTTTGAGAGCCAATGCTTTAGACCTGCACTCTACAGTGGACACTGGGAGCCAGGGCACTGTACATTTAAACGATCTTAAATTGTGTAAAACTAAACAAGCAAGCAAGCAAGCAAAAAACAGTTGTCCTGTTGTACCAAACACATTCTCAGGGCTCAGCGCTTTTGGTTGCCATATTGGGTGGTAGAGCTACAAAAGCCCCTCACTGCCAAAAGCCATGAGCATTCAGTCAGGCACTGTAAGTAGAGAAAGCTGCATGTTGAAGAGCCTGGGGAGAGATGGCCTAAGGAGAGGGGCCACTGTGGTCAAAGACTTCTCATCCACATGAGTTACTCTACAAAACAAAGCAGGAAAAGCTAGAAGCAGAAACAGGGGCCGCACTGGTCATTGTTTCTTCTTTCTTACTCTAAACTGGGCCATAGGCTAGGAGCACTGAGGAACTCAAGCCTCTGTGAGATGGATCAAGAGACAAACACAGAAATCCTGTAATGACCCAGCAGTAATCTGACTTTTGAAACAGCTCATCAAGTTTATTTCTTGTGTCTACAATGGAAAAGCTACACAATGATCATGAGTTCTCACCTTACCAGAACTATCAGGGGCATCTGCAACTCCTGATTTATCTTCTAGAACTCCACTCTCTATTCTCATTTTTTTAACCCTCTTTCAGTGGTCCCCCTTGCCCGTGTCGAACCTTCTTTTCTCTCCATCCAGGCAGTAGCTGCCCTAGTACTCAACTCATAAGACTCTTCTACATCCCCTTTGCTGATTTCAAACACGCTCATGAGCTTCAATTATTTACAGCATGCTGGGGTGTTCTTCAAAAACATTATCACAACCCTTTCCCAACTTCATACCCAACCACTCATTCACCATCCCAAAAGTGGAATTCACATGGTCCTCTCAGGAGAACCAAGTTCTCCTCTTCTTACAGACCTCTTCTAGCTCTGAGTGCACATTAATGATAACAACTGCAATGCATCAGCGGCCTTAGCCCAATACCTCTACATTTCACTTTCAGTCACAACCACTGTCTAACAGCCCTAAGACTCTGCTCCCCAGTCTATCCACAAGTAGAGTCCTTGGCACATTCTCTTCTGCTGCTCTTATTGCCTGATTCCTGCTGTAGACTCTGAAGTAGCCTTTCTGCCTCTGCTGCCCCAACAAATTATGAAAGGTGCAGGATCAGAAAACAATAGAAATGTATTTCCTTTCATGTTTGGAAGCCACAAGTCTAAATTCATGGTGCCAGCTGGGTTGGATTCCCTCAGGAGGGGCAGAGAGAATCCATCACATGCTGACAGGGGTGCTGGGGGTCCTCAGTTTACCTGGCCTCCTGTCTAACTGCAGGCTTCCATCTGTCTTCCTGCGACCCCACGCATCTCTGTCTTCCCCTTTCGTCTCTTTTATCTTCTCTTTTCTCTACTCTAACCTAGGATGATGTCACTTTGGGAGATCTCCACTGCATTCACAAAGATATTTGTAGCACATAAAGTCACACTCGGAACTTCTGGGTGGGGATATCTTCCAGAGAAACCATCAACTCACTGTGCTGTCCTGCAGGTCATTTCAACCCAGCAGCCCTCTGTGATCCTTTTGAGAGGTGGGTGCTCTAGCAAAGGATGAGGCCTGTGTGATCAGGTTTCATACTGCTCCAACTCTGATCATCCAGTCAAAGGTCCCTGAGGTGACCAGAAGTGGATGACCCCAGGACATGTTTGGAAGCATCAGGATCACCTGGCTACTGACTGCAGCCAGGAGGTAGTGTCAGGTGGAGAAGCTCGGGAAGTGGGAAAGAATTACAAATCCAGGTTTGCACAGCAGCTTCTGAGATGTCCTTGGGTAGGTTTATAGTTTCACAAACTCCCAACGAGATCTGCACTGAGGAGACCAATCTGAAAGTAACTGTCTTGTGAACAGTATCTATAGCCTTGGGAGAAGAGAAGAGGTCCTACAACCCAGCCATGAGGAGAGCAGATATTTACAGGTGGACAAGACAGAGAGCATGTGAGATGACATGAAGGGAGCCTAGAGCACAGTGAGGAAGGCAGGGACACCTGCCATTAGGAGGGCAGGGAGGGGTAGAAAGGACCGAGAAGGGGCAGGTGAGCCCCAGAAGGTAAGTCCGGGAAGGAAGGTGGCCCTCTGCCTTCGCAACACTGAGCTGGTAGGAACTCAGCCAGATCTGCTTCATTAGAGGCAGCCAGCCACTTCCTGGTGGCATGGAGGAGTCAGAGTTGGTGAGGGTAGCAGGGCAGTTTTTCAGGGAACTGCAAATGTGACTAGAAAAGAATAGAAGCTGGAAAGCAGTTGTGGGTTATTCTTCTCTGCTGGGTCTGCCCCTCCCTCACACTCCAGAAGGAGATCTCTCTTGAGACGCAGGCACCAAGGAGAAATCAACATTAAAAGGATTTCCTGAACAGATGGGACTAGGTGAGAGGAATGGGCTCCTCCAGCCTTCGGTCAGGAATAGATGAGCTCTGTACAGGCTCAGGTTTGAGTCCTTGGGAGGGAGGTGAAGGCATTTCCTACAAGGTTCTGTGTTCTCAAGGATGTTCATAAAGAGCTTAGGACCTCTGGTCATCATTAGCACACACTCGATGCCTTCCCCTTCCTTCCTTCCTTCCTTCCTTCCTTCCTTCCTTCCTTCCTTCCTTCCTTCCTTCCTTCCTTCCTTCCTCCTTGTTTATTTCTCTCTAGAAAGATTAGCATCTCTGATCTTTCCCAGCTCCTGCAGAGTGGAAAATTAAGTTCCAATCATACATCAATTTTGATAAAATTCCCCTATTAGAAGTAAAGGTGAAAGAATTTAGTAAGATGGCCCTCTGCCCATATACAGAAATGATTAAAGACCAGACTGCAATTAGATTCAGAGCAGAGTGACAGAAGAACAAATTTATGAATGGGTCTTCTTTTCACAGTTCTACTGTCAGGGCTAATTAGTTGTATTAATTAGAACTGTCAACACATGAATATGCTTGTTGAAGCCACTTCCTATGGTAAAATATGAGACCTGTAAATATCAAGACACTTAGAAAACGCAGACGTTCACTTATTAACGACTCTAAGTGATGCAGAGTACTGACTGCACAGGAGCCTTGGGAACTGACAGCAAACAGGTTCCTAGGTAATGGAGCTGCTCTTGGATTGTCTCCCTTGCTGAGGCTGCAGGCTTGTTCAGCATTGGGGTGAAACGGCTGCTGTGGCCATGTGAGAAGGACAATAGCAAAGGTGAGGAAGGAACTCCTTCCGCTACTGGAAGGAGTCTAAGCTGACCTGGCAGTGGCTTTCTCGTATGTCATGAAAAGTAAAACACAACAACTGCTCAAGTGATAGGAGGAACTGTTGAATCCCCGCCCCCTCCCCCGGGTGACACACACAGCCCCCTGTGTGTGGCCCAGTGGACAGGTCACTTTGCCTCTCTGTGATATGGTTCCTTGTTCTGAAAAGAATGGGGACAGCAAGAACTTGAAAAGGGGGTGCTGAACCTCACTTGTGCACCTTCAGGGAAGAGGAGACAGGAGAACGAGGGGGAAATGTTCCGCGTGCTTGCACCTCCCACTTCAATGCATTTATCTCAGATACACTAGGAGGGCCTAACTCCCTGTCCCAAACCCCTTCAATCCTGCTGTGTCTGTCCACTGGGGAAGGAGAGACAGCTGGGTTTATAGCCAGGGCTTGGATGACTGCAAAGCCGCTGCAGAAGGACTCACCACAGACTTCAGCAACACACATGCTAAACCCTTTTAGCTTCCTTTTCTCTTCTTACATACATTTCAAACCATAGTAATCAAATTCTTAATTTGATTACTGTCAGTCTCACCTGATAACTATCATAAAAAAATCTAACATGAAACCCATTTTAAATTAAGGTCCGTTGATGGTGATATTTCAGTTTTAATACAGCTTTAATAGTTGGCAAAGATCCACCAAAGACAGAATTATTCGTGTTCTGTTGTTTGCTTTGCAAGATGTCTAGGCTCATAATTCTCTCTGTCAGTAGAAAGAGCTGCAAGGAACAACTCCTGATTGCCCGGAGACCATACTGCTGAGGTCCCTCCCAATTCATAGCCCCCACAATTCCAGAAGAAAGCAAGATGTAGTATTAGAGTCATAAGCTAAAAAAATTCACTTTCTGTAAACTTAACTTGCAGAAATCATCAACTAACAAGATGTTGATAATTCTTCATTCTTTTCTGAAAAGAAAATCCCTGAGCAATACTATAGAAATCAATCTTGATACAAATACGCGAGCATCAAGATAGTTAACACAATCTGGCATGGTGGATTACACCTGGTTTCCTAGCAGTTGGGTGGTAAAGACAGGAGGACAAAGTCTCAGGCTAGCCTACACTATATAGTGAGATCTTTTATTAAAACAACAACAAACAAGGGCCAGGGCATAGCTCATTGTCTAGCATGCTCAGGACACCGAGGGCAATCACCCGCACCTAGCTTACCCCTTTCTGTGGCAGCTTTTGCCATTTGTCCCTCAAACATGCCCGAGTCAGTTCTTCCCACCAGCTGTTTTGTGTCAAAGTAAATAACCTTGATGATTATAATCTATAATTAGGTGATTCTAAGCCCCAAATAATCCTTGCACTCTTGATTTTTAACAGAGATGTAAGGCTACAGAAAATGCAGTGCACAGAAACTAATACTGGAACTAAAAGAAAGAAACCAGCTGTTTCATTTCCCAGCAGAATTTGTGGCCTACACACTGATTCCTGAAGCAGAGCCCTCTGGAATTGGCAGGTGACCCTCCCAAAGCCCAGGCTCGAGTCTGCTTCAGAGCAAGGGAAAACAACAACATAACTTCTGCAGATATTACTAATGGACCCCGGAGTCTGAGTATTCAAAAGTCCAAGAATGCTGACTGGCTAAAGGAAAGGACCACTCTCGCACCAACAGTGCTTCTAGATGGAGAGCTGTGTGGGTCCAAGCCCTTCAGGATGGGAGCCCTGCTCGTGGAAGGAGACTGGCACAGGTTAGGGCCGGGTATTGACTCAGAGTGGGACTCCTCAGCGAGAGTGCATGATGACGGCGGTCTAACACAGAACTGAATTCTGCTTGCTAGCCACATGCTTCCCATTTCCTTTCTCTGTGTCCCAGATTTTCGAAATGGGGCGTTATGGTATTGTTATGAGACCTGCATGCTCCTTTATCACAGTAAAGGGACACAGGGAAGGCGCCAGCGCTAGTACCTTCGTGTGGTGAGAACTTAGTAGATGGTGGCTATTTGATGGGGACTGAACCATGTTCTCCCCAAATTCATCTGTGGAAGCCCTAACCCTGTGTGTTTTCACTTGTGGAGAAGGCTCTCAAAGTAAATAAGGTTAAGTGAGATCATATGAGCTCAGGCCTAACCCACGATGAATGGTGTCCCACAAGCAGGGTCAGGAGACATGTACAGAGAAGAGCATGTGAGAACCAAGTGTGACGTGGCCACCTCAAGCCACAGAGAAGCCAGCTATGCCAACACTTTGATCTCAGCCTTCTCGCTGACTCCAGAATGGTGAGAAGTGAGAAGTGAGAATTTCTGTTGGCTAATCTTTGCCCTATGAAGGCAGCTCCAGCCGGAGAGTGTGTCACTGCATATGTGCCAATACAGCAGGATACAGCTGAGATGACATGATATTACTGTTCTGTTTTCAAAGGCCAGTGATCCCACACCATTAAATAAGAGAAGGATGTCAAGAGAATAAAGAGTGCTGGAATGCCCCAGAGATACTGTGCTGGTGTCTGGCCTCATCTAAAGTTTACCAACGTTTACTGAGAAGCATCACAAACTAAACTGCGGCTTCTTGATGATGGATATGCTACTTTACCTGATTCTAGATGGGGCAAACCAGCACACAGTTCCTCATGAACTGTGGCTGGGAAGCAATGTAACAGGGATCCTGCCTTCCACCTCCGGGCACTGCCAGCCTTGACTCTTTGAGGCCATCCTCAGGTCTAAGGCAGAGCCAGACCCTCCAGAGCCACTGAGGGCCTGTGGCCCAACGTGCTGTGTTATGCATTTCACCCACCGCATGGAAACATCTTCCTGCTTTACATCCCATCGAACACACAGACCTGTCCCTTCCTCACCTTGAAGCTGCTGGAGACCAACCCCTCAGGGATAAACATGACCATAGCAATGTCAGCTCCACCCTGTCACTTCCCAACAGGAAGTGTAAATGGCATGGATACAGTTTGCCTCTTTCCAAGCTGTCTTCTTTACTTCTCATGTTTGCGGCCTCAAGTCAACTGCTAAATCCTGCGTCAGCAGAAAGGCAGAAAGGCCTTTGGATATCTTCCAAAGCAGTTCTGTTTCCTTTCATTGACTCCAGTATTTTCTCTAACTAGACCCTATTTGCATCTTTTCCATGGCAATGCCGCAGTAATGAGGACTTTTATCTACTTTTGTATCGTCCTCCCATCAATCTCTGACCTATGTATGTTCTTTATTGACTGCTTTCTCTACTGAATGCCATGTATCCCTTTAGATCATGGATGCTGACTGACTGATTGATTGATAAGAGAAACACTTGATGGTCCTTTATTTCTTTTTGTACACTAGGCCATAAATTCACATGGAATGGGACCCAGTGGCTCTAGCTTCTTCCTGCTAGTCCCCATGAAGTGTGTTTCTCTGGGTGGGTCTGGCTGCTCCAGCTGAACCCAGGTGCCCTTCTCTTTGGCCTCCTTTTTCTTCTGATTGTTTTCCTTCACCTGCTTCAAAAAGCTGCCTCTGCTCTTAAGAGTGCCTGATGTGCTCAGTCTACACATTAATTCTCTTGGCAAGAACCTTGCTCTTAACTTGCTTGCTTTACAATGATGCCCACGGCATGCTCAGTGACATTGCAGACTCTTGTGGCTTTGCCGTGGTAACACTTCCAGGGCATTCCTTTTTGAACAGTGCCCGTCCCCTTGATGTTTACAGTATCACCCTTCTGGTAGATTTGCATGGGTGTGGCCGAAGGAACAACTCCATGTTCCCTGGAGAACATAGTGAGTGCCCCTTCTCTTTCCCTTTGCGTTCATCACCTTGGCAAGTTACGGCAAGATGGCTGCTGTGGCCGAAAGGCATCATGTGTTTTATTTGCCACCACTGTGTCTATCTTCAGCACCACACACTAAGTGTTTCACCAGTCAGTGTTGGAGGAGCACAAACTGCAGTAAGAGGAGGAAGGTTGGCTCTGCTTAAGTTTGACCATGGTTCTAGAGGTGGCGGCTGGAAGGAGACAGCACCTGTGCTGCCCTCATCCTGCAAAGGCAGCTGAAATTGCAAGAACAGCCTTAACATTAAACACAAGATGGCAGGCTTGCCCTCTTTCAGTGTCTTTCCACACCTTTTAGGTTACTGGCTGTCATAAATTTGGTTTTGGGGGGGCTATCATTAAATGCTTACTAGAACCCATTAAAACTTATTTTAAAAGACATCCTTTGACCTCTTAGCTGCGGTTCCTCAGTAGGTATTTCTCAAGGCACATGTAGATTCCAAGGCATCTTACTAACAGTCCTCTACGGTACTTGAGGAATACTTAGTGGGCAGACCCTGTAGTACTTTTTCTTAAAGAACTCAGCTTATATTTGGATTGAATACCGTAATGGAAAAGTGAATCTGGGTGATGGTATAGTTTAGAATGCTGGGTGTGTGCCCCAGTACTCTCTGAGTTAAAATGTGTGAGCTCAGTGTGAGCTATTAAGAAGGCAGAGACCTAACCTGACTGTGGTGTTTAGAGATGGGACCTTTCAGAGGACGATTATAATTAGAGCAGTGGTTCTCAACCTTTCTAATTCTATGACCCTTTAATACAGTTCTTCATGTTGTGGTGACCCCCAGCCATAAGATTAATTTCATTGCTACTTCACAACTATGAATTTTCCTACTGTTGTAAACTGTAATGTAAATATCTGTGTTTTCTGATGGTCTCAGGTGACCCTGTGAAAGGGTCATTAGACCCCCTTCCAAA
Source organism: Psammomys obesus (assembly GCF_907164565.1). Taxonomy (NCBI): domain Eukaryota; kingdom Metazoa; phylum Chordata; class Mammalia; order Rodentia; family Muridae; genus Psammomys; species Psammomys obesus. The sequence continues at coordinate 10,073,047 of NW_026593286.1, forward strand.
GGGGTCATAACTCACAGGTTGAGAACCACTGAGTTAGTGTTATTTAGCATGCTGGGATGCTAGTGACTTAATGTTGGAGAGATGGGAGACACCAGTGTATACCCTATGCCCTGCACCACCTGGAATGATCAGGAGGAGGCCATCAGTAGATACAGATCTTAGCTTACGTCTCTATAACTACAGACCAAATAGACCTTTCTACTTTATAGCTCTCCCAATCTGTCAAACTGTGTTATTGCCAATGGCAAATGGAGTAACACAGGTGATACAATAGAAATAATTCTTTATGAAGAGCGGAACATACAGATTCCAGGATAGGCTTGGGGAATGACAGTCCATATGGCTGGCAGCCAATGACAACCTCTCTTCCTAGGGTGCAGTGCGCCAAGGTAGTCTGGACCAGCCATCTCCAAGGCTTTCAGAGAGAGAGTCCCAGTAATAGCTGTGTTAATGAGGACTTTGTGTAATTTTACAGGCCAAACTGCTGCCAAACAGCTCAGAGACAAGTCCTTTTTTCTGAGTCTAAGTGTCAGCTGAGCTCTTCTTAAATGGCACAGCCCTACCATCACATTATAGCCAGCTCTAATTAGGAACGAAAAATTCCATTCCTCTCTAATAAGAAACACGTTAAAAGGCAAACATTTTTAAAAGGCACTATAAGCCATAATCATTAAAATTCATTGCATTATGTTAACATTCTTCAAAAGTCTTAAGCCTAGAGCATAACATACGTACAAATCGAACTATTTTATATTTTCTTAATTGCATAAATTTCCATAAGAGCTGGAATGTGATGGAAGTTGGTCTTAATGGCTTCTTTGTCCCACATGGAGATATATAAGAAAACTATCTTTACATGTGGAAGGGGTATAGAAAAACCTACTTTAGCCTTGTACAATATGGGTTTTCCACATACTATTAAATTATATACACAAATTTTAGGAAAGCCAGGTAATTGCTTACAGCAGGTGATTCTGTGTATATCTTCAACTTAAAAAAAACCAACAAAACAACGAAGTGCACACTGGGTGTCACGGTGCAGAGTTCACTGGAAATCAAACATTATTGTCCACTGATCAGAAATAAGTGAGGCCACTGTATCCTGCCCCTTCTTGATGTAAAGATGTAAACTGTGTTGTTGGTAAAGTCCCCTCCTACTCTTTTTTTTTTTTTTTTTTTCTCCAAGACAGGGTTTCTCTGTGTAGCTTTGGCTGTCCTAGAACTCACTGTGTAGACCAGGCTGGCCCTAAACTCAGAGATCCTCCTGCCTTCGCCTCCTGAGTGCTGAGACTAAAGGCGTGCGCCATCATCAGCCAGATTCTCTCCTACTTTTAATATTCTCTTTAAATTCAACATTTCCATTAAACTGAAAGGCTACATATATAGTTGGATGAAGGTTGTCTGTAGGTTGGAAACTACTTTGAGATTTCACATTCTGTGGTCTTTCCCAGCTATCCATTAAAAAGACTGGAAAAAAAAACCCTCACATAAAACCTGTAGCAGAAATTTCTATAGAAAGCTTAATCTTAACCAAGTAGGTATTAATAACCAGCACTTTATAAAAATTAACTAGAATTTTTCATGAATGTTTTACAAAACCTCAAAACCTTTAACACTAAAATTTTCTAATTTCTATCATATGGAGATGAACAGAGTACAAAAATATAAGCTAAACTAGTCAAACATTTGTAGCAGTTACTAGAATATGAAAACTATTATTATAACTGTTATTATCAGGGGCTAAAATGCATTCCTCCCACATATATACCTTAAATTCCTAAAATCTAGAATCTCTCAGATGTGATTAACTTAAAATAAGGCTTTCAGAATACCCAGACATAGAAGAATGATTTTATACCTGTACTTCACACCATATATAGACAAAGCAACTCAAAGTGGTAGGAGGAAACATTAAGTCCTGAAAGCATAAAACTACTAAAGCCAAAATGAAAGAAAGATCATGAGAAATTCCACAATACTAGTCTGAAGAAGACTGTGCTATATATGAATACATGCATATATATATATATATATATATATATATATATATATATATGTTGGGATATGACCCCCAATGCACAGACTTTAAGAATGGTAAAAATGAACAAATGGGATTTCAAATTAAAAAAAAAAAATCTTGTCAGAGACAGTCCCTGTTCCCCTTACTAGAATCCAACTGGGATAATGAGCTGCCATGGGCTACATCTGAGCAGGGGTTCTAGGTTATATCCATGAATGGTCCTTGGTTGGAGTATCAGTCCAACCAAGAGAAGACACCTGTGCCCAGATATTTTGGTTCTGTTGCTCTCCTTGTAGAGCCACCGAGGAGGACAATGCAGCCAGTCCTGATGAGACCAGATAAGCTAGGGTCAGATGGAAAGGGAGAAGGACCTCCCCTATCCGTGGACTTGGAGAGGGGTATAGGCAGAGATGAGGGAGAGAGGGTGGAGTTGGGAGGGGAGGAGGGAGTGGGCTACAGCTGGGATACAAAGTGAATAAACTGTAATTAGTATAAAAATTTAATAAAAAAATCTTCCACGGCAATCAATTAATGGAATGAACAGACCATATATAAAAATGGGGGAAATATCCACAAACCATGGATATGAAGGATTAATATCTAGAGTATATATTAATATCTAGTACTTGAACAACTAAACAGCAAGGAAACAAATGACACAATCTAACGATGGGTAAAGTGTGAGTAGACGACTCAAAAACAGACACACCAAGGACCAACAGGTATTTGAAAAACTGTTCAGTGTCACCAAACCTAAAGAAAATGCACATTAAAACCACAATGAGACAGCTACCAGCTGTGAGACAGCTACCAGCTGGTAACTGCTGCAGAGAAAGGAGAAAGGACCCTTCCTACTGCTGATGGGATGCGAGTCAGTGCGCTCACTATGCTAAATACTATGCAGGTGGGCTTGGGGAGATGGGTGCTCAGTAAAGTGCTTGCTGTTACTTGTAAAACACGAGACCCCGAGTTCGGTCACCAGAGCACACATAAGAAGCCGGTTTCACATCAGAAATCCTGGCCCCAGGGAAACAGACAGGAGGCTCCCAGGTGCATGCTGGCCAGGTGCATGCTGGCAGGCCAGACTAGATGAACCGGGGAGTTCCACATCAGTGGGAATCCCGGACTCAAAAAAGGAGGTGGAGGGCAACAGAGAACGGAATGTGCTCATGACTGCTGGCCTCTGCAAGCATGACTGTGCATACCCCCACATATGAACATGTATACCACACAGACACAAGCAACACACACACACACACACACACACACACACACACACACACACACACACCTGTCAAGGATTAGATTCATGTAGGAGACAAGAACACCTGTGAGGAGCTGTTTTGATTCACTTGGATTCTGGCCCTGCTTAACTACTTTAACTGAGGTAGGAGGAGCACCCTCTGTGGCCAGCACCACTGCCCAAGCTTCCAGGAATGCTACACTGCACATAAAGGGCAAAGATGGCTGGTTCATTCATCCCTCCAGGCTTCCGGTCTCTGGATGCAGTGGGACCGGTCCCTCCACGCTCCTGCCACAGTGATGGACTGTGCTCTCAAACTGATTCAAAATAAACCTCTTCTCCCTTAGGCTGCTTTTGTCTAGGCATTTGATCTCAGTGACAGAAAAAATAACTATGACAAACAGCAGAGATTCCTTAAAACGTTAAAAGTAGAACTAACGTGAAATCCAGAATCTCTAGTACTGGGTGTATTATGTAAAGACACTGAACTCACTATGTTGAAGAGATGTCTGCACTTCTACCATCTGGCAGTATTCACCACAATCAGCATGGAATCAACCTAAGTGCCTGTGAATGTGTAAGTAATAATGGAAATGATATGTATTCAGAGTGGAGCAGCAGTCGCCTTAAAAAAGGAATCCTGGCATTTGCTACAACCTGATAAACTTGGACTACCTTGAGTGAATAAGCCAGGCCAGAAAGGCAAATGAAATCTGCTTATGTGGGTAAAATAGTGGGTACCAGGAGCTAGTGGCATGCTGATCAACAGATATGTGTGTGTGTGTGTGTGTGTGTGTGTGTGTGTGTATGTGGGTGAAAAGTATGCTAATTAGTTTGAATGAGCTATTCTACACTATATTCCTACTTCAATCATGCTGTTCATGAACACACATATACAGTTTTTGTCAATCAAAGCAATTAATTTCCCAAAAGAAGCTGTTAGAATGAGCCCACCAGCAAGACAGCTAGTGAATTCTCAGGAGAAGCCAAACCTAGCGTTGCCTTGATCTTGAACTTCCGGCTTCTGAAGATGGGAGAGAATGAATTTCTGTTGTTTAGTTGACTCAGTCTGTAGTATTTTGTTATCGAAGCCCTGGAACACTAATAATTGTTAAATTATCACTGATGAAAAATATCTCGATTTCAGCTCCTAAGACGGCATGAAAACAATGTGACATTTTAGTCTGGGGCTGGGCACTGGGTTCCACCCTCAGCTCTACCCTACTCGGCTCTGGGCCTCAGGTCAGCATCCCAGTCATGCGCCACTCAGGGTCATACCCACGCAGCCGTGCGCGTGTCCCTCACAACGGTGCCCGGGATACTGCTCATCACTGAAGTCCCAATACTCTCCATGCTCAGCACAGTGATTTTCAAACACACGTTTGATTTTCTTACTCCTGCCAGTTTTTGTTCTTTGCTTGCTATTTTCTTTGTTTGGGGTAGTGTGTGTTTGTTTTATTTCTTTATGACTTAGGGTCCTGGTAGCGTAGGCTGGCCTCAAACATGTAATCCTCTTGCCTCAGCTCAAGTGTAAAAATTATAGGTAGGAACGGCCATGCACAGCAGGTGTTCCCCTACTTAGAACCCTCAACGCTCTACAACAGCGGTTCTCAACCTGTGGGTCTTGACTGCTGTGGGGATCACATATCAGATATTCTGCATATCAGATATTTACACCACTTTTCAAAGCAGTAGCAAAATTACAATCACGAAGTAGCAGCAAAGTAATTTTATGGTTGAGGGTCACCACAACATGATCAACTGTATCAAGCGGTTGTAGCAATAGGAGGGTGGAGGACCAATAGTCTAGCCCGAGCTTGGGTTCATGGGCAAAGCCTTAGCTTATTTCTATATACTCTAGGCTCTTCATGGCTTGGTTCCTATTTCTGTCACCCTGGTCTCCATAGTGCAAAGTGTTTTGGAGCCACAACCCCTTCACCCCTCCAGTAGCACACCTTTCCACCCTAGCTTTCACTCACCTTCTCTATTTTGCTCAGTCCTTTATTCACACCCTTCTAGTATCTAATCATATCCACGGGGAAACTAAAACCCACACATGGACTATGGTTTGGAATTCACCAATTAAAACTTAAGGGTCAATTTCACGTTTCCCCTCTGATAGCCAGTCTTGGCTGCAACTTGACTACAGCTGGATTCAACTAAATCCCAAACATCTGGCCCACCTATAAGGAATTTTCTTGATTGGACTATTTCAAGCAGAAAGAACTGCCTTAAAACACTGAAGAAAGAAACTTTTCTTTTTGCCTGCTTGATCTCACTCTCACTGGCAAGTTCAACTATCCTGCCACTGAGGCATTCCTTCCCTGACAATAGAACCTACTTCTTAGGAATTCTAACAGACTGATGACCAGCTGAGACATCCAGCCTTGTGGAATGACCAACTCTCAGGTTCTTGGTCTTTCTATTAGGAGACAGCCATTATTGGACCACAACCTATAAGTCTCTCTCTCTCTCTCTCTCTCTCTCTCTCTCTCTCTCTCTCTCATCCATACAGCTACCTACCCAACCACTTACATATCTATGCTATCAGTTCTGTTCCTTTAGAGAAACCTGACTAATAGAAACCTGACTAATACACACCTCAAACTTTAACTTTATGCATTCATTGAAAAAAGGTGTTCAGCACCTAAGTATTTTGTCTGACAACACTTCAGATTAAAAAAAAAAAAGGTGACAGATGTTATGATATCATTTTGAACATTCATGGGGGCAGGGTGTGGATCTGCATTCTGTGCTTAGAGTAAATGACACCGAGTTTGCACACTTCTCTCTTTTATCTATTTTACTTTTTCAAAGTTAAGTGTTTGTCTGTCTTATAGCTGCAGAGAGCAGAGAAAGCATGGTTTTTAGAAAATATGAGTCTTGACATTTTTAAGGACAGCGCTTATTTGGTCTCATTAGTAGGCTAGTTAACTGACAGGGAAGAACATCTTAATTGCTCATTAACTGATGATGTTCCTTTGTCTGGTGTCAAGGTCTGAGAGAGAGAGCACAGGACATTCACGGAAATGCTGATTCTTGGGGGACAGCTGAAACCTGTTTTAATTCTGGCTTTAAAATTCCTTGTTAGGGTAGCTATTTTTTTCCTCTGGTTAATAGGATGAGCCATGCTGGTGATTAAATATTTTTTTTTGGAGCCGCAAGGTCTTTTTCTGTCATTGATTATGGAAACCATCCTTGGTTAGACTATAATCTGTAAAACCTGACAGCCAATGGAAGAGGTACTCTGAAAACAGCTTTGGCTGGGGCTCTGTTGCATCCGCCCACCCAGCCTTACTTCGCACAGGTCTGAGCAGCAAATGCAGACATTGTTCCATGGCCCCTTGGGTCCCTTCCTCAAAGCACACAAAAAGCCCAGGGACTCCACTAAGCATGTGTGTACACACCAAGAAGCACTGTCCACATGACTGTCTACCTGCTACATCACACGTGCAATGTTTATGTCAAACACTGAAATATCAATTAGCAAATAATTCGGGCTACCAAGGTGTAGGAAATGTCATTATCACTGAAATGTCACATTCTCAGGGGTGAGCTCAAAATGGGCTTTGCTGGAACTACACTGTATAAGTCGAGGCCTTACGTCTGTCCTCATTCTGAAGCATCCTCCACACAACAGCAAATTATCAGAGGTCTAAGATTTATCTTTGTCACAGCACAGTGTGCCAAAAGCAGATACCTGCTTGCCCCCAGAGGCAAAGTTTATTTAAAGGTTTAATGAAGACAGCAGATGTTCTATACAGATGCTTCTCCTTTTAGAAGGCACTTATTAAACACCCTCTTTTCCTCACTGCCCACCAGCTAGCTATGGTTTATTTCAGCATCACCCTAGTTTAAAGCAAACCGTTTTCTTCCAGACTCAACTGGAAAAAATAAAACAAACAATAGCAACAAAACTACTGAATGGTCTTTTTTGGTGTTTCGGCTTCATGTGTGATTCCAAATGCAGCCTTTCTTGCTTTCTAGTAAGAAACAAAATCGCAGTTTGCAGTGCAAAACTGCCAATTGCTCTTCACAGAGAGCAAGGCACACTGATCTTTCCTTAGCATCCTAGCCTTCCAAGCACCGAGGGACCTTTCGGTGAGGTGATTCAGAACAGGTAGGAAAAGGACCCCTCCAGGAAGACTCTGAAGCTTCACACTCTTGTATGCTGGAGAGAAAAAAGTGCTTGGTACTGAGCTAAAACAACCTAAAAGTAAGTCTACTGAGTTCTGGAACCCCCAGTAAAGACTACTGCACTTTTCCCAGGTCTATACCATTATGAAAAAGCTACAAGATCATTCTTTGTGTAGACCAACATATCTCTCAGGTATATATAGGCATGAGAATGCTGGCTATGTGATACTCATTGTCTAGCTTCATTAGGAGAGGCCAGGCCTCAGATTGGTACTATTTCATATGGTCCCTAGTGATGTGTGATGGTTCTAATTCCCCAGCATATGCTGAGGCATTTGGGGTGGTCTAATATGCACTTGCAACCATGTAACATTAACTCATTTAAGTTTTAGTTTTTGCATGTCCATGATGAGCAGTGATGACAAGCACTTTGAACTGGTAAGGTTGACAGACAATGACCAAAGTCAGAAAAATGTTTACCCTTGTGGCTCTCTGGTTACACACATATGTGAAAACCACTAAGCTACATACCTTCAATTTAGGCATTTTAGTAATAAATGTTTTTGTAGGGAAAGAAAGACATCAGTATGGTAACCAGGAAGGGTGAGACCAACCGAGGCTCCATGGTGAATTCCAGACCAGCTTGTGTAAGAGCGTGAAACCCTGTCTCCAAAAAAACAGACAAAAAGGAACAAGGAACCACAGAACAAAAACAAAGGGAAAGGATGGGGAGACCTGCGTGGATGCTCTGGCTTGGCTCGGTCTCCTTCATCTTGCTATCTGGCCACAAACACCCTGCAGAGGCTACAGATAAATTAGTAAGGTACAATTTTTGTTCTGCATTTATGGGATTGTGGAGAGTGAGGCAAAAATATTTAATATTTTGGTAATGCATGGCTTTTTCTTAATAACATTTTTCTTTATGAATGTTCCATATCAATGGCAAAAGTTTTAGAACTGGACAGGAACCAAACAAAAAATAAATAAATAAATAAATAAATAAATAAATAAATAAATAAATAAATAAATGTCGCTATATCTTGTTTCTGAGGGGTAAAGTTAATTGACATTTTGTTAAACATGATATTGATGGGAGCAGATGAAATTTTACTAAGAGTACCACAGCACCCTACTTCTTAGCAGACACACCCTGAATTTGCTTCTCTGTCTTTTGACTGGCTCAGGATTATTCTATATGATGATTTATTTAACCTGTTCTCTGTTGCTGCACCATTATGCCATTTAGATTTTCCAAAGCAAGTGATTACAAAATTTAAACTATCTTAATATTAATCTCAGCAACTATGAAAGCTGGGCCCCGTATAACCACAAAAACGTATTTAAATAGCACAGATGTGCTCTAACTGAAATTGGCGAAGACACATAAATACATATAGTACGACCCTCACATCTGATTCTTTTAGGGTCAAGTGCAGTGGAAATAAGATAGTTTTGCACCCTTCATGTGATAAAGCTAGACCTCTCTGAAAGTAAACTGTGATTCTACAATACAGAGAAACCAATAATAATGATTCTTGATTTTCCCATCAATGGCACAACACAAGCAATGACGCATAGCAGATATATCAGGTAGGAGAACACACACAAGCAGGACACAGGAGGGGCAGGACACAGGAGGGGCAGGAGCATGTTCTTATGTGCGCACTGGGTATTATGTTATCACGTGAGGATTTTGTGAGGCAGCTCAACAGCACGCCATCTGAAGGCACTCTTCATGTGAGGCTCACGTGAGCACATAGACTTCTTTTCGTTATGAACCACTCTAAGAGGGAAGCAACTGAAGACAGGTTGAGTCCTAATTAACAACTTCTACAGCCTTAATGCAAATGTTACTCTATATAGTATACTCTATATACTCAATATATTACTATATGTGTAATTTCACACACACACACACACACACACACACACACACATACACACACACATATATACTTATATTATTTATCCCAAGCAGATATGGTGGGATATAGTTTCAGTGTCTGGGAGGACCACTTGAGAACAAGGCTAAGTAACATAATGAAACCTGACCTCAAAAAAGAAAGAAAGAAAGAAAGAAAGAAAGAAAGAAAGAAAGAAAGAAAGAAAGAAAGAAAGAAAGAAAGAAAGGAAGGAAGGAAGGAAGGGAGGGAGGGAGGGAGGGAAAAGAAAAGAAAAGAAAAGAAAAGAAAAAAGAAAAGAAAAGAACAACAACAGTGTTTCCATATGTTCATTTCAGCCTTCTCATACATGGAGGTAAATCTTTCCCAGCACAAATAATTTATTTCATGATTTTTAAGTTCTTATCAGAAACTTTTGCTTAAAAACTTTCAAACTATCAGAACGATAGAACTGAGCCAGACATATAGGAACAGTTGTCTCAGTGTGCTTTCCATTGCTGTAACAGAACACCCAAGACTGGGTAATTTACAATGGAAAGGTACATTTTGGCTCATAGTTCTTAGCTTACAAAGTACAAGAGCAAGGCATTAGCAGGACCAAATATATCTGGGCACAGGGGTCTTTTCTGAGGTTGTTTCTCCAACCAAGCACCATGTATGGATATAACCTAGAACCCCTGATCGGATGTAGCCCATGGTAGCTCAGTATCCAAGTGGGTACCCTAGTAAGGGGAACAGGGACTATTTCTGACATGAACTCAATATGGCTGGCTCTTTGACACCCCGTACTCCCCCAAGGGAGGAGCAGCCTTGCTAGGCCACAGAGGAGGACTTTGCAGACAGGCCTGAAGATACCTGATAAACCAGGGTCAGATGAAAGGGGAGGAGGTCTTCCCCCATCAGTGGACTTGGATAGGGGTAGGGAGAAGATGAGGGAGGGAGGGAGGGTGGGAATGGGAGGGAATGAGGGCGTGGGATACAGCTGGGATACAAAGTTAATAAACTGTAACTAATATTAAAAAATAATAAAAATAACTTAACCTCATGGTAGAAGACAGGAGGGCAGGCAGGCACTCGAGGGAGGAAGATTCAAACAGGAAGAGCACCCAGTACAGCAACCCATCTTTTGGTAACATAGGAGCAAGAATTCACTCCCACTAGAAAAGCACCAATAAAGGTTCTTTATCAATCTAGTCATCCTACAGGCCAGGCCTCTTCTCATGATATCACACCAGGAATCGAATATCAACATGACTGGCGGGCGTGAACTGTCTAACCCACAGCAATAATTAAGGATGAGAGTCAAAGATACGTGACCATTCTCTCTATAAGTAATATATTCATTTAAAAAAAATTTAACAAAGAGTTGTCCATAGGGGCAACACACAGTGCCCACTTTTTGGCTCTCTGAACTAAGTCGGTGACAACAGACAGCGTGACTGAGGACAGGGAACGCCCTCTGGTTCAGTTCTGCAGACTGACTGCGCTGAGGAAGACTGGCAGTTACGCTGATTTGTGCTTCAGCTCACAGCCCCGCAGCAGCCTGCATGGCTCTTCCTTCCCTGACGGGCTGGGCTGCACACCATGCAGGAACAGAGACATCTGCCTTCTGGTCTGGTATTTCCTGCTTAGAACGTGACCCTTCTGGCAGGTCACTTAATTTTGTGTGTGCTTCTATCTAGAATAATGGGGGTCATTGAAAATGCATACTTCACAGGGCACGTGTGCCTTCCAAACATAGCAACCAGGAGCTATACTCACCACCCTGGAAAGAACCTCACCAAAAATGCTTACATGTAAAAAATGCTGCAAAACCACACCCCCAATATGAAAGAGTTTTTTTTCTGGATGGTAGAGTTACAGATTACTTTGTGTGTGTGTGTGTGTGTGTGTGTGTGTGTGTGTGTGTGTGTGTGTATGTGTGTGTGTGTACGTGTGCATGCATGTGTACATGTGTGAGTGCAACAAACATTTTACCAACTGAGCCATCTCCCCAGTTCCAGTTTATGTTTTTTGAAACACCTTCCTGCTTATTTGTATTTCTCCACAGTGACTATTATTACTTTATAACCATAATAATATTACTATCTCAAACTGAAAAGGCCATAACAGATCACACCTTAATTAGTTTAGGGGTACAATGACATCATGATGTATGTACAGCAATAAATTAAGTAAAGGATCACAGTAGAGCTATGTCCCCGCCTGCAGACCTGAGTGGCAGTTACATGCTTAATATAATCAACAGCACGGCTCTTTATGAACACCCAAAGAAACTGCAACTCAATTAGGACATAAAATATTGAGATACTCCCTTGAGACATGCAATATTTCATTTTGAAATGTGCTTACAATGCTTAGAAAGAACTCAGAAAACTTCCATTAAATATACAGTTTTGTTTGTTGAAAGTATCAACTATTGATTTTATATATTGGCATCTAAGACCTTTAGTTAAAAACTAAACAAAACAAAACAAATACAAGAAAAGAAATAGATTCTACTTATTCTGTGCCATTATTTTAGTCCCAATAACAAAACTTTGAACACGTCTTCACATCTCTTGATCAATGAGAATACCAGATGCAGGCAATTTTAACATACTCCTTGATCGCTCCTTTTCTAAAGTAATACATTTTTTGAGAAATGTCAAGACTGGAGCATGCCAGTAATAACAGTTTCATGAATTATTTTATGAAACATCAAATATACATATCAATATACATATCAATAAAGTCTGAGATCAAAAACTTGCATAAAGAACTGGAAAATCTAAACAACTGTATTAGTAAACCCCTTGCTCTACCCCTTACCCTATTGTTTCTGATAGTCACTTGTGGCTGCTGTTACAGACAGTGTCACAGGTTGGCAAGAAAGGCTGCCACCTCCTTAAGTCAAAGGCTATTTACTTACTGCCCCTCTTTCTTAGATCTCCATTGCTTAACTGAGCTACAGTAGGGCACTCAACTCTCTTGTTAACCATCAAAGTGCAGAGTATTCTTACTTCAGAGTAAAGGCCAAGATTTAGTCACACTTTCAGCCTAAAGTGCTTCCCCCTTGTCTCTGCTTGTATGGTCAGAGACTGAGACATCTCCCCCCATGCCCTCCAGCAACAGTGATTCTGAAAACAGACTGGGCAGCCCAATGAGCAGCCTCTGTGCTGAAGGAGAAGGGAGATGGAAAACTAATTCATTAGCATTCCAGCCATATTTTATTGTCAACTGTGCTCATTAGCATATCAATGATACCCCTCCATACATGGTTAAGTGTGGGCGCAGAAAAATTATGAATTAAATCACATATAACTTCTCATGTCAACTTCTCAACATATTTAAGTCTTTTATAGGCTACTTCAATATTTTTAAATGGTGGCCATAAATTGAAGCCTTCTACTTTCTAAAAGGAACCCACACAGAATTCTGATTTCTCTATTACTCCTCTTCCATACTCACGGGTTAACAGTTATGTGCAATGCTTCTTTACAGGCACAATTTCACACCTAAACACGGTCTCAAAGAGAAAACTTTATTCATCGAAATAATGCTACGTGCAGAGTAGCGAGAAAGAGCCAGTAATTTAAGGCAACCGTTGTTCTGCACTGAAATTGCTTTGAGACAATCTGGCAGATGGCACTATTTTTTTTCTTATTACATAGAAGTTTTCCTCCGGGAAAACATATCAAATTACCAAAAGAAAGAAAGAAAAGGAAAGGCTAAGTGGCCACACAGAATTAGCATTAGCTATACATCTTTGTCCTGGCAGCAGAGCGCCTCAGCCCAGCAAGGCAGCAGCTGGAATTTGCATATGTTAAAAACCACCAACTGCATATGACTGCATTAAGCCAAGGAAGGCTACAAAACTCATACAACTAAGACACAGCCATAGCCTGTGTGTATCTATCAAGGCAGGGCTTCCTCACCCGGCTGTGTGAGCTTATCTTCCGCAAGTCTTTCATTTCTACAACAGGGGACCTAACAATGCGCACTTCCCTGTTCGACCACACTTCCTAGCCACGCCTTCCTCTTTTCTGATCCTACAAAATAACAAAACTGGACTTAGCAATGGGGGCAATTAAGACAATCAAAGTACTTCTATAGATATATGAGTATGTCACTGAAGCCCATTTTGTACAATAAATAACTGATTTTTAAAAAGGACTGAATGCAACTTAATCCACCTTTCTTATGATTTACCACATAACATAATCAAGACAAACACTACCTTTACAAGCCTTGATGTTGCTACAAAGAAAGGAAGAGTGTACAACTGAGTCACAACAAATCCCCCCTCACTTAAATCATACCTCAGCTGATCTCCTTGAATATATAATTCTCATAAACAGGACTCAAAGATATCAACAGGAAAAGTGCCAGATATTAATTGAGAGCCTATTTCTTTTCCATTATGGCAAGCAGTTTCATTCTCCAGCCAAGGATATTGTAGTGTGTCTTGCCTTGATTTCGAATATGGCTAAAGAGCAATCCAGTTGCACAGTGAGTGTGTGTGTTGGTGTATGTGTGTGTGTGTGTGGGGGGGGTGATTACATGGCCTGATCTTCACAGGACAGCCAGTATGGATTTGGACGCACATCAGCAAGGAGTTCCAGATTAAATCAGGACACGGGCCCCAGACTGGCAGACAAAAGTTGGAAAGAACAGAATTTTGTGCCCAGTGCCAGCTGAACTTGGTGGCAGGTTATTAAAGAACAATGGGGAGGGGAGCAGAAATTACACAAGGCGTGGGGAGGGGAAAGAACAAAAACCACAGTGAGCTAATGTTCCTAGCCGGCATCTGCCTTTTGACTCAAAGATATGGCCCTTTTCCAATTTTTTTCCTACTATTATGGTATCAGCTGCCTCTTGGACTCATTTATAAGTGCTAACTGCCAACAGAACAAGACAAGATTTTTGTTAATACTGAATGTGCGAGTCCTTGAAATAATAGAGATCTCTCTGTTTCTTCTACAAAGGCTACTTTGGTGTTAATATTCCTGGCGTGTACTTTAGGACTTGTAATCATGGCCAGGTATTATTTGGAAATATTGGAAAATTCTGAGGTTAAAACATTACTACCTTGATTTCATAACTTAACTTTATTTACAACATATTTAACTGAAGAATAGTCTGAAACTAATTGGTGTGGGCTTGGGATTCTTTGCCCAACAAATTCCTCTTAGCTGGTCTTTTAAAACAAAGCACAACCATTAAATTAATACTCCTCACCGTAACAATCCATGAATCACAGAGAAATATGCACACAGCCTTAGGAACTACTGTTTCTAAAGTATCTACAGTCAAAAACAAAAATAAATACAATGAATAATATGAAGCTTCTAAAGTAAATTTCTGGGGATGACTGGCTCAAATCCCAGAGAGGAAAAACCCTGTGTGAAATGCTGAGAAGTGCAGAGAAAGAGCGTGCTTGCCCGTACGATAAACACAGAAGCCGCACCATCTAAACAGTAACTTTCCGAGAGTCCATTCAAGAGCTGAGGGGGCAGAGGAACCACCAAACCTTAATTCTGAAGGGTGCTCTGGGAACGTGCTGACCTTCTCAGGTGCGGTTGCCAGTAAGAACTCAGAGACCACGAGAAGAAGGGTGAAGGCTGGAGTGTGGGTGAGCAAGCGATCACAGGACCACTGCTGCTGATACAGGCGGATCCACACACAGACCTTCAAGCACTTCTCAGGGCTTCAACTCATCTCACAAGAGAAGCCAGAGGAAGAGTCTCTATCACCCTAACAACAACAACAAAAAGATGGTCTGACAGTGTGTATCTTACTCCTCATGGCTTCTGTGAAGAACACATCAGTATCTATGTCATAGTTGTGCTAAAACTGACTACCCAGAGCATAATGAGGGCCTAACGTGGTTGATAATATTTAGGAGACAGAGAATAGAGAGACATGTCAACTGCACCAGGAAGAAATAACCAGATCAAATGTAGACTTCTTACAGGTTAATGGGATTGGTGCCTCTGCTGATTAGTTTAATGCCAACTTGATTCACGCTATATGCGTTTGGGAAGAAGGAACCTCAACTCAGACTATATGCAGAGCTGGGTAACCCTGTAGGGCATTTCTTGATCACCACCCCCGGACTGCTGATAAAAAAGCAGGCTGAGCAAGCCATCAGACGCAAGCCAGGAAGCAGCACTCTGGCTTCAGCTTAAGTTCTTGTCTTAAGTTCTGCCTTGAGTTCTTGCCCTGACTTCCTTTGATGACTATGTGAAACTACAAGCTGGAACAAACCATTTTCTTTCCAAGTTCCTTTTGTTCATGGTGTTTAATCACAGCAATAGAAGCCCCAAGTAGGAGAGAAATTTGTACAAGGTTCATATTGCTGAGGTTGACCTGCCATGTTTTGGAGGAAGATCATGGAAACACTCTGGAACTTTAGCCTGGAAGAGCTATTGAGTTCTGTGATAAGCTGCTCTGTGGGAGCTTGGAAGGTAAGAATGCCAAAAGCAATGCAGACAGTGGAGGCCTGACTTGTGAAGTTCTAGAGGGACGTTTGAGAGGCCCTTAAAGACTATTTTGAATCAAGAATCTGTGGTTCTGGTCAGCTGGGGCAGAGGAATCAACTGTGATTAACAAGAGACCCAAAGCCGCTAACGTGCAACCTCTGCTTTACTGAAATAGTCAAGAGTGCTCAGCTGGGGGAAAAAAAAACAAAAACCAAACACCAAAGCAAAGCAAAACAGCTGTGATAAAGATGAGACAGCTTCATCAAAACAAAATCTTCCTTACAGGGCTTCCCAGGACCAGCACACAGAAGCGGTGGTCCACAGCGGCCCAAGGCTTCAGGCCAAGCCAACAGCTAAATCTACTCATGGGTAAGAATCTCCCACAGGTAACTGATTTGGGTGGCATTAAAGAGGTCATGGAGAGAAGGTCTACCTCAGCTGCAGCAGAAAAACCCCAAGATTGAAGGGGCCTTAACGAGTAGTTGAGGCGTGGCTCCAGGCGGAAGGGACTGCGTTCTTGGAAAGGAACCAGGAGACACTATTGGTGAAGGTGCAACCCCAGCTGCAGTGGTGACCCAACATTTTGGAGATGGCAGTTCTAAGGACGGCAGCACCTGTGGACAGGAGCCAGGCTAATTCTATGAGGGAAGCTGTTCTGTGCTATGAATGTCAGAGCTGGACACACGGAGCCCTTGGAGACCAGAGGATCGTGAGTGGATCCCAGGCTGTGCTCGAGTTCTTCCCTTGCAGTAAACTCTATATAACCTACTTTCTATTTTACAAGAGCCTACAGTTAAGAGAATGTTACAGAGACTTTGGATATTTCAGGAACCTTAGATATGTTAGGGAAACTGTGAAAGACACTTTGGAGGCTGAACTTTTAAATTGTTTGAATCATTGAAGACGGTGGGACTTTTTAAAAGTTAAGAGTGTTGTGTAGTGTAACATTAATATTGACGGTCATCCTGGGGACAGATGAGAAAGAAAAGGTTCCAGCTGCACAGTGATGTGTTCATGACATGAGGTCCATTGTGCTGGCTGGTTTTATGGCAACTTGATACAAGTTAAGAGTTATTTAGGAAGAGGGAACCTCAATTGAGAAAACAGCCCCACCAGACTGGCCTTTGGAAAAGCCTCTGGAGCATTTTCTTGATTGATGTGGGAGGGCCCAGATCACTGTGGGTGGGGCCCCTCTGGGCCACTGGACCTATGTGCTGTGAGAAAGCAGGCTGAGCAAGCCAGTACGCAGCACTCCTCCAGGACCCCTGCTTCCGTTCCCACCTCCAGGTTCCTGCCTTGAGTTCCTGTTCTGACTTCATTTGATGATGGAATGTAAGTTGAAAAAAACAAACAAACCCAAAAAAACCATTTCTCTCCAAGTTCCTTCTGTTCATGGTGTTTTATCACAGTAATAAAAACCCTAATATAGTCGGGGGGGGGGGACAGGAGGCCTAAAACAGTGTGTAGTCTTTATATAAAAAGGAAATAATCAAAGATAACATTGGTGACTTAAAAAACAAGTTTGGTATAATGGGTCAGGATATAAAGTGCCCATCGCTCAGACCTGGTCACCAGCAAATCATCACTGAACCCAGGAAGGACAGAGCCCACTCCAAGTGACTTCTGACCTCTACACACACACACACACACACACACACACACACACACACACACACCCACACACACACACAC
>NW_026593286.1:10090603-10096875 GCF_907164565.1 Psammomys obesus
ATATATATATATATATATATATATATATATATTTTTTTTTTTTTTTTTTTTTTTTTTTAATGAAAACTGGTGAGTTTTGGTTTGGATTACATGTTAGATGTTGGAGAATTGCTCATATTCTTGGATGTGACAATATTGTATATAAGTAGCAGGATGTCCTGTGTTCCTGGGAGACACAAACCACAGCTCTGGGAAGTAAAGTAACCCAATCTGTGCAAACCACTTTACAGGCCTCAGCCAAGATAGTACTCCCATCTGCTTTCTCTCTGGCCCAAACATATTCACCCACAAAGTCCACACTCCCAACATATGGCTGGGAAAACTGCGAGCTGCACTTCCATAGAGAGCCACCACGGTAATGGTGTACTAATGATTTTAATTAGTTCTGCTCCAAGGGAACTAATGTATTAAATTAATTTTCCCCAAACTTGCTTGACCACAGAATTTTACTTTCAATGAATGTTCTCAATAGCATGTGGAACTAATTTCAAGAAAACTGATCTAAAGCAATTTTATGCATAACAGTGACAGATAATAACAAAATTTCTGTTTTTATAAGACTGCTTACATTAATTCCAATTTGCCGTCCTTAAAATACTTTATTATTATTTTATTTATTAAGGTAAAAAAGATATGTTTTGAAAGAGCTTTTAAAATTATTTTTTAACTTTTTCCTTTGGGAAAATTCTTGATTTTTTTATTATATAAAATGATAATTATATTGTACACAGGGTTTTGTACCCTACTTGACATGCATGTATGTCTGTGTACCACATACACAGGTATGGAAGAAAAATTTAGGTTGCTTCTCTTGCTGTCCAGCCTGGGGCTCATTTCTGAGTTGTTTTCAAAATTGTCTTTTAGATAACTGGATTAAGCCTGGTCAGGTATGGTGGTACATGCCTTTGATGGAGAAGGATCAGGAGTGCAAGGCCAGCCTGGGCTACATGAGACCCTGTCTCAAGAGAGGGAGATAGCACAGCAGTTTGGAGCACTGGCTGTTCTTCCAAAGGACCCTGGCTTGATTCCAGCATCTATATGGTGACTCACAACCATCTATTCTCAGTCCATTTCTAGGAAATCTGCACCTTCTTCTGGCCTCAGTGGACCCTGCATACTGTGGTACACAGACATACATGCAGGCAAATACCCATACAGATAAAATGAATAAAATCTTTAAAAATACAGGATTAAGTGTATGGAACCTCTGAAGGTGGTATGTATCTGATTTTCTACCCAACACTAGGTACTTAAATATTTTCATTTTCTGTTAAATATTATTTATGTTTATATTAGCTTAATAACTAATAGAGGTTTACAAATGAAACATTCTCAAAAGCTGACTCCTAACTCCCTTTCCTGATCCACAAAGTGCAGGACCTGTCCTCTGCAGTTACGTTCGTCTCTAAAACCACTCCGAAATGGCAGGCCCACTGGAGGATGCTTCCTGCTATAAATATCCTACACTAGCAGTCAACCTGTGGGTCACAACCCCTTTGGTGAGAAGAGGCCAAGCAGCCCTTTCACAGGGGTTGCCAAAGACCACCAGAAAATGAAGACATTTACATTATGGTTCATAACAGTAGTGAAATTACAGTAAGGAAGTGGCAATGAAAATAATAATAATTTCCTAGTTGGGGTCACCACACTATGATGAACTGTATTAAAGGGTCGCATCATTGGAAAGGTTGAAAACCTCTGCCCTACACACTTGTCTTTGAAAGATCCAGAAGGCAACTGATTACTGAAGGAAGCTACTCTCTTTCTGAGAAATGTCTGCTATAGTTTGGATCTGATGTCAGTTATCTATCCCCAAAGGCTAGGGTGTTGAAGGCTTTGTCTCCAGCATGATGAGCTCATAACTGAATGAGCTGTTGAGAAGTGGGGTCTTGTTAGGTGAAAAAGGTCACCAGGAACCTGTTTCTGAAGGACCTGTCTTGCTCCAGGCCTCTTCCTGTCTGTTGTTCTCTGCTTTCTGGCAACCAAGGGATGAGCAGCCTGTCATAAGTTCCCACCATGATACTCTGTATCACCTCAGGCTCAAAACAGTGGATCCAGCTAACCCTGGACTGAAATGTCTGAACCAACCTTCCACCCCCACCCACCACGTCACCCATGTCTTTAGGCATTCCATAAGCGCTTTCCACAGCACCTTTGCCTCTGACTCCTTTAAAACCAGGGGGTGGAGGGAGGGTGGGGGACAGCTGACAAACTCAAGAAATGAAGACTTCACAAGGATGCCTGCTCCCTTGCTACTGAATCCTTTCTCTTATGGAATTTAACATCTGAATGTTCTAGATCTCAAGCTTGCATTCTGACTCAAGCTGCTTGAATTTTCTTCTGATCTTTTATCACTTTTGAAGGCTTGCCATTGGTAGACATTTTCTTTTAAACAGATGCGAATAATCCAATGTTGCCCCCTCAAAAACCTAAGTGTTAGCCTGTTCTTTCATGCGTGCAATTCTGTGCTTCCTGGGATTTATCTGAAGTCAGTGAGAAGGGGATAGAGACAAGCTGTTCACTCTAAGTGCATGAGCCCTGCCCTGCCTTGCTTGTCCATGATACATCATGACTAGCCACATGCACAGGACTATCCATGAGGATTCATTAGGATGCTGGCTCTGGAGGATGCACTTATTCCATCTTACAGTTAAAGTGATTCAGCCCCAGGCAGGGAGAGAATAGCAGAAGGGTAAGGTGGCTGGTCACGTTGTGTCCAAGATCAGGAAATAGAAATGCATGGATTCTGGTGTTCGACCTGCTTTCTCCATTTATTCATTCCAGGAACCCAGTCCACGATGCTTAAAATTTTCTCGGAACACCTTCATAGACACACAGAGGTACCACAAAGATTTCAAATCTACTGGGGTTGACCAATGACATCAAACACCAAAGCACCATTCCAATGGGGCTTGAACTGCAAGGACTTCTGCCCCAGGCCAGCTTTGCAGTATTCTCCCCTCTTTCAAGGTTCTCAGTTCAAAAGTGAGCGCTGGCTTGAGCATATCCCTTGTTTCTCTGTTCACAGCAATACTCAGAGCAGCTCTGTAGAATGTCTCTGACGTCTCTGAAAAGCCTGCACATTTCTGAAGTCGCAAATATCTAACCTCTGTGAAGATCTAAAGACAGCCCCCCCCAGCATCCCTCTCACCACTAGCACCGCTGAGCCTCTCCTGGCTACTTGAACTTATGGCTGCTTGTGCAGCACAGTCTGTAGCATGAGTACACTTTGTAAGATGTAAGGAAGCTTTTCAGGGCTGATCCTGGGTGTTGTAGTTACTCATGGAGGAGGTGGTATCAACTAAGTACACACACAACCAGAGACAGTGAAGGTTTCCAGGGTGGGGCTCATCGTCTATGTTCACTCTGTACCTGGACAGAAGCCTACATGAAGGATAATAATGCCTGTATAAACGCTACTTAGTAAATGGCCACCTCTTAGTAACTCACAGTAGGACAGTAATGAAAATATCCACACCCAACTTCAAAAGCCTGACCCAGGGCAAAGACAGCAAAATAAGAATACTGATCCTTACACAACAATTTGTAAAATAATCTTCTGGGAAGTGTGTTAAAACTACAAAACCTTAGGCTTTGCACCTGCAGGGACCGATTCAGTAGGATACAAATGTGAGTCCATTTGATTCCAAGGGAAATCTGTGGGGGAGGCGCATGGCCAAACTTTGATGCATGGTGATACAGTGCCTCCTTTACAATCACGAATTCCAAAGTTAACCTTTCTCATGGACTTAAGTGTTTTGTTTTAAAGTTTCTTGGCTTTAATGTTAAGGCACAAAGCACAGCAGGCCTATAAAAAGAATACTTAACAGTCTGGCACCTTGGGAGGTTAGGCTGTGGGACAAGATCATCACATCCCATTCTTTGAGATCCGCATCTGCACACGGCTTTCATCTATACACCCTATTAATAAACTATTCAAGGCTTCAATTTGCCACAAATAGTCCTTTTTCAGATTACCATGCCACGAGGTCAGTTTCAAAATAACCAAAGAGTACAAGGCTTCCTACCTTGGTCTCGGAGGCTGTCTCTCAATGCTCTCTCCAGCTGCTCCTCCTCGCTTAGTCCTGCTGTGTAGACATCATAGTTCCTATGAGTTTCTCCATAGACCCCTGCTCTGCCATCTCGGTAGTGATTCTGATATCCAGAGGGGCCTGTGGGAACAGCCAAAAGGTTAAAGACCCCAGTAATATACTTGTCTGTTGCTTCAGAACTCCAGCTTTGTAGATGCAAAGAAAAGCAAAAAATTAATGTATTATTTTGAGCGTAATAATAATCTTCTAACTTAGAAAAGATGGCACATAGAGAAAACTTGCATCAAAGTGGGCAATGATGATCCCAGCACTGCTAGCGACAGTGCCCAGTACGGACCCGGGCATGAATGAGATCTACAGGCTAATGAGGAAAAGAAACGATAACTTATAAGGCAGCCACACATCTTGGAGAAAAGACTGGAATGGGCTTGATGGAGTCTATTAGAGCTTTTGAGTCCTGGAGTATTTCCCGTGATGTCCTGACTTCAGTGGGGAGAACGGTGGGAGACAGCTGAGAAAGTGTTACTATCTTGTGGCTCCATCCAAAACGAGACAAGCAATGTTTCATACATACACCAGAGTGCCCATGCTGAGTACTCTATTTCAAACACTAATAACAAGATTGAGATGGATAAGCCAATTTCTCTGATTATAACTATCAAACACTAAGCTTCCAATTAATAGCACTTTAAAAAAATATTGGCTACTTAACCGAACAAGAGCTAGCATGGTCATTAAATAATGCCTCACACACTAAACAGACACCAATTAAGAAAGGACAGTAGGGAAACAAAGTTTGCTTTTGCAAAAATAATCTGTCCAATTTTTGTCAGTTTGAATCTAGTGCTTGCATTTTCTTTAACTGTCAATAGTTACAGAAGTGGTTTGAGGAGACTTTTATTTATAGATAACAGTGTGGCAAAGGGAGAAGTTATCTTTTGTTTGATGTTCCTCTCTATGCTGTCACCATCATGTTTTTTGAAGGGGATGTTTCAAGTCTTAATTAATATACTTGGTTGTTGAAAATCTGTAAGCTGCAGCATCATCTATCTCCATGTCATCCTACACAGTGCATGAATGAGTACCAATTTTAGTAACGCTACAGAAAAAACACAGAACTGGGCTGAGTGAAACGTCACACTCAGAAATTTGTTACTTGGAACTCAAGCTATTTTGAAAGTCATTTTTGACCTTATAATTATTAAAATACTTTAATATGCACGGTTTTTAAACAAAATTTTAATTTAGTTTTTATTTACTATTAAAATGGTATAAGGCTTCTTTATAACATTTTTATATCTACTTAGTTTTAGTTGACCCTTGCCCTCATTTCCTCCATATTCTTGTTCTCTATATCCAAGACTAAAAGGGAAAGTTTTGTAACTAGCAAAAAGGTTCAGTAATTTAGAATCCTTATTTTTTATACAGCCAGCTTCAATTGTTAACCCAATACTAGTGTGAGTTCGCATCACTATCTGTGTCATATGTTTCGAGCATATGGAGCTGGGACCTTTGCAAAGTAATGCAAATTAGACAGGGTCCTTAGGACATGGCTCCCAGGATGTTGTCCGTGGCTGTATGAGAGGAGGAATTGAAGTCTAAACTCACTTGTTCTGTGTCCATGTGATGCCTTCCACCATTTATGACATAGCAAGAAGTCCTGAGCAGACCCTCACACCACCTTTGATGGCCCATACTCCAGAAACATGGGCTAAATAAACTCTATTATTCAGGAATTAATTACCCACTTCCAGTCTGATTGTAGGAGCAGAAAAAAATATTAACCAACTACTAGTGAAAAATTTACCAATTCAGTTTTTCAGTATATGCATATAGTTGTACCATCGTCACCACAAATAATTGTAACTGTTCTTGTAGTTCACCTGAAGAAATATGTTCCCTTTAGCTAAAACCCTCAGTTTTCCATGCCTCCCAGCTCTAAGTAATCACTAAGCTACTTCCTATCTTTATAGAGATGTCTTTTCTGTACAAATCATGTAAACAGAGGTATACAGTGCATGCTGTATTGTGTCTGGATCACTTTAAAAACATGTTCTCATGGTTTCTGACTATTGTGACATATACCAGTAGTTCATTCCTTCTTACACTCAAAAAATATGCTTGGTTAGCTAAGCCACAGTTTGTCTTACCCAACAGATGATGGGCATTTACTTGTGTGTGTGTGTGTGTGTGTGTGTGTGTGTGTGTGTGTGTGTGTGT
>NW_026593286.1:10096885-10119975 GCF_907164565.1 Psammomys obesus
TGTGTGTGTGTGTGTGTGTGTGTGTGTGTGTGTGTGTGTGTGTGTGTAAGCATGTGAAGATGTGTGAGTTACTATATCTGAGTATGTGAGCATGTGAGCATGTGTGTGTATGCGGGGAGGGCACATGTGGAGGTCAGAGGTTGACTTAGGACGACCTCCTCAATCACTCCCCACATTAATTTTTTGTCTTATTTTTTATTTTTTTGAGCCTGGAGCTTGTCAATTTGGCTAGACTGGCTGAGCAATGATTCCTTAGGATCCCCCTGTTCCCACGCGGAAGCATCAAGGTCACACAGATGTCATCACACCTAGCTTTCACGTGGTTGCTGGGGATCCAGACACAGGCTCTTAGACTTGTGCAGCAAGCAGCTTACCCATGAAGCTTTCACACACCACTCCAGCCCTAGATCTTCCTCTCAAATATTTTAAATAATGCTGCTATAAACATCAGTGGGCAAATGCACATGGGAACTCACATTTGTGTTGCTGCTGCGTGTGTATCATCTCACTGAAGTTCCGTTTAAGTCTTTCAGAAACCACCAGAATGTTTTCCAAAACTGTTGCCCCTTTACAATCCTACAAGCAGTAGATGAGGGTTCTGGCTCCCAAACACTCAGACCAACCCTTGCTATTGTATCTTTTTAAATTTAGCTATAGCCATTGTAGTGATATAATGGCTATTCCTGGTCAACCCCAGTACAACTGGGCACACTGGTGAGGGACATTTTCTCAATTAAATCATTTGAAGTGGGAAGATGCACTTTCAATCTAGATCTCTGAGGTGGGAGGATAAACCTTTAATCTAGATCCTTCCAAATGGGAAGATCCATTTTTAATCTGGAATACTGTAGCGGCCTAGAGAAAGAACGTGGAAGAAGGGAGTTCTCCTTTTGCCTATTTGCTCTTGCTCTCCATTGCAAGTCCATTCCTTCACTGGCATTACAGCCTACTTCTTTGGGATTCCAACATACACTGAAGACCAGCTGAGACATTTAGCCTCATGGACTGAGCAACTACTGGATTCTTAGACCTTCCACTCATAGGCAGCCATTGTTAGACTAGCTAGCCTACAGTCTGTAAGCCACTCTAATAAATTCCCTTTATATACATACATATATATGTATACATAAATACACACACATATGAATGAATATATATATGTGTGTGTGTGTATATATACATATATATATATATATGGAGAGAGAGAGAGAGAGAGAGAGAGAGAGAGAGAGAGAGAGTCAATCTATAATTTCTGTTTCTCTGAGGAACCCTGACTAATACAAGCAGGTACAGGGAGGTATCTCACTATCTTGTTTTTGCAGCAGGTTCTCAAAAATCACCCAGGCTGGTCCTGCACGATGTAGCCCAGGCTAGCCTAGGACTTGTGAAATTCCTGCTTCCATCTGCTAAATGCAGGAACGTGCCACTGTTCCCAACCCTTTCACTGTACTGTGGTTTAATGGTCAACAGTGCTGAGAATCTTTTTATGGGTTGATTGGTCATTTGCATGCCTTCTTTAGAGAAATGTCTAGGTGACTATTGTAATATTCCACTGGCTAGGTTCTGTTTTGTTGAATATCCTTAACACAAACAAAAAATGACTAATGAAAAAAGCCATAAATAAATCTTTCTTAGAATTCGATGCATAATTATGAAGGCTTTGTTCACAGTGCAGTAAATACCACTGACTATTTACTCAGTACTTCCAACAGGCCCATTTCTATATTCTTTTTTTACATGACCCACAGCAGAATGATTTTCAGAATGACCCACATTCATGATTTTTAAAACAGGAGAAGTAAAATAAAAATTTCTAAATCCTCACAGTGGTTTATGACCAACTTGGGAATAGAACACAATTTCAGAGATGGATGCTCTCTTCAAACTATTCTCTACCAAATAGAATCATCAGAAAATTCAGGTCCCCCTCATGTATTAGGGATACTCTTAGCATGCTTCCTATGTGGCAAACAAGAGAGAATGTGACAGAATTGATAGAATTACAGATCTTTGCTTTTTATACACTTTAGCAAACACTAAGCACTGAAGAGGACAAAAGTGGTCAAGCCAAAAATCAACAAACTCACTTCATAAAGACTGAATGGAAGGTGTAGCCACTTCACAACACTAGTATGATACTTATAGGTAACTCACCAAATACAGCAGAATACTCCAGTAGTCCCTAAATGGCGAAACTGCCCAATCCCCCTGTCCCAGAATGCTAATTATTTTGTTGAAAGGCAAAACCAGAGTGGGTTATTTTCCCACATGGCTCATTATCATCATTAAAGCTCCGATGAAATATTGTGCTACAGAAGGGCTAAGCGGCAGTCCTACCTAAGCCACCCTGCACCACTCAGGTAATTCCAAACCCAGCTCTTCAGTTCTTCAGTGTGTAGCCAGAACCTGCACATGCAGATTCTCAACTGCACAGATGTTAACTGCAGGGATTTTAGGTAACATTTTCTTGATACAGAAAAAACAAAACAAAACAAAACATTTTTTCTACGTTATTCCTATGTTGAAAAAAAAATCCAGCAATGTTTTAATGAAATAAATCCAACAGCTCTGATCATATGAAAATTATAAAAATCTTACCTTGACACTTTACAGACAAAAATGTGGGGACAAAGAATGTAGAAAACCTTGTTGTTTTAAGTCAGAAAGGACTGGTGTGATAAAGGTTCTGTATCATCAATCATAAATCACCAAGACCAAAAATGCTATCAGTATCTATTATGATAATGGGTCCCTGATAAAACAAAACGTTTCAACAGCTGCTCTTCTAATGGCCAATCAGATGTTTTAAAGTCGTCATAATAAACAAGGACAGAGGAATCTAACAACCAGTGCTTAGGATAAATAAGCTTAAATTATGTCTTGTGATGAATACTTTTTAAGTTATATACTTTGGCTCTTTAATAATAATAATAATAAAACCCAAAAGCTCTTCTGGTTATCATTACTTTCTTAACTGTTCCATCTAGTTGTTAGACACATTCCAGGATTTCACAAGCAAAGAGATCAAGAAAAACAACACAGATTAGAAAAATTGGTAACAGCTTTTAAAACATTCGTTAGTTTCTTTGACCTCTAAGGAATTCCCCAACTGAAGGTGGCCATGTTAAGAATAAATCAGTACTTGCAAGGGATATGTATGCTCACATCAAAGTTGCTTAGATGACCATTAGCCAGGCCACCTGGGCCCTCTGTAGTGCTGTCTTTGAAGAAATCCAATCACTCCACAGGAAGGAATATAAATATGTTAATCTCACAGGACATCAAAAAGGAAGGTTAAAAATGAGCTTGGATTTCTGCCTTGAATTCTCAAGTCTGTCTGTATGCTGTTTCAATACCTCTCACAGAGGAAAGGAGAAAGGAGTAATGGAGAGGGTCTCCTTTACTGTCTTCAAAAAATATAAGTAAATGTGGCAAGAAGGAAAGGTAAAAAAGAGGGATGGAGAGAGAAAGGGAGAGGGACAGGAAGAGACAGAGAAACACACACACACCGGGGGGGGGGGGGTGAAGGAGGGAGAGAGAGAGAATAGAGTTGCTCTATTTCCTAAAGTGTTGTTGTCAGAGTACATGTGATTCTCACATTCCTACACAACAGAAAAGCAGAGGCAAATGAATCATTGGCTTGCATCCTTGTCCCAGCCTTTCCCTTAGCTAACTGTGTAAATGTGGCCAAATCATCCACCCTTCCTAAGCTGGTTTTTCAACTGTCATGCAAGATGTCAGGACCAGGAAGTCCATGACAAGCCATGTCTGTGCACGAGTATGGTGGTGCTAGTCCATTCAGCAAGAAGGCGGCGGCGGCGGCTGCTGCTGCTGCTGCTGGGTGTACATGTGTGTATGCGCGTGTGTGGCCACGCA
Source organism: Psammomys obesus (assembly GCF_907164565.1). Classification (NCBI taxonomy): domain Eukaryota; kingdom Metazoa; phylum Chordata; class Mammalia; order Rodentia; family Muridae; genus Psammomys; species Psammomys obesus. The sequence continues at coordinate 10,100,762 of NW_026593286.1, forward strand.
TGCATGCACATATGTGTCTGCACACACATGGGCCCAGACTGCATTATCAAGTGTGTGTGTGTCAAGGCCAGGAGATAATTTCAGCGGTCCTTCCTCGTGTCTCCGTGCTCTGGGGTCTGCTAAGCTGACTGGCTAGGCTAGGCTGGCTGGTGAATAAACCCTTAGGATCCAAACGTTTTGTGTTTTGGACACAAGACTTCTCTGTGTAACAGCCCTGGCTGTCCTGGAACTCACTTTGTAGAACAGGCTGGCCTTGAACTTACAGAGATGTGCCTGTCTCTGCCTCCAAAGTGCTAGGATCAAAAGCGTACACCACCAACCTCCAGCACTGTTGTTTATTTTTTAAAGCTGGGTCCTGGGAATCACACTCAGGTCCTTCTGCTTATGCACTAAGAACCTCACTGACCAAGCTCTCGACCCAGACTCTACTGTTGTTTCTGGTGGAGATTTACTAAAAGTGAACCAGAAGAGAAACCCCTTCCCTCAAGCTGTTAGTAGCCTTGTCCTCTGCCTCCTGCAGAGTATGAGTCAACAAGATGAGCAGATGGAAGGTAGAACTGTGATGGTTCTCCTGACCAGCTCTGATCCTCCCAGCCACACCGGCCAGGGAACATGTCTCTTCTATATCACCCACTGTAAGCTGGTTTCTATAAAGGACTGCCAACGTGCTCTTCCATGGATCACTGTTATCACCGCTGTCTATAATGACTGGTCATTCACACTATCTCGGTTCAGCTGACAACCACCACTTTATCCAGACCAAGCACAGACAAAGCTTCGTCTTGAGGCAGAGATAGAAACAAAGGCAGTTTTCCAGGTTGTGTGGTGTGGTGAGGTGAGAAGACCAGGGTGAAACACGTTCCCTGAGTGCAGAAGTCTTCCAGCAGAGCTGGAGGTGAAACCTGACCAAGAGGACTAGGCAAAAATTTAACAAATACTAGGATTATTAGTTATCCAGTTACATTACACCATGGCTCAGCTTTCATCTTCATCTAACTAGGCTTATGGTCTCTTTTGTTTCATCTTCTCAAATATACCCACCCCTATATACTCACTTATAAATATCCATGCCTACACCCATTCAATATACCCACACCTACATACCTACCCCTCCACTACATACGGAGAGAGGACCTGTTGTTCTTTTCTCTTACAGTGTCCATAACAGCACGCTCTAAAAGGTGACCTTCTCAGAGTACTGCTGAATGAAGTGTGTGCGTGTACACACACATATGTGCATATACACATATACATGCCCAAGCATGTGCATGTGTGCATACATGTATACACTACGTGTGCTCAGTGTTAGTTTTTTCACCACTGTGGCAAACACCCAAGAGAGCACCTTAACAAGATGGAGGAGGTGGCTCATGCTTTCGGATCACCTCTGCCTGTCCCTATTGTTAGGAGCATAAGGGAAGACAGAGCCATTGTCACGGAGAGGGAGCAGAGAAGCTGAAATGCTTACTTCATGGGGGCCAGGATGCAGAGAGAGAGAGAGAGAGACAGAGACAGAGACAGACAGTGACACAGAGAGACAGAGAGAGAGACTGAGAAAGGAGGGAGGAAGCAAAAAAGGGAGAGATGATGCCTGTCCTAGTAAGCTTCATTCATTCCTCTTTCATTTGAGGGGGTTTAGCCTACTAGATGTTATCACCCACATCCTAAAAAGGTCGTGCCCCTTCAGTTAACTGACTAAGGAAATTACATCACAGACATGCCCAGAAATGCCCTTTACTGATCTTTTAGGCAGATCTCAATTAGTCAGACTGACAATCGAGATCAACCATCAGATAAGTAATAACAACAATTCTTTGTACCTGTTAAAGGCCTAAGTAAGCCAGGATTCAAAAAAAAAAACAAAACTACAACCCATAGTCTGAATCCAACACATGGCTTATTTTCATAAGACAATTCCTGCCCTCATGATATAAGAAACAGCTGGCTAGTTAGAACAGGGTCAAATGGGCAATAAAGCCTGTAGTGTCTAAAACACTAACTATCCGGTGCTTCCTAAGAAAGGCTGCTGGCCTCAAATCTAACCTGTGCCATATTAACTGATGCAACTGTAAAATGCATACTGTGAATACATGTTGCAGTCATCCAAGTTAGGATGTGAGCTTCAGCTCGGGTGAGTACTCTCACCTAGCTACTGCTAGTGACTGCTACTGACTGTATACTCAACCAGCAAGAGGCCAGGGAGCTCCTTGGAGTCCTTCTCCTGTGGGCGCTAATGAGGACATGACCTTATAGTGGTTTGATTTCATTCCAAAGGCCTATGTCTAAGTACTGTCATGATAGGGGCTGGTATTTCAATATAAGCATCAGAACGAAGAGACATTCAGTCTATTGCATTGAGACAGCCAGTACCCACTACCACATCACTCAAAGCACCATCCAAAACTACAGTGCATCCACCCATGCTCTCCTCTCATGCAGTAGCGGAGTCCTCAATTGTATAGGTTAATGGTATAAATAAAGACACTAGATGCTTAATCTGGTGGTGGTGTTTGGAAACAGGACCTTTGCAAAGTCAGTCACCTTAGTTAGTGGTGCAGATCACCATCCAGTTCTCCCTGATTTGCCACACACACACACACACACACAATCACATCTGTTCCTGTCTCAAGGCGATGTGATGCTCTGTGCAGTCCCAGGACTCTTCTAGCAAAGGGCATCACTAGATCTGAGCTGAAGCTAGTACCACGTTCTTGAACTCAAAGCTGTCAGCTAAATAAACTTTTTTTCTTTACAGCTGGTCTATTCTCCCAGGATTGAGCATAAAGGCTATAGCTGAAAACAAGTCTTAGACCTGGACAGATAGTCCTTTCTATCTTTGTTATACAAAACCCCTGAGAAATGCATGCTGTTCTTGAAGCTGCATGCTATGAAAGCCCATCTTGGCATATTAGGACGAGCTAGAGCCTTCCTGAATGTGTAGATGAGCTAGACTGTGGGGAACTGTATCCCTGTGACCAGTCCTAACACTCTGCCAGTGGGAATCTTGGGTGACTCGGGGTTAATATGCACCTTATTGAATACAAGGGGCCTTTCACCAATCAGATAACTGTCTCATGCCAGTTACCCTCTTCTTTACCTTTCACTAACAACCTATCTCAAGCACCCTGGTTTACCCCACCCCACTCAGCTTCCAGGAAGAATCAAGGTACTGCTGTGTGACATGTGAGCTATCCTACATCCAAAGCCAATGCTATCTTAAAGCAGCTCCACGACGCTGTAGTTTTTTTTAAAAACAAGTTGAAATGTATGAAATGACATGAACTTACCTGCACCGTTAAAGTGGTACTGCTGTCTTGGATACTCAACACTGGAGGAAAAGATGCCTAAACACAGAGGAAACCAACATTTTAACAGAGGTCACATGGCTTTAACAGGTAACAGTTCTAACAATTGTGCAGTTCTTCAGGAGAAAGCCCAGAGTCACTTTAAATGACTTCTAAACAACTGTTAAAACAAACTTCATTTGTGTGTGTGTGTTGAGGCGGGGGTCAATAAACCCTCGGTTACATGCACTGTGGTTCCTTAAAGGTCCTAGGGGACACCAGCTGGCTTTTGCTTCACAGGACACCAGGCTTGGGTTCTGAAGCCACTGTAAAACCAGAGATGCTGTGGTGGATGAAAGTCTTCTCCAACAAGGGTATTACAAGGGCCACATTCCCTAACCTTCCTAAGGGACTCTCTCTCCGACACAGGTGAGCCAGACAAAGAGGCCCAGGCACACTCTCAGGATGACCCAGTTCTTTCAGGAAGCAAAAAACAGCAGGCTCCGCATTCTTGGCCATTTTTTTTTTTTTTACAAGTTCCTGTGTTACTTCAATTTTCAGCTCACTACACATCCTTTCTCTGCCTTCACCAGAAAACAATTTGCAGGCTATCTTTCAAACTTACTTTTTTCCTGTGTCACTTAAAAAAAAGATTGATGTAAAAATGTCTGCACAGAAAACAGTGTGGTATTAAGGCATTCCTCTCTCCCTCTAAAAAAAACACCCAAAAGCTTAAATGTTGTAATTGTGGGAAAAATCCTTTTTGAAAATTAAATCAACCATGTATCTAAATTTTATAGATTGTCCACACAGAGCTTTAAGATGCGTTAAATCTACAGACACATACAGGAAGTGGATAAAGACAGTGCAGTCACCCCCTTTATCAGTATTCATTGCCAAAGTGGCACTGTCCACCTGTGCTGAGGCTGTGACAGAACAGGGTACTGTTAGCAAAGTCTGTTCCTGTTCCCTCCTCCAAGTGCACACAGGCTGTGGTAATCGGCAAATGCTCGGGAATGGGCATCTGTGTAGATGCAGCACAGCCCTCTAAAAACCACCCCAGAGTGAAAACAACCTGCCAATAAAGGCTGCAGGAGGAGTACCCAGAAAAGCTTTCAGATGCCATGAATATTATATGGTTCTCAAGAACAACAGTCATCGGCACAAACTGTGAAAACAAATTATTTATGGTTCAAGAAAAGGTAAAATAGTCTCAGAAGATTTCCCATGAATAAAAGATGAAATATTAGAATGCACAAGGTCTATAAAACAAGTGTTTGCAAAACAGTTGCCTTACAAGTCAAAATCAGTACAGTATTTTATATTAAAGGGTTTAAATGCATTCACTACTAAATAAAACATTTTCATTGAACATTAGTTTAGAGGGGGACAAAACAAAGAAAAAGGGCAAAGAAAATAAAAAGCAGGCATCAAATCGCAAGAGATAAGTCACATGGCTTGGTCTCCTGTGAATACAATGCCTCGCCCACCAAGGACCTAGTGGTCATTCTGACCTCTTTAAATTACTGGCCCTGTACTCCAATCTAGGCTTGGTTTCCTCCTGTAACCTTGCCAGGCCTGTCTATTAATTCAAGGATTATTATAGAAAAATATATTATCGTAAGCTCACATTTTGAGGAAAATTATGGCTTTCTGCGAATGCTTTAGGTCTCAGGGTATAAGTCTATACCAGCATTTGCTCCTTAAGAACACTTCAGAATAGAAATTTGGGTTTGCATTCTTCTTCGTGGAGCAACGTGAGATGATGCTGCAATGGCTATCTTGTTATCTCTTGGTTTCAAGAGAAATCTAAGTATATTAGAACATCTCTAAAATGAAGCCCAAGGGGACTTAGGGCTGCCTGTGTGCACATTAGAAGGAAGACGACCATCTAACTGCTGTCAGGCCGAAGGTGTTTGTTATGTACCTGCACATGTTTCCATGATTTTCTTCAGAGGCCCCCGTGTGTACATCAGTCCAACGAGAATGCCGGCCAGATGTCCAGCAAAGGAAGTCCTAGGAGGAAAGGAGACCCTTTGTGAATGTTTGCTCTGTCTTCTCATTAGCTCGGTGTGTGTCAGTCACAGTCTGCATGATCTGTTCCACACTGAACCTTTTATGCTGAGTAGCATTTAACTGAGTCCAAAGAACAACATTTCTTACCCTAAAAGAAAAAAAAAAAAAAAAAAAAAGCAAACAAATACAACAATGAATAATAACGTCCACACATTTAAAAATACAACACCCTCCCTTAACTGGAGCAGATCTGCTTGTTCCTCCGAAATGGTGGAAGTCTTCCATCACGACAAGACATTGAAGGACTTCTAGTTCTTCTCTGGACCTGGTATCACAAAATATCAATGAAATCAGTTTTCTCTGCTCGGATTTCAATCTGGACTGCTCAGCCACCGTGAGGGACAGTGTCTGTCTGTCCTGTCCTGTCTATCTGCTGCGCACAGCCCAGCAGACAGCTGCATGTTTATGCATGACTGACGAGTAGAGCAATTAACCACTAAAACTCAGGACAGATGCCCTGACACACCACCCCGTTTGGTTTCATAAAGATCTTTCTGTCATTCTGAAAAAAGCAACAAGGAAAAGACTCCAAGCTTGAAGAATGGTTCGGGCACTGCCGGGTTCTCCTCTTCTGGAGTTACCACGTTAAGTCTGGCAATCGCTTATACAATAAAATGTATTTTCAGACACAGACGTTTACTGAGACAGCAGTATTTCTAGAGGCCTGCGGTTCCAGATTGGTTGTGTGCTGGGGACTGTGGAGAGTTCACTGCCTGACTGATCTGTCAGCCCAACTTCAAGAATTACTAGGGATTTATTTAACTGCATATTTCACCACCAAGATGGCCGAGTTCCTCTTGTCAAGTACCTGATGGATTGTGAGCTGTCTGGAACCATCTGAACACACACCGATGTGCACATATCCCTTCACCTTACTTAAACTTGCCTTTTCTCAGGTCTCACTTCCATACAGTTGGTAAGTAAGCTCCATCTGTGACACTTGTGGCACTGAAGCCTTTCTATACCTTCCCACTCTAGCTATGCATGTCCTTAGGACTAAACTCTTTGGGAAAAGTCCAACACTGGATATAAGCTGAGCACCGGATAAATACATGTTGGATGAACACAAGAAAATTGGCTAATGTGCCACTTAGAGCTTTTGCTCCAATACTAACCTGCAAGTAGTATTTGTCTGGAGAATAAGCCATGCCACATGCATGCTTTGGTACAGAATACCAGGCATGCACGTGGCTCCTGTTCTTGCGTTGTTCATCTGTTGTTCATCTCTTTCCTTTAGCCCAGATCCCGCCACACTCATCTCCGCACACCCAAACGCTCCCTGTGGCCTGAAGCCCAACCCTAAGTGCCGCTCCGTCATAAGCCATGAACTCCCCCTTTCTCCCGTCTGCCCTTAGGCCTGTTTCTTCTACATCATGGTAGCGCATATGCAGCTGCACTCATTGGCTGAGAGGGCTATTGTTTTCCCCAAAAATCTACCTCATGGTATTTAAACGCTAATAATAAAAAAATGGGATTGGTTAACTGTTTTCCATGGTACGGAAGGACAGTAAGAACATGACTTCTTGTTGGGGTGCCCTCACCCACATTCGTGTTCTTAATTTACCCCCTATTCAGCCGTCAACAACAACACACACCACTTGCCCTAGTCAGAAGTGAGAAAGTGGTGGCTTAAAGGCACAAAAAGAAGCCAGCTTTGATTTTAAAAGAAACTGACTTCAAATTAACTGAAAGGAACTTTATTTTTTAAAGAATCAGTAATTTTAAGACTTTTAAACCAAGCTTCACATTGAATCATATAGATATAAAATGGGAGGAAGTTTCAATTTAAAATCCAACCTATTAGACAATTAATCTTAAATCTCATTTACAGTTTGGAGCATAATACAGTACAATGAATTCCTTATCTTTATAATGGGTTTTCAGAAGCTTGAGTTATAATCTAATTGCTCCGATATAATTAAAACAGTAAAGGGGAGCACACATCATCCTCCCACCCTGAGCGGCCACACAAAGGTCCTAGAACAAGAAAATTTGCACTGTTGTTTTACTTCATTTATGCTCTAAGGAAGTGTTCGTTTTTTAAAATAAAAAGATGAGATTGTGATCTTAATCAAAACTGGGAATCTCACATCACACACCAAAAGCGGAAACTCACCACAGAGAAAGGAAGTGCAGCTTGTTTTAAGGAGTACTGTGACTCTTCCTTGCAGCTTGGAACCATTCACTAGTATGTCTCCCTTTAAGACACAGGCAGCCTGGATGCAAGAAACTGAGATGGGAAGTTACCTTTGGGAGCAGAAGGAAGCCTTGGACTTTGAGGAGGAAGACAGGGCAACCTTCAGAGTTACCTACTCTCACTGAAAACACGAAGTGTTAATCACTGTTACAGTTACTGTCCTTATAACTGAGAAAAAAATACCCGACCAGAGCAACTTAGGGAAGGAAGGATTTCTCGCCACTCATAGTTTGAGGGAACAGCCGGACATGGCGGGAGGAGCTTGAGGCAACTGGTCACACACTGTATTCACAGTTGGGAGTGGCACTGCTAAGGTGAGTCTTCCTACCTCAATTAACCTACAAAATCCTTTGTAAGCATGCTTGTCTCCTGGTTGAGTCTAGACCCTGTCAAGTTGACAATTAATGTTAAGCAATCACAATTCTGTCCCTAGTCAACTTTTCACTCAAATTCATTACTTTTAAATCATAAGCTTCCCATTCCTATACCCTTAGATGATGACTGTTTAATATTGCAGAAATGTTTTGTCCAACTTGGAGAGCCCACATAGTCTTTTGATTCTAACACTGAAACTCCAGGCAACCTCTTATCTGCAGGCTTCCATAAAATAAAAACAAGTGTCAGGCTTCTGGTATACAGTGGCACAGAGTCCACATCCCCATTGCTGCTGTATTCTCAGAAGACGAGAATGCTGCACACAAATGGCCTCAAGCCAGTCCCACATAGCATGCCTGTTCCTTCTGAAGCTTCCTGGGCTGGGCCTCCACTGCACACATTTCTCTTCAGCATTCTTGTATTTTAAGCACCCACCAATATAATCCATTAATCCTGGCTTACAGTACCCAAGGGCATTTCTAGCCCAGAGTCCAAAATTTTCCACAGTCCTCTTTCAAACAAGTTCCAAAGGCCTGAAAATCACATTGTTGGATTTATCCCAGCAATGGACGCACTTCTCAGTATCAGTTTCTGTATTAGTTACTTTTTCTACCGCTGTGATAAAATACCTGACAAAAACAACTTAAAGATGAAAGGACTTATTTTCCATTAACTTTGGCTTGGATAGCATGGTGATCAGAGCTTGAAGCAGTTGGTTGCAACATACCCACAGTCAGGAGCAGACAGCAGTGAATGCTGGTGCTCAGCTCTAGTCTTTTTACTCACTTCAAGACTCTAAGCCAGTCTTCTAGATAATCCCTCACAGGCATTCACAAAGGCTCTCTATACAGTCCTTCACAGGGGTGCCCAGGGACTTCCCTTCTCAACGAGTTGAGGTCTTGTCAATGTGACAGCCAATACGAACCATCACTGAGACTATTAATAATCTTGATGCTAAAAAGAAATTTTGATCTCAAACTTAGCTACTTTTGTGTTCAGCTATATGTGGAAACTGACATCAGCAACCTGGAGTGAGAGCAACTGATCACAAGCAGAAGAATCTCAGAGACTAGTGCCATGCCAAGGTTGTCGTATGATAAGCTGGGAAAATACTGTTACTCTGGGGCGGAGAGAATTGCCTCCTATCTGTAATGCCAGCATTTGGGAATCCGAGACAAGAGGTTGTCCATGAGTTTAGGCAGGCCAGGGCCACAGAATGAGTCTCAGACTATCCAAGGCTACAAAGTGAGACCTTGTCTCAAAAACAAACATAAAATAAGTGAGCAAAAAAACCCAAACAAACATTTTCTCAGTAACCAAATCACTGAAAAAGGCAACAATCTATGCAAAGGACCTGAGTTTAATTGCCCTCATTGTTTTGCTGTTGTTTCTGCAATCCTATCACTCATTTCTAGGTTCACTTTCCTCCTTGCTCAAATGAAATTTTTAGCAATTGAAAATGAAAATTAAAAAACAAAAACTTTTTTTGTGGCTCAGTGTCCTAAAAGGTCTTTATTTTAGCAGTCTCTGGTGTCTGGTGGCTTCTAATAAATGGAGGCAGCCACGTTCCCCACAGAAAATCTGTCTCTTCTCCTGCCTTCTAAGATCTTCTCTTTACCATGGTCCTGTGGTCACACACCACCATCATTCCAGTTTCACATTGCTTTATTTAACCTGCTTACAATTTGGTATGCTTTTTGATATTCAACCCTCTCGTGTGTTTCTACAGTTAATAAAATTCCCAGTCGTGACCAGTTTTTGTTATATTTTTACATATAATATGTGCATACTATATATGATATGTATATATGTGTATATATGTATCTTTGTGCATATGTATGTATCTTTATGTATATATAACAAAAACATGTATATGTATATTTGTTGACATGTATTTACATGGGTATGTGAGGGGGAAATAAAAAAATAAAAGATGCAAAGCTAAAATCAATGACATCATGTATGACTTATTAGAATAATGACTGTAGAAACACAACTTCTGAGCAAAATTAAGACAAAGATGCTACAGATTTTGTTATGTAAATGATATGCAGGTATCATTAACATGCTCTTTCCCAGGGAGGGAGTCACCATTAGCTGACCGTGGCCCTGTAGGAAGACATTTGTAAATTGTTATGTAAAATCACTCCTGTTCTCATGTGCTGCTGTCAAAGCCTAAAAATCTGAAGCTGTGATTGAAAGCTGTGACAAGCTATAAAGGTCCTCCCCTGTTAAATGGCAGATTCTTTCCACAGTTGAAGGGAGCTTCCTCTCCAGCAAGCAGACACTGTATTACCACAGACACAGCCTCACAGTGTGAGCAGAGCCCATGACCTCATTAAGGGCAGGAGCTGATGGAGACACAGTGTTGGACAAGGGAAGGGAAGATCTTGTAAGGGAAGGGGCCTACAGTACTTGCCATAATCTCTCCTGTAAAAGCTATTAACACCAGTTGGGGACCTAGTTGATCAGAAGCTCTGGGGCTTGGGGAGCTGAATAAATGTTCTTAGGATAGCAGTGCAGGTACATGACAGAGTGAGGATTTCTGACAGTCCTGAATATTAATGCCACAGGAGACTGTTTTACTGTTTCTTCCCAGGATAAACTGCCCCCAAATGGCCTATTTTCTGTTTTTGATGTCTTCCCTGACCACTTAACCAGCATGTATTTTCGGCCATGGAATGTGGGAAGGACTGAGTCTGTGAATAGCTTTACCATGCCTCCCTAGCACCTTTGGCATCCCAGGTACAGTAGCTCCTTTTTGAGGCTCTCCAAAGGGAGGATCTACATAGGAAACACGTCTTGTGCTATCTGTTTTGTTTTCTTCAACACAGTGCCAACTGGAGACATGAGACTGGTGACAGACTACTACTGAGGAATTCTGTGAGGGGCCATCAAAAGTGATCGGCATAGAAATAAAAGTCTAGGGAAAACAGAAGGAGGACCGCTTGGGAGCTGGAGTATGGAGGGGAAGAGAGGAGCAATGAGGTGAAAAATGAATGAAGTACAATGACATATGTGTGGTTTGTATAGAAATGGCCCCTATAGACTCATATATTTGAATGCACAGTCACTAGCAAGTGACACTATTAGGAGGTGTTGCTTTGTTAAAGAAAGTGTGTCATCAGGGGTGGGCTTTGAGGTTGCAGAAGCTCAAGCCAGGCCCTGTATCTGTCTGATACACACACTCTGTCTCTGTCTCTCTTCCTGCTGCTTGCTGATCTAGATGTAGAAATCTCAGCTTCATCTCCAGCAACATGCCTGCCTGCATGCTGCCATGCTTCCCACCCTAACAATAATGGACTAAACCTCTGAACCTGTGAGCCACTGCCCCCCCATTAAATGCTTCCCTTTATAAGAATTGCTGTGATCATGGTGTCTCTTCAGACCGACAGAAACCACAACTGAGATGACACACATGTTCAAAGCCATCGTAACAAAACTTGCTTAGTATGCTAGCTAAAAACTAATAATAATAAATTGGGGTTCCTGCAAAGGCAGAGAAGCCTTTCTAAGATGACGGATGATGTCTGACAACTTCCTGGTTGTCAATTCCACCTGCCTATGACAGGCGGCAGGATTAATTCCTTAAGCTGAGTCAATAAGAAATTATTCATTTACTCAAATATTTACCGACTGACTACCACATAAACAAGATAAAAAAAAGTCCCTGTCTCCTTAAGTTTATAATCTACTGGGATAGATAGGAAGATAAATGGAAGGGCAGAGAGTCAGACAGACAGAGAAACCGAAAGCTGTAAGCATAAAAAAGAGGTTACTTTCCACAGTATGGTGTGGCATGCTTTCTCAAGTGTCATTGACAGTGGCGCTGTAGGAGATGGAGCTGACCGCTCAGAGGCAGTATGCTGGCTAGCTTTTGAGAAAATGTCTCCCTAAGATCTGGCTGTAAGTAGGCCTGTAGAGCATTTTTTTAAAATTAGTGATTGATAGAGGAGGGAGGGCCCAGCCCAATGTGGGTAGTGCCACCCATGAGCTGGTGGTCCTGAGTTCTTTAAGAAAGCAGGCTGAGCAAGCCGTGAGGAGCAAGACAGTAAGCAGCTCCTTCTGGGACCTCTGTCTCAGCTCCTGCCTCCAGGTTCCCGCCCACTTTGAGTTCCTGCCTTGGCTTCCCTCAATAGACTGTGACTTATTATATATTAAACCCAAAGTTCTCTGTGTTTACATAAAAAGCACAATTAAAGGCTTTAGCTCAAATAATCATAAACAGGTTTTCTACCTGTACAAGTCCTTCAGCAGAACATATGTGTGGGGGCATGAGTGTGCACATGCATTCACACACATGGGATCATTCTTGTAGGGGCTGTCCTAAATGCAGGGAGAGAGGTAGTACCGTTATCCCCATTATAACAAATGCCAGTGGCTCCCCGCCTAATCATTATGACAACTAAAAGCAATCGTGTACATTTCCAAAATCACCCAACCCAATGGAAAACATTAGCTTACCCCCTGGATTATGCTTATTAAATATTTATTTATGTTGCTTGATGACCTTTAATCATGAGACCTCAAAATTTTTTCTTTGAAAGCATTTCCCATGTGAATATACTGTGTACAAATTCTTAGAATTCCTAGGAAAGCTACAACATATTGAACTGATATACAGAGAACTTTCCCCATAACTAAAATGCACATGGGGAATGGGAGTGTTAGAAAGAGGCTATGATCACTTCCACACTGAACTCTGCTAGAGTAAGCTCAACTTGGCAAGAGAAAATGTTCTGCCATCTGTTCCCAGCACAGAGAAAAACACTTCTGGAGCCCACATGACTGTGTATTTTCCCCATCACCTCCAGAGAGTAAATTAAAAAAACAAAAAACAAAACAAAAGGAAGAGTAGTACTGTTTACAGCCTGATCTTTGCATTTGCTCCTGTGGTGACGCAAACGGACAATGCTGTCCTGAGCTCAGCCCTTGGAAGGCATTTCAGATGTGCAATGACTGGCCCTTTGGTGCCTGTGCTCAGTGCAGCTGCAGGAAGGGGCTGACATCCATTAATGGGAGTTCAAGCTGATGGGGCAACACAGACAGGTTCAACAATAGGGCTGTGACAGTGGCCTCTTCATTTCCACCGTACACACAGTAACAGTGTGGATGGGTGATCTGTCCCGGGTCCACATCTCCATCTGTTGATCTTCAATTCTAGCTGCACATGTGAACCTCATGAAAAGGTTTCTCAGGTGACTTGGACATTGATACTGTTTGGTTTGTAATTTTGGGTGTTGTTTTTACTCCCCCAGTGGTTATAATATAGTAAAGATTGTTACCTTAACCCCAAGTTCTAATTCCAATTGCTAGGTATCAGCTGATATGTTAGGCCAAAAAAAATTTTTTTTAAGAGCAGGCAAGACTCCACACTTTATAAATGACCACATAGGAATGACATTTGTTTTCGTTTCTCTTCCTGCTAAGTTGGTCTTATTGAATGCATTGTTGTTACCTGAATACGTACAACCTGGCAAATGCAAGAGAAGCAGCATGAACTTACTTCAAAAGATTTACAAGGTTTTTGGGTTTATAAAAACCTGGTAAGAGACTAGAGAAACGTCTCTGTAATGAAGAGAATTTCTGCCTTTGCAGGGAACCCAGCTTCAATTTCTAACACTTGCATGAAAGCTCAGGACCAGCTGACTCCAGTCTTCTGGTCTGTGGCATGGTAAGCATATGGCACACACAGAAGCATACCAGTCCACATGCAGTCATCCGCATGAAATATAAACAAGTCGCAAGGAAAGCGTAGTCAGTTTCCTGACAAATACAACATGTGAGACGAGATGATGACGGTGGGTGGTTTGAGAATAAAGCTTTAAACGATGAAAACTGAAATAGGATACCACTGGTAGCTCATTGTGTTTCCTTCCCGGCATTCTTTATGTTGATATTAACCAAGAGTGCAGAACCGTCAGCTACAAGGTTCTGGAAGCCATCCATTAGAGCAGAATCTGTTTCTGCAATGCTGCCTGCCACACTGGACATCTAGGTGCACAGGTATAATTCCCCTCAGATCAGAGCAGTGTCAGTTAAAGAAGCAACCTCACCTCTCCAGGGCCACGAGGAAGAGTTCCTTATCTCCCTTCTTGGTAGCTAGAGCACAGGCATATGACCTACACTTTGCCAGTCTGATAGCTATGCCTTATGTACAAGGATAAGAATCTAGTGATGAGATCAGCCTAAGGAAACAGTGGTCAACTGCAAAAAGCATCACTCGGTTCTATAGGTTTCTCCACCCTGGATTTTCAGTATTCTTAACAGCAGCTGAAACAATCTAATAGCCTTCTAGTCAGTCCTTTCCTGATTAAGTGGGCCATTGTTGTATATTCTGGAACTGACAGTCTTGTAGAGATGCAGCATGAGAGTTCATGGTCACCTCTGTCACTGTAGAGAGGGCTGCCCGAAACTGAAGTGAGGTAGGCTGACTTTGAGATACCCCCTTATTTCTGGCTCTCAACCCATTATATGACCTTCACTCTGTCCATGAATGGGACCCATGACTTGTTTGTAAACCAACAGAATAAAGCTTGTCACTTTCATATTTATGGTTCCTAAGCCTTCAGTTTCTACCTCACCAGCAGAATCCTAGACGTAGGAGACTAAAACTTGATTCCAACTGACATCAAGACTTAGCTCAACAACCCACGAAAGGGCAAATTCTTCTAACAGCCCCAAGGACTTGAAAGAAAACCCATCCTGAAACAAGCCTCCAGACGAGACTTCAGGGTGACTGTCACCTTTGTTACAGCCCATGAGACAACCTGAACAGACATATGGATAAGCCACGTCCAGGCACCCGAGCTATAGAAACAGATGTGACAAGTGTGTGCTTCTTAAGTCAGTACACTTGTTGCTTAGCAGCAGGTGACTAACATAGTAGAGCCAAGAGGCAGACACTGGAGTGGAGTTCCAGAGTTGTAGGGACTGCTGGAGCCTGGGAACCATATCATATTGGAAATACCTGGAACCGCACTGGGCACCACTGGCAATTTTAATTACACAGAGCTAATAGTTATCCTATTGTTTAATAAGTTCACGGGGTTTCCTTAAGCTGTGGCCAAAAGAATCCTGGCCAAGAGGAGAAAGATGACATAGGCCATAAAGAATCAGGGAGTCTCAGAGAGGAGTCACTCGCTACACACTGTGTTCACTTCCTATGTGGGCCAAGACTCCAGGGAGACAAAGATGTTGCCATGCCGATGACAAGACATTAAAGCTACTGCATTAATCCCAGGGATTGCACTCTTTAGCTTGACACAGTGCGAACACTCCTGTGTAGGTTGTAGTAAGAGTCATGCTGCATGAATGGGTGAAATGCATATGGAGGAATTCTCCAAACAGTGGCCATGCCAGAGGGCAGATCACAGCTCTTCAATTCAGAACGCCACTTCTATGTCCGTCCTCTTTTCAATAGCTCTTTAAAATCCGCCTTCATTTCCAGAAAGCTGTTGCCAGATGATTTCCAAAGGAGTCCACAACTGATTATGCTGCCAGAAGACCTCCGTATGCTCTGACTGGCCTGAGCTTAATTCATAAGCCAGCACCCATAGGGGACAACACACAGACAGGCGCTAACACGGCAGCAGCATTTTCTGGGTTACCTCTCAACAAGCCACAGCTTGAATACAATTACTGTCCCACTTCAGAGATAAGAAACTAAAATTAGAAAGCTGCTGAGCCAAGGACCCAGGGCTGTGAAAGCCAAAAAGTAGGTGTGGCACTCAGCACAGAGACACTGAAAGAAATAAATTTATCCAGTAAATCCATGCCTGGAGGCTGAGGGAACACCCTCTGCAGCCTTGACTGGATTTGCAGGTCCCTGAAAAAGTCTGATCTGGATTTACAGTCTACACAAAGGAACAAGGAAGCAACCACAATTACGATGGTCAGGTACAAAGCTATTCATGTAGCGCAAGTCTAACAAGACCATAGTCATGTTTTGAAGCACAAAATACTTCCAGAACATAATCTACTCTGCTGACTTGCATTCTTCAACGTTTCACAAAAAACAAACAAACAAAAGGAATTACTTCTTTTCACTCTTCTTTGATAGGATGGCTTTAGTCAGGGTCACTACTTTCTGAAAACATTGCCTTTTCCACACACATACCTAGTTCTGGCTTTTCACTGTTGGGTCTTGGCTGAACCTTATAGACAATTGTATGCAAAAGATCTAAGAAATCCAGATGGAAAGAGGGCTAGGGCTGGTTACTGAAACTGTGAGCTCCCAGAAGGCCCTTGGACTATGTGGAGTATGTAAAGAACTCAACAGCCCAGCAGTTCCTACCAGTAGCTTGAGGTCCATGTTAGCAAGAGCTGGGTGACACGGCGTGCCACTGCACCTACCGTATGCTAAACAGTACATGATTGGGTGCTCCAGGCACGTGATGGCAGCCACACGCACTGTGCTCTGAGAGACCCTGGGAAGGGATTTACAGAATTTGCTGATTTTTTGCAGTTAGTTTCTTAGGGCAAACCTTTAAAGTTACCACAGCAATGCTCAAAGTTTTCAAGGTATTGTTTGAAGACAAGTATGTTCCACTGAACTCTAACTACCAACTTTCTGTGGGTTTCAGTCACTTCCCAAGCCTTATAAATACATATGGAACATTCTGTTAGGAGAGCCTTTTGACTCCTTGGAGATATGCATATCACAGAGGCCCAGTCACTCCTGAGCATGAGCGCTCCCATTCTTATCAACAGAAAACACCCACAAGTCATGAACAGGATACTCTTAGACAAAAGGTTTGGCCAGAAAAACCATAGTTCTTTGCTACTCTTTGGCAGGAGGGAGGAATGTGCCGTATTACACTTTCCACTTAGTGAGTTTTCACAGGGTGGAAAAAAAGGGTTTTTTTTTGTTTTTGTTTTTGTTTTTGTCACATCTTAAAAAAAGAAATGGGACAGGAAGAATAAGAGAAGGGTGACTAATGAGCCAATGATAAAAGTGGCTAAAACTCACCATGACCTGCGATTGCTGCTTTTCCACTGCTGTTCAGCTCTTGAACACGAGAGTGACTTTTGATGAACTCTTCAGGCAGAGCACAGCCATTAAGGGCTAGCTGGCAAGCACTGAGCAATCTACTTCTCACTCCAAGTCAACTGTCTTCTGTCTCCTCTGTCTGTACTTCTGAAGCACTCAGAGGAAGCAGAAAGAGGCAGCCACCACACGCCAGCCATCATCTCAGACGAAGCAGACAAGACCTGCTGTCAGGAGCCTAGCTCTCCATTTGCAACATGCAGCATCTATTGGAATGACTGTTCTGCAATTGTTTAAGAGAAAGACTAAGCCAGCAACAACCAAAGTTTATCTACTCCACACTGATTACTAGGACAGGATGGATGGGAGAGATTCGGAGCAATTCATGGTGCCTTCTTGTATATGCAACACAAAAGAGAACTGCAAGTTTGTAAAGTCATTTTCTGCTGCCTGGATGGTGCTGAATTATTTAAAACTCATTTGAAACACGCACACACACACTTTTGACAGTTTTTAAAATACCGTTTGACAACAGCATCTTCAGCATCTATAAAAGCATATGTGGCAAGAAAGCAGATTATGTGCACATTGTCTTTCATTAGCAGGTCTGGGTTATTTTTACCCGAGGTGCATTGCACCTTACCATGGTGCTTTAGAGAAACGGGGGCTGAGAAGCCTCTGCCTGAGTTCAGATTACTCAGTATGTATTAATACCATCTTCTCAGTAAGAGGGACTGGTTCATCAGAGTCGTCAAGTTAACCCTCCTGGGCAAGGCTCCCAGGAAAGGTACAGAAGAACTATGAACTCCCAACCAACTGACACCAGGACTGAGTGCTCTCTGCGTGAGAACTCACTGAATAAAACCCAAAATGTAACTTCAAAGGAGTCTGAGGATCTGGTTGAAAAACAGCAATTATAACACATCAGGGGCACACAAAAAGTTCTGAAAAATTATATTCCACTCTTTGAATCATGAGAACTCAATGAGATTTCTTCCTTATATGAAAAAGTCATGCTTGAGTATTTGCCTAAGTGTTTTCAAACAGGGTGAGCTGTCTTAAAGCAGCAAACTCCATTCTCTCACAAAAATATACTCTCTAAGATAATCTGATCTCCTCTCTGTCTAGGGTGATATATTGGTTTTCAAAACCACTTACTGAAGTTTTCTACTTTTTTTTTCTTTTTAAGACTTTTTATTTTACTTTTTGTGTATGAATGTTTTGTATGCACCAATAAGTATGCACCATGTCCATGCCTGGTGCCTGTGGAGGTCAGAAGAGGGTGTTGGATCCCCTGGAATTGGTGATACATACAGATGATTACGAGTCACCATGTGCGTGCTAGTAACTGAACTAGGGTCTGGTCTTCTGTAAGAGCAACAAGCGCTTTTAACCACCAAGCCATCTCTCCTGACTAATCTTCCTTCCTTCCTTCCTTCCTTCCTTCCTTCCTTCCTTCCTTCCTTCCTTCCTTTCTTTTTTTTTTTAGGTTTTTTGAGAGAAGGTTTCTCTGTGTAGCCCTCGCTGTCCTGAACTCACACTGTAGACGAGGCTGTACAGAGATCTCCTTCTTCTGTCTCTGCATGCTGTGGTTAAAGGTTTGCACCACCACTGCCTGGCAATTGATCTTTCAAAAGTGTAAATTCTTCATGTATCAATTCTATCATATTTGGCTCTTATTTTATTAAATTTTGCCTTTCCCTGCATTTTGGCCAATTGTCGTTTTCTGTTTGCCTCTGTCTGTTGCAAAGAGAATCTCCTTTCAAGAGTGACAAGAACTACACTTATAGGTATAAGGATAACTTTAGAATGCAGTTAAGGATTAAGCTGGTCTAGTAAAGTGGTGAAAGTAGGTTCTCCTCTTAGATCCAGGATCTCACTAACCCCTGGTAGTTGGCTAGATTTCTAGTACCAAGTATGATTTCTTTCCTGTTGAGCAATTAAGTCTCTTCATACAGTTGTTAGTTATTGCCAAGATATAAGTGCCACTCATATCTTGGGACAGGCTTTCTGGTCAGAACTAGCTCATAATCTTCCAACTCCTGTGTCTAAAGTATGTGGTGTGGTATGTTTACCAGTTTGGCTACCCTTTAACCAGAGGCAACAATAAGAGTCTATATTGTCTTGGGAGTCTCTTAAACTACCTGACTAAAACACAAAAGGTTTTCCCCTTTCATTTCCCAATACCAAGTCATATACATACCAGCAACACTAAATGGACTCAGCAGGTTGTATTTATTTAATTCATATATATATATATATATATATATATATATATATATATATATATATA
>NW_026593286.1:10119985-10164386 GCF_907164565.1 Psammomys obesus
TATATATATATATATATATATATATATATATATATATATATATATATGAATATATATATTATAAAGAAAAAGAGACCATGGATTCTAGAGGGAGGGAGGAATGGCAGATCTGGAAAGAATTGGAGGGAAGAGATATTGGGAGAGGTTGGAGGGAGGATAGGTGAAGGGGACGTTCATGTAATCATATTTTAACTATAAATGTGAAAAAAATTTAAAAATGCTTTTCTCATACTCAACCCCATTTTCCTCTCATCTCTTATTTTTCCCCTATTTGAATTTCTTTATGGTTTAGTTAGTTACCTTAAAATGTTTCTTGCTATATAATAAAATGTGCTTATTTACTGTCATGGCCACAGATTTCAATACAACAGGTTCTCACTAGCCATTTGTAATGTCTCTTAATTTCTTTTTACACACAGACCTAAGATTCCAAGTGATTCAGTGTTTGTAGTACTTTGTGTTCATATCAAGCATGATCAAGTCGCGGCGGTTGCCCTGAGAGCAGAGAACATGACCTACAACCTTCTGCCTTTCACCCATGACTGAGGCTGCCTCTGAGGTCTCACCAGCTAAGTGGAGGCAGCTGTTTCCCACCCAGGACGAGCATCTCACCTGCCCACCAGCTGAGACATCAACTGCTCCGCTGAGTCCCAGACAGATCCTTTAATTTTCACTGCGTTTAGGATCAGCCCACCTGTGATTTCCTGGCTTGGGTCGCAAATCTGCTTATTTGTACTTTGATTTTCATCCTGCCAGTGGCTGGCTCTCCCCGAACTCTGATTTTATTCAACTAAGAATTATTGTGAAACTATAATGTATCAGCCAGTGTCTGAGGATAAGTGGAGGACAAGACACAAGACAGGTTAGGATTTGTGAGCTGGTGCGACTGTCCGGTTACATTTCAATGGCTTGGCTTTTCCATTATAAATAGCATATTCCCATGAAAAAGAATTTGGTAGGAAAAGACAAAGGTTTAAGAAAAAAAATGGTAAGATATACCCATACTTCACCTAAGTTGACCACTATTAATATTTTGGGGTGTTTTCTCTTTAGCTCTTTGTGCGTGGCTAGTTTTTACCTTAAAGGAAAAACAGCAAAAACTGAGAGTGGCAGCTCAGCAATACAGCCCTTGCTTAGTGTCTGTGAGGCTCAGGGTTCCATCCCAGGATGTGAAACATAAAAATAAAGCCAAGACCGTGCTGTACCCCACTTTCCCGCTTATTTGGCCATGAGTATTTCCCAAATCCATTAAACTAATCTCTAACAACAGTTTAATAGCTGCATAATATTCTATTCCATAACAATTACTGATTTATTTACCTGCAACTGGACATTTAAGTGGCTCCCCACAGTCCATGTCAATACACTGACGGATAGCAATCATCTCCTCTGTTTGTTTTTCGTATTTATAGTTTATTTGTAGTTTCTACAGATTCTCAGAAATCAGGGAACATAAGCCTTTTTCCTGGTCTGGACACTAGCCATCTATGTCCCCGGTGGACACTAGCCATCTATGTCCCCGGTAGAATGCTTGCCCCAGGGTGCGTCTGGCCATTCATATCAACGGCCAGCCCACCACAGCCTCAGTAATACTGATGGCTTCTAAAAAAAACCCTATTAACTTAGCGAGGAAACAGCCTCGCTGCCTTAACTTCTCATTACTTAACCAATCAATCTCTATGCACTTAGTATGCACTGACTCACCTCTGTGAACAGCCTTTGCCAAGCTGTCTGTCGGGATTTCTCCTGAAGCTCATGTTGCTCATTATGAAAAGGGAGTCATTTCCTTTCCTTCATTTCTAGTGTTTTATTCTTTCATTTTGGTTTATAATGAATTTGGACCTAAAAAAAAAAAAATCTGTTCCTTTTGTCTACATCTACTACTGTGCTTGTTGCTTTTAAGCAGAGAAATGTAAATCCCAGCCTGGCACCAGGAGACACTTCATAATCCCAGGGATGGTGGAGGATGGTGAGTTGGAGACCAACCTCCAGGCCAGAGCTCCATCTCAAAACTGAAAAGGGCGACGTCCTTCACATATTCTTAGGCATCTTCAGATAGTTCTTATCAGAGTTTTTAAACATCAAACGTCCATGAGATGAAGCTATGGCTTTATACAAACAGCAAAGCATCAACTGCCACCACAACAAAACAATCCATAATTAAGCAGCATTCTTATTAGTCCAATGATGCCTAATGTCACTCTCATTAGGTGTTCATGGCCCTGTTACATTCTAAAAAGTTGTGTGTCTTAGAATCAAGGAATTGCTAAAATATGAACTATAGCAGTGACATATACTATTAAAAATACTACCTGTTATTTATTTAACCTGTGTACTATAAATGGCTACAACATTAAAATGTTCTTGAATTCAGAAGGGAACAATGTCCGTTTAAAAAGAGATAAACGAGAATCAAATTATTTTCTCTCATAGAAGCTAATGAGAGTTCAACTTTAAATGGAAGGAGCGTCCATGGAGGCTGCGGCCTGTCCTCAGCTGTTATCTCAGAATAATTGATGGACTAATGATCTCAATTCATAGTGCCCACTGTCTTCACTTTGCATAATGCGAACCAAATCTGAATATAAATGACAAACAGTCCTGTTGCCTGCTTAGTGACCACAACCTTTAACTAAAAATCACTTAAAACTGCGGAAGAAGAATTTAGCAAGTATAAGAAACTCTATTTTGAAATATTCCTCCTCATACAGAAATGGAAATTAAGTAAAAATATCAGGAAGGCCTGGGCTGTGATTTATCATTTTATTATTTGAGAGTGAATATTTAATTACGAAACACTTATCACCAACAGTGTCTCCTGAAAGAAATTCCACAAAAGCCAAAGCTTATATCATAAGTGGGTCAAAGGGGGGGAAATGAACTTAACATTTGAATGAATAATAACATTCATTATTTTTTCAGTGAAAAAAAAATGTTACTATGAAAATTTCAAATCAATGTAATAACTCCATCTGTAGTTAAAGTTCCTGTTTACAAACCAATCTGCTTTATGTGGCCACACTCCAATGGATGGCCTCACGTGGGTAAGTGAGTGGCACAAGTTGGACTCGCTGGGTTATTTAAAATAAGGCCACAAAGTTGGGAGGAGGTGGACCAGATGGAGGGGTGAGAGGTGAATGTGATCACAATACATCGTATGCATGTATGAAATTCTCAACAAATTAACAAAATGTTAAATAAGTCAGCCATCACATGTAGAAACACATTACAAGGGATGCCCCATTTTATCTGGGGCAGGTATCACCTGCTGAACTGGGAAATGTGACTTTTTTTTTAGTTTTCAAATGATTGGTCTTTTTAAAATAATTGGCAATCACCGTGACCTATGACAGACAACAGAGGACACTGAAGCCTCCCACTTGTCACCAAGTCACCAAAAAGACTCCTTAACAAGCATGTTTAGTTGGGTGTAGACTGAGTAGGTGTTATCACCCATACAGCAACAATCAGATCACAGCATGATGACCCATTAGTTCCAACCTCCATAGTGAATGCTGTTCCAGACAACCCTGTGTTCAACCAGAGAGATAGCTGCTCTGTGATTCTACCCAGTGCTTCCTGTTATTCTGGCTGACTGGGGAGAGCAGCCCCTCAAGAGAACCTAACTTATTTATGGATAGAAGCAATCTTCCTTACATATTTACATGGCTCACATGGTTTGGAAATTTTTCATATGTGTATTTCTACCTCTGTAACAGATTTTTTTAAAATTGGCACCACTGCAGGCCTGTCCAATTACATAGGGCAACATGGACTCCTGTTACTAATTTAAAATTTGCTAAGAAGTCATGTGATGTGGCTGACAGAACATGGCCTTTGAATCACACACAGACAAATGAAGATCATGCTCATACACAGATACTCAGAAGTGATATTTTCCAAGCTTTCATTACAAAATAAGGAAAACTGCCATCCGTCACAGGCAACAGGAGCCACTGTGGACCAGCTGTGTCTTTGCCAAAGTAATACAATGAAATCCTGCTGCCCAATGGGAGATGTCTAAAGATAAGGCCCTTGAGAGATAATTATGTTTAGGGAGGGTGTGGCCTTGAGAATGGGATGAGTATAAGAAGAGGTACCTTCTATCTTCCCCTTCTTTCATGAGATTCCCTGCCCAAGGTTTGGCTAGGAATCTTAGCATCTGCTTTAACAGCCTGATGGGTAGAGTCTTTCAGAGGCCCTCTGTGGTATGCTCCTGTCCTGTTCCCTATTTTCTCCATCTTTCGAGGTCTATCCCGTTTGCTTTTCTGAATGAGGATTGATGCATCTTACCCAGGGTCCTCCTTCTTGGGAAGAGTACAGGGAATCTTATGAAAGAAGGGGAAGATAGAAATACCTGGAGGGGACTGGAGTGCCACAAGGAGAGCAACAAAACCCAAAAATCTGGGCACAGAGGTCTTTTCTGATACTGATACTCCAACCAAGGACCATGCATGGAGATAACCTAGAACCCCTGCACAGATGTAGCCCAGCTTGGTCTCCAAGTGGAATCCCTAGTAAGGGGAACAGGGGCTGCCTCTAAAATGAACTCAATGACTGGCTCTTTGATCACCTCCCCCTGAGGTGGGGCAGCCTTACCAGGCCACAGAGGAAGACAATGCAGACAGTCCTGATGGAACATGATAGGCTAGGGTAAGATGGAAGGGGAAGAGGACCTCCCCTATCAGTGGACTGGGGAAAGGGCAAGGGAGGAGAAAAAGGACAGTGGTGGGATTCAGAGGAGATGGGGGAGGGACTACAGCTGGGATACAAAGTGAATAAATTGTAATAAATAAAAAGTATTTTAAAAAAAAGAAGTGGTATTATAGAGTTTGCTAATGTCTATATCCCTGTGTCTGTCCTTTCTCCTCACTCCTTCTCTTCCTTTCTCACCCGCCCTTCCTCCCCATCCATTCTCCATCTTTGTTCCTCTCCCTTCTCCTCGTCACATGAGAACTAAGGACACACTAAGAAGGTAGCCAGCAAGACATGTCTAACTAGGAACTGTTTTCTAGCACCTTGTTCTCAGATTTCTCAACTATAAGAAACAGATTTCTACTGTTTAAACCAGACTGTCCATGATATATTGCGACAGTCAGAGCTGACTTCACTGACTGAAGTCTAGACCTGAGTTCACTATGAAGTGAACAGCAGCTCACCATTTCAAGCTAACGTACCTGTTAGAGTTTACATATGAAGCGTCACCCCAAAGGCTCATGAGTGAAGGTCTTCGTATCCAGATGGTGCTACTATCTGGGGGGATTTTAGAAACTTTAGGAAGTGGGGATTAGCTGGAAGAAGTGGGTCTCCAGGGGTGTGTTCTTAAAACTGTGTCTTGCCTTGTCCCAACCCCCACTTCTTGTTACCATGAAGTGAGAAGCCACTGCCAAAAGTACCTGCTGCCATGGTGTTCAGCTTGACATGGCCAAGCTCAAGCAAGTACCAGAGACTGAGACCACATGAGTACAAACAAATCCTTCTTCAAATTGTTTGTTGAGTTTTTCTCACTGCAACAGTAAAGCCAACACAATAACATAGTACTATAAAATGTTGATTATAGGGCAGAACTGAGTGTGTGGAACGTTGGACCTTATTTGTTTTTGGTACATTTTTGCAATTTTTTTGTTAGCTTAAAACCCTCTTAAAACAGATCAGATTTAAAAAAAATACTTAAGTAGATCTATGTCTTTAATTTCTACCTCAAACAAAGTTAGACCTTTATTTTCAGATTTCCTGGGGCTGGTGAGATGGCTCAGTGGTTAAAAGCATTGGCTGCTCTTCCAGAGGACCTGAATTCAGTTCCCAGCACCAACATGGTAGCTTACGACTGTCTGTATCTCTAGCTCTAGAGGACCCATGACCCTCTTCTGGCTTCCATAGGCATTGCATACATGGTATATACATACACACAAACACACACACACATACACACACACACACAGAGAAATAAATAAAAACAACAAAAACTTCACATTTTCTGTTTGGTTAATCAGTAAAGGTACCCTCTGTCAAACTTGACCATCTGACCTTGACTCCTGGGGACCACATAGTGGAGGGAGAGAAGTGGCTTTTAAGGGATATCCTCTGACCTACACACATGAAATGTAAAACATAAAGAAAGGCATTTTGGTTCTTCTCATCACCCATTAACATTCACAATCATAACCCTTCAAACCCATTTAAAAGGATGCAGACAAGACCAATTAAAGAAGAAGGGAATATCATTCCGGGAAACTACAGAAGTATTCACATTTGATGCCCAGACTAGCAAATATGACTGACAAACACTGTCACGTGTATTTTGCATCGGGTGGTAATACCAGTCAGTAAAACAGGTGAATAGGAAAACAAATTGAAAAAGCTCAGTAGAAAACATTACATAGCGATTAAATCAGAGGCTTCCAGAGTTCTGTGCTTAAGCTAAATGTAGAAAACATCACTGTATGCTGGGGTCAGGCGTAAGCTATAGCTGTAGGACGGGCTTTTTTTTTCCCCTGGATGGAAAATGACGGGTACATGTTAAACGTACATGTACATTTAATTTTTCTGCAGTGAGTATATTAATCTTTCCATTAGGACATGGAAAACCAGGCACCTCTTCTTTTTGTTATTGGTTCATTTGCAGCTTATTTACAATAAACAACATGTGTGTGCTCATGCACATGTGTGTACATGCGTGTGAGCAGCCACTGGCATAGGCTCCTGCTGTCATGATGCTCGTCTTCACATGTGTGTGCACTTGCTTGTGTTGGTGAGTGTGCGTGCATGGGGAGGCTGGAGTCAGCGTCAGGCGTCCTCCATCCCTCACCACCGTAAGTTTGGAACAGGGTATCTCACAGAGCCTAGAGCTTGAACACTCAGCTGGGGTGGCTATCCAGCAAGTTCCAGGCACCCTTCTATTTCTGCCTCCCCAGAGCTGGGCTTACAGACATGCACGACGAACACCGTGTTTTTTTCTTCCCTCAATCACTGTTGCGGGTACAACGTGTGTGTGTAAATGTACGCATTTCCATGGCAACTCACGCCATGGTTGGTGAACACGTCGGAGACAGAGGCCAACTTTCCAGAGTTGCTTTTGCGGCAGGTTTCCTCTTATTTCTACCACACTAAGTACTTCAGGCTAGCTGACTAGTGATTTTCTTGTCTCTTCTGTGTCTGCCTCCCACCTCCCTGTAGGTCTGCAGGTTCACAGATGAGCACTACCATAGCCGACTTTTTACGTGGCCTCTAGGGATTGAACTCCAGTGACGAGCTTTGAGTAGCAAGTGCCTTTGCCCACTGATCCATCTCAGTGACTCTAAGTGTCCAGGTTTTTGCTTAGGCGTCATGGATCCAAATCCATGTTGTCATGCTTACAGGGCAAGAACCTTACAGACTAAGCCATTCCTCCAGGGACAAGTGATTTTTTTAAAGGAAAGCTTATACCACATCTCAGGAAACAGTCGGTAAAGGCAGCATAGTAGTCAGGTTCAACTGTCTTCTCTGGGTGGAGCATACCAGACTCCTACAGTGCTGGGGGAATAGGTAGATTAGAGCCCAGCTCTTCAGGCCTGGGCTGGACTGTCTCTCTTTCCTCAGGTTTGGACTCCGTGGACAGGGAGATGGTTTATATACCACCTTTCCTTTGGTGAGTTCCAACTGTAGCAGGAGAGGAAATATCCTGCTTCAGTATTTCTGTCTCATTGTATAAAGTCCATCTCAAGGAGGTCTTGGTTTGGAGTGAAATACTGCTCCCACATGGAGCTCTAACTAGAACCTCTCCTGGAAGGCAGGTGGTTTTACCTGCCTTTATGGGAGCACATAAGACAAAAATCATGAAATACATAAACAGACATCCAAGGAATACAGAAAAACAAAACAAAACAAACAAACAAACAAACAAAAAACCAATTCACTCCACAAATATCTCAGTTCTGCAGTGCTGATTTGAACAAAACTCTAACAGGCTGAGAAAACAATTTGCATGAAATGAAGCAGGATGATCATCATTCTACATACATTTGCTGTCTGAACTCATTAGAATAATGCCACAGCGGGGCTGGCAAGGGGGATGATTCACTGGGTAAAGGGCTTGTTTTGCAAGCAAGAAAATCTGAGTTTCAATCTCCAGGATCCATGGAAAATGCCAGGTGGGTGGCACATGGCTGCAATTCAGCAGTGGGAGGTAAAGTCAGGAGGGTCCAGAGGAACCTAGCTAAATCAGTGGGCTCCAGGCTTCGTAAAAAAATTAAAAGGTAAAAAGGGTATAAATGACGGAGAGAGACATCTGATAAAAATCTCTGGTCTCCACATAATAAAAGAAAAAAGGAAGAAAGAAAAATGTAATAGACTCAGTAAATATAAATATAAAATAAAATATATGATCCTACAATATAAGAAAATTATTATTATTATTATTATTATTTTACAGAAACATACTTATCCTGGACAACAAATACATGCACGCTCCCCCCACCACCACCACACACAAAGGGCACTCTGTGCTAAACCTAACAAAAAGGATGGTACAAATTGAGTAATTTCTTGAAAAATAGTATAAGCCATCCTTGAAGATCCCAAATCCCAGACAGTAGGCCTTGGACCTCTTAAGAAGCTGCATGTATGTTGACCAAACCCCAAGAGAACAAGATGTACTCTGGAGCTTCTAACTGGCAGGCTGTTTTTGCTAGAAATCTTTCTCTGCAAAGCTTGATGGGTTCAAATATGGCTAGATTAGTATGTTTACACCTGTTTGTTTGCTTATGTATAAAACCCCTCATGTATAAAAACAGGACTCTAGAATCGGGGGATTATGTTAACCTTTACACCTCTTTTACTTGCTTTTGATAACCCCGTTTATATTTTTCAAAAGGGGTGAGTTAAAAACTCTGCTTACAACTGAACAACCGCTATGAGTGTTTCCAGTTCAGGTGAAGTGTGGATCACACATTCCACACGCAGACATATCCTGAGAGGTGGCGGTCATTAAGAAACCTTGTGGACAAACAGTCCTTGTAACCACAGCCTGTTCTTCTCATGGCCACCAATATACTGGCAATCAAATGCACTCTTCCATTGTAGACACAGACTCTGACACTATTCATATATTTTCAACCCTAGTGGAAGAAAATAGTGGCTGATTTAAAACAGAACTCAAAACATTTTATGATTGATCACATTAATTTTTCTTTTTTAGATTTAGCTGAGCACCCATACATAAAGCTGAAACCAAAGTCCTCTGAAACAGTATTCAGCCATGCTACCTACATGCATCACTGACTCTGATTCTGACATCTCTTCCTCCTCCCCCTCATCCTCCCTTCCTTCTTTCCCTGCCCACAAGGTCTTATGAAACCCAGGCTGGTTTAGAATTCAACTCAACATCTTTCTTCTCATCTTCTGCCTCCAGTGTGCTGGGAACAGGCCATGTCTGTGAGCTGGCTAGAGTCCTTCAGCAATTTCAGTAGTTACATCTAATTTTACATTCTCCTGCCTCTGTTGCCTGCTATATCAGGTTCCCTGTTCTACTGCCCAGGTTCTGCGTCCCTGGATTTCATTCCATATGAGCTAAGAAACCTTACAGAGGAACTAGTGTTTGAAAGAACATACTTTGGGGAACAAGCTGGCTCTATCTCCAAGGATGTGCTACAGAGTCTTGCAATGCTTCTTGATTGTGGTATTTCTGTTTCCTTTGCAAAGGCAAGCGCACCTGCCTCATCCTGCCTTTTTTTTTTTCTAATATTGAATATACACATCTTCCTCTCCATGTACATACAACTTCCCCTCCGACACATCTTCCCCTCCATAAACATACCCTTCCCCCCATATATGCACACCTTCTTCTCTATCTTAGTTAGAGTTTCCATTGCTATGATAAAACACCATGACCAAAAGGCAAGGGGAGAAAAGAGTTTATTGGGTCTACCTTTCTACACTGTAGTCCCTCATCAAAGGAAGGAAGCTAGGACAGGAACTCAAACAGGCCTGGAACGTGGAGGGCTGCTGCTTACTGGCTTGCTCACACAGCTTTTTTATAGAACCCAGGACCGCCAGCCCAGGGATTGAACCACCCACAATGGACTGGACCCTGCCACACTGAGCACTAGTAAATAGTTACTTTCCGTCAACTGGACACCTGGAAGAGAGAAGCTCAGCTGAGGAATTGCCTGCATCAGACTGCCCTTTGGGTATGTCTATGGGGAATTTTCTTAACTGAAGATTGCTGCGGTGGGGCCCAGCTTGCTCACTGAGGATGGTGCCCCCCCCCCCCCCCCCGGCCAAGTGGGTGCTGGGCTGTGTAAGAAAGCAGACTGACCAAGTCATGGGCAAGAAGCCAGGAAGCGGTTTTCTTTCAAGGTTGCTGCCTCGGGCTGGCTCCCCTCACTGTTCGGCTGTAAACTGTAAGCAAAACAAACTTTTTCCTTTTTGAGTTACTTTTAGTCATATTCTTTATCATCACAGCAAAATAATAATAATAATAATGATAATAAAGAAAAAAATGGTCAAAACAGAAATGAAATATAAGTTCCTTTATGTCAAAACACACTTGACAATGCAGCAAAAACCATTGTAAATGTACCAGTTTCAGTCAAGTTTGAGAGTCATACAAATATACTTTAATGATATGGCAGTTGTCACACCCAAGCAAAACTGTATTCAGGGTATATCACTAGTTATAAGCAGAAATAATCAACAGCATCATGGATTCCCGGTAACAGAATTTCCAAAGAAAGATGAGCATTAAGAGCATTACTTAAGTATTTATTAAGCATTAATTAAGAGCATCACTTAAGTGTTTTAGTTATGTGTCAATTCAGCATTAAGCACTGAGATCAGTGAAGAAATCAAAGTCACCCTGCACCACCACAGTTAAGTGATTGCATTCCCATCAATCAAACAACATGTGACAGTGGTCAGTCAGTGCCCAAGCGAGCTAGGAAAGCATAGGAGACTACAGAGTGTATGTAAAAACAGCCTGACAGAGGCTTTCCCAGACTAGACAATAACCCAATAGTACATAAGGGCTTACCAAAGAGTGTTCTCTGAACTAGTTAATAAAAACCTAAGTTCGAAACGCCCTGATGTCCTCACTCTGGAAATGCCATCCCTCAATTCTTTTCATAGGAGAGAACAACCAATTCTGCAGCACAAACCTGTGTGGGGAACTCAGCAGGGGCCTGGCAGTTAACATCCTGCTCTGTTGGTGGATTTCCACATGTTGACAATAGAAAACCGTTCCTAAATCGCTGTGATTTCTTTCCTCACTCGGTTTTTTATTTTTTTTTCTTTGGATCTAATTTCCTCTCTCCTTCTCCCATCCTTGGAGGAGGATTGACAGAACAGAATAAACCTGATGCTTACAAAATTAACCCTGCTCTTGCCATCAGCTCTCTCTTATTTCCATCAATATTCCTATCAATCCTGGTAGAAGCCTAGATGGGAGGGGCCTACCCTCCCCACCTACCCTGAACTGCACCCCACACACTAGAGCAGGGACACCTCTAGTGTGGCATCTACTAGAGTCCCAGGAAGGGGAAGGGAATGAAGGGACAAGTAAGAAGCTGAGCAGTCATAAATAGTGACATCATGTAAATGAGTTTGAGTACTCGACTCTGGGGTCAAGGGCACACTCTGCATGCCTGTTGGCTGCCTTTTCTGGACACTTTGCTTCAGAACACTCAAGAGTACCCAGGAAATTACAATCTATGGCTCTATGAAGCCCGGGGATGCACCAAATGTTTGCTTTGACAGACTGTTTTTCCCTCCCAGACATAGGGCAGCCCACATAGTTCTAAGAGCAGGCTTTGTTCTGAAGATTCACCATGTTTCCCCAAACATGATTCTACTTGACAACCACCAAAAGGTTCACAGTAGAGAGTACAGAGAGCGCTGGCTTTTCCCATTCTTTTTGTTTTTGTTTTTCCTTCCTATTCTTCCCACCTCTGTTGTATGGCATTAAAAAACAAACAAACAAACAACTATTTCTTTTACTTTTTTGAGATTATAGATCGGTCTTCAAGAAGCACTTGCTTTTTTTGAGTCTCTAGACCAGTGGTCAGCTCAATCTGTATTTGGACACATGCTTAAGTGGACGCTTAGATATTAGACGTTTATTATTCAAAGCAGTCAAATCTTAAAAATCAAAGGACTTATTCTTTCACACATTAAAGGCAGGAAATTTCATTTAATTTCTGAGGTCAGACTATCACATCCCTACACACAGAACAAGGGTATTATGCGAGGAAAGATACACACACACACACACACACACACACACACACACACACACACACGCCTCAGAAATCGCTTCAAGTGAATATAAAAAGCACTGTTTCCCGGTGGTCTCATTTATAGGGCAGAAGTTCAAGCACTGGAGGGGGTGACTGTCATATGAATGTTGAGTACTGCCAGGCACAGACAACAGCCTACTGGGTACACGAAAACCAAAGTAGCATTGAAGAGAGTGGAGGAACTGTGAGTGACAAGAGAGGGGGCTGTTCAGATGAGAGATAGACATAACTAGACCCTTTTGCAAAGAAAACTCTGAAGATTTTGCTGGGCTTTCTTCCTTCAACTGTCACAAATAGCAATACACTTGTAAATGAGTGGTGTTTGGTGTCACGGCTATACCATTTATACACCAGCTGTCAATGATGGAGAATTAGCATTAAAGAAGGATTCAAGTTAGTTAAGTGGCCACACACAGGGAACATTTCCCAAATGGGGCATAGCACCCAACAAGTCACACAAATCAAAACCAAAATAAAAGCTCCAAACTGGACAAAAATTAAATGAATAAATGAAAGAATAAACAAATGAAGTCCTCTTTTTTTTTTTTTTTTTTTTTTTCTTATTCTTGAAATCTCCCCCTGTGTAAACAGTGCCCAGGTCCATACAGGAAAAACAAACAAGCCATATTTCCAGTGTCATATTACAGACTGTGCGAACTGAAGATAGTAGGAGAGCTGGGACATAATTCATCCTCCTTTGTTCAAACAGCAGAGAAAGAACCAAAGCTGGAAAGTTCAGAGTGAAAGGTGGAAATCAGGAGGTGAAATCAATATGAGCCTAGTGTCTCCTGGGAATGATGTATCAACCTTTACATCTCTATGTCTTCATGGATCCAGGAAAAGATTGGATTAGCAGGTCCAAATGGTAGTTCTTAGACCCCTGGGTGTTCTAGAGGGGCCTGTGAGGAGCCTCAGTAACAGTGGAGTGAAGGCAAAGGAACAGAGCGGGGCCCATGGCTGCCTCACGACCACAAATGGTTCAGAGTTCATTTGGTTGTTTTGTTTTTCACACATTGGTTGAGACTGCCTTTTAATCGGTGATCCTCCTGCCTCTGTCTCCTAAATGCTGAGATTATAGCCTGCACCACCACAGCCAGGAGACTTCATCTGTTTACAGTGTAAAATTTTTCTGTTTAAAGAGTTTTATTACCAAGGCAATAACTAGTTTAACATGGCTCCAAAGCATTAGGCCAGTGTGTGTGGTGTGATTTTTTTTTTTTTAATTTTTTTAAATCTTCCCATGGTATCTAAGTGGTTATCCAGAATACTGCTACAGAATCCACCAGTGGCTGGTTAATATTGATCCTCAACTCTATAAACTACAATCTCTTATCCCCAATTACAAAAGAAGAAAGTCACAGTCTT
Organism: Psammomys obesus; assembly: GCF_907164565.1. Taxonomy (NCBI): domain Eukaryota; kingdom Metazoa; phylum Chordata; class Mammalia; order Rodentia; family Muridae; genus Psammomys; species Psammomys obesus. The sequence continues at coordinate 10,133,620 of NW_026593286.1, forward strand.
AATTTACACAGTTGAATAGCTAATGGATTCAACCAGGGAAATGTCTAATATCAAAATCATGAAGCTTAAATCTGTCTTCAGAGTTAAAAAATAAACTTCATTGTAACAAATCAACTTGTTTTGTTTTAGTTTTTGAGACAAGGAATCTCTCTATACTCCAAGTTGGCCTCAGATTCCTAAATGCTGGGGTTACAAGCCAATACCACATAAAAAGATAACTTGTTTCCTTATTATTTCCATGCCTTGTCCACAAGGATCATCAAGTTCCTATGTTTATTCCCTGAGAGTAAGAACTTACCCTGGAGTGCAGAAGTGAATGGCCACCAGCTCTGCCCAACAAGCAAATCTGTTGGGGACAGGAAAGCCCAAAATGTTGACAAAGCCTCCGGGGCAGTAATGGTTGTTAAGAACTTTCAAGGCAAACAAAACTCCTAGAAAAGAAAAGAGAACATCCCAAAATCAACAATTCAAACAAGGAGAGAACCAGCAGGCACCAAAGAAAACTAAGTCAATACGAAAACAATTACTCAATTATTACATCCAACTCAGTCTATAGAGCGATGAGCATGGCAGTCATTACTTTGATGGATCTGACACAGAAATTCTTACTGCCTCCATGGAGGTGACACAGAAGGTGAGAATGGGCCCCCAGGAATGGTACTAAATGCCAGGGAATTGCCCACTTTAAAGCAGCTACTTTTATGTGATCTGAATATGAAAAATGAACAACTACCACCACCAAGTGTTCTGCAGTCTCTATGGAGAAACAGCGAAAGCAGGGTGTGCTTCACAATACACACAGAAGGCTGCATTTTCGGAAAGAAGGAAGGGAGGGAGGGAGGGAGGGATGGAGGGAGGGAAGGAGAAAGAGTGGATGGTGCAAAGTCAGAGAGGAAGGTTCTTTCCGTTTAAGGATCATACTCTCCCGTCCTCAACCCACACTCCACATTCTCACACTTAGGACACCTAACTTAAATCCCAATGGATGGCAATTTCAGTCCCATGAAACATCTGTGAAAACAGAACTTCTGGGGAAAGGTGACGTGCAATGCACATGGTGAAAGCATTAAATCTGGGTTCAAATCCCAGCTCTGCTTCTCAGTAGCTGCGCAGCCTTGAGCCAGCGGCTTCACTTTCCTCATCTACGATGCCAAGAATGAGCCACTCCTTCCGGATCCGCTACATGATCAAAGTAGGAGGAGTGGTGGTGCAGGGCTTTGGTGGCTCCCAAAATACGGGCACACACCATGGTAATAGGACGCTTACATTTTAAAGGCTCATTTTTACTTTACGGTATGTATATGGGTATGTGTCCATGTCCAGGTAAATATATATGACTGCAGGTGCCCAGAGAGGCTGGAAGAGTGGAACCTTATTTTCTGTTATATGACTATTAACAAGAAACAAATACCAAATATGTATTCCTGTAGCCTCTATGGGAAAACCCTGCCAGCAGGATATATGTACTCCAGTGGAGCTGGAGCTACAGGTAACTGTGAGCCGCCTAACAAAGGTGCTGGAAATGAAACTTAGGTCCTCTGGAAGAGCATCTATGTTCTTAACAGTTGAGCCCTTTCTCCATCATGGTTGGATATTTGTTTTAATGAAACTGTTGAGAGGCATACGCAGCAGCATTGTCTAGGTAACCTTGAACCAGCGCACTTCTTCCCCTTTCATACGTATGACTCTTAACCATAACAGTGGGAGATCTGAAGTGCAACATGCTGAGATATATGCATTGCTGGCTAGCCCAGCCTGGGTTCTCTTCTAAACTTGTCCCTCAGGATTTCCTGACCCTTGGGTGTACAGGGGTGAAGGAAGGCTGACATTTAGAGGTGTCATCTGCAAATGTGAAATATACAGTCAGGAGGTCATCTACCCTGGGGAGCCATCTGAGCCTTGGGGCTTTTGTTGCTCCATTTGCTTCGTGTTGCCTGTTGCATACAAGTGGGTTATTTTCCACTGGACTCAGACAAGTTAGTAACCAGTGTACCCTGAGCCTGCTTCATGGGCATACTCATCTTTTGTAAAGGTGCCTGTGACCCACTCCATTCGCTCTACCATGAGGGAGCCAGTTGTATGCTTCCAGTACTACACACCACCTCCTAGAAGGCTATAACCTTAAGTGCCTAAAAATGAAGATGCAGCATAATGCGGAACAGCCTCAATAATGGCTTGTTGTACCCCACTCAGACTGTTCTTCAAGATGCAGGCCCCAGCAGCCATTAACCACTTGGGGTCCTGTCCCCTTATCAACTAGGAAAGAAAACAGCCAACCTTCCTCCTGGTCCTCACACGTTTCCTCAGAAAGTGTCCTCCTTACCTGAGAAACCGACAGCACAGTTCCTTCTGAAGTCAGGCTGATTCATGAGTTCAGCAACGGCGAACTGGAGGAGTAAATACACCACCCCCGTGAGTAGGGAGAATGTAGTGATGACGTAGGCAAACCATCTACTTCCCAGTCTTCTCTCCAGCTTTATTCCTTTCCAGAGCATGGACACCATGTTGAAATACAAATGCCAGTCATCTGCATGGTGCACGGGTGAGAGCAGTAAACGCTGCCAGTCTTTTTGGTGGTAACACTTTTCCACACTGAGGCAGGAATGGTACAGGGACTTCAAAGGATTCAGGAAGAACCAGACATTGACAGCCAAGGTTGCCAGGGTAACGGGTGGAATATTGTTGATCCCAACATGGAACACTTGAGAAAGGAGCATCAGGAGCCCCACGTTGACCCCTCTTGACCTCCGCTGCATGACTGGCTATCAGGAGCCCAGACGGGGAACTGTGGTCAAGGAACGCTGAGAGCTGCACCTGAAACACACAGTGCATGTGAAGTTCATCAACCGGGAACAGGTGTGCTGCTAGGACCGGTGTGGAAGATGAGCACACGCTGGCCCAGCCTACATCGAACCCCAGCAGAGATGCCACCAACTTCTTCCTTCATCTCACATTCTAAAATAAAAATTCTATCCCAGAGCCGAGTGGACTTAAGGATGGGCACACTTTCCCTGACCATTATGGCCATAAACTTGTAATATGTCTTTCTTAGAAAAAAAAAAAAATTAAAAAGCAAGCCTGGCAACCTAAGTTTCATCCTTAAGGTAGAAGGAGAGAACCAACTCCCCAAAGTTGTTCTGACTTTCACAGATGTACTGTGATATGCTGATCACAATACACTCATTATATACACACAATAAATAATAATAATAGAAAAACAAGGGCTGGGAGAAGACTCGGGGCGTAAAGCTTGCCATGTAAACATGAGAACCTGAATCCAATTATCCAAAGTGTGTACCAAGCTGAGCATGGTTGCCTGCATCTGGAATCCAGGGCTCCTATGATCAATCTGGATATAGAGATAGGACAATCTCAGCTAGCCTGGTGTCCACAGCAGTGAAGAACAAAACAACAGGCCCTGCCTCAACCTAAGTGGGAAGTGAGAACCAACATGTGAGGCTGCCCTCTAACTGCCACATGTATACAATGGCACATGTGTGCCAGCACTCACACATGCTAATCATACACACACATTATATACAGGTACGCATACACACCTCATACACACCTAAGCAGGGATCATAGACACATAAAAAAAGATAAAAATGACAACTTGGACTATGACAGTAAACCTACAAAGACAGTATGCAAATGATAAGTAATTTTGATCAAATCCTTGCCGATTTTCTTTATCTCTTCTATTTTAGCAGAAACACTCAAAATGTCAAAAAGTAGGTTTTAAGATTTTGTGAGCACATTATGGCCTAACCCAATTTTCGTACTACCAGGTGTCTGTTCCCCAGATTCTTTATTTGTCGTAAGCTTTTTAAAACTTGTCTATGTGCCAAATCCTACATTGAAAAATGTGGTCCTTGTCTCTAAGCCCCCTTGTCACCAGGAAGTCAGCTAACCACTGCCTCGGGATGTCGTAAGCACCGAGAAGTAACCCAAGAATATAGGCACGCAATAGTGCCGCAGGTGGTGGCAGACAGAGCCTACTGTCTTGAGTTCATTTGAGTTAGTGACAATGAAGAGTTCTGCGAGGCAGTGGTGGTCCTCCCCACCCTGTGGGCTGGCATTGTGACACGCTTCCAGATGAAAGTAAGCAGAGAGGCAGATAATACAAGAGACACAAGCATAGACCCAAGATGCACTGCAAGCTTCCGTTTCCTGGGTAAAGTCTGGGCTAGTCGACATAGGCTCTGGTCCTCTGACGGTCCCTGCCACTGGTGGCTAACTTTCAGGTGCAAAGCAGTCTAGGTGACCCTCCTACTTGGAATCACAGAGAGGTAGGTTCTGTAGCGGTTGTTAAGCAGCAAGCACTAACCAAGATAGACAGTATTGACTTTGAAGAGGGACTGGTTCCTACTCAGAAGCAGCTAGTGAGGAGAGGGGGTGGGGCAGGCAGTGACAGGCTTAAAAGAGTCCATATAAAGGATCAGGTGTCTGAAAGAACAGAAGTGAGGGACAGGGAGTCAGGTATAGATACAGGAAAAACAGGCAAGGAAGGTGACAGATGTTCAGAAAATGTGCTCATTCACTGATGTGTGTTTTCTCCTGGTGATTTCTCACCTCCCAACTCGAGTCAGCAGTAACTGAGCATACTAGACAATGCATGGGCTTCACGGAAAATGATGAAATTATATTTTAATTTAAAAAAAATTAAAATTATTGAAAAAAAACTAATTTGAAAGCGTCTACTTAGGAGTTGCATAAGTGAGACCACTGCTTAAAGCTGCCAGACCTCAGTATCTTCACACTTACCTGGAATAACTCCCAGGACCGCTAAACTGTTCTGGGAGCAAAGGAAGTACTGGAAAATTGCTAGTATTTTCATTTCAGTAGAGTCAGATCATTGAAATCAATTGTGCAAAAAGGAAAAAAAAAAGTTTAAATGTTCTCTGAATCCCCATGATAGATTTCTTCCAGTTTTTTTAAATTCTTTTATATATTAAATAATGAATTTTAGTCGTTTTCACCCCATCCTCTTCCCTCTCCCACTGGTACCCTTCTAAACAAGCCCCCACCACCACCACCACAAACTTTCATATTTTCTTTTTGCTAATTTAGAATAAGTTGCTGGAGTGTGGGAGGAAAGTTATTGAGTGGAGCAAGGGCCACTTCTCTAAGGCTATACCACTTAGGAAAGTGATGTCCCTCCCCTCATAAGCTTTCATAGCTGATTCTCCTTTGAGGAAGGGTATGGCTTCACTGGTGCTTCCTTCATCTATGATTAAGTATTGATGGGTTTAATCTTGTGCTAGTCTTATGTAGGTAACCATGGCTGTAGTATGTTCATGAGTACAATGGCTATGTCACGTCCCGAAGACATATTTTTACTCCACATCTCCCTCCCCATTCTCACAGTTCTTACATTCTTTTTGCCCCCTCTTCAGAGATGTTCCCTGAGCTTCTGAGGGTGTATTATGGTGGTTTGAGTGAGAATGGGTCCCATTGGCTCTTACAAATATCAAGTTTTACTGGTACTGGTACTGGAATACTTGGTGCTAGAACTGTTTGGGAAGGACTAGGAGTGTGGCCTTGCTGAAGGAAGTGTGTCACATTGGGCTGCCTTTGAGCTTTCAAAAGAATCTTGCCATTTTCAGTTTGTTCTCAGCCTCCTGCTTTTGTGAGCTCTCATCTATTCCCACCACCATGCCTTCCTCTGCCATCATGGACTCTAACCCAGGAGAACCGTGAGCCTAATTAAATGCTGTCTTGGCATAAGTTGCCTTGGAAATAACTAATACAGTTATTAAAGTTGTCCAAGTTGGGATTAGAACACTCCACCATCACTTATTCTCAGCTCTTTTCTGCATTAACAATGCCTCATGCAATAAGAAGCTTATCTGAGGAATGTTTGCTGACTAGTTTTACATCAACTTGACACAAGGAACAGTCATCTAAAAGGAAGGAGCCTCAATAAAGAAAGTGTCTCAATGAGTTCAGGCTGTTCCCAAGACTATAGGGCATTTTCTTAATGAGTGATGATGGGGAGATTACAGCTCCTTGTGGGTGATGTCACCACTGGGCTGGGGTCCTGGGTTCTATAAGAAACCAGGCTGAACAAGCCATGAGAAGCAAGTCAGTAAGCAGCACTCCTCCATGGCCTCTGCATTAGCTCCTGCCTCTATGTTCCTGCCCTGTTTGAATTCCTATCCTGGCTTCCCTCAATGACAGACTACAATGTGAAAATGTAAGCCAAATCAACCTTTTTCTCCAACTTGATTTTGGTGATGATGTTTCATTGCAACAACAGAAATCCTGACTAAGACAAGTTGGTGCCACAATTGTGGGATATTGCTGTGACAGACATATGTTGGTTTGGGGAGGATTGTGGAAATACCTTGGAACTTGAGGCTAGAAGAGCTATTGAGTGTTGAGAACTCGGGGAGTTGCTCTGTAGGAGCTTGGGAGATGAGCATGTTAAGAGTGGTGCAGATGACGGAGGCCAGGCTTATGAAGTTTCAGAGGGAAGCCAAGACTCTGCTGTGCCTTTTGTGTGATGAACCTGTGCTATCTGGTTAGCTAGAGCTGAAGAATCAGCTGTGATTAACAAGACACCAGAACAACTAGAGTAAAACTTCCATCTGTGTGGGACAATGGTTGCTGATTGGCTGGGGCTGAGGAATAAACACTGATTAAGAAGAGACAAGCATCATTGAGACAAAGTCTTCTGAGAAATGTGCCTTCATTGTAAGCACACAGAAGCTGTGTTCCAGAGGCAACCTAGGTTGTACCTTGAGCTGGCAGCTGAACTCAATAGTGTAAGAGCCACCCAGGTGGTGCTGGTTTTGAACTCATGAAGAGGTCAGGGGGAAGAGCTGAAGCTTGGCACTGTGTGGCAGTTTTGGAGATGGCCACCAAGAACAGCAGCAGCAGTCGAGCAGAGCCTGCCTGAACTTAGGAGACAAGCTTTGTATGCTGTCAAGAGCAGAGCTGGAGAAGTGACCCTTTGGAGAAGCCCGGAAGTTGTGAGTGCATCACAGACATTGGACAATTAGTTATTTACACTGCTGGAACTTGGTCTTGTTTTGTTCAGACTGTGCTTGTGCCCCTGTTCTTCTCCTTAAAGTAAGGTGTATTTAGTTTATTTTTTTATTTTATAGGAGTCCACAGTTGAGACTGACTTTTAAAAGAGATTTTTAGGTTTTAAAAGAGATTTTGGATTTTTAAATAGATTGAATTTTTAAGTGTTTGTAAAGATGGTGGTACTTTTAAGACTTGGAATATTTTATATTGCGATATCCGTATTAATGTGTGCCTTTGGGGATAAACAAGAAAAGAAAGGTTATGGCTTAACAGTGATGTCAAGCTGACAGGAGATCAGCTGTGCTGGCTTTTTTTTACGTCAACTTGACACGAGGCATAGCCATCTGAGAGAAGGGAACCTCAATTAAGAAAAATGCTTTCCCTAAGATCAGGCTGTAGGGAAGCCTACAGTGCAGTGGTTTTCAACCTTCCTGATGCGTCGACCCTTTAATACAGTTCCTTCTTTGTGGTGACACCTAAAGATTACTTTTTTATTTTTCATAATTTATTGTTAGTTTTTTGTTATTTTTATTTGCATTGGTGTTTTGCCTCTGTGTTTGTCTGTGTGAAGGCACAAGATCTTGGAGTTACAGACAGTTGTGAGCTGCCCTGTGAGTCCTTGGATTGAACCTGGGTCCTCTGGAAGAGCAGTGATGAGTGCACCATCTCCTCCCTGCTCCCAATTACTTTCACTGCTACTTCATAACTAATTTTGCTATTATGAATTGTAATGTAAATATCTGATATGCAAGCCCCAAAGGGTCACGACCCAGATGTTGAGAACAGCAAACTCTTCACAGCTGTTTATATCTTCTATCCTTAAAAATCTTTCCTATAAACTCACATGCTCAGTTTTGTCAATTCTTTTTTTTTTTCAATTCATTGTCTCTTTATTATTGTAAATAAAATTTGTTTCCTTTTAATCAAGCTAATTCATTTAGGTATTCTCCATGACTTAATTTTTTTTTTAATTTTATTTTTCTTTTTAGTTACATTTTGTTAACTCTGTGTCCCAGCTGTATCCCGCTCCCTCATTCCCTCCCCAACCCCACACTCCCTCCCTGGTCTCCTCCCTGCCCCTTTCCAAGTCCACTGATGGGGAGGACCTCCTCCCCTTTCATCTGACCCTGTTTTATCAGGTATCTTCAGGGCTGGCTGCAAAGTCCTCCTCTGTGGCCTAACAGACTGCTCCTCCCCTGGGGGTGGGGGTGGGTCAAACAGCCTGCCCTTGAGATCCTGTTAGAAATAGTCCGTGTTCCCCTTACTTTGGAAAACTACTTGGTTACTGAGTGTCAATTCTTTTTATCCTGATTTCCAAGTGTGGTTTGTTCAGCCCTGACTTCTGAGCAACCTCCCAGGTCACAGTCTTATAGGAGGCATACAGTGTGTCTGCTATCTTGGTCTTTCAAAGGTGAATTCTCCTTTCTAGAAGAGTAATGAGTCAGTCATTCCTTTCACTCATCTACTCCAAATGTCAAGTATTAGGAGGACAGCAAATTCCAGAGCACTTATATTCCCAGTGCCTACATGACCATTTATACTTATTGAAGGAAATGAAGATACAGGTTCCGGGAAACAAGACAAACACACATATATAGCATGCACCCTCATTTAATGCATACATCATGCAAAGGTGGACATAGCCACAGGAGAAAAGGACTGTTTTGGGGGGCCCTCCCCCAGGAAGGCTAGGATATTACCCAAGGAATTTTAGGTGGCAAAGAGAAAGCTGTCCTATAATAATTCTATACTAAAATTTCCTCCGATCAGCTGTGGAGTTACTCACTGGGGAGGAAAGATGTAAAGGGGGAGTTCAGCCGTGCTCAGGTTCACTGTGATGGTTCCAACTTGTGCTTCCTCTCACATTGGTGTGCACACCTCGAACAAGTACTACTGGAACATTTACCAGGACACAGTGGTCACTTATGTGGCCTCAGGCATGTGGTTCTGTCACCTCAGATTTCATACTGTAACCTTGAGTAAGGTTAAGTTGAACCCTCAGTATAACCCTTTCAGTGGCTTATCATCATGGTGAAAATACCGTGCGAACCGTTCATCAGAACTTGGCAGTGCTTACTCCAGCGCCTCACCCACTTTTGGTCTATCAGGCCAGTCTCTGCCTTAGTCACTCTGCTCCTCCCATATCATAAGAGTTCCCACAAGTGCAGCTTCAGGGGCAGAGGGCAGGAGTAGCCTTGTTGAATGTGGCCACCACAATTACACAGAACTATTCTGTGACACAGTGACCAGTATATGGTCTGTGCTTAGAGGGTGTACCAAATGAGTCACGGTTGGACTCTTGACTGAGCTTCCATCACAAGACGGAACAAGCATGGTTAAGAAAACCAGCACACCTTGCTGATGACCTCTGATTTCCCCACAGCTGTAACAGCTCTCGCACCAGGTGATGTGCGCTACTCTACCTTAAAGAGCACTGGACTCACTACGAAGAAATGAGCCCGTGAGTCATTTAGAATGTGTTGACGAATTGCTGTGCCAGAACTATTTGACAAACAAAACCACCGTTTTAATTATGTAGTAATAATACGTTAGACAGCACTATATCAAGGTTGTGGCAGAGACATGGAAGACTTCTTGCATATCGATGGGAAAATTAGCCATATTTACTTTTAATGAGAAATTAAAAATTAAACGGGTATGTAATAAGAAAAACTACATGGCTAGAATAAACAAAGAAACTGAATTCATAACTTGAGAAACCAGTGTGTCTCAGGAGGGGTGGGGGGAGGAAAGAGGAAAGAGGAAAAAGAAACTCATTACAGGGATTTTGAATTCTACTTGCAAAGCAAAAAATATTTCACCATTATCATTTACCAAGGCAGTATATATCTCAATTTTCAGATTTAAATGTTCAATAAGAACTGAAACCATTAAACTACAAGAATACATACCAGTTATAAATTCTATTCCCAATTTGGTGTGTGATACTAACCAAATTAATTCCACAAGAAACACAGACATAATAGAGTCTTAATGGGAGCAATTAAACATTGTGCTGAAGACTGGGGTCTCTGTATTATTGTAAGTGCAACAAATTTACGGAAATCATCTTCCATTGTGTAGCTCCTTTTCCAAGAAACTATTTATTGTTACATAGCTGAGAAAAATCAATTGTGTGCCATTACTGCTTTGAGACCTTTGGCAAATTTCATTCAACAGTTTTACACAGTTAAATACACATTCTTTTTAAAAAATAGAGAAATATAATAATTAACAAGTATTTATGAAAGGCCTGCTATTGCCTAGCCTGAGAGCTTTTTAAATATCCAACGTTCCAAATGCTTAAGTTTAAAATTTTTAAAATAAAGACATAATCCACATAACACAATAGTCACAGTCTTGAAGTACACAACTTAAGGTTTTAGTATATTCATAGGCTGTGTAACCATTGCCAGTATTAATTCCAGAACTATCTTCCTGCCAAAAGGAAACCCCAGACCTTCTAGCAGTCCCACTCCCACTCTTCTGCTGGACCTTAGTAATTATCCACCTGATCTCTGAAAAAGAATGTGCTTATTCTGAACATCCCAGTTAAGTGAAGACATTCCATTCAGAGTGTTTGACTTCATGGTCACTGATACTACACCAACACTTGTTGGTCAAGCAATATGTCACTGAGTAGATATCCATTTCCTGTTTCCCTACTCACCTGCAGGGTTTTCCCACTGCTTGTAGCCTGGCCCTACGATGCATAACACTCCCACAATCCTACTGTGCTACTCTCTGTATGAATATTAATTTCTGGGCCCAAAAGCAACTGTATCTTAAACTTTCTGGGTATTAACAAAAATTTGTTTTTCAAACCCATGCACCATTGTGTGTTTGCACTATCGGGATGCAAAGTCTCTGGCTTCCTCATCTCAAGAATCTGTGCTTTTCATCTTTTTTTTTTTTTTTTCAGTTTTTCAAAACAGGATTTCTCTGTATAGCCCTGGCTGTCCTAGAACTTCCTCTGTAGACCAGGCTGGCTTTTAATTCAGAGATCTGCTAGCCTCTGCCTCCCAAGTGCTGGGATTTAAGGCATGAGCCACCACCGCACAGCTGGAACCTTGGCATTTTATCTGTGTTTCTTATCTTAGCTTTCCTAGTGAGTATGAAGTGGTGTGAATATCCATCTCTATAATGTAAGGCATGATACTGACAAGGCTAACTCTACATTGCTGGAGACACAATGTGAACTCATACATGCTCAACATGTACAAGTAAGCGTGCTTACGTCACCCCTTGAGAAATCACCGAACAAGCCTGGATGGAGAGAAAGCACCAGTAAGAAAGGCGAAATCACTAAGAAAGCACCTGGCTGAACTGCAAAAATTGGCACCACAATTCCCCAGGGATATGGTTTGTTGAGAGGAAACTTGAATGGCCTTCGACAGCATGGCACAGCTTAGATGAACACAGCAGCCTCTAAATACCACAAAATCCTTCAAAAGCACACAAAGGCTAGTGTTTTTTAATTACTGCAAGCCATGTAAAATGTTATGGAAAGAGCAAAAGTTCATACTGAACATAAAAACAACTTTGCTTTCTTAATTGCAAGAGCCAGATAAGAAAGTGATCTATGACAAACAGCACACTAAACACAGTCAAGGGGCCAAGAGAATACCCAGAAAATAGCAGTGTACCTTGCTCCTTGCTGGGCTCAATGAGCCTGCTCTCTCTAGGACAGGATAAACTGACCCGATGCATTCTTAGAAATCTTAGCATTCAAGTACAAACTTAGGAAACTATTTTCTCTACTTGTCACTGGAGTGTCAACGGAGGAGAAAGTTTCCACCAGAATGCTAATGCAATTATTTCACTCCTCTATTGGAACAATTTCATTTTTGAAAAGGTAGTAGTTTCCTTAGGTCCTACAAGATCCTAATTATGATGCAGGTATTCAAGATATCCCTGAAAATTAAAATATATATATATATGATACATTAACATTTAGTGAAAAACAAGAATTTCCTTAACTGAATACTTACAAACAAATCTGGTCTGTTTTCAAATAAATGCGTTTCAAGTAGCTCTCCTAAAAGTTTTATGAAATGACATAAAATTATGCTTTCCAAACTTACCATTTAAATATTAAATATAATAGCAGATGGTACGGCTTCACATCATTACACCCTGCTCAATTTACCAGAAAGTATCATCTACCTAAGTTGACTAGTAAATAGGGGGTCCTGTGGGAGACAGTGTGGAATCTTCATCAGACTCCATAATCATCTGATGACAAGCCGCACATGAAAAACAGTTTGTTTTTTTTTTAGTCTTCTAAAATCTGTTAAGTGGCTTCGTGAAGTGTACTAATGACAAAATCAAAGGGAATCAGAATGGTGCTCTGTTTTCTTCACATTAAAGGAAGAAATAAAGAGAGATGAAGACAATCAAATGAATAAAAATGAACTTCATGAATAAAACATGAAGAACTGGGATCAGATCATATTAAGGAGGTAATGGGAGTCTGGTTGTAGTGAATCTCAAGACACTCTCAATAATTACACTCCACGATCTATTTGTGGACATGCCTACAGCTTGGATTCTGCTCCACAGAAGTAGGGATTAAGAACACTGTCTTCTCTTCAAATCTACAGGGCCCTCTGGTCCGATGGTTCTTCACACACAGCGACTTTGCTATTACAGCCACCAAGCTTGGAATGCCAGCTCAGAGACTGCCTGAAGCCACTGGCTTCGTCTTCCGGTTTTAAGTGAGACCACTTAAGTGTTCACCAAACAGGCTCCTCCTCCTGTCTTTCTGCCCGTTCGCAATCCTCACAGATAAAAAATTTCCTCACCCCTTAATGTGATGATGCCAAAATGTCTTTTAATAGTAGCTTCCCTTTTTTATTTATAGCATGGTTTGTTGTTTTTATTTGTTGGTTAGCAATAAAGCTAAGAAAAAAAAAGAAGGAAATGGGAAATGGCTTGCCTTAATACTAATCACGTGGAAAGCTTACATAGGTAAAACTTGGTAACTTGGAGTGAGGATTTAAGATATTAAATGGACATAATATTCCAGACAGGTGAGCAGCCATTAATAACCTTGTGCTGATGTGGTGACACAATCCACAAAGGTCAGGTCTTCAGCACATGATACTCTCCCTAATCTACTTACAAAATGCCTGATTCAATTTGCTTATAATCCCAGTTCATCACACCATCTTCCCCTGCAATCCACCAAATACCTTTCTGAACTTGTGAAAATCATGAAGCAGGTCATGGTTAACTGGACAGGGTTTAGGGCCAAAAAGCCTAGGTTTGAAGATGGACTTACACGCTTTTAGACTGTAAGATCTTGTGAAAAAATATACTTGTTGCTGTTTTTGTTTATAGGGCAGGATTTCTCTGTGTAACCCTGGCTATGCTGTAACCTGCTTTGCAGACTAGGCTGGCCTCAAACATCAGAGATCTACCTGCCTCTGCCTCCCAACGTAGGAATCACCACACCTGGCTCTTGAGTAAATTCTTAGTCTATGCCGGAACCCCCTCACCTTTGAAGCAGGCACTGAATAATGAGACCTCCCTTCTAGAACTGATGACTAACAATGCCTGAACCTTAATAACTGTAGATATCCGCTGATAACACCCCTTTATCATCATCACTGACACACTAAGGCTTGGCCTAAGAACTCAAGTCTTATAATAATCTATATACGTTTCAGTATCACCTGATGGTTACACACTGTTTAAAAGTGGATATCTGTAATTTGGTTCATTTCACTTAGTTCTTATAATCTTAGGAAGGCATTCTTTCTTTTTTATATACCAGCTGGTCTGCCCAGGACTCATCCAGAAAATTGCCTGTGTTGGTGCCCACCCGGAAGCTGTTTTGCAGCTATCCACAGAGGTAGTTCAGTGCTGCTTCTGCCTATGATGCTCAAGGATGCCAAAATGCCTGGCCTTCTCTGTCCAAAGTGCTTAATACACAAGGCCATCTTCACAGACAGACAGTCACATGGGCTCTTTTACTACCTAAAGGAATGGGAGTGAAATCCTCAGACATATGTTCTCAATTTCAAACACAGGGGCCTGAACCAGTGACTACCCTTCCAACAGTCCTGGTGTGAAGCTGTAACAGAAATTCCATTTTCCTTACACAGATAAGAAAGGCCAAAGGGACAATACCCATCAACTGGACCACTAGGACACACACCTAGCTCCTAGACAGACTCTTCAGATGTTTGTCTCTCTGTCATTGCCTGCCACTGCCAATGCTTTGGAGCGGTCCCAGCAACCCACCTACACATCACTCATAAAAGCCTAGTTCCCCAATCTGCACTTGTACAGAAACTGACAAAAGCCTCAGATGCCTATTAATTACACAAATAAAAATTTGTGGAAGCATTGATGGAGTAAGCCAGGAGATAGTTCAATGTCCTGCTGTACAGCCAGGGTCTTCTAACTTAAGGCACAAGATGAAAAACTGTTTAAAAAGGATGACACCTATTTCTCTTCCATATGAATGCCTACTGGAGGATAAAATAAAGTCTGAAGCAATTTCTTAACAGTACTGAGAGGAACCAATTTTTGTTTAATTTTAGATCAGCATTATTCATAACATATACCATGAAGTTTAGTTAGAACTCATGTAAGAATTGTAATTAAATGTGTGATGATGTCAATGATTTAAAAGTAAAGGGTTTCCTTTTATGAAAAATCTTACAAAAAGAAAGAGAAAGGAATATTGTAGACTTAGATTTTTCAACAAACCTACTTTAAGTTCTTAAACACCTTTACCTCTCTTCTAACCCCACCCCCAACATTAGATAGGAGATTAATAGGGAAAAGGGCTGTAGACTTCCTGCTGACTAGGATCGATGGATTTTTAGGGGATTACCAAACTCAGTGATCAGATTACCAGCAGTCCAATCCCAAAGGCCAACACCAAGCAGCAACATGATTCATAAGATTGGGGTAAGTCAGCGAAAGCCACAGGACTCAGTTGAATTGCCCCCAAGAAGTTCTCAGGAACTTATAGTTCAACCCACTATAAGCAAGTGTCATTCTGGTAACTTTGAGAAGATATTAAATGAAATATGGAACAACTGTTTCAAGTTAGGAGGTCATCTGTTCTGAGCCTAGAAATGCGAGACAATAAACATAACCGGGGTTGGGGCTTGAAGATGAGGGTGTTCTGTACTGTGGACTTCAAAAACCCAAGATGCAGTTTTAACACTGAGCCAGAGTGTTGGTAAAAATGTGAGGTCAGTGGCGTCCAACCAGGAAGATGGCAGAGCAGAGAGGTTAGAGGCCAACAGGACTCCAACCTGATCTCATGACTAAAGAAGGAGATACAAAACACTAAATAAATAAAACAGATAAATAAAACTACCTCTAATCCCACATAAAAAAACCAAGCTTTTCTATTCTGTTGAACACTGGTAGTTTGGCGTAAAGGATCCACACGAACTGCGTTGGCTTCAATGAAAGGAACCAATCTAGAAAGGAACTGGAGATTCAAGAAATGCTCTGAACTTATCCACAGCAGTAACCACCAATGCACCAGATAAATTATATTACACACGGAAAAAATGATTCAAAATTACACTCTCCAAGGGAATAAGGACTATTGTGGATAGTGTTTCTCTTGCTGTGAAGAGACACCATGATCATGGCAACTCTTACAAAAGAAATTGGGGATGGCTTACACTTCAGAGGTTTAGTTCATTATCATCATGTTGGGAAGCATGGTGGCATGCAGACAGACATGGTATTGGAGAAGGAGCTGAGTGTTCTAACAAATGGATCTGCAGGCAGCAAACAGTAGGAGAAAACAGTGAACCACTGAGCCTGGCCTTGAGCTTCTAAGACTGTGAAAGCCACCCCCTACTGACACACTTCCTCCAAGAAAGCCACACCTACCAACAAGGGCCACAGTTCTAACAGCACCACTCTCTATGAGCCAAGCATTCAAACACGTGAGTCTAAGGGAGCCATTCCTATTCAAACCACCACAGGGACATCAGCCAATAATTAGAAGAAATGGCTTTGACATCAGTGAGCAATATGCAGGGGTCCCCAGATGTGAGGACTAAACCCAGTCAAGTTGACAGGATCTAAAATCACCTAGGAGACCAGCTTCGAGGCATGCCAGTGAGGGAATCATCTTGATTAGGTTAACTGAGTTATGAAGACCCATCTTACATATGAGATACGCCACTGAGATCCCAGACTGAACAAGAGATGAGATGAGAGCTAAATGCTAGTATTCGGCTGTCTGCTTCCTGACAGCGGATGCAATGTGGCCAGCTGCCTCAAGATCTGGTCACTATGCCTTCTCTGCCCTGACGAACCCTGGAAGCATGAGCCAAAATACACCGTTCCTTCAGTTTTTTTCTTCAGTTATTTTGTCAAAGCAATGAGATGAGTAACTAACACGCCGGGCAACGTGGATTTTGAAAAATGATGAAATGGGTGACTGTCACACAGGCCACAGTGCCCCTACTCAGTCGGTGCTAGCTAGCCTGCATCTGTTCAGTTCAGTCCTCACCTCTGTGGCTCTGCACACTCCAAACCATCAACTTCTAGAATGATCAATTTCTTGAACAGAAACATCAGGCTGCTTTGTTGCCCAGAGTCTGAAAATCCAAGTCTAAAAAAACCCACACATTTCTACTCCGATATGTAGTTATTCAAAAAATACAAATCAAAGTGAGACCACAGGCCAGCTAATACACATACACATCAGTAGTTAATCTTCAGTTATGCACTCACTTCAAGAATATGTCTAGGTCTGGCCAACCCTCTAACCATGACGAAGCAGGTCCAATCGGTGCCCATCTTGTAAACAAGCCGGGATTTACCTTAAATAACGCAGCTCAATTGTCACTTCTTTAAATGAGACCGTGGTCCAGCTTGCAGAAAAGTTGGAAGTTTTAACTCTCCAAGGTCCCTGGTGTGAGTCCCACCTAATGAGCCATCTTTGTATGGGTACATAGCACCACTCAGCCTCTCTCTTCCTTGTGCAAAATCTTGACAGAGCCAGAGACATGGTACGTTTCTTCTGCTGAGAGCCTCAGCTGTCTGAGTTTAGTGTTGGCCTTTGTAACAAGCTTGTGTCTTCTGTCGTCTAATACACATGCTTTTCAGCAATGTGCCGATAACATACAAACCTGCCGAAGCAGATCACTGTTAAGTCAAACTACAATTCAGAGAAGACCTTAGGGCTGTTTCCTTGCTGAGCCGGGCTTTGGAGGAAAAGAAAAGTAGGTAGAAGGAGAAAAGGTATTTTGAATGTGGAGATGGCGAGCTGGTGCTTTCAACACAGAGCTTTGAAGACGTGGGTGTACAGAAAAGGCAGGAAGTGTGGTGAGTTCTGCTAAAACATATCTTTTGAAATAGCAAATATGTTCAAACTCACCCAATGACCACTGGAACAGAATTCCACATATGATGCATTCAGACAACTGTACCCAGCTGGGGTAAATGGTACAGAGTGGACGCCCGCCTCAGCTCCCACCACTAACTACCTCATTCACAGCGGACCTCAGGACTTCAGCACTCACAGCCTTCTGCCCATTTTTACATTCCACCTTATTTCCACCATGGAGCAGTAAGCCACAAGCTGTGGTCCTGACAACCACTTTCAGTTGGCCCAAGGCTTTCTGAACAGAGAGAGCCATGTTCTGTGATACTCACATATTACATGGAATGCATGTAACCCAAGCTACCGTTGCATAAGGTTGCCATCTTGTTCTTGGCAACACTGCCTGTTTCCAAGCGCTTTAGTTTTCGGAGTGATTTCGCACAGCATCATGGTTTTTAGGAATGGTTATGTCTTACTCTAGTGGGGCTGACAGTACACTGTGGAGGACAGTGGGGTGGCTAACCCCTGGAAACAGCTGTTAGTCAGCCACTTCTGGTCTAGGTTTCTTTCTTACAGTCCTATCTTTAACAAAACTCGCCAAGGGTCGGGGTTCTCATCACCCAGTTATTCTGAAGTACTCGTAGCCTACTTTGCCAAATTACAATTCGGAATAAACCTTCTATCTATCAAGTGTGGCCCTACATCTGTCCACCAAAAATTTCCTACCTTCCTTCACACAGGCTTTAAACAAGTTTCGTCTAATTTTGATATTTGTTCCCTGGACCGTATATCCCAAATGGGCCAAGGTTTCATGTCTGATTACAGTTCTTCAAGGACACAGACATTTGTATTTGGTCAGATGCTTTTAGTGAGAGATATAAATATAATGTCCAGTTGGGGACTACAATGCTAGGCCAGCAATTTCAACAAAGAAGTAATGAAAGAATGAGAATAAGACCCCAAGATCAGCCAGCCTGACAACACGCGCATCCCAATGAACAAACTGCATTTACATTCACTGTGCGTGTTTCACTTCCAGACAGTACACAAGGTCAAACTGCTAACTGTCAGTTACAATAAGCTTCTAAACTCCTGGTCAATTACCTGGTTAATAACAAAAGACAGGGCTATGACATCATTACAGTTATAATTAATTTACACAGATCAGCTTCCTGTTAATCAAATACATCTTTAGGAGCATTTAATTTTTTTTTTTCACCTAGAAAGCAACATTTGGCTTTGTTCGGTGAAAAGCAATCTTGCTGAATTCCACATGAAAGCCTGTCAGGCTGCTGTGAGACAGGAAGGACAAAAGGCTTCACAGGACTCGCTGCTGCACCATAGAGCGGCTGGCACAGGCACAGCAAACAGAAGCCCGAGATGATGGATAGCACGACACATTTTAACAGTTTCAGAACATAAAAGTTGTCAGGGAATGGGGGTGTTAACAGATAGGCTGGTGGAGAGAGGAACAGTGGAGGGGGGGAGCAAGAGGGCCGAGGAAGAGACCAATGCTTTTTGACAAAATTCTGAGGTTAGCAATCCTGCTGCACACAGGACAGGGCAGTGTAGCTAACGGCATGATCCTTAGGAGGAGCTCCACAACATGCTGACCAACTGATGTTTAAGAAAACTGATAGTTTTTCCCCTGTAACGGGATAACACAGGCTCCTTTGGTTTTGTGAAGACCCAGCGAGAGTTCAGACACACACACCACACAATCATTAATTGAGAAGTGATAGCGGTCTGTGTACATAAACAAATAGATTACAAGAGATCTTAAGAAAAAAAGTTGGAAATGCTTCTGAGTGCTTTTATCAGGTGGTGACTAACATTTTCTAAGAATTCTAGTCCACGTTTTTAAGATGTATTATGTGGCTCCACTATATACATACCTTTTCAACAGTATAGTATATGAGAGGAACGTGAAAGCAGAATTATTTTCTATTACCGTGCGTGTACATGAAGCTCTTGGAGAGGGAGAGCACACGGATGTTACAGGACAACTTTATGGAGTTGGTTTTCTCTCCAACCTGTACATGGGCCCTAGGATTGAACTCAAGTCATCAGGCTTTCAAGGCGGATACCTTTACCCACTGGGCCGTCTCACTGGCCCTAAAAAATACTTTTTAATTAAAATAAACCGTATAATAAAATATCAAGCCACTTCTTATCAAGATTATCTGAGACCGTGAGAATTTAATGACCTTTCATTTATAGAGATTTTAAAAAATCCCAAAATGTCAGCTGACAAAAATTTTCTTTCCCCCTCCTTTAAAAGTGCTATTGGCTCAACACTAGTGATCAGACTATATTTACACATGAAAAGTGACTGAAAAATTGAAGCTACTAGATTTTGCATATAAATCCTCAAGTTTTGCTCCACAACTCTAGGTGAATTCTCGCCAACTCCACTTCTGCCCCATCAACACTTATGATTTCCAGTATCAATCATAAGCCAGTTCCTCCTCGCTCAGACCACACGTTTTAGTGTAATGAGAGCTCATTAAAGTTTCCCTACTGACAGCCCTGCAGCTGTAGGTTTTCAACCGGGATGCACACGGGGACAGCAATGCAAGCATCCCGGGATCCTGCCCTTCAAGGAGCTTTAAGGACTTTCCACTCTCATCTTTGCTCCACATCACATTTGTCTATCCCAAGTCAGTGGGAAAGTGCTGCCCGCCACTGCCACCCCTCATTTTGTCTGTGCATGAACTGACTCTGAATTATTTATGGAACCAAATCCCCTCTGCACAAAAACTAGACAAGTGGGAAAAGCAACCACACTTCAAAGACGGGATATGGTTCTGCAAATTACCTGTGATTGGGACAGGTTGGGGATTTTTGCCTATTTAGCATAAATACCTCGTTCTTTCTCTAATAGGAACCTGTGGTCCACCCCCATTTAGTGGAATCTTGGGGGAAAAGATGGACTCTCAATCAGGGGAGAGGGAGAGCGAACTTGGAGTAACAACTCTGCCCTGGAAACTAGCACGAATGACATTGGCACTAATGCAGCAGTCTCATGAAAGAGCTTGTGAAGGTGGCCAAGACTACACAAGCCCAGAGAGCTCTCCACCTTGTTGACCTTTATTGAGGTACAGCCATGTGGATTGTCTGCTGTCTCTGGGTTCGTCGACATGGCTTCCATCAAGTTTCTTGTCTTTAAATTACTTGGATCACACAAACTAGATAGTCTTGCTGCTGTTTGTAATCAAAGATGTCTACCGACATCAGCACACACTTACAAAGTGCTCACAAGCAGATGGGAGTTTCCTTCAAGCATCACCATGTCCTTTAGACTAACAAAGGCTCTAGTTCCTAAGGGAACCAGAACACAGAGGTCACACCTCAAGAGCTGACAGTAGGCACGCTGCTCCTAAAGACAGGGTACACAGGACTAAGGATGTGAGCAAGTGTACTGTCTGCAGGACGTCCTCTTAATGTTCACGCTCAGTTGAGCACGGGATGAGGACTGTGGTCTCCAAAGGAAAAGCAGAGGACCTCACTTGTGTCTTCAGTTTACACCATGCTGATGTTTTAAAGAAAATGAATATTAGTGATTATAGAACTGGTTTTCCAGTGCATCTCTGTGTCTCTGTTCTTTGTGGAAAAAAAGTCTAGAGTACACACATCAGTGAAGTGTCCCTGGATAAAAAGGTCTACCTAGAACTTCAGGGTAAACATCAGCACTCATCCACTTAAAAAAAAATAAAAAAAGAAAAGAAAAAAAAGAGAAAACTGAACAAGGATTCAATCTCTTCAGTCTTGTGGCCTTCTGGAAGGGTTCTGAGTGCTTTCCAGAGATTCACCTGTTCATGTCTCAATTTATTCAATGCATGAACAAAACACATTTCTCTACTCCTGAGCCTGGGGACAGGCAGCATATATGTCTGAAACAGCATGAATGGCATAACTCCTTCAGTCTCGACTCCTCTGTTTAACAGGCCAGTCCTTTCAGAAAGCCACAGCCTAGAAAGGCAAAGCCATGAACAGCAGCATTAGCACATGATGAAGAAGGACTTCAAAACTGCACCCAAGTGTGCATGCACACAGAGGAAAGCACAAAACAAGCTTTAAGTTTTCCATGGCAATGAGAGAAAAAGAAGACACTAGGATAAGTACTATCCTTGACAATGAGGACGAAGATGAAATGACTCCCCAAACTCACCGAAACAGCAAAACCATCTTATGAAACTTAAAAGACTTCTTTTCAGGATGGAAACTGAGAAACCTAACAGGTTCCTTATTAGTACAAAATTAGCATGCTTTGATGGGAAGAAAAAAAAATAATGGGTTCTGTGAAGATAGTATGTGGCAGCACGTAGTCTTTCCACAGATGCTTAAATTTGGAACCATAACTCATTCATTACAATATCCAAAATTACAAAGTTGCTGCTCCAGTGATATGAAATGTGTCAAAGTTTCATTGTTACCCAAAACACTTTGTTCATGGAATAAAGAATCCAGAATTATGCATAGCTGCAACACACATGCATACTACATAATACTTACAAAACTGAGGTTACTGCAATATGTATATAAATTTCATTCATTGCTATTCTAACACTGTGACTCTGGATTAAAACTGTCATTTAGAACCATAGGGAAATAAATAACTGATGGCGTAAGATCCCTGAAGTTAAAGTCAGAAGGGGTCAAATATGGTGTGTGGCTTTGGATAGACCACATCCTCAGTGCTGCTGAGCTTCCTGGTCCTTTATCCGTTGGACAAAGAAAACCACACTTACATCCTAAAGACATGGTGAAGAATGGATTAAATAGCATACCGCATAAAAACATGAAGTACACCATTCAAGTTCAGTTTTCATTTTCCCCTTCCTGTCTATAAAGTAATGAGACTTCTCCCCATGGAATTGGACTTTATTGCTTTGTAATTATGATGTGCATGTAACAACGTCCAAGAAACTAGACGGTAAATAACACTGACATGCAAGCCTGAATGCACACACTGCCAGTTGGCTATCATCGAGATCCCAAAGGGCTCCTGCACACTCTCTATTGCATCCTAGAAATATGCCACATTTTCTTTTCTGAATACGGCCAGAACTAGCCACCAGCTTTGAAATATCACCACCATGATGCTGCAAGGAGCAGCTGGTTGATTGAAAGTGGCTCCCCTCCCCCACTCTCCAGCTGTCACCAGGAAACCCCCCCTCAATGTGTGAAAATGACACTATTACTACTATCACCACTAATAACAAGCCAACAAATGGTTAGACTTTAAATTACTTTTATGAGGAGTCATTATTAACTAAAAAAAAAAAAAAAAAAAACACCACACATACACACACACACAAAATTACTTTACCATATGAATGAAAACCAGATGCTGTCATACAACAAACACATTGTGGGTTGTATACACAAGTAATACTGTATTGTATACTTCTTTGACTCCTTATTTGTCTTCCTCAGCCACTTATGATACTAAACAGTAGAAATACTAAGAAGCTTTAAGAGTGATACAGCTGTCACAGTGTAAGAGGATTTTTAAAAAGCTTCGGGTTGTTTTTCTGCACAGAATTCTGTAAATTACAGGACAGACTGAGGACTGTGTTTGTTTGGGTGTTTTTGTTTTGAATAATCACCCATGACTCTGTGTGTGAACCTAGACATATGCTTGTCCTGGAGACAAACCCAGCAATTCTGCAGAGCGTGTCTAAGAATCCCAAGCACCTGGATTCCTAACATCACAGTTTTTAGGTGCAGCTCATGCTCACAGCTATGCCACTGACAGTGATTCATACACAGATCCCCGAAGTCCTGGTTCCCTGGACACATTCTGGACCAGGAGCCTGTGTCCTACAGCCTCACCAACCTAAAGCATCACAACTCTTGAACTTTCTGGGTAAATTTCTGCTTGATAGGCTCCAAGTTAAAAAAAAAAAAAAAGGATAAGTAAGCAAACAACAAACAAAAAATGAGAATTACTGTTTAGATAAAATAATGGCACATTTAAAGGAAATCTTTTAAAGGCTTTTTACAAATATTTTTGATATATATATATATATATATGTACATATAAGTTATGGATTTCTTTTTACATTTGGTACCTACCTTCATATAACACACTATAAAGTAAACAAAAGTATGGCATACTGTGAATGACTGCAAGTATATTCCATGTTCATACAGTCATAGTTATGTAAAAACATGAAGAAAATATATAAAGACTTTGTACTCTCTTAAAAGTAGAACACAGCAGGAAAGCATGTACATTGAAAAATATCAATTTTTCAGGGTCAATAACATTTTATGCATTTACTTGCAGAGATATCATTTTTTATAACATAATAGCATCACATGACAGAGCTATACGATAATCAAAGATATTTTGATGTTAACTTTCTCTAATCTTCTGGAAATTATAAGAACAATGTCTAGAAATCACTGGTTCTGAAATAACATCCTACCAAATTGAGCTGTAATTTTCTACAAGTGTTGGCTTTCTCTCACAAATTATAAAAGGTTTGACTCTCACTTTAGCGTCTTCATCACTTAAAAAGTAGTGGCTAAGTAATAAAATAAGCTCATGTGTAAAAGATGATGAGGAAATTAACAGGGCATTCAGAATTAAATTGATAAATATTTCTTCCCCTTTCAAAAGACATTACCCTAACATATAATGTAGTAACAGACAGTTAAGAAACTGTCTCATTTAGTAGTAACCTCTACTTTTCAAGGGGAGAAATTAAAACTGGAAGCATGCCCATTTGTCTGTAGGACATAATCAATGCACAGAAAGAGGCAGAATTCAAGCATTTGGTTCTGGGTTTGCCTGACCCAGAACCACAGCCGCACATCTTTCTTACACAGAAAATAAGAAAACATTTAGACTCCTTGAAAAACAATTGCTTCAAAATGAACAGTATCCCTGTAGTTAACTGTTACTGATGGAAGCTGATATCACAAGTGACATATTTACACGAACATTCAGTCCCCAGAGTATCTTGGAGTCTCGGCATGGCCTTGGCACCAGGGCTCTCTAGTCAAAGCTCTGTGTTACGTGGGCCACAGTCAGTCACTGACCCTTTTTAGCATTAACAACTTAGCAGCAGTTTCAGACACTGAATGACTATTTCTTCCTCTAGATGGACCCGTGGAGAAAGAACCATTTCTCAGAAAACACTACATGTATTTTAATTTTAATTTTAAAAATTAAATATTTAATTTAAAATTAAACCTAAATTTAAATGTGTAACTAATTTTTTTTTTCTTTAAAAATCAGCATGTTGAGAGTATGTCTAACTTAACTGTGATCCTTCAAATGGACACAGGACCTTCTTTGCTATAATGGAGTTGTATAACATATGAGGGCAAAAGATAAGGATAGAAACTTCATCAGCTTTGGCTGTGGAGCGCTAGCCACTCCACTATGCTTCTTTTCAGCTATGTTCTGGCCTTACGAAAGGGCCAAACTTAGGTATAACTAAGCTCAAGAAACAAGAGGCCAAAGAACTTTAAACTACCTTACTGCAATTACTAACATTTCTTTTTCTAAAACACTATAATGTAAATAAAATCAGTGTCACTAACTACTGCTGTAACTTTCTGGTTTCATTTTATTTGCACAGGGTCTCATTATATATCCCAGGCTGGCCTCCACCTTGCAATTTCTCTTGCCTCAGCCTCCTGAGCATTGGAGTTATAGGTGTGAGCCACTACTGCCAGCTAAAAAGTTGTCCTGTGTCTAAGTTTTTACTATTCAGAAGTAACTGGGATAAAGGCAGTGTTCTCTATGCAACAGTCACAAAAGCCATCTACTCCAACTCCTACCTAACCCTACAATTTTATCCTTCCTCCACAACATACGTGCTTTCTTCATGCAGGTCTGGTAACTTAGCAGTGCCTGACCTTGCATTAGCGCTACCACTTATTTTCACATGGAATACTTAGCACTATGAAGTCATAGTTAAGTGGCTTGCCCAAATTCCATATCTAGGAAACACCTCACTTTACTCAAACCTCATTATCTGCGACCCCACAATGAGTGAGTGCTTTTGATGGCTATGTTAGTCATAAAACTGAGCACCCAGAAGCACTGGAATGGACTGGAAGGCTTGCTCAAACGGGTATGACACTAAAATCTGTATTGCCAACGATTACCCCAGAAAATGCTCATGGGTGTAACTCCAGGACCAACGCAGGAGGAGCACCCGTACATCTGGAATGTGCCAGAACACTAGAAGATGCGAGGCAGATTCAGTAACAGAAGCAGGAAGAAGGTAAAGAAGGTTAGGACGTTGGGACAGGGAGCTTGCCGCTGCAAGCTCCGCGGCTGACGCAACTTCGCTTCAAACTTCCTCAAGTCAGAGGAATCCATGCCGAGCCCGTCGGGCCAGCCCTGCCCTCCAGGCGGTCCGGGTGATACCGCACCCACCTAGGCTGAGGGTCTACTGAGGCCCAGACTCGGCCGCCCGCTCCCGAAGCAGCGCTTCCGCTCGGAAGCCCCGGGCCCTTCGCAGCACTTCCGCCCGGCGGACCCTGGCCCCAGCGCAGCGCTTCCGCCCGGCCTGAGCCTGCCGGGATCTCAGCCCCGGCCCCTCCGTCAGCAGCCCCGGGAGGCCGCGACCCACGCCGCACAAAAGCGACGCCACAAACTCAGCTGAACAGACGCGGAAACTCACTCTCGCTAAGACCTGCGTGCGTCCTCACGTATCCCCGCACACGTGTGTCATCCCGCCCGGACGCCGAATCCCGAGGCTCAACTTCCTGCTCGGAAACCAATTCCGAAGGCTTCACTTCCGGAGGCCCCGGGGAAAGGAGCGCGGCCGACCGCGCATGCTCGCTGCTGCCTGCGGCCACGAGGTTGTCAGTGTACCTCCACCGCCCTAAAGGACCAGTGACCACTTACCGCGCGAACAGCGCTTGAGCCAGCTCCGCCATGGTTGAGAGTTTCTTCCCGGTCCAGTGTAGCTGGGACAGTGGCTTCTGCACGTGGGCCTCGTGAGAGCTGCCAGTCTCCTGAAGTAGGCCAACAAAACAAGGCCGTGGTGTTCATTTCAGTCCCCAGGCGCGGATCCGAGGCCGCATCGCTTAGCCTGTTTACGGCTTTAAGGGCTTGAGGTATACTTAGGTCATTTGGTGTAAATTTCCTTCTTCTAGTGTAGAGCCAGTTCCCCGGGCGGCTTCTAAAGGCAATGCTGCATTTATTTCATACAAGTAAAAGGTCTTTGGCATAGATTTTTTTTTTTTTCTAGTAATTGGAGGAAATGAATCAGGTACAGGTAGCCTTCTGCAGCTATTTTTGTAGCGAAAGTCACAACAGCCGTGTTTAGTTAGCCTAATAAATACTTTCTATGCCCCAAAAGTTTATCTTTTGTTATTGTATAATAGAAAAAATTCTTACTAGAAATTTTTGTTGGAGCTGGAATTTAAGTGAAAAATTTGTCTCATTTATAGGAGAAATACATATATGTATATCTTTTATATATGTATATATACATATATATGGATTTCAGATGACAAAATTCTTAAAAAGTTGGAGATGAATTCTTGAATCTTACAGTTTAACCTTTTTCAGGTTTAAAAAAATAAAAGAGTATGTTGTTCCAAGACTGACAATGAGAAACTGCATTCCTGGAAAAGGGCGCCCAAATGAATTGGGGGAAGTAAATTGCACATAGAAATATATCATCTTACGAAAAAAAAGAAAAAATAAGTGCAATTTCTCAAAAGGAGCGAACTCCTTATTTTTTCTTCTGATCAATCACATGTATCCATTTCTAATAATAGTCCTATTTTGTATTCTGTGCCACCTCTGACACTGTTCTGTACTTACACTGTTTGTAAGTATCATGTGTAATTAAATGCAGAAGTGACTTTAAAAGAGCCAAAAATCAAGTCTCAAATCAGTAATCTTAAAAAAAAAAAAAATCAGTTGTGAATAGGGCTTAGGGAACAGGGTGTGATAATACAAATCAATAACCCTGACAGTTCCAAGGTAGAGACAAGAAGATCAGGAGTTTGAGGACTGCTTCAGCTACATAACTTCAAGACTATCAGCTTAGGCTATATGATTCCCTGTCTCAAAAAATATAAATAAAACATTTAATCCTAATTTAAATATAAGTAAAATATTTCATTGGCGTGTAAGAGGACAGAGGGGGAAAAATGGAAAAATGACCTGACCAGGCATGGTGGCAAAAACCTGTAACCCCAGTACTTGGAAAGTAGAAGCAAGAGTATCAGGGGTTCAGGCCACCCACCCCTGCATTGGAAGGCTGAGTCTACCCTGAGCCACATGAGACCTTCTCTCCAAACTGAGCTCTTTCGCCCTGTGTGAAATGACTCGTGGAGCAGTCTAGACTTTAAAAGTTGTAGATGAGCCTATTGTGTCATGGTGGGGTCTCTTCTAACTTGCCAGATGTAGCGCGGGTGAAAATTTCCCAGCCTAAACTTTCATAGATGGACAGTCAGTAGAACTCTTACATATAAACATACTACATGTAAAAATACTACAGAATCAATGCCAGAATAGGACCTCCAACATTTTTTAAAAGCATGTAATTGTTACATTATCTTGCAAAACAATGATTCTTAAGAGATTAAAAGTATTCTGTCAGGTAAGATATTACTATGTACATTTCACTTAATATATGACATATATTTATGGTATAAGATGCAGTTTTAAATTATATCTAAATCTTGATGGACGAACAACAATTCTTAGCCATTTCACTCAAACTAGTATTTCTATATGTGGTGCTTTTGTAACTGGTGTTTGGTTACCTCCTTTGTACAGTCAGATAGACATTCCCATCTTACAGAATTTAGCCTGAAGGAAAAAAGATGGCAGGCTACAACACCATGCCCCCAAACTGGATTATCTTGTAGAGGAGTTTGTTTTTATTTCTTACATCTTCTAATGAAACAAATATATTACACCCAAAATTGTTTTAAAATGTGGATCGAGATGATTAACAGTTGTATATCATCCTTCTTATGGTAAAGCTTTCAAATTAAACAAGTGAGCTACAAAAATTATAACAGGGCAAAATTGGATCATGTGTTGTGGTAAGATCATTAACACTTAACAGATCACACACACACATTCACACTCACATACACACAGGCTGTTTTCATACTTTTAAAAATGATTTTATTTTGGATTTTTATGCCTCTTTCTCCCTTCTCCATCCCAATCCTTTCCAACACCCCAGCACCAGGTAGGAGAGAAAGAAGGTTAGTGGGGAGAAGGGACAGAGTTTTCCTTAGCTACTTCCTGCTGGTTAGGGTCACTGGGTTCCTTGGGGTGAGTCCAATCCTTATTTTGAGATATCTCCAACTTCTTTGTGTCATCAACAGCAACCAGGAGCAGTAGCGAGGAAGCACCAGCAGCATTCTTCTTCGTAAAAGCCCTTTCTCTCTTTCTTTCTTTCTTTCTTTCTTTCTTTCTTTCTCTCTCTCTCTCTCTCTCTCTCTCTCTCTCTCTCTCTCTCAGCTCTGACCTTTATTTCTTCTCAGAGTCCTTAGAATAAAACTCTCTGCAGCTGGTGAAGAGCCCACACGAGGCAAATAGTTTGCCGCTGTGGACATTCTGGATCAGTTCTACATCCCACACCTGGCGTTAAAACAAAACCATGTTTACATATAAAACCAAAATGTCCACAACAACATACACTTACATCACACATATGCACATTCTTATACATGTGCACACACATACATACACACTAACCCTAAGAGACTAATATGGCCATAGAAAATAGGCTTTAAGAAAATAAAAAGTTTGTAGAGACAAAAATATTTCTTTGTAATAAGATAGCCAAAACATTAAGAAGATACAAAAACTCTAAATTTCCATGTTTCCAACAATATAGCCCAAAGTATATGAAGCTAAAATTGGTAGAACTTGGAGTTTAGGGTGCAGGCAAATGTTAGAGTGCATGCCTATCAGACACAAGGCTCCAGAGCTGCAAAAGGTGGGGGGGTATATCCCGGTGAATGGGGAGGGGGGTTGAATTGAGAAGCAGACAACAAAAGTCTGATATTTCAATACTTTTTATAATGGGTAGGAAATCAGACTGAAAACCATTAAGTATATAGAAGCCATAAAAAACACTCAACCCAAATGTTAAGTGCCGACCACTTTACTTAATAAGAGCAGAATTTATACTTATCTTAAGGTGTCTGCTCTCCAGGATAGCCCCATAGGGTGGGTGATAAAACAAGTGTGAATACATTTGAAATGAATGGGATCATACAGCGTATCCTCTCTGTAACAATGAAATTAAATTAAAAATCAACAATGAAATATATTTGGAAATTAAATTATGTGATGGATACAAAGGTAAAGAAAATTAGAAAGTAGTTTTAACTGGTCTAAGAGGAAACACAGGAATTCCTCAGTCCCATCTAAAACAATGATCTGAAAGGTACTTGCTGCTTTAAAGCACTTTTGTGCAAAATGTCTCAATACTTTGGCTTTGAGTAGTTAAAAAAAAAAAAAGAGTACCTTACACACACACACACACACCAAATATTAAGGGGGAATTAATACACAGAATTAATGGAGAAACTGATTCTTAACAACAACAACAAAACCCGACTATGATTTTCAAAAAGAAAGACACAAATGTCCCAAATGAGGCATAAAATGGGTATATCACATGACCCACTCTGCAGAATTTAGATTATATGAAACTTTGTATAAGTTTATGTTAATAGGGTAGGCATTGCACTAAATTAGAAAAGGTCTTAGGTTGAAACTAACAAAACTTGTTCAAGGACTAAAAAGACTCCCTTTCCAAGGATTGTTTTTCTAGAGTATTTTAAAAAGAAAGAAAGACAAAGAAAAATCCTAGATAGATAATGTTTTAGGTCATTATCTACTTATTTGCTCACAGTTCTAGAGGCTGGAGTCCAGTATCAAAGTGTTGCCTGGACCATAATCTCTCCCTCTAAAACCTGGAGGGAAAATTCTTGCCTCTTTCTAGCTTCTGGTGTTTACAGCATACTTTAGTTTTTCCTGGTTTTCCCAGCAATACTTGTGTCTGCCTGTGTTAAGTCATTGTGCTCACCCAACAGCACTGTGCATTCGGCTGTGCATGCATGTGTGTGTTATTTGAATTCAAAAATCTATGGAAATAGAGCCTTCCATGTGTGATACCATGATAAAGAATTCATAAGAAAGAGCTACAGATAATATCCTTCATGCACATATAAAAATTCCAAGTAATCTATTATCAAAGCAAATCAATATATATATGAAGAACAGTATAGACACAAGTTTGATTTTACTTTAAAAAATAACATGAATAACAATAGACTAAGAAGGTAAAAATGCTGACACAGATGCAGATGATGAAGGCTAGGGAATTTTGGAGGAAAGTATACCCAAAGACTACTGTGTGTGTGTGTGTGTGTGTGTGTGTGTGTGTGTGTGTGTGTGTGT
>NW_026593286.1:10164396-10180817 GCF_907164565.1 Psammomys obesus
TGTGTGTGTGTGTGTGTGTGTGTGTGTGTGTGTGTGTGTGTGTGTGTTATTTGAATTAAGAATCTATGAAAGTAAAGCCTTTATTTTACTGGGATAATGGGTGCTGGGTTAGCCGGGACTGGGAAAATTGGCTGTGATTAATAAAAGACTAGCACATTGAAGTGATATCCTCTGAGCAGTGGTTCCTCCTTGCCAGCACATGGTGGCTGAAGTCCAGGGAGCCAAGGCTGCCTCTCAAGTTAGCAGCTGAGCTTTGTAATGGGTAAGAATCTCCATACTGGTTATATAGGCACAGGAGGTCACTGAGTTTGGCTGAGGCCTGGCATCATATGGCAGGGTGAAGTTCCTGACAAAAATGTGGCCATTGATAAAGACACAGCGTCATTTGCTGTGGAGACATCAGGATACTGGAGATTCTAGAACCATGAGATGTCCATCAAGGACACTTGAGTTTACAGAATGAACTGTGTGCCCTGAGGGTGGCCAACACAGAGAAGATGAGCTACCCAAGCCTTCTCTGAGTCTCAGAATTCAGACATTGAGCTACAAGAGTTGGAGCTGCACTGCTTTACTTTGATTTTTGCTTAAGTGTAATTGTCTTTATGTTTATTTCTTCCCTTTTGGATTAAGAATTACATAACTTAATTTTAATTTTACATGAACCCACAGTGAAAAGATTTTGTTTTTTTAAAGCAATATTGAACTTTTAAAGCAAAATTCTTCCTATCTATCTATCTATCTATCTATCTATCTATCTATCTATCTATCTATGGTTTTTTTCCAGACAGGGTTTCTCTGTTTTTCAAGACGTATAACCTTGGCTATACTGGACTTGCTTTTTAGAACAGGCTGACCTAGAACTCACAGTGATCTCCCTGTCTTTGCCCATCAGAATACTGGGACTAAAGGCATGCACCACCATGCCCAACTGCAAAAACTTTTAACGACTTGGATTTTTAAAAGTTGAACTCTGTTTTTTTTTTTCTATCTCTCTTTTTTTAATTTTTTATTAATTACACTTTATTCATTTTGTATCCCCCCATAAGCCCCTCCCTCCTCCCCTCCCGATCCCACCCTCCCTCCCCTTTCTGCATGCATGCCCCTCCCCAAGTCCACTGATAGGGGAGGTTCTCCTCTCCTTTCTGATCTTAGTCTATCAGTTCTCATGAAAAGTGGCTGCATTGTCCTCTTATTTTATATTGTGATATCAATCTGGAATCTTAGGGACAAGAAAGAAAATGTTATGGTTTAACAGTAATGTGTTTGATGGCCAGCCCATGGATTGTGCCATGCCTGGTCAGGTAGGTCTGGGCTGTCTAACTAAGGTAACTGAATGTGGCCTGGGTGTGAGCCAGGAAGCAATACTCTTCTGTGGCCTCTGCTTCAGTTCTTGCCTCCAGGTTCCTGCCTTGGATTTCCTTGATGATGGGCTATAACCTGTGAGCCTAATAAAATCTTTCTTCTTTTCGTGTTGCTTTGTTTTCCCCCCAGGATACCTGTAGGTTTTTTTTTTTTTTATTACAGTTTATTCACTTTGTATCCCACTTGTAGCCCCCTCCCTCATTCAGGTTGCTTTTGGCGTTAGGTTAGGCTTGTTCCCAACTAGCTCCTATAACTTAAATTAACCTGCTTATACTCTTCTATGTTCTCCCATGAGGCTCGGTGCCTTTCCTCAGTTCCAGCACCTGTTTCTTCTTTCACATGTAGCTGGCAACCCAACCCCCAGAACACACTACACACACACACACACACACACACACACACACACATACACACTCCTGATTCATTCCCACCATTTCTATCTCTGCCCAGAAGTTCTACCTGTCTCTCCTGCTTTGTTATAGTCCATTCAGCTCCTTATTAGGTGGTGGGGAAGATGTTCACAAGACACTGAGACAGATGAAGCTTCATAAAAAATAACAGCACCAAAGTCTGGCCAGTTCTGGAATCTCTGGCAGTGCAGAAATTAGCATTTACAAAGACAACCTTTACAGAGTATACAAGAGATTATCCCAACACAAACTTCCAATATATACCAAGTAAACATTCCTGTTCCAAAAGGGAGGAATAGTCACAGCAGAGACAGATTAGACTAAAGCAAGACTGAAGGCCAGCGAGGGAGACACTCATTCCTGAAGCTGTATGTCATGTATTGGAGCATGTGGTAAAATGATCTGAACACAAAGTGGCCCGGAGTAGCCCTACCCCATGACCCTGATGCCTACAATGCACTCTGTCTCCCTGTACTGGCTGGTTCTGTGTGTCAACTTGACCCATGTTACAATCATCAGAGAGGAAGGAGCCCCAGTTGAGGAAATGCCACCATGAGACCCAACTGTAAGGCATTTTCTCAATTAATGATCAATGGTCGGGGGCTCAGCTCATGGTGAATTGTGCCATCCCTGAGCTGGTGGTCCTGGATTCTATAAGAAGCATGCTGAACAGGCCAGGGGAAATAAGCCAGTAAGCAGCACCCATCCAGGTTCAAGCCCTGCTGGAGTTTCTGTCCTGACTTCCTCCAATGATGGACTATGATCTGGAAGTGTAAGGCAAATAAACCCTTTCCTCCCCATCTTGCTTTTTGATCATGGTGTTTCATCACAGCAACAGAAACCCTACGACAGCATCTAAAGCTCTCCTTGCCAGATAGCCTATATTCCTAATATCTCCAACATCCCAGACTAAAAGGAATAGAAAATTGTCATGTAAGGAGAGCGGAAAACCTATAGACTGT
This sequence comes from Psammomys obesus, assembly GCF_907164565.1. Taxonomy (NCBI): domain Eukaryota; kingdom Metazoa; phylum Chordata; class Mammalia; order Rodentia; family Muridae; genus Psammomys; species Psammomys obesus. The sequence continues at coordinate 10,167,131 of NW_026593286.1, forward strand.
ATGTTTAAAATTGAGACTATTAAGTCCTGCCTGGGGAAAAAAATGCCATTTAATGATAGAATCCATTAGCATGTTTTAGAAATTCTTATAATGGTCTCTTCTTTGAGTCTTTACATGAGAGTGTGTGCTTTAGGATTTAAATGGTTTCCCATTGTCTTAGATGAATACAGAATTAAGACTCCATCATGATTGAGTTATTTTCCACCCAATGAGAAAAGTCTTATCAGCAATAAAGTATAATCCAAACTACAATACAACACTGCATTTACAAGAAGACCCGAGCTAGTTAATCATCCCAATGAGATTATGGACATTATTGTAATAGCCTATCAATTTTCACTAATCAACTCTTGATTAATTTAATGGAGCTGAGGAGAGCAGTGATAACAGTAAAATAATTTGTGCTACTCCACAGGTATTTAAACACACTTAACAATTTAATGCTTAAACTCTGCTCATATATCAAGCATTTCCTAATTTCCAATCATGCCATAAACAGATTGTTTCCTATATTGGGGCATTAAACAAGAAATATTTTATTTTCCCATCATGAATTATATTTCCCCCTAGGAGTCATCTCCTCCCACCACAGAAGATAAACAAGCCTCATTCTTTCCATCCTGGTCCCTAAAAGGAGTAGTGGTCCAGTATAGAATCTGTTAGTCAAAGGCTATATCTGAGGACTTTGACTGGGTGCTGTCTGGAGGTAACTAATGGACAGAGTCACATCAACACCTTTATGTGGCAGAGTTTCAGTGGAGAGCTAGAGATTTTGTGTTGTTCCCCACCCCCAATGAAGACAGGATGGAATGGGGCTAGCAGTATAATCAGGACTCCCTAAGTTTTAACACAAACGTTGAACCTCTTTACTTGCTAAGAACTCCAGATTCAGACTTTTTCCTTACAGCTCAGTTTTATTTTAACAGTCTTGAAACTCCTTATTTTCTACTGGACATCCTGTAAGAGCTCCTGTGATCACCAATATGACCTCTATTGTCCAATTAAAGATTGTGAATTTAGAGCTTTTATCAAAGTGGTAGCAACACGATTAATGTGATACAAGTTAATTATTTTTGAACTATTATTAGTGTCCATTTTTAAGCACCTGCTATATGCCAACCTCCAAATGAACTTGCCGTTTTACAAAAAAAGGAGACAGAGGATCAGATTTGGTGGCTAGTGAACATAGCATGACTAGCTCATATGTATTTCTCCTTCTGACTACTAAAGTTCTAGTCTGGGATAGCACTGAATTGTCCAAAAGTACTAGCTACTTACTTAGCTACTTATTATCTGCTTCTGGATTATTTTCAATGTTTTTTTTTTTTTAATTTTTGTACATTTTAAAAATGTTGGGGACTTTTTCTGTAACCTGTGCGCTGTGCAGCCTTCAGCTGCACTTTATCTCATTGTGATCAGTATTTCCAACTCCAGTTTAGAGATTTGCTACTGCTCTACAGGTTGCAGGCAGCAGGGCCCAGTTCCAGAGTTCCAGTTTCTCTAAAACAATAAATCTTACCTGCTGTATATTAATAATCACTGATTTAAAATATTCTAATTTCAGCTACCACTTCTATTTTTTACATCAGCTGAAATCCGCAGGCTTCCATACCCACAATGAGAAGTCTGAATCCAACCTCAAGTTGCCTTTTCATGCTCCATTTGCAAGCTCAAAGGAAGTGTTCTAAGCCAGGTTGCTAAATTCAGCCAGACTGTTTCATGAACACTAAATGCTAGATGAGAAACAAATTCAGATGATGAGTTCTTGGGAGAGGAAGAGCTATGGGTGTTCTTTCCAGGAAACGTGTGTAAAATCTTGGGAGCTGAGCCATGGTCACATTGATCAAAGCTGCAGGCCTTTGGCTTAGCTTTCCTGCCAACACGTGATCTGAAAGTGATTTTGAGGCCTCTCCTGGCAACTGTGAACATACGCAAACACAAGGGTATTTCTGCCATTAGTTGCTAATAGCTAAAAATCCCTTCAAAGGGGTCTTTTCCTCACAATTTGACCTAATGTGTTTAAAATAAGTAAGTTGGACCAGCGAGATGGCTCAGTGGGTAAAGGTGCCTGCTACTAAGCCTGATGACCTGAGTTCAAGCCTCAGGACCCACGTAGTAGGAGAGAACTCACTCCTGTAAGTTGTCCTCTTATGCCCACTGTGGCATAATTGCACCCACACATATATACATGGCACAGACACATTAAGGAAAAATGTCAAGCATAAGGTTACTTAGAGACGATGACACTGAATAATTTTCGGTTCAAAGTTCAGAGTCAGCTCAATGTTTCCATGCACCCACCAGCAAATGGCAGTCATGTGACGAGAGCAGAAGGAAGCCAGGGAAGAAGAATATTGGTGAGGGCTTGGGATAACAGGCTCAGTTTAAAGTTGTGCAAAATTACTGTTAAAGTTCTAATAGGGCTAGAAGAATAGAAATGTGGGGTGGTACAGATAGTCAAGAGACCTCACCCCCCATAAATTTAACTTAGCCTTCTCTGTTTTAGTTTAGCACACCTGACTACAAAAGGCTTTTTGTTTCCTTTTTGTTACTTGATACTTAACTTTTATAAACCAAAGACTGTCACTTATCTAAGATGCTAAATAGATAAGAAAACAAGATGCTTAATTAGTTTTGTTTATTAAATCACAGGTATGCCAGCTTTTAAGTGTGATAATATCTGTCCTATTTCATCCACGCTGTCTTTCTCATATTAATGTGCATTATATGATTACATGCTATATGATGTATATTTTATAGTATATAATATAAATATATGTATGCATAATATATGATATTCTTATATAATGATTATGTATACACATATATTTTTAATATATATATACAGGAAAAATGTCTATGCTAGTATTTATATATGTCTATGCTAGTATATATATAAATGTCTATGCTAATATATATATATATGTCTATGTTAGTGTGTGTATATATATATATATATATATATATATATATATATATATAATAAAAGCACATATATTATATATATAAATGAAAATTCTGGAATGGATTGCTTTGGTTTGGATGTTTCCCAAAAAAATTTGTGTGTTGAACTTACTCCCCAGTGACAGTGCTTATAGGTAGGGATTACCAGGAGGACTTCAGAACGTGACAGCTTCACTTTCATGAATAAGTCCACGCCATTATCTCAGGAGTAGTTTAGTCTCTGTAGAAGTGAGTTTGTTTTGTTTGCTTGTTTGTCTTCTGTTACTCTTTCCTGCTGGCATGATACATTCTGCTATGCCATAGTGGAGAAGAGTGGCCCACACCAGATGTGTTTTTTCAGTATTGGTCTAAGAGTGAATACTGATACTGAGAAGTGTGGCAATTGCTCCAACGAATACCTGAACATGGGGGAAAGGATGTGGAACTAATAACAAATTTAGAGAGGCAGGCTGGAATATGAAATACCTACCTAGATTGCTGTGAATGGAACTGTAAGGACAGTGCCCGGAGGGTTCAGGAGACAGGAGCTACTAGAAGCATTGACAGTCTTCCAGGGACTCCTTACACGATCTTGATCACAATGTTGGCACAATACAGAAAGTAAATGCCGTTCTGCCATGGCCGCAGAAACAATGGGGAACAAGGCACTGGAACCCAGAGTAAAGACTGTTTATAGAGCTGCAAACCCAGATGAAAACAGTGTCCACACCCAAAGAGTTTGTAAACAGGAGAACTGCAGAGCAGCCAACTGGGTTCTTTGGCAAAAGGAATATGTAAGCAGCAGGGTTGAAAGTGCTCCATGGCTGCTTTTGGCCACTGATGGTAAAGTGGGAGAAGAGAAGACTAATAGAAAGGTGAGGGAGGAATGACTGATGACAGATAGGAATGTATATATGTATATACCTTTCCCAGTTCATTTTAAGGTATTTTGCAGACAAAACACCCTTTTATGTCCAAGTGTGATTGTTTTTTAAAGACAAGGATTTGTTTCTAAGAAAAAAAAATGTTATTCTTATTTCCAAGGTAAAGGCAATGTATTAGTCCATCAGTAAGTTACCTATCTCCAGCTGACCTGAGGCTCAGTTATCAAGAAATGTAGACAGCTGCTCCATAGTATACATCCGAATACCAAGTAGAACACAGACAGGGATTTTGAAAACAAAGCACAGACTGACTGTTTTAGATAATTTAGGAAGCTGTAACTAAATGCCATAGGCTAGGTAATTTCTGGGCAGCAGAAACTTATTGATAATGTTTCTGTAAACTGGGAACTCAAGATCAAGGTTCCAGCAGATCTGATGTGCAGTGAGTAAAAAGCTCTCCACCTCATCCATGATAACCACCTGCTGTCCCCTCACATAGAAGGAACAATAACACTCACTCTGGCCGTTGTTATGAGGGCACGGTTCTAGTCACAAGGCTCCATTCTCATGACCAAGGCCGATCTCTAACGTCAACACAATGGCGTTTAGCATATGACTTTTGGAAGCACACACACATTCACCCTATAATAGATGTGTTGATTTAAGATGCTGACAAGACCCTTAAGCATTTTTCATGTACACGAAAGAGCAAGGCTCCTAACAAAATTATTAAATTTTATTAGGAAGTAGCCAAGAACCTTAAATTTAATTACTCGAGTGCATACAATATTACACAAATTATACAATACAAATCAAAGCCAAACAAACAACAACAAAACAACAAAAACAAATTATCAGAGAATGAGTAGACGGAGCTTGGAAGGAGGGATCTGTGGCTGGTTTGTCTGTAACAGGCTTTGGTAGAAATTACTGTTGCACAAAGCTGGAAAGCTATTTGAGTGCCTAATAGAAGTTTTTCTTTCTAATGCTTTTGTCATACATTGAGTAAGAAAGTACAGAAAATTGGAAAATGAAGAAAAATACGATTTTCATCTCTCCCATGAGCTATGTACCCTGATGTAAGCTCCGAAATATAATTTTCTCCATCAAAAGGTGATGAAATAGCATTACATTATTTCTAAAGCTCTTTTTAAAATTTGGGCTCCTAAGATCTAGAAGAAAAAGTAAATAGAATTCTAGGGGGAAGAAAAGGATCAAAGAAGATGGTAATATATTAAAATATTACTGGAAGTAATAGTTACTAAGCCCAAGGAAATTTAAAAATTTGAGATACAGATAATTATCTTTCTTCTGTCTGTCTGTCTGTCTGTCTGTCTCTCTCTCTCTCTCTCTCTCTCTATATATATATATATATTATATATTTCCACTCATGTCTTACTTTTCTACTGCTGTGATAAAATTCCATGACTACGTCAACTTATAAAAGAAAACATTTATGAGAGTTCAGAGTTTGAGAGGGTTAGATTTCCTGATCACCATGTCAGAAAGCATGGTGGCAGGCAGACAGGCATGGAGCTGTGGTGAGAGCTTACATCTGATTCCCAAAGACAAGGCAAAGAGAGCTATGCACTGGGAAGAAGCATGGACTGCAGAGACCTCAAAGCCCACCCCTAGTGGCGCATGTTCTCCAGCAAGGCCACACTTCCTAACCTTTCCCAAACAGTTCCAAGTTTGAATGCTTGTCTGGGGACCAAGCATTCAAATATATGAGCATGTGAGAACCAGTCTCATTCCAAATCCACACAACACGCTAGCTAAACAAGAACCTTATCACTGAACTACCCCCGCAGCCATGGAATCAGCATAATTTTTAACATTTAAATTCTTATATACGTCGTATTAAAGCTTGGTGTGGAAAGTGGGAAGAATAAAATATAACATTTTGTTTTATTGAGGAATAGAACAAAAAAGTCTGAGATAAATGGCATTTCCCAGATGCTTAGTAAATAAATACTACCTGTGTCTTGATGTCTGTATAACATAGCTCCAAACCAAAAACAAACACAGAAAAACCAACAAAAAAAACCCAAAAATACCCCTACATTATATGATTGTATGAACATGCACGACTATGAAAAATAAAAGAAGTCAGGAAAAAGGTTAAAGCATTTTAATCTAGTGCACACCACTACTTTTTAGAAAAAAAAAAAAAGAAAGAAAAAGAACAGTAAAGTCAACAACTGGCAACAACTCAAAGAACTGTTTGTTTGGTTTGGTTGTTTGCTTTGGTTGTTTGGTTTTGTTTTTTTTTTTTTTTTAAGACAAGCTTTCTCTGTGTAGTTCTGGCTGTCTGGGAATTCACTTTGGAAACAAGACTGGCCACAGTTACTTTTTAATTTTGTAGGAAAACATAGAAAAAAAGTTAATTTGTTGATTTTTTAAAATGTGAAAAACACGGATAGCTCCTACTGCATTAGCAAGTGGCTTGTAGTCAGACAAACTCCAGATCTGTCTCGGTCACAGCTTTGGAATGCTGAGATGTGACCAGTTTCTGGGGTTGGATGGTTATTTCTTTCTCTGTGGGTTTTTGGCAGGCTCAGTTGAGGGGAAGCCTCGGAGCACCGCGCCATCCTCCAGGCCCAAAGATGTAAACTGAAACTTTGTCACCCTTCCTATTTGACTTTCTATCTCAAGGGGAAAAAAAGAAAACTAAGAGCTTGGCCACCAGAGGCAGAGAAAGTGGGAGAAACAGAAGCCTAGACAGTGAGCAGACAAGGTAATGCTGTTTGCTCAGCTTCCTAGACCAGTTAAATGCCACGCTTCTTCAATGTTATTCTGTTACACACCAGCAACTTCCTGCCAACACCCCGCCCCCTCCTTCTTTATCTTACTAACTTTTTAAATGTTGATTTCCAAGGGAAAAGTTAAAAAAAGGTTTCTCTTCTGTGAAATTCTTTTGCACACATACCTGGGAAATACAAGCAACATGAAAATCTTGGGCAGTAGCAATAACTAGCTGTTAGCTTAAATGGTCTCTGTCACGAAAAAAAATTTTTTTTTCATCTTTTTTGTCTTTTTTTGGGTGAAGAAAACAGCTTAAAAGAAAAGACGGAAACAGGAGTTTACCACTTCTGTTCTTAAAGAGCCTTTCCTTGGGGTCCTTTGGAGTCAGCACAGAACAAAAAGTGGCTTCACTAATAAATGTAAAGGCTGTCTCTTCCAGTGTACTCTACCCATCACACTACATGTATCCTCTGAATGCAGCTACGATGTTGCAGTCATCATTAAACTTCTATACATAAAGTAGGCCAAAACCAGACTATTTCAGGTTCACACAGTCAAAAATGAAGAAACATGAAAAAACTGTGTGTGTGTGTGCGCGTGTGCAGGGGTGTGTGGTATAATCATGTGTATGAATGTGTGAATGCACATATCCAAACACAGCAGCCAGAGGAGGATGCTGGGTGTCCTGCTCTATCTCTCCATTTAGTCCCTTAGGCTGGGTCTCTCCTTGAACCTGGAGGGAGACAGCCAGAAAGCTTCAATAAGATTTATGCCTGCCTTTCCTCCAGCGCTGGTGTTAGTCATGAATGCATCCCCCGGTGATGGGGCTTCTAACTCAGGTCCTCGTGCTCTCTTACCTACTGAGCCATCTCTCTAGCCTCCAAACCTAGTAAGTCACTGTGAAACATGCACAGATCTTCAGCTTGCCCTAGCCAGTAGGTAGATGTAAATTTACAGGAACAAAAAAATATTACTACAACATGTAATTTCAACTTGATATTATATTTATAGATTTTTTTCCCCCTCAAATTGTCTTGAGGTTTATTTTCAGTGCATGTCATCAAAGGAGTAAAAAGGAGGAAGGACTTATTTTCTAGAGTCAGTTTCATTTTATTTTGGGAGAAAAGCAGTATGTTGGGTTTTAAAGGCCCTACTGAGAAAAATATAAAATATTAGCTATTCATATTTTTATGGAATGGGAGAAATATGGGATCTGTTGGGTTATCTTGGGCTATTCGGCACATGCGATTGATTTCAAGCAAAATTTCCAGTTTACTGTTTAGAACAGTTTCGGTAGTTTCAAGTGGCCCCCATCCTTTCATACACAGCCTCCGCCATCATTAACCCTACCACATTGACTATGGGTGATGAGACTACATTGGCACAGGATTACCTAAGTATAACTTTTTCAGAGTGATTTTTAATTATTTCATTTTGATAAAAAAAAAAAGATTGTAAATGAGCATCTCCTATAAGACATTAGTCTCTGTGAGCAATGTTCTGTCTTTTGTTGTGGAAATGCAAAGTAAAATACGCACATCAATTAGATGAGGCAAATTGAGTAGCCTCTTAGAAAGGCTTGTGTTAGATTGGGCCTTCTTTTGATGAATGGCCATTCTTTAAATGAATTAGTCCAGAGTCTGCCTAGGAGCATAGAAAGGGTATCCCAGGGGAATGCACTAGGACAAGTCTGAATGTGGAATATCTGTCTTCATCACCAAATACTGTTCAAATGCAATCGGCTTTGAAGTACTCTTAAGACAGGGGTCATAAACTCAGGCGCCCAGAGGATCTGGGCAGGTGATATAAATGAGTCAAGTGGGCCAGCTGCAAGAAAGCACTATAGTGACAAATGGCACCTGACACTTGACCATGCTGTCAGGGAGATGCTGGCAAACTGACCAATAGAAGGGGAAGCTGACCAAGGCAAGGCAGACATCTGGGACCAAATGCTTATCATATTATTTATTAACACATTGAATATGTTACTGGTGTTTACTGTGCTACTTGCATACATACTTATAATGTGTATTTATTGTAGTCTACCATCTTTCTTCCACCTGTAGTGCCCATAAAACTGTCCTCCAGCCTCTAGTGACCATTATTCTATTTCTGTGGCAATATTTTTGTGGCTTCTATATATGAGATAGTATGTGTGGTACTTGCCTTTTTGTGTCTGGCTTATTTCACTTAACATATTGCCCCTAAACTGTGATTTTTCAAAAAAGGGAAGGGTGATACTATCATATTTTGATGTATTATCTTTTAGCATTTAATTTTAATATCTAGTTAAAAATACTATTTGGTTTAATTACAAAGATGACCAATTTCTCAAGCACACCTTGTCATCAGGCCACCAGTTTACAATTTCTGATTTCAAGAAATAAGATGGAAATAAGATGGCAATAATGGTTCTGCAAAGAACCTCATCGTTCTGAATCCTTACACCTCTAAACTTACCTTTAGAAACCATAACTCATGCTTGTGCCACATTTAACCAAAACAAATAGGAAAGCCTTAGGGATTTATGCAAAACCACAAAGTGTATTTCCCGATGTGGGAAACACAGCCTACCTGCTGCAGAAGAATCCGTTTAAAAAGCCCATGCTGCATTTGTACATATTTGGTCTCCTGTGAGTCCTAGCATGTTGACATTACCCATGCTATCATCAAGTGATTCTAAGAGACATTAGTAGAATTTCTCCATTGAGATCACACTAACTATACGGTAATTTCACCGCCACCCTCAACTTGTGTCTCTTCCCAATTCTTCCAGGCAGAAACAGCCTCAATTTTAAAAGGAGTAAATTTTGGATCTTCCCGATCTGTGCTTGGCCGGGTGATCCTGAGCATAATTGCTTGTGGGTCATCCAATTACGCAGGTACAGGTTGACATTTTATAAAGACAAATGTCTACCTCATTAGCGTCTAGTTTATGGTTTCAGTTTATGTCTTCATTTAGTTAATCCCTTCCAGGGTTGTTTTCCCTGGCTCCCTACTGAGTATCAGTGTAATGTACCTGATCGGTGCTCGGTAAGTAATTTTTGATTGACTATTATAATGCATTAATTAGAACACTGTCAATGAGGCCTACCAGATCAACTGTCTGTGAACGAACTGAACAATCATTTACTTTAACCTACTAGGCATTTTAGTCAGACCAATAACTAAACTAATTTTTAGCTTTCAGAAATTCATTGTATGACATTGACCAGAAGAACTCATCTACAAATAGTCTAACTCCCACCCTCTCTGCCTGCTCTTAACCCCAGTGAGTAAATGAGCTCCTTGGAGTAAATGGTTCATGACAAGCTCTTACACAAGACAAAAAGGCACCATAAAGGTTATAGCAATAACGATCAGGATTTGCAGAAAGAACTATACATTTTAATGTCAAGGGGAAACCGCAAATGAAATGTAAGTTGTTATTTTTCCTTCTGGGAAAAATTCAATCAAAATGCAAACCATCATTTAAAAACACTGATGTCAGAAAAAGGCAGTTGACCTTCTTCTTCTTCTTCTTCTTCTTCTTCTTCTTCTTCTTCTTCTCCTTCTCCTCCTCCTCCTCCTCCTTCTTCCAATTTTGTCTTCATACCTTGTAAACAACAAGTCTTGGATATGGGGAGCATACTTTCAGAGAGAATTTATCATAAGTAGGCTATTTCTTAAACCATTCCAAGAATCTTTAGACAAAAACAATATATGACTTCTGAGGTAACCCTTTCCAGAAAATGAACTGGTAATTTCTTGAACAGCTTTTCTCTTTCCCACATTCCCATACAATTCCAGCAAATGCGACCAGACTTGCAGGTCAGAATACTCAAATATCCTATTAGGTTTTGGGCCACAGGGGTTGCTCTTGAATTCATCCTAGCAGAAGCAAAGTAATATTAAATTTGTCACTGCCTCATCTAAGTCAGCAAGACAGGGTTGCATAATATCTTTAGAAACACTAAGTTATGAAGTCCGTGGGGAAGAAGGTGAAAAGAAGGTCAGCTGCTGATATCAAATCAGGTGTCGGATGTGACGACCCTTACTTAGCCAGGGGCACTGGAGCCTGCAAGTCAGCAGAATGTTGCTGAGTCCAGCTTTAACAAAGCCAGATGCTTGACAAAGGCAGGCCTACCTGTGCAGTCAGCATTGTGTTTTATAAGGCGGAAACTAGAGCGGGTGTTGGGGGGGGGTCAATAATTAAGAACAAACACTTCAGGCTATGCCTGGCCTCTTCTCTAGTCTACTCCCTTATCCCACACTGTGGGTGTTTATTTTAATGCCTACACTAAAGAACGATGCGTATATTATAAAGAGAAATGAAAATAGAGTTTTGATAAGCAGAGTCCTAAGAATCAGAGTGACATCATCATCATCAGTTCTACTGCACTTCCATGTTTGGGTTTGTTTCCTGGCTAGAAGTACTATTGCATGGAGTAGCAAGCAGCCTGCCTTGAAGTTCCTGCTTAAGTTCTGGCCCTAACCTTTGGAATCAGTAGACTGTGATCTGGAAGTATAAGCCAAATAAACACCTTTCTCCACTAAATGTTTTTGTTTTTGGTGAAATCATTTTGTCACAACAACAGAGTGAAACCGTAACAACATGGAATGCCTACTGTCTTTCTTCACCTTCCTACCATTACTTATACAAGCCCAATCCTAGAACATTCTTCAGCCCCCTTTTAAGATGCTTCTTACTCACTTAAAGGGGGTGTGTGTGAAACACTGGTTAAATTGTACACTTTGAACACAAATAGACATAAAGGTAATATTTCAGTAGATTCAGAAAAGGAGAAAGTCAAATTGTTGACCATTTGCACCTTCTTTAAGGATGATATTTTGAGGTGGCCGTGGTGGATCTAACTTGTTATTTGAGCACTCCAGAGGTAGAAAAAGGAGCATCAGGAGTTTAATGCAACCTTCTTGTGTCCACATATAGAGTCTGAGGGCAGCCTGGACTACATGAGACCTGACCTCAAAAAGAGAAACAACCCCCCAAAGATAGACTTTTGTGATGTTTCTGTGTTTCTTGGTGCTATACATGCTCTGTTTTGCAGTGGAGTGTGGGGAGGAAAGGTTTAGAACATGTAGAGCCAATCGTCTTCAAGATACCGGATGGAAGTCACTGGCAGAAGAGTTGGCTGGGGCTCATTATTCATCAAGAACTGATAACAGTAATAACAATCTGTTTAAAAGTTCACATCAGGGACTGAAGAGAAGGCTCAGCAGTTAAGACTTGCTGCTTCTGCAGAATACCTGCGTCAATACCAGCATTCACAATAGTAATTCCAGTTTCAGGGGATCCAATGCCCTCTACTGGCACTGCATGCCCACGGTGCATATACAAAGCACACACACACACACACACACACACACACACACACACACAAATGAATGAATGAATAAATTAATAGATAAATAAATGCAAGCTTACAGTAACTTAACAAGATACTATTACTTCCATGTTATTGATACTTAAGACACAAAGGAGGTCAAGTAAGCACAGGGATGGTAGAAGGTGGGGCCGATTGAGTCTAGGCTGCCAGAGCAAAAGCCTGAACCAATAGCCGTTCTATGAATTGACTCATAGCTAAAGAGAAGTATACATGAGTTAAATCCCTCAAAATTCCATGTGAAGTCACTCTTTCTTTAATCTCCTGTTTTCTAAGCCATCTTCTAAAGCTATGATCCAGTGTGTCCTCATCCTGATCCAATGGCTCCCACTACTGGGAAGGAAATCCACTCTTACCTTGCCCACTGATGGAACCTAGGAAGTGTCGTTTGCCTTGTCTCTTTAAACAAAGCAACATATCAAATCTATGTAACAGGTGCAGAAGGGAATGTTTAGTTTGTAACTATGCATATGGAGATAACTCTTAAAAATTACATCCATTCATTTGTGTGTGGGCAAGGGTACATGGACCATTGAGCATGAAGAACTCAGAGGGCAACTTGCATCTCCTTCCATCCTTCTGTCATGCAGGGCCTGGGACTTGAACTCGGATTATCAGTATTGGCAGCAAATGACTGTACCTGCTGTGCCATCTTGCCAGCCCAAGATAATCCTTCCTTGGATGGAACCAATGGATTGAGGGGAAATTTGGTTTTCTATCCACAGAAATTCTTTCTTGGGCATATTCTAGCAAAAATCAGTTCAGCTGAGGAGTGAAAGGGAAAAACAGTGAAAGTGAGGTCTCTGGAGCCAGAGTGTGGAATCACAGTATCCTTTCTTTTTAGTGGTCCTGTTTGTACTTTGAGGACACTCGCCTCATAGGGCTGCTGTGAAAAATGAATTAGGTAATTTGTATACAGGGCTTAAAACTTCACCCACACAGAAATTCTGAAGCAAAGGGTAACTCAGCACACACCTTTAAGGCTCTCATTGTTCTGTACTGTAATTGGACTAGCTTTAGAACATTGCTTCATTGGTTTCGATTTTCAAATTGTGTGTGTAAAGGTGTTTTGCCTGCATATATGTCTATGCCTCATGTGCAATGCCTGATGTTCGTGGAGGCCACGGAGGCACCAGCTCTCCTGGAACTGGAGCTACAGAAGGTTGTGAGTTATGTGGGTGCTGCAATCAAACCCGCATCCTCTAGGAAAGCGTCCAGCTTCCCTTCTCCCCGATCTCTCCACCACTGACCTGTCTCTCCAACCCCGTACTGCTTTTTCAATTTGATTACATATAAAGCAATTTAACCCAGATAGTAATCTACGAATGTTGTTAAAAAAAATCAAACCTGGAATACAAACCAGTTGTTAAAAGTCAGGCTCCTGCTGAGAGAAGAACGACTCCTCGCGAATGTCTTCTAGAATGTCTTTACATATACAAAGCATCCAGCGCATTTACTAAACACGTAAGCGAGCACATCTGTGGCACACCCTGCCCTTCTCCTGTGTGGACTCTTCAATACCAGCATGTATAGATCTGCCACAATACTTTTTAACGGCTATGTGTTACTTCATTTGAAAGATGTAGCGTAATTTATTTAGCAAGTTCTGCTCAGGAATGTTGTTTCCAGTCATTTTCTTTGACAAAATGCATTTGAATGTATCCTTTCTATACTCAATATATAGTTCTTCTTCTTCTTCTTCTTCTTCTTCTTCTTCTTCTTCTTCTTCTT
>NW_026593286.1:10180827-10197784 GCF_907164565.1 Psammomys obesus
TTCTTCTTCTTCTTCTTCTTCTTCTTCTTCTTCTTCTTCTTCTTCTTCTTCTTCTTCTTCTTCTTCTTCTTCTTCTTCTTCTTTTCTCTCCTCACAATGGAATTTCTGGGTCAAATAAAATATGCACTGGAAATTCACATAGATCTTCTTCAACTGCCCTCTTAAGGGGCTGAAGTAATTTATATCATTGCTATACCATAGTGAGGGAAGTTATTTGACTACATTTCATATAAACCATGGGGTTTTGTCAGTTTTCCCATGGCTCTAGACAGCTCCATGTTGTGCCCTCATCTTTCACTCTTCCCTTGAATCCTTAGTGTTTTCCCTAGATCCTACAGAGGTACATGTACAGATGCACTTGCAGGCAACAAGTGAATATCAAGGGACATTTAAACATGTGTGCAGGGCGGGGCAAGATAATTACTAAAGAGATGTTGTGCAGTTCCGGATACTTGGGACAGAGCCTCCACGTATGCCTTATAGTCAACCAGTCTCAAGGCTGCTGTCTCTGGATGACTTATATCTCTTTCGTGGTGGGCTGGTGCATCCCAGAGATCTTAAAAATGTGAAGTTTTGCATGCATAGTACCAAGTTATAAATGGCAAACTCTAAAAAAATTGGTCATTTTCAACTGGTAACTTACACCTACTCACTTTCAGTGTCTTCAGTGTCCGTCATTAGGTGAAATTCAGTGGAGAAATTGTTTTGTTTTTTAACTTATTTTATTTTGTTTTTCGAGACAGAGTTTTTTTGTGTAGCCTTGGCTGTCGTGGACTTGCTTTGTAGACCAGGCTGGCCTCTAACTCACAGAAATCCACCTGCCTCTGCCTCCCCAAGTGCTGGGGTTACAGGCATGTGCCCCGGAGCCTGGTGATAAATTATGTTTTATTTGGAATCAAGGTCTTTTTATGTAGTCCTGCTTGTCCTGGAGATCACTACATAGACCAGACTGGCCTTGAACTCCTGTGTGATCCTCTTGCTGCGGTCTACCGAGTGCCAAGATTACAGATGTCTGCCACCACCTCCGGATTTCAATGAAGACGTCAGAAAGCACTGGCCAAATGTCTAGAGAAGTAATTCCCCCCAAATTTTAGCATCTCAAGACTCCATCCTTTGTTACTCCAACACTTCACCTTCAGAAACACTTCTAGGATTATCCCACCTACAGGATTAAGGTCTTTTGCTGTGCCCCCTTCTTGATGCTGTCCACGGTCCTGAATGACACCTTGACGTTCCTTTCAGAGTCCCTTAATGTGACATAAAAGAAACCAAAAAAAAAAAAAGAGAGAGAGAGAGAGAGAGAGAAAGTGAAGAGGCTATTGAGGAAAAAAAGAAAAGAAAAAAATATATATGTGATTTTAAATTCTCTTAGCCACTAATAAATAAGCCTCAGCAGAGCTTGGAAAAATTTGTCTTTATCCCAGATTCATCTTTTCAACTTCAGTTTCATGTGTATATGTGTACTCATTTACTGCAGCTTGGAGGTCCTCATCCTCTCTCATCTCCTCCTTTTCTATCCCTCTATAGTTTTCCATTTTTAAATAGTTTTTAAAAGTGGCTACAAGCTGGGCATGGTGGGCTAAGCCTTTAAACCCAGCATTCTGGGAAGCAGGGACAGGCGGATCTCTGTGAGTTCAAGGCTAGCCTGATCTACAAAGCAAGTCCAGGACAGCCAAGGCTATACAGACAAACCATGTCTCGAAACCCACCCTCACCTTCCTCCCAAAAAGGTGGCTACAAAATTTTCATACTCAACCCATCAGAACTGTGGTCTAGGCTCACTTCCTTTTACTTTAACTGGGCTTGGCTCCATTCACTAATGGGGTATATGTGTGCAGTGGCTACGAAGCCCTGTGACCTCTAAATGGGTTTATTAAGGTGAAAAACTTCTGCTTGGTCTTATTGCAGGATCAATTTCTAAAAGCTTCCTCTTGAGATATCTCCTTGAAAATCCAGCCCCTCTACTGTGAACATCCCAAGACATACCCAGTGTAAGTACTCTGCTGGACTCACCTTAGTCATCCAAGCAAGGCACTAGACACATGTATGAAGAAACTTCCAAAAGCTCTCAGACTTCAGCCATTCAAGCAAGTTATCTGAGATATCTCAGCTCAGACCTCTAGATAGTATGAAGCAGAAAACACTTTTCCCCTCAAAGAGCTGTCTGAATTTCTGATCCATAGACTCCTAAAGCACAGGGGGGGGAAAAAAGGCCATATCCATCCTCTACTCCTTCCCTTCACCATCCCCAAGTCTCCCATTCCATCTTCTCCAAGCTTCATGTCTTCTTTCTATTTTTATTTCTTGCAGTTCATAATCTTTGATTCCTGCTAGCGCTACTCTTACGTACATAGGTGTGTGGCTTTCCTCCTGGGCTTGACCAATCTACCAGTGACCACATCCCACAAGGAGAGTGATTCTTCCTGTCTCAACAGCCATTTACTGGCAGTAGCTCCTCCGGTAGGGGTAGGAGCTCATGAGCCCTTCCCAACTCTGTGTCAAAATATCAACTGGCTTGGTTTTGTACCAGTAACCACACACCCTGTGAGTTGTCGTGTGCAACAGCCATTCCCAGAAGTCAGCAGTCCATAGCTTTCCTCCTCATTTGCCTGCCCTTACATTCTTCCTGGCCCCTCTTTCTAGATGCTTCCTATGCCTCAAAAGGCGAGAGGTTGATACAGATGAACCACCCATACCTGAGCATCCAGAGTTTTTTTGTATTCAGAACTTTATGGTAAAAAAAAAAAAATAAGGTCAGTGAAGCAGACTTGTAACAGTTCCTGAAGATCTAACTTACATGCATTTTATAAAATCCCCATGTGCATGGTTTTAGACATAGGCTAACCATTCATTAGTTTTCAAGTCTTAGCAACCTTCCAACTCATGATAATGGAAGTGAGTGAAGTTCACATGAGTCCTTTTCTTTCTAGAAAAAAAGAAACTAATATTTCTAAGCTTTTAGTTGGTGATGGCCCCAATTTGAGAAATTTCGATGAGTCGGCTTTGATTTGTTTTTTTAATATTACAAAAAGAGGGAAGGCATCATTGCTAGCTGTAGAGTTAAGGAAAGAGTGCAAGGAGAAACAGGGGTGTGGAGGTGAGTTTTAGATGCTGTGTGAGGTAGCTGTATGTCTAGACCCTGCCTTCATTGTAGAGGGCACAGAATGTCCTGATGATCACTGTCATCACTGATGAATTTCATCGATGAAATTCATGTGAAAAAATAATCAATGAACTATCTGAAAGGCAGTTTGAGTATCAAATTTTAAACTGAGTGCATTTAGCAGAACCAAAAAAGTGAGATACTGAGTGGAGCTGGAGTGATACTCTGCCAATGCTGATCCTCTCAGCTACTTGGGAGGCTGAGGCAGATTGCAAATCTGAAGTTTGTCTGGACTACAGTGAGTTCAAGACCAGCTGGGCATCCAAGTGAGACTCTGTTTCAAAATAAAGAGTCACAAAAAGGGCTGCAATACATCTCAGTGGTAAGGGATTAGTTGAGCAGACATGAGACTCTGGTTCAATTTCTAGTCCTAAGCTCCTGTACCCTGATGCCACAGCCAATGCAGTGGCCTTATCTGAGCTATAGGATTGAATGACAAACTCCCCATAGGTATTAAAGACAGCTGTAAAGAAAGTAAAATACCACAGTTCTAATAAAGATGAACAGAAGGGTTGGAGAGATGGCTCATAGTTAGGAGCACTTGCTACTTTTACAAAGGACCTGGGTTCAGTTTCAAGCACCCACTTGCGGCTCACAACCACTCATAACTTCAGCTCCTGGGGCCTAATGCCTTTTGGGTGTCTACATGCACTAAGGCACATACACTTACACGTACACTCAAGTACAGTTTTTTAAAGATGCAAAGAAAATTAAAACCAAAAAGAAAATAAATGTTACTTAGACAAATGTCATGTATGGACTTACCTTTGGGTTGGGGGCATCAAGCTGCAATTCGTGAAATGCGAGAATTAAATCATTGCATTGAGCTTTTACTTTGCCCCTTTCCTCCAATTTTATTCATGTGTTTATATCCTGCTTTTATATACCCAAAACGATAAAAGTTTTGACATTGTGGAAGGGATTAGTGTATTTCTGAAATCCTGGGTTAGCTTGATGCATTTACTTTCCCTAAATTCCCCAGGATACAGTGTGAAATCCAGACTGTGAGCAGAGATGAATTCTTGCCAGCTGATTGCCAGTAATTGATTTTTCTCAAAGCTGCTATGAGATGCACCCAAGCGTGGGTCATTGCCTGCTCCACCAAGCTGCAGTAAACAGCCCCCAGATAGAGACCTTTAATAGGTAAGCTCTATGTTCATGTAATTCCATAGCACCTAATTAAAATTTTCCCCTTTGTGCGTAAGCCAATATTGCTGAAAATTCTCTTCAAGTAGGAGTCTCTTGCAATACTGCTTTAGATGAGGGTATTTTTACTAGATGTTGGTTTGGGGCTCGGATGGGGTCAGAAATCTGCAGTATTTTAATTATGTCTTGGAAAGAATAACTCTCCGTGCTTGATACCTGTGATTGAATAGAGAAGTCCCCAAGCAGTGAGAGCTCCGTTAAGTAGGATGTTTATTGCTGTTGTTCTCTTTGAACATGCATGAAGCTGTGAGGTAAGAATCCCGCTTTCATTTCACATCGCCTCACTATCGGGCCATTTAATTCACCATCAGGAAGAGAGCGCCACGAAATCAGCAGCACTGGGAACACGTGAACAACACAGGACTCCTGCCTCCCTCCCTGAACCCTCTGAAACAGGACCTTCATTTTAAGAAAATCCTGGGGTCAGAGAAGCCACAAATGTAGCAAATGCAACTTTAGAGCTCTACTTTAATTATCTTTTCTAAGCCAACAGGATGAAAGACTTTAATGACAAGAGGGAAAGTTATTAAGGGTAGAGGCAGACATGACTGTAAAATATATTGTCTGTGAACGCCGCCTTACACCTCGAAGGCAGGCGCTTGCTATGTGATCTCAGGCACCCAGTACTTTGCTATTTTTGTTGTTGTTGTTTTGTTTCTGTTTTTTTTTTTAAATGCAGACAGGTCATTATGTTCAAAGAGCTCAGTCTTGACACACATGTAGATGTTGAAACGAGAAGAAAATCTGCTAATCACTTCCTGAGTTGTTGCTATCCTTGGAGCTCAAGCTTATGGCTCTTCTCCTATGTGAAGCTTTTTTTCACTTTTACATCCAGTTGGACTCTGTGCTTGAGTGACTTTCAGGTACTTGATATTTAGCACACGCGGGCACACATACCGTAGATAGCAGTTATTTTGTATCTTCGATATTAAAGCTGCAAGAATCTGTCTCCTGTGGTTGCGGTGGCTTTACAGAAGAGGCTTTCAAATATTTGTAACCATGCAAGTATGTTAAAATAAAAAAAAATAGTCCTTCAATGAAAGAAATCCATAAGTCTTGATTTTCCTAAAAGCATTGTTCCAAACTCTCAAGATTAATTCTGAGATTCTAATGGCTTCTCTAGTGTTAACATATCTGTATTGAGGAGCATATCTGTTGATATAAAGATGCTCATACAAAGTAATTTTGTGATTTTAAAATAGATAGTTAATAGTTTCACTGTTATTTCAGATATTATATATATAATAATTTGAAAGTTTTTATGATTTTCTTGGTAACATATGCAGACCATTTTCCCATTTTAACAGTAATTGTAGATACGTTAATAAAATGTGGACTAAAGACATGTAAAATTTTTATCCCCACAGTCATGACTGCATTCAAGACATCAATATGTCAATTTAGTTCTGGCAATGTTTCTAGTCAATGTTGTAAAACGCAGCTTTCCTTTATTCATTTCAGAAGTGATCTCTAGCTGTCCTAGAGATGGCAGCATTGAGCAATCTAATTTGGTAATCACCTGCCCGTTGTGTGAATTTTCTGTTAGGTGGAAATTTTTCATACAGAGTATTTCATTACAATACACAAGACTAATTTAGAACGAGGTGACAGGATAGTACATGCATCTGCCTAACATGACTTCACTTAGATTCCACAAAAGCAGAGGTAAAGGTGGAGCACAGACTGAGGGAATGTCCAATGAATGCCTGGCCCAACCTGAGGCTCACCCATGGGAAACAGCCAACCCCTGACAACATTAAAGATACCCTGCTCTACCTACAGACAGGAACCCAGCATAACTGTCCTCTGAGAGGCTCCACCCAGCAGGGGATCGAAATGCTGAGATTCATCGCCAAGCATTAGGTGGAGCTGGGGAGCCTTGTGGGAGTGTTGGAGGAAGGATAGAAGAACCTGGAGGGGACAGGAATTCCACAAGAAGACCAAGAGAGTCAACTAACCTAGGCTCATGGGGGCTTCCAAAGACCAATCAAAGAGCAGGCATGGAACTGGACCTAGAGCCCATACACATATGTAGCTGATGGACAATTGAATCTTCATGAGGGTGTGCTAGCAAGGAGAGCAGGGACTGTCTCTGACATGGACTCTATTGCCTGCTTTCGGGTAATCACTTTTCCCTAGCAGGATTGCCTTGCCAGGCCTCAACGGATGAGGATGCCCTCAATTCTGATTCAGCTTGATGTGCTGGAATGGGTTGGTACAGGTGGGGTAGAGGAGACCCTTCTTTTCTGAGGAGAAGAGGGACCGATGAAAGAGGGTGGGAGGGTAGGAACCGGAAGGAGGGGGGTTACCATGGGGATGTAAAGTAGATTTAAAAATATAAACTTAGAAAAAGAGTAGAATATTAACTACCTTTAAGATTTAGGTAGTAAAACTTGAGAGAGACAGAGACACAGAGAGAGACAGAGTATAGGATGAATTTTACTGGTGTGTAGTTTGCTACAATGACCTGGCGTGTTTGTCTGTGTGCATGAACGTGCACGCACGCACGCACACACGTGTGTTTCTGGGGATCTAACCCAGCGCCTTGGACACCACAAAGCAGTTTTCTGCTTCATCTTCGGCCATAATAACAATTACTTTCATATCATGAAAACCCTAACGTTCTGTGAAGATGACTTGTAAAAAATTTCCAAGTTAAATTGCTCTTCTGGTTGGCCCCTCTGAGAAAATGGTATGTTTTCCCCATAGAGGTGCATCCTCCTTCCCGTCCCCCCTTTATTTTTTGTTTGTTCTTAGTCGGTGATTGAAGGAAGGAAGGAAGGAACTCATTTAAAAAATGAAAGTCTATGGATTTGAAGTGCGTTCGTGCAGAGTGTGAATTAAGGCCTCCTTCTGTAAAAAGCCCTTTGGCCCAATCTAGACCACACACGCAGTTGGTGGTAAACAGCTGTCTACTTCCTCTGTCTCTCTCCCTCTGTCTAGGACAAAACCTCCAATGATACTCTTCTAAGCATCTCTACCTGGCACTCCCCACCCCCAAGCCCTTCAGACCTTCAGAATCCGATTCCTGCTATTGCTGCCTCAGTACCATTTCCAAATTACTTACTATTTATAGCCTTCCCGTAGTGGGCACGTGTGCCCGCATCACCAAGCTGTCAGAGGGGGAAAGGAGGGCTTTCAATTCAACCTGTGTACCCGATAATACATTCACGGAGGTTTAGAAGACCCTGCGTGATAAAGGAGAAGGTGAAAAGACAAACCGGGGGCTCCCAGGCTTTCGTGAGGAGGCGGCACCTGCAGAAGCAGGACACCCCAATTCAAGTACTGCAAGCCTCCGAATGGCGCCAGTACCTGCGTCTGAATCCTCTCCCTCCCGTTTACCGCATCTGTACAAGACGTGAAAGACAGAAAACTCCGCCAATCAGCAGGCTGCCCCAGGAAACTCACCCCGCCTCTCGCCCCGCATTAGGCTGAGGCGCGCCCCCTCCAGGCCCCCTCCAGGCCAGGCTGTGTAGTGCGTTGAGCATGGCCAGCAGCTCCCTGAGAAGGTCCTGCGGTGCCCGAGAGCTGGAGGCTGAGGGAGTTCCTGGCGTAGGTTAGGAGGTGGAAACCTAGAGCCGCCCTCGGCTAAAGTGGGGTGGCCTTAACGTCTGTAGGTCTTTAATGCCAGTTGGGCTAGACAGGGACATCCTGCTTGGTTTATAGGCCACCTTAAAAAAAAAAAAAAACTTTGGGGAGCGTCTGCTTGTGGTGACACTGAGTAACACGCTTTGCAACTAGGCTGCTGACCCGTTTTCATCTAGAAGTATCCATTTTCCTGTACAGCCCATCTCCTATCCTTGTCTCCTTGTGGTCAAGGTTAAAAATTTATAGGGTCGCTCAATGCGCGTGGAAACTACGAAACAAACATTTGCTAATATGTACACAGTAGGGGTTTGGACTTATGAACTCTCTGAAGGTCCTTAACAGCTTTAAAAAAAAAAAAATCACAAATAGACTTGAGAATATGATAAGGGGGCGCTTGGTTTCCTCCGCCCCCATCCTTTGCTCTAACCCCAAAGTGCGAGTCCCTGTTCACCTGCATTAAGGGAGTGAAACTGTGACATTTACGTTTTATTTCCTCCCTTGGCGATCTGCAGCTAATCTCCGCAGCGCCAGGCAGGAGATCCCAGGTCTTGATTCCTAGAGACCCTGACGCAGCAACAGTCATTGCCCTTGGGCGTCCCTCTCGGAGTCTTCCAGGTGCCTCGCCGCAGCACGTCGGGAGATTCCAGGTAGAAGGCTGGCCCAGAAGTCCTTTAGAGAGCCTTGCAGATACGTCAATCTCCCCATCAGGGCCGCTCACCCAGGAACCGACAACCAGCTAGCTCCCGGGGGTCGCCCTTACCTGTTGGGTGAGAGGTAGCGGGTCACCCGCCTCCCCCTCCCCCCCCCCCCCCCCCCCCCCCCCCGCTCTCACTCTCGGGGCTCTGCAGCCGCAGTGCACCCCCTCCCACCGCCCCCTCCCTCACTCCTGCGTCTTCCCCAGATCGCCCCCTCCCGTTTTCCCAGATTCCCCTCCTGCTTTCCGGTAGCCACCCAAACACGCCCGGCCTCCCTCCGCGGGGATTCCTGCGGGCCGGGGGGCGCCCTGGGTGGTGCAGGCATGGGAGGAGCGGCGCCCGGGGCTCCGGCGGCCGCGCAGGGGCGCTGCCCGAGCGCTGCAGCGGAGGCCCAGCGCGGGCGCCTCTGCGGCACGGCCGGGGGGTGGAGAGGGGCGGGCGCGGGGCGGGCTCAGCCCGGAATGTAGAGCGAGAAGGGAGAGAGACCCGGGCTGGAGCCTCCCGGAGGCAGCTCGGCTGCAGAGCGCAGGGGCTCCGTCACGTGTTTTGCTCCTCCGGAGTGAGACGGCGGCGCGGTGTGGGGAGGCCGGCGCACAGTGCCAGACGCCGCCGCTTGTTTTGGTTGAGGCGCTCGGCAACTCTCCGAGGAGGAGGAGGAGGAGGAGGGCGGAGAGAAGTAACTGCGGCGGCTGCGCCTCCGGAGGACCGGGCGTCTTCCCCGATCTCTTCCCAAACCTCCTCCCCCCTCCCTCGCCTCCCGCCCTCGTCCCCTCCCCTCCTCCCTTGCGGACTAGAGCTAGGGGCAGGGATGAGCCTGTCCCTCTGGACCGGCCCCTGCTCCCCCGGCTGCCCAGTAGCGTTGCGCGTGGAAAAGCCACTCTCCCCGCCCGCCGAGATGGGCTCGAGTGCGGGCTGCAGAGGACGCGTCCTCGGGCGGCGGCAGCAGCAGCAGCAGCAGCCACAGCCGCAGCGCCGCGGTCTCTGCGATTGAGCTGGTATTTGGGCGGCTGGTGGCGGCGGGGACGGTTGGAGGGTGGGAGGAGGCAGAGGAGGAGGAGGAGAAGGAGGAGGAGGGAGAACCCCGTGCAACGTTGGGACTTGGCAGCCCGCCTCCCCCTGCCCAAGGATATTTAATTTGCCTCGGGAATCGCTACTTCCAGAGGGGAACCCGGGAGGGAAGGCGCGCGCTCCTGGAGGGCCAAGCGGGACTCCTCGGCCGTCGCTGCTTCCCT
This sequence comes from Psammomys obesus, assembly GCF_907164565.1. Classification (NCBI taxonomy): domain Eukaryota; kingdom Metazoa; phylum Chordata; class Mammalia; order Rodentia; family Muridae; genus Psammomys; species Psammomys obesus. Next base: position 10,190,712 of record NW_026593286.1, read on the forward strand.
GCACGGGACTCCACCGGGGTCGGCAAGGGATGCACCGTAGCTTCTTCCCGACTGCAGGGACTCGGGGGAGACTTAGTCCTCGGAAGATTGCGGCTGCGCTCACCCTAGACACGCTGCCTTCCCCTTGGGGCATGAAACGCCCTTAAACTCGGATCGGGCTGTCTTCCTTGGCTCAGCTACCTCGTCCTTCGGCTGCCCCTTCCCCAGCGCCGAGAGCAGCGTGGATTTCGGAGTCAGGGTTTCTGCTTCCCCCAGCCCGGAGTGCATGTGCGGGGCCGCCTCGAGGAGCCGCCCCCCACCCAGTTTGTCGGCACCTCCCTCTGCTCCGCGGCAGCATGGCGAGCCCTCCAGATACCGATGGCTTCTCAGACGTGCGCAAGGTGGGCTACCTGCGCAAACCCAAGAGTATGCACAAGCGCTTTTTCGTGCTGCGGGCGGCCAGCGAGGCCGGGGGCCCTGCGCGCCTGGAGTACTACGAGAACGAGAAGAAGTGGCGGCACAGGTCGAGCGCCCCCAAACGCTCCATCCCCCTGGAGAGCTGTTTCAACATCAACAAGCGGGCTGACTCCAAGAACAAGCACCTGGTGGCTCTCTACACCCGAGACGAGCACTTTGCCATTGCGGCCGAGAGTGAGGCCGAGCAAGACAGCTGGTACCAGGCTCTTCTGCAGCTGCACAATCGAGCAAAGGCCCACCATGACGGGGCTGGAGGTGGAGGCTGTGGCGGTAGCTGCAGCGGCAGCTCGGGCGTTGGAGAGGCCGGGGAGGACTTGAGCTATGACACGGGCCCAGGACCCGCGTTCAAGGAGGTCTGGCAGGTTATCCTGAAACCCAAGGGCCTGGGCCAGACAAAGAACCTGATTGGCATCTACCGCCTCTGCCTGACCAGCAAGACCATCAGCTTTGTAAAGCTCAACTCGGAGGCAGCGGCCGTGGTGTTGCAGCTCATGAACATCCGACGCTGTGGCCACTCAGAGAACTTCTTCTTCATCGAGGTGGGGCGTTCCGCCGTGACAGGGCCCGGCGAGTTCTGGATGCAGGTGGATGACTCCGTGGTGGCCCAGAACATGCACGAGACCATTCTGGAGGCCATGCGGGCCATGAGCGACGAGTTTCGCCCGCGCAGCAAAAGCCAGTCTTCGTCCAGTTGCTCCAACCCCATCAGCGTCCCCCTGCGCAGGCACCATCTCAACAACCCCCCGCCCAGCCAGGTGGGGCTGACTCGCCGGTCCCGCACGGAGAGCATCACTGCCACCTCCCCTGCCAGTATGGTGGGGGGGAAGCCCGGCTCCTTCCGGGTGCGCGCCTCCAGCGACGGCGAAGGCACCATGTCCCGGCCGGCCTCGGTGGACGGCAGTCCCGTAAGCCCTATCACCAACAGGACCCATGCCCTCCGCCACCGAGGCAGCTCCAGGCTGCACCCTCCGCTCAACCACAGCCGCTCCATTCCCATGCCCTCTTCTCGCTGCTCACCCTCAGCCACCAGCCCAGTGAGTCTGTCCTCCAGTAGTACCAGTGGCCACGGCTCCACCTCGGACTGCCTCTTCCCGAGGCGCTCCAGTGCTTCCGTGTCCGGCTCTCCTAGCGATGGCGGCTTCATCTCTTCCGATGAGTACGGTTCTAGTCCCTGTGATTTCCGAAGTTCCTTCCGCAGTGTCACCCCAGATTCCCTGGGCCACACCCCACCAGCCAGGGGCGAGGAGGAGCTGAGTAACTATATCTGCATGGGGGGCAAGGGAGCCTCCACCTTGGCTGCTCCCAACGGTCACTACATTTTGTCTAGGGGTGGCAACGGCCATCGCTACCTCCCAGGGGCTAACCTGGGGATAAGCCCGGCGCTGGCTGGAGAGGAAGCCGCCGGTGCAGCAGATCTGGAGAACCGGTTTCGGAAGAGAACTCACTCCGCAGGCACATCCCCTACCATCGCCCATCAGAAGACTCCCTCCCAGTCTTCCGTGGCTTCCATTGAGGAGTACACAGAGATGATGCCCGCGGCCTACCCACCAGGAGGTGGCAGCGGAGGCCGGCTGCCTGGCTACCGGCATTCCGCCTTCGTGCCCACCCACTCTTATCCTGAAGAGGGTCTAGAGATGCACCCCTTGGAACGTCGTGGGGGCCACCACCGGCTGGACACCTCCGCCCTCCACACTGACGATGGCTACATGCCCATGTCCCCAGGCGTGGCGCCAGTGCCCAGCAACCGTAAAGGGAATGGAGACTATATGCCCATGAGCCCCAAGAGTGTCTCCGCCCCGCAGCAGATCATCAACCCCATCAGACGCCACCCTCAGAGGGTGGACCCCAATGGCTACATGATGATGTCTCCCAGCGGAAGTTGCTCCCCTGACATTGGCGGTGGCTCCAGCAGCAGCGGCAGCATCAGCGCAGCCCCTTCCGGGAGCAGCTATGGGAAGCCATGGACAAACGGGGTAGGGGGCCACCATCCTCATGCTCTGCCTCACGCCAAACCCCCTGTTGAGAGCGGTGGTGGCAAGCTCTTGCCTTGCACGGGCGACTACATGAACATGTCACCTGTGGGAGACTCCAACACCAGCAGCCCCTCGGAAGGCTACTACGGCCCGGAAGATCCCCAGCACAAACCAGTCCTCTCCTATTACTCGTTGCCAAGGTCCTTTAAGCACACCCAGCGCCCCGGGGAGCCAGAGGAGGGTGGCAGGCACCACCATCTTCGCCTCTCTTCTAGCTCCGGACGCCTCCTCTACACTGCCACTGCGGAGGATTCCTCCTCTTCTACCAGCAGCGACAGCCTGGGTGGGGGTTACTGTGGGGCTCGGCCGGAGCCCGGCCTCCCACATCCCCACCACCACGTTCTGGGGCTGCCCCGAAAGGTAGACACGGCTGCCCAGACCAACAGCCGCCTGGCTCGGCCCACAAGGCTTTCCTTGGGGGATCCCAAGGCAAGCACCTTACCCAGGGTCCGAGAGCAGCAGCAGCAGCAGCAGCAGCCGCAGCCGCAGCCGCAGCCTTCCCTGCACCCTCCTGAGCCCAAGAGCCCGGGAGAGTATGTGAATATTGAATTCGGGAGTGGCCAGCCTGGCTATTTAGCTGGCCCCGGGACTTCCCATAGCTCTCCTTCAGTCCGGTGTCCACCCCAGCTCCACCCAGCTCCCAGAGAAGAAACTGGCTCGGAAGAGTACATGAACATGGACTTGGGGCCAGGCCGGAGGGCGACCTGGCAGGAGAGTAGTGGAGTTGAGTTGGGCAGAGTAGGCCCTGCACCTCCAGGGGCTGCTACCATTTGCAGGCCAACCCGGTCGGTGCCAAATAGCCGTGGTGACTACATGACCATGCAGATAGGCTGTCCTGGTCAAAGCTATGTGGATACCTCACCAGTGGCCCCGGTCAGCTATGCTGACATGCGGACAGGCATCTCTGCCGAGAAGGTGAGCCTGCCCAGAACCGCAGGGGCTGCTCCCCCTCCACCCACCACAACCTCTGCTTCTGCTGCGCCTCAGGGAGCAGCTGAGCAGGCTGCTCACTCTTCCCTGCTGGGAGGCCCTCAGGGACCTGGGGGCACGAGTGCATTCACCAGGGTGAACCTCAGTCCCAACCATAACCAGAGTGCCAAAGTCATTCGTGCAGACACTCAAGGGTGCCGGAGGAGGCATAGCTCGGAGACCTTCTCAGCACCGAATCGGGCTGGCAACACGGTGTCCTTTGGAGCAGGGGCTGCAGTAGGGGGCAGTGGTGGTGGCAGCGGCAGCAGCGGCGGCAGCGAGGATGTAAAGCGCCACAGCTCTGCATCATTTGAGAACGTGTGGCTGAGACCTGGGGACCTAGGGGGAGCTTCCAAGGAGATGGCTCTGGGGTGTGGAGCTGCTGGGGGTTTGGAGAACAGTCTTAACTATATAGACCTAGATTTGGCCAAGGACGTTAAACAGCGCCCTCAGGAGTGCCCCTCTCAACAGCAGTCCCTGCCACCCCCTCCCCCTCACCAGCCCTTAGGCAGTAATGAGGGCAGCTCCCCGAGACGCTCCAGTGAGGATTTAAGCACCTATGCCAGCATCAGCTTCCAGAAGCAGCCAGAGGACCGTCAGTAGCTCAACTGGACATCACAGCAGGTGCGTTTTATGGTGGCAGAGTCAGAAGACAAAGGCGCTTTTACCCGGGGTGCTTGAGTTCTCTTCTTTACCTGCATCCCTTCTCACTCCTTCCCACAGTGCCCCTGGGGAGGATCCACTTTCAGGAGGTGGGGGGTTGGGTGGGTCAGGGTACGCAGATGCTCACCCCACAATGACACCTGGCAGATAGTCAAAGAATGTGTCGGAGTAAGCCACAGAGGGGCTTCTGTATTTGAGAATTCCCAAGTGGAGTACTTGCTGCCGCATTTTAAAACTTACACTCTATAAAACCAGTTCTGAGGTTTGTCAAGTTCCTCAGTAAGAATCATTCTCTTCATAGCAACGTTTTCTTTTGACTAAATATTAAGGTCAGCAGCTAGTAGAGACAGTTCTACAAGAATACTGGCCAAAAAGCCCTCGTTTAAGATCCTTTTCTCAGGGTTCTAAAGGGCAAGCTTACCGAGAGGCTGTGTGCACTTTTGGTCGGTGGGTTCACAATACCAAAGCAGTGTAAACAGCAGCGACTTTCATTTGGGCTGTCTTAAAAGATTCATGAGTAAGAGCTTTTTAGGCATGAGTATTTAGAGAGAAAGTCTTACCTATCTATCTCTGATCTCCAAAGAAAGTAGTTGTGGGGGACGGACATTTTCTTTTTGTTCTTGTACCAGGATTCAGGAAATGTTTTTCACACTCAGACCTACCATCTTGCAGGCATGGCTGCTTTTGTACAGAATATGCAATAAACACCATGCGCCTGGGACCCATTATGAGTTAAGAGTTACGGAAGATCACCCCAGCCTGTCTGCCTTGTTGCTCCTTTTCTTGGTCTGAGGCATCACACATGCCATTTGGGGGCTACTGTACATTTTTCTGTAACATTTCTTAACATTTTTATTAGTGGAATGAACAGGCATTGAGTCAGGGAAAAAAGGGTGTTTGTTTTGGTGTGTGTTGAATGAAGAGGCAAAACTGTGTAGTCTCCATTTGCAGGGTATTTGTTTTCCTTTAAGTTCATGAGCAGATGCCTCAGGGACGTTGAAAGACGGCTTTAGGTCATTTGTGGCCACGGCTGTATTGAAAATGAGAAACATTTGTAATAGGAAGTTAGCCTGCCCTTGGTTCTGTGAGTCTATTTTCTGGTGGTCATTGTGGTTAGAGGAGAGGAGTATCGTTCCCAGTTAATGTGATGAGTTGGCAAATCAGAACTTTCCAGATTTGGAAGCAGTTTATTATGACAAACTGATTACCTTGTGAATTTTATATGTGCTTCACAGGAAGAGCACTGAAAAACATTTATTATTCTTAATAAGTCTCTTCATAAGAAATTAATTTGTGCCTTGGGCTTTTATCAGTAGGAGATAATAATAAATAACAGGAATAGTTATGTGGTCAAAATAGTCCTGATTCTGCTTCCAACAACTATCATTCTCTATTTTCTAGGACCAAATAGAGGCACATGAACATTAAAACTAAGATTTTATATGATATGTTTGGAAAGCACCATGTGATTGGTATTTATTACAATATTTGCCTTCATCACTGGGACAGAGAGGTTTTATTGTATTGTTGCCAACATAAAATCCTTGGTTATTTCTATCATGGTTTTTGAGGGTTAGGGCTCCTACAATAATTGCCTTTAAATTCCCTAGATCATAAAGTAGGAAGAACGTGAAACAAACAGATCCAGTAAAACTAAAATTGGCGTTTCACAGGAGATAAAGAAAGAAGAGAAATGAATTCCCCACACTTTATATACTTTCTCACTTCATATAGATTTTATTTTACAAAACAGAATAAGCAATGTTTTGTCTTTTGAAGAAACAAAATGACCAAACAGAATCTTCATTGTTTGAAGAGGGAATTTAAAAGAAAATCCTGCTTATGTATAGAACACAGACACACACACACACAAACACAAACATACACACATACACCCCCCCCAAAAAAAAATCTCTCCGCTCCCAGAGAACTTTAATACTCAACTTTTCATTCTTAACTTTCTTAGGGAAAATATGATAATCCAGAAAAATCAGTCATGTCTATTACAATACTAGAATAGCAATAGATCATGCTTTGCCAAATGCTAGAAGCAGCTTTCTATAATGTGTGTCTAAATTTTAAGTGTGTTTGTGTGTGTGTGTGCTTTAGGCAGAAAACCTAGTGTACACCTAGAGTACCTAGTGCTACACCCTCAGTTGTGCTTGCTTTTGCTAAGTTTTAAGGTTTTGTTTGCTAGTCAGTTATCATCAGAAGCTGAGCGGGATCAGATCTGCCAGTGGCTAACAGCTTCTGCTCACAGTGAGTTATCAGTTAGCTATTTTAACCTCCCCTGCCATTGCTGTCGCTGCTACTTCGCCTGGCTTAAAAAAAAAAAAAAAAGAAAGAAAGAAAGAAAGAAACATGGTTAAAGGAATACAGCTGCCACAAGGAGTGTGTGTGTGAGCGTTCTCAGAGCCCCTGTTTTAAACATCTCAGCTTGTTTACTTTGTTTCAATGTCAGTTCAAGGGGAGCCATTTGTGAAGCCTTTAGCTCCCGTGCCTGACTTGACCGATTCAACAACAATCTTTTCTGTGTCATTTTCCTCTGATGCACGTCAGGGTCACCTCCAACTTAGTTCTGACCTGCCAGATTGTGCTGCGGAAAAATCACCCCCACCCTCCCCCCTACCCCCCATTCTCTTTGTCCCCACCTCCTAGTGAATGGTCCTGGCGTTAGTACAGTCATTGTGGCCTACTGTTTGTACCAGATTAACCCCTGACCGTCCAAATACCTTTAACCAGCATTTGCCTTAGATTTGACTTGGAAACTGCAGCTTGACAGACAGAGCACACTTTTGCTGACACAGGCTGGTGTCATCCCTCCGGGATTTTTTTTTTTTTTCTTCCTTTTGTTAAGTCCCCTTTAAAAAAGAATTTTTACCATTCGTTTCCCTCCCTGTTTTTCCTTACTGCGACCTCCAGGATTCCATGCCTCCGCAGCTGCCCCCCCCC
>NW_026593286.1:10197884-10238916 GCF_907164565.1 Psammomys obesus
CCCCCCCCCCCCCCCGCTCCACCCTTCCGAGATGCTCCCCGCCCCGTGGCCTTTGGAGCTGGCGCAGACCCGCGAGCCCTGGCACTTTCCCTTTTCCCGGGTCACCTCCGCTTCCTGCCTGGCCCCCTCTTTGCTTGGCTCTGGTCCCCGCCCCTTCTTTCAAGACCCCTCCCGCCCTGGTCGGGAGACTCCGCCGCGAGGAGGCCCTCCAGGCTCTCGCCCGCGCCTGGCTCGGTCCTCGCGGGACAGAGGGGCCCCTTCCCAGGCCTCTAGCTAGGTCGGGGTAGCCGAGCCTCCGCCCCTCATCCCGGTGGGCTGGACGCTGGGTGCCGATTGGCTCTTGCAAGAGCCTATCAGCATGAGTGATGGCCGGGGCGGGGGCAAGCTGGGGCCGCGCTGGGGAAGCTCTCTCCCCGTCTGGGTGCTGCAGAGCTGATCCAGGTCCTCCCGCCCCCAGGCCTAAGATGCGCTGCGCTGCTCTCCATCTCTGATGTGTCAGTGCCAGAATCATAAGAATGAAAAAGCCTCAGCAGCGGGCTGGCAGAGGCCGGAAACACCGCACTTCCTTTTCGTTTTAATTGAGAAAAATTCAGGCGGCGACCGACCATGTGACGTGCCCCATTTTGTTTCCCTCCTGTCTTTACTACGGTTTACTACGACGCCTCCTCCGTTCCTTCATCTTCCCATCTCCAGTCTGCAAGCAGGAGCGCGCGGCAGGCAGCACGTGGCCTGGGGTTGCTAGGGCTGGCTCGCGGTTCCCACGTTTATGTCTCTTGCTGAAAGGGAGGAGCAATCACGAGCCTTGCTAACCCCCTTTGCCTTTTAAGAGCTCCAGGCCCTTTCCAGTCACTAACAATACGCACTTGATTCAGCACCTGCGGTTAACAACGCACCTGAGCTGGATAAGATCAAAGAAAACTGGTCCGGGATCCCCATTTCCCTTGTGAGGGAACTCAAGAGTGTGGGCTACAGAATCCTTAGAAACGCTTGAAGAGTACAGTCTGCTCTTTTACCAACACTGTGAGGGAGAGTGCTTGTGTTTTTCAAACATTAAGTTTTGGCCTGTGAAATCCCACCAGGGCATCCGAGGGTGATTTTTAAGGCTGGTTCTAATTGCACTGCGCACCCATAGCAAAATTTCATGAGTATGGGAATGGAAAAGGTACTAAAGAAAGAAAATAAATCTATAAAAGTATCTTCTTTCCCTCCTCTCAGAAGTGTTTCTCAGCAGCCAGCATCCTTCTCTGTCACTCTCATAAGTCACAGAGGTAGCGTTTTGTTTGTTTTTCCCCTGAGGTGCCCATGGAAGAAGCACTGTTGAAAATCAATGTGAGGACAGCTCAGGTATGAAAGGACTCCAGTTTCCTTGAAAGCAGCGGGAAAGAGTTACTACAGCACCCAACTTTTTATTTTCTGCCATTGTTTAGGTTGCTTATGTTTTTAAAGCGATATCTCTCTATAATAACCGTTTGTTTGAACACCTCTAGTATTGTCCTACAAGAAAGACTTGAGCTCCGAGAAGCATGCTTCTTCTTCTTTTTTTTTTTAATCTTTTTTTTCCAGTTTATCAAAATTCCTGGAAAATCACTTTGTGCTATCTTGAATGATGCAATGGAAAAAAGCTGCTCCCAGGAGTAAGCACTTGAATTTTAGCCTCGTGACCTTGATCAAGTCACTTCATTTCCTTGGGTCTGTTTCCTCATTAGTAACTGGAGACTTTTGTTCCACATTGTTCTAACCTTCTTTGCAGCTCTAAACATGGGGATGGTTTGGAGCAAATGACTGATACCCTTTAATGAGTCATTTGTTCTGAGTGTTTTTCCTCCAAAAGCTAAAGCTGGGGCCATAGCAGAGTACACTGGGATGTCCTCATTTCTTCTCTTTTTACCATGTGTCAGATCCTCTGTCTAGGCAGATGGAGGCCTGGAAGGAAGGCTCTTTGACTTAGGTCTGTTTTTGTTTTTGTTTTTTACTTTTCTCATTTGGAAAGGCCATTTTCATGTTTTAACAGACTTTGAGGCAAAGCCTCCTGATTGTATTTATCTTAGTGTTTGGAGCCATCTCTAGACTGGGTTAAGTCTCCTCAAGCCTCGTTTAAAAATAAGACATCCCATGGGATTGGAAGTCACCTGCAGTTTCTGCTGCCCATGGTTATCAGGACCATCACACACCACGGTGTAGGTCAGGCTGGAATAATGCAGGTCTGTGGCAATGCTCAACATCTTCTGCCGACAATCTCCCCCTCTTGTAGGTAGTCAGCTTATGGATAGTGTTTCTTACTTGTAGTGTCAGAATTCTCCAGGGAGATACCCATTTCAGTGAGTGGACAAGAAACCCAGCTACCCACCTGAGGACTATGGGCTATCTTTAATTTTCCCCTGTTAGGTGTATTAAACATCTAAGCACTTTTTTTGCAGGTAAGATGTGTGCTGTCCCAGGACTCTTCCATGCCTTAGATTTTGGAGTACTTTGCTGAACTGTCAATATATGTATTCTGTTGACTAACCCAATGTTATTGTGGCTGTGGAGTTAATATACTCAGAGGCTCCTATGGTATTCACATCTCTACATGGGCTTCATAAAGAGCTCGAATAATAGTCTGTACACTTTTTATTTAAAACTATTCACTTAGCCTTTTCCCCTCGTCGTAGTGTAGTCAGATTTTTTAGATGAACTGGAGATAAATGGCTCCTTTTATTGTGATGGGTTGGTAATTCAGTATAAAAGAACTTCACAGTTTTAAGGTTTTGTTTTGTTGTTTTAAAGAAAGACTTTTCCTCGATTATTTCCGTATGTTACAGAGTTCCTGGAAATAGCATTCAAGGAAAATGACTTATTATGAATTTGGTTTGAAGTCATTTTTTTCATTAAAGATTCAGTAACCTTTTTTTCAGACTAGTATTTTAAGGGGGGCTTTAAAAATAATAGATATCCTTTCAACTTATGATTATGTATTTAGCTTATTATTTAATTTATTACCTTATAGATCTATAACTACATGGCCAACTTTAAAAACTCTTCTTAAAAATGTTATGTTTGAAACATTTAAAAAACATAACTATAAGGAATTTTTTAAACAGAATCACATCTGTATAATGTTGTATAATAATAGTATAATTCTAGGGTACTGTGGTCTAATATCACAAAGCTTAAGGAGTGAATAGAAGGCTATTTTAAATGAGAGGCTCGAAAGTGTCATCAGTTGGCATCTACTTTTGTCTTCGTGTCCTTTGCAATCTTTAATTCATAGAAAAAGAGAGATGATGGAGTAGACAAGGCTAAGTTACTTGTCATCCCCAGGGAAAGAGTTGTTTTTCGTTTTGGGTAAGTCCTGCTATAATCTGTTTGTTAACGTAAATTTAGCTGGATAAATGTCAGCTGTCCATTTTCAATGAGTCATTGATCTTTGAATAACAGGGTTGCCAAAATAATGGTTTTATGTAGAGAAGGCCGTGCTTCCCTTTCAATCCCTCTACTGTCTTTTCATTCCTGATGGCAGGTGAAGGCAATACTGTGGTCAGACATTAATTTAGTTGTGACAGTCTTCAACAGAGAGAAGATCTAGTGATTTTATTTCTATATCCCAAGTGCTTCATTGACTAAGCTGAGTTGTATTCATTGCTCCCTTTACCACTTCATGTCTTAATTTTGTTTCTTGCGGTTATATGGTGCATATATTCATATAAATATATGTATCTATATATCCTCCTGTTCCATTAGTTGTTTTGTTTGTTTGACCAAGTATTCTCTGATGTACATTCTTTGATCTACCCTGATGTATTCAGGTCATGTTACTATCAATATAGTTTAGTCTTTAGAATGTGATAGTTGTGTTTACTAAAGTAATCAAAAAGCTATCATTTCATTTCAAACATATGTTGCATTACAAACAAATTATGTCATGCACAGGAAGTTCTAATTCTTGCTTTCAGGAAAGACCTAGGACATATCAAATTGTTTTAAAATTCAACATAATTTAAAAACAGGTGTTGGGCCAACAAGATGGCTCAGTGAGTGAAAAGGTGCTTGCTGTCAAAGCCCAACAGATAACCTCAGTTTGATCCCTGGAACCCAGGGTGGTAAGAGAGAACTGACCTCCACAAGTTATTCTCTGACCTCTACACATGCACTTACACACACACACACACACACACACACACACCAAGAGAATGAGGAAGAGGGAGGAGAGGAGAAGGTTAGGTGCTTGAATTTGTTTTTCTGAGTCTGGCTTTTATCACTTAGCACAATAATCTCTAGTTCCAGTATCTATTGATGTGGCAATAGATGTCCATGGTATTTCTCTTTTTTAGCTGCTGTAAATAGCGCAACAGTAAACATGAAAGTGCAAGCATCTCTGTGGTATATTGACTGAAATCCTTTGGGTTTATGCCCAGAAGTGGTATGGCTGTATCATCTAGTAGCCCTATTTGTAGTTATATTTGAGGAACCTCCAAACTGACTTCCAGAGTGGCTGTATTTATTTACATGCTCACTAGTAATATATACTTTTTTTTTTTTACTCTTTCTCCACCCACATTCTCATCAACATTTGAGTCATTTGTTTTCTTGGTGGAAGCCATTTGGAATGGCTGAAATGGAATGTCAGTGTAGTTCTGATTTATATCTTTTTGGTGGATAAGGGTGTGGAACCTGTTTCAAATATGTATTGGCCAGTTATAGTTCTTTTGAGAACTGTCTATTCAGTTCCTTGACCCATTTATTGGCTGAACTATTTTGCTTTTAATTTTTGCAGTTCTTTATATAGTCTAGATTAATTCCCTGTCTGATTATAGTTGATAAAGGGCCCCCCTCCCCCACCATAGGCTTTCTTTTCACTGTGACAGTTGTTCCCTTTGCTGTGAGTGCTGCCTTGGCAGTTAAGAGCCTCCTCTTTCAGAGGACCTGGGTCTGATCCCCAGCACCCATGGGGTGGCTAACAACCATCCATAACTGCAGTTTCAAGGGATCTGGCGCTCTCTTCCTGCCTCTGCGTGTGGTCCACATCGACATGCATATCCTCTCTAAACACCGGGACATATTAAACCACATGCATCTTTTTAGAAATTAAGATATGCCATTTACATATTTTAATTTTCAAGTTATTTTTTTTCTTTTTAAGGTTAGAGAGTAGAAAATGTCTCCCTTCTGGCTACTACACCCATGCCCTCTTCATACAGGCCACCAATACCACTTCCTTTTGTTTATCTTTCAGAATTGTATATACTGAAGCTTAGTAATAGGAAGCTGATTAAATCCCCAACTCCTCAGAGCTGCCTATGAGAAAGCATACTCTGCTTCCACGTTTGGTCGCTGAAAGAGCATAACAGATTAATATACCTGGTATAGCGGGCTCCTTGCTTTTGTTTTTCTTTTTCCCATAAAGGGAGGGAAAAAGGAAAATATAGACTCTTGAAATTTTAGATACAGGAAGTTTCCCGAGGTTGTGTTTAGTCCGGTAAAGATGAAAGACATTAGTTAAGAAGTGGTCAGCACAGGAAGACTGTGTTGAGGAGAAAGGTCTCTAAACACTGAAATTGCAAATGTTATCACTTTTCTTTGTTTACTTGCCTGGTAGTACTCATGTGTCCTTGCTGCCCCTCAGATGGAAAAGATTATAATTCTTTGTCATGTAATGTGGTAGGGCTATGTATAAAGGGTAAGGATTTCTATGGAGGCCCCAAGGATTTCTGGGCCCCGAGGCATCATATTTTTGAGAGCCGGAAGAACTCGATGCTTTATCCTTTTTTTTTTTTTTTTCTCATCTCAGATTCTGGGAGCAGTGTGTTGTAAGCACGTGACTGTCTACCCATAGTTAAATTCCTTTACCGTAGTGATCTTGCCTTACTCAGGATCTCCATGGGACCAGAGTGGAATGTAGAATGTCTCTCCTATCCCCAGTGGGAAACTGGTCAAACAGCTTCTAATTTGAACTGAAATGAGACCTTCTTTACTGCTCAACACATAAATGACTAACATCCTTCTCCCCCACCCCCCAAATGTGGTCCAGGATGATTATGATGTTACAAGGTAGAAAATTTCAAGACTCTAAGAATCCATAATAATATGTATTTAATAATTATCAATGTTTGCTCACTTTTGGCGATATTTTCCCACAAAAATATAGCAGTGGTGTCCCCTTTCTTCGAGTTGTTTGGAATAAGGAGTGAAAAGTCATATATGTGAAATTGTGAATTTTCTTAGATACGATACATATATTGTTTAGCGTTTGGAGTAAAACATACCATTCCAAGATCATATTTATTTAAAAAAACAAACAAAAAATATTTATTAAGTCTTAGTTCTGCGGCCTGGTGTTTTGGACTAGGTTCTGCTGGGCAGTTGCTTAGTGTGTCTGCCTGGGTTGTCTGAGGTGAGGTGGGAGCCGTCCTTCTTCATATGGTGCTACTGATAGGGCCATATGTGCCCAGGAGACTCACCTGGACTGCACATGGCATTAGGTAGGTTTCCTAGATGAGGGAAGCAATGATTGAATGCAAATACTTTCTAGCCTCTGTGCCTGTTTTCTTTCTTTTTTTTTTTTCTTTTCTTTTCTTTTTTTTTTTTTTCTGTTTTTTTTGTGGTTTTATTGGGGTTTATCATAGGTAGAAACTGTCACCTTAGGCATGCCCTCCTCCCCCAGCATGTCCATTTTAGTCTTCCTGGGATACTTTTAGGGACTTTTTCTTTTTCTTTGTGCTGCTCTTTGTGGAGCTAGCAGCAGCTTCAGGCTCTTCTTTAGAAAGTTTCCTTTTCTTCTTAGGGACAGCTGGGCTTGCTGCCTCTTCCGGTTCACTGGCTGCTTCCTCCTTAGGTGAGGATTTCTTCCTCTTAAGACTTACACTGCTAGTAGCTATCTCCTCAGGATCACTGTGTGCCTGTTTTCTGAAGCCTAACTCACACACCCAAGCCTGCATCTTTTTGCGTCTGTATAATATGTACATATGTTATGTATCTATGTGTATGATGTGTGCTTGTATGCGTATGTCTGCATGTTTGTGTGTGCAATACTGAGTGTGTAGAGGTCAGAAGATGACTTCAAGTGTTAGTCTCTACCTTCCTTGTTTGAGACAGGGTCTCTTTTTTTGTCTTTTGTAGTATATACCAGCCTAGCTAGCCTGTGACCTTCCTGTCTTCACCTTCCCATCTTGCCTCAGGACAACAGGGTAGCTCTGAATACAGCCCAACACAAACTTGTAAAATTATTGAAAATGTAGGAGATTTGTGTGTGGGGGGGGTGTTGGGGGGGTGATTGTGCAGTTATAGAAGATGAAATTTGTAGATGATAACTTGTTACCATATGCCTGGTAGAGGGACATACTTGCCCTCAACTTGCCCTCAGGTGGTGGGACCTAAGAGCCAGGGTTATCAGTGGAAGGGAACCTAAATCCTGAGACATCTTCCCACCACCCCTCTAATGGTGGCTAACCTGCAGACTCATCAGGTTGGGACAGATGAAGGACTAGCTGGGTGGGGAGAGGGGCGAGGCAAGGGCCTGAAAGGGACATTTTAATGCTTTGGAAGCCTTTTCTGAGCACAAGTGCAGAGACTGGCAGTATGGCAGGTCCAGTCTCACTCGGTGCAAGGACTGACCCAAACACTGGGCAACCCTCCCGACAGCCATTCCTTACGTTTTTTTCTCTTACTGGAGTCACAAATGCCTTGAAAGTTCTTGAGGTCAATGAACACAAGACACTGTATGAAATACATTTGATGGGGGGGGGGGTCCCTAAAGTTTTATGTCCAGCTAGTTGAACTGGTGCTATTTATATTATGATTTTGGTGGCTCCTATACACCCACCACTCCAATCTGCCCCCATTCTCAAGTTCCAGCACACTCTTTGGATCTCAGCTAAACAATAACTTCCTTTCAAAGCAGATTTTATACCCTCTGCTTAGGCTAAGGAATATATATATATATATATATATATATATATATATATATATATATATCCTATTTTTTTAAAAGAATGCATCATGAAATAATTTTTGAAACTATGAGTTGAGTATCCTGGAAATCACTGAGAATACAATTAAAACCTTTTTTTTTTTTTGCTTAAACTTCTCTGTGTGTGTGTGTATGTGTGTATGTGTATGTGTGTGTGTGTGAGAGAGAGAGAGAGAAAGAGAGAGAGAATGAGAATGTTTGTGTTTGGGGGTTTTTAGGAAAGTTAAGTTAGAAGGTGGGAACTATAATGGAACAAAAAGGCAGCATTCCTAAAACTAGGTCTTTAAAAATATTTAGTAGCCTAAGCCTTTGGCCCCTCACAAGTCCCTACAAGGGACGGCCTTCAGAAAGTGCTTCAGAAAGTGTGCGGGCTTGTTGTCTCTCTGCCTTTGAACTGGGTGAAGAATGTGTCTCGAGATGGAAAAATGAATGGCTGGTGCTTTTAGCCTGCAGCGTGAAACTCACTGGAGGAATGTCTTTATGTCTTCAAAGCCTGCTTCCTACTACAGTGCATTAGATGAGCTCTTGAACAGTGTCCTTGCATTGTCAAGCATGACACACACACACAAAACGTGCCACCCAATTCGAGTTCGTTCACTGGCTCTTTTTAGGTGGATTTTTTTTTTTTTTAATGAATGTGCCTCCTTTATAAGAATAGAGCTTCATTTGGCTCCTCCTACACCCCACTGGTAGGATTTATTGTTATTCCTGGATCAGGGACTTTCAGGCTCCTGCCCCCCTCCCTGCAAGAGGAATATTTGTAAAAATAATAATAGAGGCATTTAGAAAACATCTAGATATAACATTTAGATATAAGGAGTTCTGAATGAATTTCCCGCATAAGTAAATTGTGTTTCTCAAATGTAAGTTAAAAACATAACAAAACAAACCAACCAACCAAACAAACAAAAAACATTTAAATCACCAGAAAGGCATAGTAGTATTTTATATTCCAGGTCCTAGCATACTTAGTCCTAGGTGCTCTTTCAGAAAGATCACCCTTTCCTGAAGCATACTGACAAGTCTTATTTTTGTGTTGCAGCAGGCTTCCTGGCATTCTTTTTTTTTTTTTTTAAACTAAAAGTTGTAAGCTGTGCAGGAGTGGGTGCCATTGTCCAAGTTGATACTCATAAAATTCTGTTAAGTTGAAAACTCGTCTTCAACGGTTCACAGAACAGCCTTTGATCACAGAAGGGGAAGGGTGCAGGAAAATCCCTATAGAAAACAAAGACATAAATATATATTTATAAGACCCTAAATCAGTTCATTTGCAAAACATTAAAAAAGTTAAAATTAGATTTAGTAATATCATAGGTATTAAATACAGGCAAAACTATAATAGTTTTATGGTATGTTATAGATGTAAAAATGTGGGTGAGATTACTTACAAATGTCTCATTCTGAAATTGCAAAATATCTTTTCCTGTGTGCATGTTGTGTATGTGTGTGTATAAGCTAGTGGCTGAGAGAATCTTCCTTAGTTGCTCCTCACCTTATTTTTTGTGATAGGGTTTCACACTGAGTCTGGCGCTTGCATATTTGGGTAGACCAGTTCTCCAATAATCTCCAGGACTCCTCCCATTCTGTCTTCCGGGTTGGTGCTGAGGTTGCAGATACACCCTGCCATGCCTGGCTTTTTAAGGATGCTCAGGAATCCAAACACTGATTCCCATGCTTGTGTGGCAAACATTTTATACACTGAGCCACCTCCTCAGCTCCTGCAGTGTGTCTTAAAGTCTTGGATACTTCTCCTGTTTCCCAAACCATTCATTTGAAGATTGACAGAAACTCTGCTGTGTTGTGACAAGATTTATTTCTCAGCTCCAACAGCCGCTCATCAACTTGTATTCTATTAATATAGTTCTTCTGATGTTAATTGTAGCTCCGTGATCTAGGTCACAGCATAGTATTTTCACTGAGGTTTAAGATATCAAAAGCCTAGGGTGTGGAGACACATGCCTTTAATCCCACCACTCTGGAGACAGAGGCAGATGGATCTCTGTGGATTGGGTGCCATCTCGTCTACACAATGGGTTACAGGAAAGCCAGGGTTACGTAGTAAGTTCTGTCTCAGAACACAAACAAACACATAAAAAGATCAAGAGCAGTGAGAAAATTGCTTTAGAACTAACTGTTCTATCAGTGACCTCTGCTTTTTAGAAAAGGCCAATCGTTCAGTTTGTGGTGCATAACCCCCTTCTAATGTGCCATTTTGCTTCCTTCCTCTTGGGTATGTTATTGCCAATTAGACTCTCAGTCAAAATATGTGGGGAGGGCTGGGCAAAGCATTACATTTAAATGAATCCGTTTGGCAGTACAGCTGTTGATAGCAACCCCGCTAAGTGTTTTCTTGGTTCGGGAAACTGATCCCAATTGCTAAAGATTTGAGGCTTTCCCATTTCGTTCCCTAGAATTCATTTCTGTACTTGCTTTTGAAGTTCAGTTAGTATTATGTCCAAAGAAATTCAATGTGTATTCTAGGCTTAGTTGACAGCTGTTACAACAATTCTTTTTTAAAAAACAGGGCTGAGTTTGGTGATCTGTGCCCAAATCCCAGCAACTGGGGGACAAAAGCAGGTGTAGCTCTGTGAGTTCCAGGCCAGCTTGGTCAACATGGTGAATTTCAGACCAGTAAGGGCCATCTAATTAGACCCAACCTCAAAAATGGCAAACAACATTACTTGGCATTTCATACGTGAAAACTAAAGGTAAGATCCAAGCAAGCGTACATGTAACAGTAAAAAAAAAAAAAAAGAAAGAAAAAAAAAATTACTCTTTTTGTATAAAGTTACCAACTACTCAAGTTTTATCACATAAATATATTGTCTTATTTTAAATAGAGATTCAGTTCTGTGGTCCCTTTGCAGGCCCTTGACACTTAGGCTAATTCCTAAAGCTTGAAAGCATTTCCTAACAGGTATGTATTGGTTATTAAGGGAGGTGGTTCTCTCTGCAGCCACATTGTTGGTGAGCTTCAAATACCTGGGAGAACAAGCCTGGCATTTGGTAGATCCTGTTTGTGGTATCTAGGTATGAAATAAGTGACTGTTGCACCATGGTTTTAGAGTACAGTATGGGAAACATTCAGGCAGGTTACCACCTGTAAAGCAGATCCTACCTGTTGAGCATAGAGATTTGCTTAATGACATTACTGTTACCTGATACCAGAGGAGTTTGGACATTGCCTTAAATAGTTCCACTTGTCGTACATTAAGCTTTTATATTTCCTGCACCCGAAAACGAGATGGAATCAGTTTCCAGAAGGTTGTATAGTGTGTGGTAGGGGATTTCTCAAATATTTGTAGGCTAGATAGGAAAGAATATTCTGGTTAATGGCTACAATAAGGAGGTACTGAATTGTTACGACATAAATTCTAAAAGCAGTTTTGCTCTGAAGTGACTATGTCAAGCTCCCTACAGCTTCTGTTCTTGAGAACAGTTCAAACAAGTGGGCTGTAAAGAAGGGAAAATTAAGATAGACTGAGAAAAGGTACAGGGACTTCTGGCCCCTTCCATAGACTGTAAGGGTTGACTAGAGCAACTAGTTCACAGTTTCCTTATAAAACTCATGAATTCTTGTATGTAATTTTGTCACTCTTCTGTACTTGTGCTTTTCTCAACCATGGCTAAGGCACCCAGATGAAACAAAGTCAGGCTCTTCTGATGTTATAGAGATATAGACTAAGGATGTGGAATAAAAATAATATTTGAAATCTGTGTTTCTGCTTGAGGGAAGTTGTCCAAGGTGAATGATCTGAAACAGGTGGCAGCAGGGGCCACCAGGGAGCATTAAACCATACGTTTGTGGAGGTCATGAACCCTAGCTTATGTTCTGGGGTTAGATGTTAGGAATTTTCAGGGGGTATTAGGTTTTCTTTTAAAGATCATATTCAAAACTGGTAATGCATCTTTATATTAATCCTTTCCTAAAATTTGTTGAAAAAAAATCACATGAGAAAATTATTTAATACATTTGCTTTTCTCTGGTGTATTCCTTCTGCAGATTGGGAGGAAAGATTAATGTCTTGAAACTGATCTTATATAAGAAACTTTTATTTTGGTATCACTATGTGTTTTACAGATAAAGATCTTCATCCATTTTCCTATTAAACCTGTACCTGGCTGGAGGAAATCTCGCAGTTTTAAGATTACTTTCTGTGATGCTAATAACTGTTATGCTGGGAGATTCCTTCTGAGATGACTCATTCTAATTTTGTTAGGACGGACGTTTTAAAAATGTTTAATTTAGGGCTTTTAAGTTATTCTTGAAATTAGGAAGTTCAAACTCCTATGTTGTGTGACAAAACTTTCTCTGGGGAGATACAACACATACATCTCCTCACCCCAAATAGGGATCCTGTGACTGACCGAAGAAAGTACAAGTACCAAACCAGACTTCAACTTGTTGAAACAGTGAGTTTTATGGGGACTACTTACGGGAGTATGGGTGAGAGGTTACTTGCCAGAGCAGAAATGACTTGAAGATAGCTGTATCACCAAGGCCCATCCTACCATGGGTGACAGCTCACGGAAGTTCGGACTCCTGGAACACACTGCACAGCCTGTAGACAGCTCCGTAGATTGGAGAGTGGCCTTTCCAAATGATTCTGATCTAAACCTCTTCCAGGTGGCCCAGCTGGTTTCCTTGCGTTCCAGGCAGCTGGTCGGGTCTCAGAGTCTTCTTCCGAGCTCAGCTTTCTTGCATCTGAAGGGGAACTCTTAGCTTTTTTGCTTTATCTGGCTGGAAGGGGCCTAGTGAATCTGCTCAGTTTCAGGGACTTCCTGAAGCGATTTTGAATTGTTTACTTTTCTGTTTAAAGAGCTCCCCTGTGGGATAGATTGTTTCAGTCTCAGAGGAAACTGTCGCACTACATCTTCTAATTGTTGTTAGCCCATATTCCTCTGAAAAGGAACTTTAACAAGTAGAAGTGAGTGTTGTAATTTGCTGCCATTTGCTTTTATTCTCATAGACTCCCTTTTGTACCCCTCAATTCCGAGTTATTTGAATCGATTCTCATCCTGCCCACCTCCTTCAGTGTGGTCATTTCATACATTTGCAATACATTTAGAGTCTTTTGTCACGCTCAGAATTCCACCCCAAGATCATTGAACTCAAAAATGGTTTATTTAAGTTTGCATTCATTTGAGTATTCTATTTATGCCATAAAGTACTATGAGTTTTGCAAAAAGTGCTTAACATCTTGTGTTCACTAGTAGACTGTCACACAGAATTGTTTAGTCATAAAATTGTAACTTGTGACAACCCAGTCTATGTATTATTTCTATGCTATGGGAATTGTTTAGTGCATTACGTTATAATACTTAGTCCTTTTACTTTGCAATATTCGTACACGATTCATCTTTGTCTTTCCGTGGCTTGGATGCACAGTTTGTTTTATTGCTGATTAATTCCCTTTATGGCTGTACCACAGTTGACATGGTCAGTTCATTGGCCTCCTGTGACACGTTTCTTTTTACGAATATTTGAAAACCCTTGTGAGGACAGCCTCAGTTTTTTTCCTTAATTTTATCATTTTCAGTTTTCAGTCATGACTCCGTTTTCTCAAACCTTTCATAAACCCTGTGATTGTTTCTGAACCTTACACCACATATGTTTCATGTTCTAAATTGTCCAGTACTTTGAAGTGCTGTGCTAACCAGAGTATTTATAGCTGAAGGCTGCTTGTTTCTCGTTTCCTGTTTGTCCTGATTTTAATATCTTCTATGTCAGTGTTGTTTGCTCACTGATGACAGAGCTTTATGGATTATGTGCCATCTTAGGGTCACTGTGATTCTCAGGGATCAAAGGTAAAAATCCCACACCTTCTAGGGAAGATGTGTAGGGGGTGAGGGAGGGAAAGAAAGGGAATCACAAGTGTGCCCAGAAAAATGTACTAAAAATTCCAAGCCATTTTTGCTGTCTTGTGCAATTCCACATACTCCTTCCTTTCCCTTTGAAAATGTAGACTCTCTCTTTCTTTGAAATGGTCTCAGATTGTCCTGTAATTATAGCAATAAAATTCCTGGCATAGTAGATCATAAAGATTATAGCTGGCATCTCTCACAACTCTGTGTGTGTGTGAGGGAGAGTTTCATATATTTTAACCTTGGATTACACATGTAATTCTTCAGACCTATTCCCTTATGATCAGTTTTGTGCTATATACTTGTTGACTGGGAAATTTATTTTCAGTAGCAAACCCAGAAGTATTATTTTACATGGTCCTTTCACTAAAATGGATTACTTGGTCAAAGTTGTTTTTCTCTAACTGAAAAATTTTATGGTGCTTTTTGAGTTGTATGCTAAAAACAGGACTATATTATCTCCTAATGGCTTCCAGAAATAGTTGACATAGAGTCCCGTAGGTCTTTGGCTGCAGGCATTTGTGGTATCCTCTATAGAATTACTGCCACTGCTTGGTTGTGCACATTCCATAATTGTCACCAAAGTCTACAAGTAACTGTGTGATTGGGTTACATTTGTGTGTGGAGAATGTACCTGATGCCCAGGGGTACATATGCTAGGCTATTTATGCAACAACTACAGCTGAACCTCACAAGATGTGCTTCGGGGGAGTGTCCTAACTGTGAAGTTCTGTGGTGGAAAAAAAATTTTTTTCAGATAAGAGCACAGAAGACAGGATAGGACATAGTGGTAACTTATTGCTTCCTGTTTTGTTGATAAGAGTACTTAGAGCAGCTTAAGTTCTCACTTCTGCTTTCCTAATCCTAGCGTTCTTGTAATCTTCTTCTGTAAGAGGATTAGAAAATTTTGAAGAAGTGTGTGTGGAGGGGAAAGAGAATTTACCTGCATATTTTCTCCCATCTTTATAAGATCCCCTCCCTTATTTTCTATCACTCATTGTTCTTGTTTAGCTAAGTGTGAATCTGATTGTTGATGTTCTCTTATTCCTGAGCCCTGTGTTTTGTTGACTAGAGAGTGCTGACTGACCAAATACATCTATATCTCTGATGCAATACCAGGGTGATTGCTAAAGGTTAATGGACCCAATGACAGAATTGAACCAGCATGGTCAGAAGAAGTGTAGATTTTCTTCTTGTTCCTGCCTGTTTGGGGAGACCTGTCATTCTTTGACCTAATTTTCTGGTTCATAAAATTGGAGGAAGTAATATTTCCCCAATCCATCTTCCAGTGCCGTCTTGCAGATCAAATGAAAGAATGAATGAAAGCATGTTTGTAAACTGCAAGTTGCCTGTGGAGATTGAGGTTTATAGTGCTCCGCATATATTCTACCAACTCCCCTTCACCTTCAGATCACAAGGGCACTTTTGGTTGGTGTTGTTTCCTTATTCGAAATATTTTTCAAATTCAGCCAGCTTCCCTGATTTCTTGGCTGGAGGAGTGTATTATGATTGAGTGCGTGAAGAGACACATCAGTGTTGACTCTGCAGCTCAGATATTTATTTCACAGAATAAGCATGTTATGCTCCTAGCCTAGGAAATTGGGTTGCATACATTAGGCTGACACAGCTTTTAAAAAGTTATACATATGAGCTAAATTATTTTATAAGCTCTAACGATATATTAGGATTGAAGACTGAAACATATTTATTAAACTTAAAAAGAGCTATGTAGATATGCATTCTGTAGTTCCTGTGGATTTAATTACATATTAAACATGGAAGATAAAAATAGCCCTGCGAATGTTCTTCCTTCTACAAAATTCTTTTTGACAAATATCTGTACTGACTATCAGTACTCCTCGGTGGAGAGATCCCCTGTCATAAGTTGGGCTGAGCAGATATAAGTACCATCTTGAAATACCATAGTTCACCTACTTACGAAGCAACCCAGATCAGCTCTTCCACGTTAGTCATAGAATCTAGAATTTACACGTTCCAACAAAAAGATCTCTGGGGAACAAGAGCTAGACAGAGCCCCTGTTGCAATTTCATGCTCACTGTTAGAGGATAACGGATAATGTTGGCGGTGTTGTTTGTGACATTCGGGTGTGCCCTGTTTTTATGTACAGTTGCATACTTGCTCCAGTCTGGGCTTGTCAACTTCAGAGATTTTTGGAAGGATACTGAGATCGAATGGCCTGAGTGTTGAAGGGTTCAGAGCTGGGCCCCCTTTTCAGTGTTCAAGTGCTTGGTATTAGCCAGTTATCCACCAGCTCCCTCTGCTTATTTGTGTTTCAAAGTTACTTCTGATGACTTCACTAGACCGGGAAAGGAAAAGAAGAAAACAGAAAATGAGTGAGTACAAAGAGGTACACAAGTAGATGTGTGGATCAGTTCTATAGATCAAGAAGGTTGGTTAATGATATAAAATTTCTTAAGGGTCAGGGGTTAGAACCATTTTTTCTGTCCTTGAAGAACGGATTATAAAAGTTGTTGACAATGCCTCTTAAATTTATTTTGAAAAAAATGTTAGAGCTGAAAGTGTTCTTACAGGTAATAAAAAAGTTTCTGTTCAACAAATAGACTCGTGGTCAAAGACTTTAAGAAAGTTGCTCAAGATGGTGCAGTCATCTTATGGTAGAATTAGAGAGGATGCCGATGCTCTGTTGCTAGCGTCATTTCCTCTCATGTTTGGGCTTCTTAAAGTGTACTTGTGTATGACATTTTGTCTGCTTATTCACATGTATGTGTCTGATGTGTATGTATTGTAGATTTTTTGTTTCTTTATTTGTTCTTCAAATGGTTATAATGTCAGACACTGTTTTGGGTGCTGGGCACGTGAATGGAAAAAAAAAAGTATGGCTGTTCGTGCCTGTAATACCAGCCCTCTGCAGGAAGGACAATGTTGACTTCAAAGCCATCCTTGGTTATACTGTAAGACATTGTCTGGAAAACAAAAGAAGCGAACTTGTTTTCTGCCCTGCTATGTTCTAATGGGAGAACCAGGTAATGAACTGATAAAGTTCTTTCAGACAGTGGGGGCTATGCAGCAGCCAAAAGCAAAAGAATTAATGGGCAGAGAAGCTGAAAGGACTATATTCAAATTTATTATTATTATGGTGGTGGTAGTTACCATTCAAATGTATTCATTAGTCTTTGCATGTGTATGTGTGTGTGTATGTGGCTGTGTACATGCACTCATATGCACCATGACAAATGTGCGGAAGCTGGAGGGCAACCTGTGGGAGTTTTATCTTTTACCATGGGGTTTCTGGGGCTCAAACACAGGTCTTCAGGATTCGTGGCAAACACCTTGACCTGCTGGGCCCTCTTGCCAGCCCTTTTAATTATCATTTTAAATTTAGTTTTAAATTGATGTTTTCCAAGTTCCTTTTGGAAACTTTTATCAATCAAGTAAGAAGCCATTCAAATATATGGTTGGAGGAAAAATAATAGTTTATAAGAATAATTAAAGGAATTAAAAGGTAGCTTGTTAAAGGATGTTTCTCTTTTATAAGTAGAGTTCTTGGTTATTAGTTTTTCCTAACAGTAATTTGCGAGCACTGGTAATTACTGTCTATGACTTAGGCAGTCTTAACTATGGAATTTTAAAACTGCATATATGGTTCGTAGGACTTTATTACTGTCCTTTCCTCACTTTCGTCACCCCACTTTTCTTCTGGGAGATGAATGGATTTCTTTTTTCTTTTCCCTTCCACCATTTATTAGAGGCAGCATGGTGAAGCTGCGATGTTATATTCTGTAAGATTTGAAAGTCCAGACCTTATGCAGGTGTTAGGCAGCCCATGGTCACCTTCTTCATTAAGATGAATGTAACTTATGTTTGGTGAAGAGTCTGGGTTCAATCAGAAATTTTTGCAGCTTCTATTCCATTTGATTACAATTGATTGTTCATATACATGCTTCCTGGTGTCTTGAGACAACATTTTCTGGCAGAGAAGTCCGTTTTCTCTCCTGTTCCCATAGACAGGATGGTTTTGCTAGACTACTTTGATAACCATAATGACAAGTCATGGTAGGTCCAGAACCACTGGTTGTCAATTGGAAGTTGTTCCTTAGACTTCTTTGAATGTTCTAGGAAGGCTAAAACAACATCATCTGCATGTCTAGGTCTTCCATACATGTGCTGATGAGCTTCAGGGACAGACCCAAGAATAGCCCTGTGGTGGTAGTGGTATAGAGTGCTGTTGGCTTATGTTACTTTTGACTAATCTTCCTTAGAGTTAGTTGCTCCTGAAAACACGGCAGTTGTTTCTGGTTCAGCTTTATTTTCCTCTTGGTCACTGAGTCATAGAACTTGGATTGCCCTGAATTCAGGGTCCACATACTACATTATTAGTGACTGTCCTTGGCAAGGCAAGGGTAGTGGCCTCAGGTATTTTCCAATTTGATGCTTGTCATAGCTCATTAATGTTGTGCTCTGAGGACTGCTGTCATCTGCGTGTGGTTAGTGCTTTAAGTGGGAATGGGCCCTCACAGAGCGATTCAGTGCTAGCTGTCATGGTGATGCTATAGGATTCTATTGTTTCTCATCATCTCTTCAGTCCCATGAAACAATACTGAAGTACAGTGAGTTACATGAGCCATATTGACTCTGAGCAGTCAACATGTGATGGAAGTATTACCTCATTGTTATTGGAGAATGCGTTCCAGAGAATCCCAAGAAGAATTAAAACTTGAGTAAACTTTCAAGGCCATTCAAATTGGTTTGATGACATGCAGGTCTTGTTTCAAATGGATCTTAAAATCAGCAAATTAAGAGCCGTGCTCACTGCAGTCTTGGTAGCTGTTGTAGCATAGAAAGGGCTATGTTTCTGAGTAGCGCCTTGGGTTTGGTTTCTTTTTTTTCTTCTCTTCTTCATATTTGTTTTGGGGGACATGTGGATGTATGTGGTGTATGTGTGAGTGTATGGGCACTTGTGTATGCACATCTGACTATATAGGTACCTATAGAAGCTAGAGGCTGAGCCAGGCATGGTGGCGAACACCTTTAATCTCAGCATTCCTGGAGTCAGAGACAGGGGATCTCTATGAGTCTACGAGTCGGTCTACAAAGCAAGTCCAGGACAGCTAGAGCTGCACTGAGAAACCCTGTCTTGAACTGCCTCCCCCCCCCCAAAAAAAAAAAAAAAAAAAAAAAAAAACAGAAGCTAGAGGTTGACCTCACGTTTCCTCCTCCTTCTCTTTCTCTTCTTTTTCTTTGTTTTCAGGACAGGGCTTCTCTGTGTAGCCTTGGCTATCCTGGACTTGCTTTGTAGACCAGGTTGACCTGTTGGAACTTGCAGAGATCCACCTGCCTCTGCCTCTAGGAGTGCTGAGATACAGGCCACCACACCCAGCTTTATTGTTTTGTTACTGTTGTTGTCGTTGTTTGAGACAGTCTCTCTCATTGGCCTGGACCTCACAGATTCAGCTGGTTGACCAGTGAGCCCATGGTGTCTTCTTGTTTTTGCCTCCTAGCACTGGCATCACAGGCCCATACCATCATGCAGCACTTATTCTGCATGTGCTGGAAAGTCAGACTCAGGTGGCAAGCAGAGTAGTGACTGATCCATCTTCCCAGCCCCGGGTTTGTTTTGCCTCAATCTTTCCAATTTTTACTACCTTATTATTTAGTATTTCATTGCTTTATTTCAGTATAGTCAGTATATATCAATAAATACTTGTCCAAGTTTACTATATATCCAGAAAGTTTTTGCCTCTGGTGAATTGGGCAGAATATTAGGTTTGTGTGTTTATGGACTGTGTCCTCTTGTAATGGAAGAGGCAAGTGACAACCAAAATTGACATAGTTGCCAAGAAAACCAGCAAAGAAATCCAGTGCTGTAAAGGGAGAGAGAAACAGGGGTAGGGTGGGCTGTTTTCTGAGAGAGAAGGCTGTGTTTGAGCAAAACACAGTCTCCTTGCCTCTGTGGTTGAGGCAAGGAGACAGATGCATGACCATCCTCAGGCTGGGATGCTCCTGGGAGACTTAGGAGTTGCAGAAGGCTGCAATGGGAAGTTTTGGCTTTTTCCAGTACATCTGGAGGAGCAGGAGTAACAGAAGGAGTGAAATAACAGACTTGAGCCAGACCTTGGAGAGATTGTGAGACCATTGTAAATTGGGTTTTGTTCAAATTATGGTGGAGAAGGTTAGCAAATGTGCCAGGACCACCCACCATGCCACCAGGTGTTCTTTTGCAGAGGTGTACAGTTCTGCATGATCTGTTATCCTTTGTGTTGGCACAGCTCATGAGCTGGGATCTCTTAGATGTAAGCTAAACCCATTTCTGTCCTAGATTGCCAGAGATTCATTCTTAGTACCGGCCAGGCATATCTGAAGAGTGGCTTCAACAATATATTATTGTCGTCTCTGAAATGTCCATTGATCAACCCAGGCCTGTTGAGAACTGCCAGGAGAGTTTGGTCTTAGATCCAACCCTACTTGGACACGGGGCCACCCATCACTCAGGTGTGACTTTTGACACATACCTTGCTGGGCATACCTGCTCCGGTATCTTGAGGGCTAGATCACCAGGATAAAGAACAGCCAGGTCTTTCCTGCTGAGGTCAGGTCTTTGTTTTAATCCTCCAAAATAATTCTAGCTATAAATAATTTGACCCAGTTTTTAATATCTCCTGAATTGGTCCTTTTTGTTCTGGAGGCTGTGTCACCTGATGTGACCTGCTCACTTCCTGGCCTGCTTTACCTCGGGCCAGTGTTTCAGCACTCTTTTTATTGGAAGCAGTTTTTAGGTTATGAGATCCAAACTTAGCCTCACTGATAACACCTGGTTACGGCTTGACTGGCACTGTGTAGAGGTCTCATTATGTTTTAGGAAGCACAGTGTTAGTTCATTTTAATCCTTTAATCTTCCTGTGTGCTGGATAATAGGCAGCTTCAACACCTACATTTCAAAGCATTTTTTTTTTTTTTTGTAATATTTTAAACTCACAGTAGAAACATGTAGCGCCATTTAGGTACAGTGGGTTTGCTCCAACTTTTTATTGCATGCACGCTCTCTCTCTTTCTTTTAAATCCTGATATTTCCTACTTCCTGGAAAATTATGTTGGTTGAATTAACTTTCAGTGGCTTTTTTGAGTGTACATACCATTTGTCTTTAGGTGCTCATTCTGTGACTATTCCTGTTCTGAGTGGCCATAGACAGCTGATACTAGTAGTTCAGGGAGGCAAGCTAGAGGGTGATGAAACCAAATCCTTCCTTGTGGTGGCGGGGGAGGGAGAGGGCGATCTTCATTATCTGAGTTCGTGTATACTCTCCTGGCCTGGTAGCTCACTCTACTTGAATGCATGGTGTCTATTCCTCCATCCCTTTGATTCAGTGTGAACATGTACACTTTTGAAAATGTGCCAGACGTAATTAAGTTAGTGAAAGTGACGTTGGAGAACCACAAGTTTCACAAAGCATGGTGGCAAGTAGGGAACCAGCACAGTCGGGTGAAACGAATAGGGAGGCCTAAAGGTAATGTCCACCCAAACGCTCTGACACTTGAGAAAAAGAAACACTTTGAAACTAACAAAGAAAACTGAAGAAAGTTTTTGAGTGGTTCTATGGAAATGTTTCTCGTTTTGATTGTCCTATAAAAAAACCAGACAAGAAATCAAAGATGAAACATGATGGAAAAAAAATCCAAAAAGCAAACATTTACCATTTGTTGATACTTTGTTCGACCCTGGGACTGCTGTGAGAAGCAGCCAGTAAACCTTATATAATGTTAAGCATAAGATAACATAGCTGTTTCCCCTTATTTTCCAATGTAAATTTCTAATTGAATCTGTTTTAGCATAAGCGGTGGGCCCACATTTCTAATTTTTACCTTTCTGGTTCCAGTCTTTTCACTTGAGGAACATAAACTCTGTTGCTCTGATGAGGTGGCTGAGGAGGGTCTTGGGGAGGACCGGCCTTTTTCTCTCTACCCTACACAGAGCAGAGTTCCTTACTTGCTCCAAAACTCTAAGGTCAGTTGTTGAGCAAGCAGATTGCAAAGCCCCATGGAGTCTTCACTTACAGGAGTTCACAGCTGATTGTTTGAGACCAGAGGCTGTTTTGGAAAACTTCCATAGATATAGAGGGATGTTACTTTGAAGAAAACCCACATTAGTTGCTGATTTCCCACAGGGTCATAAAAAAAAACTTCTCCCAGACCCTGCATGGCTGTATATGGCTCAGACCCAGAAAAGGTAGGACAGAGAGCACTCCCTGAACAAAGTTTGTCTGGTCACAAAAGCCATTCATTATGAGTTTGCTCTGTGCTAGTCTGTTGTTGAAAATAAATGTCACCGGGCTAAGTAATGTTTATTATTTGTCCTATAATTATTACGGTGATATTATTTAAATTGCTATCACAATCAATAAAACAGAAATCTGTTAGATTTTGTAATTGATTTATAACACTTTGGGCTTAGCAAATAACTCTACCTACACTATCTCAGTAACCTTCCAGGCACAATCCCATGTCATCTACCTTAACCATTCCTATCTGGGCTACCTTTTTATCCACAATCTTATAAATACTTGCTTATATTTCTTGTTTTGGTGTTGGGTTTTTTTTTTTTTTTTTTTTTTTTTCATGCCATTCTTGGAGCCTTTTCTCCTGGCCCATATGATTCCTTCTCCATGCTAACCCATCATGGTGTCCTCCTTCCTCCTCTTTTCCTGTCTTTCCCATGATACTCCTGTCCCTCAGTTCTAGAACCTTAGCCATGCCTACCTTCTTCCACCCTGCCCAGGTACAGGCCTTTCTTTTTTTTTTTTTTTTTTTTTTTAATTAACCAATCAGGAATAATGTCTTAGGCAAGTTTACACAACAAGGATAGGGCAGTAACCAGATCTTGAGAGCCAGTAATTAGCATTAAAATACAAGCATCAGACCAACCCCTGATACTAGTCAATAGAAATCTAAAGCCATATCTCACATCTGATTTCCACTTCAACTCAGCTGTAAGTCTGGAGAGAGGTGAATTTGAGCAAATCTTTCCCTGAGGAATTGATGAAGCTGTAGTATGAGTCGGGAGAGTTGGGTATATACTTCAAGAAGTCAGAAATGTAGTTGTAAGCAGATTCTCTTGGGTCAGGGGGAAACTAATAAGAACTAAAGTTTGTGTGGTAGAGTTCTGCATACAGGATTGATGGAATTCCTTGAGCTAGATGTGACTGTTCTGTTCTGAGCATCTTTCACATAGCAGTTAGACCCTGGCAGTGCAGCCCAATAGGCAAATGGTCCTAGAATTCACCTACAGAAGTTGATGCTACAGAGGCCTATCATTTTGATCTATTTAACTTCATTTTCTTAGGTTGGTAGCCCCATTCTCTCTCTATTACGTACCATTATCTACAATCTACAATTACCTATTATCTACAAAATTCCAGTTGTGTTCAAATTTAGGACCCAAATAATATACAATTTAATTTAATTTGGAGGAAGAGCAACACTCTGGAATTTCATGTAGGCTTTGCTAAGTTAAAGCTATCAAGCAAAAAAATGTGTAAGGACAAATGACTGTTGAGTAGAGTGGGGAAGGTAGCTGGGAGAAATTACATGAAAAGTATCCATTGTGTAGTATGGTTATAAGGTATAGTTCTTGGAAGTTGGTAGAGAGTGGTTAAATAAAACCTGTGATCACAGCAGGGCCTTCCTTGGTGATGCACGCCTTTAGTCCCAGCACTGGGGAGGCAGAGACAGGCGGATCTCTGAGTTTGAAGCCAACCTGGTCTACAGAATGAGTTCCAGGGCAGCCAGGGCTGTACAGAGAAATCCTGTCTCAAAAAAGCAAAACAAACAAACAAACAAAAAAAACACAAAAACAAAAACAAAAACAAAAACAGAACAAAACAAAACAAAACAAAAAAACAGAACAAACCCCTAAAACTGCCATCCCACAGCCTGTGCGTGGCACAGCTTTGTGGTGTAGGTCTCCTAAGCTTGTGTGGTCAAAACTTCAGTTACAACAATAGCTAGGTTTAATACTGAAGTGCATTCCAAAGCAATTATGTTGTCAAATACCTGGAGGGCTGGATTTTATTAGTATGTTTTGCTCATTAAAACCAATAGTTAAGAATTGAATTGTCTGAGTAGTCACATTCCTGCCCACAGTGAGTTAGGCTGTGAAGCTTGATATAGATCCCAGTTTGATGTCTAAGTTTAGCCTGACATCGTGACGCAGTAGGGTTGGTTTTCACAGAGGCAGTGCGGAGAACCTTAGCAATTCCTAAATCTATACTGAAATGTATGTGGGAGCTGCTTTGAGAAGGAATGAAATGTAGCCTTTGGCTTCATGTTACTTTCACAAATTGGCCTTTGTGTTACACGTATTTGGTTCCAAGGCTTCTAACCAGGTACGGTGAAGATGGCCCCTTGAATTTCAGTCAGCTTTGATGGCAAGTTTTGAAGTTTTGTTCTTGCAGTATCTTTCAACCAAAAAATATAGCATTTGGTGTCTGATAATAGTACAGATTTTCATCTTTTAAAAAAGCACATGTCTCTGGCATTATCTGAAAATGAAGAAAAGTGGACGCTAGGGGTTTAAATGTTTGACCGTGTGCATGCATGTGTAAATAAAAGTGCTTGCCCTCATATGTGCGCAAGTTTTTGCCAGCTGTGTACTCTGTGGAGGCAGAGGAGCAAGGGTTACCTCTAATGTGGAAACATTCCAGATGGACAGAGTGTAAATGCCAGGTTACATTTTTTTAGGGGCTTACTAATGGAGCCCATAGGAGATTAGGAGGAAAAACAAACAAACAAACATGGCTGTGGATATTTGTAGAGATGTGTGGACTCGATTAGATTTGCTATCTGTGAGATCCAGTTTATTGACATTTTATAATTTTTGTTTTCAACTCTCACCAAGAAATAGAAAGGAGATTCATGGGGCTGGCTTTTGTTGGAATAGTATTTGGAGCAACCTCTTAGTAAAGCCAGTTATTGAATCTCGGTTTTATAATTAATTTTTAATCTTGTCATAAAGTATAAAATAAACCAAACAAAATTAATTGGTGCACATGACTTAAGTCTTGTTGGAAGGATGGGTGAGCATATTCTCCTGCCTCTCCTTCTAGCAGACTATTAGGAGCTAAACCTTCTGGTTGTATTCCTGTAGTTTTATCTACTCTCTTTGACTTTAATTGTGACTTTTAACACCCCTGAGTTTTCTATGAAGAAAGGTACAGGTTTAAAATTGTATTCAGAAGAAGATTTTTTTATTCGTTCTCATCGAATTTTGAAACATGTCTCTACCTTATTCTTTAGTTTTTTAACAGGTACCTTTGAAAGTCTGTAACGGCTTTGGTCCTGACAGCTTCTGGTTGCTTCCTTTGGCTTTAGCGAGGACAAGTGTTTCCTTGTGTGCCAGCATTTACCACGCTATAGGAAGTAGTAGGCCTTGGAATGTGTCTTGATTCTGCAGCTGTTTGGTGGTTGATAGCTCAGGACATTTGCCAGCTGCCATGGTTCTGCCATGTTTTATTGGAGCTGAGCCAAAGCCCTTGAAGTTTGAGGTTCCAGAAGCCAGTACGTCTGTGTCCTTTTATAAAATGCAAGTGCTATGTTTAGATATTTGTTTGCTGAAAAATCCCTTTAGCAGTTTTCTCTGAAAGAAACCTTTCACTTAGCAGAGAGCATTTTTTCATTGAAGAACATAACAATGCAAAAACCTAGCAGCAGTATGTCACAGTTATACATATATACATATGCATTTGGAATTGGCTTTCAGAACCCCGGGCACCTAATGAATATTACTTGCTAATTGTAATATTTATTTGTGCTCTGAGCCTGCATAATTTCCCGATCCCCATAACTGCAGTTTTGGACTTTTTTTTTTTTTTTTTTTTTTTTTTTAAATTGTACTTCACTGGGCCTCTTAAGTCATACTCTGGCACAGACCTAAGGGAATGTATAATTGCAGGGCAGGTCTTATCCCACAAATATCTAGATGAAATCAATTGTGATGTGGAAGGAACATTTTTGCTAGAAGCTCTCATAAAACATCTTCAAAGATAATCTTGGTACGTTGTCCAAAGTCTCCCTCTTTTAATATTTTAGGAATCTACGACTGGACTGTGTCCTACTCAGCTGTTCATGAGGTTTTTTAACCACTTGTGTGTGATCAATTCATTTCAGCCCCCTCTACCACCTCTTTGCCACTATGCCCTTTATGTTTCAATTTTATCTTTACAGTGGAATTTAACTCAGGTGTATGTCTTAGAGGCCAAAGAGGAAATCAAATTAATAGTCCCATTGATTAGTTCTGTGTGATATCAAAGTCCAATAGCTTAGTATGTAAATTTTTTTAGCAAGTCAGAATATTCCTGTTAAGAATTTTACCCTTCACAAGTCCCAAATAAATACAAATATAAAACTGGGTAAGTATTTAGGTTCAAAGGCAATAAAATAACATTCTGCTTAAAAACTTGAGACAAAAAGTATTAAGTTTTTCTTTTTAAAAGGACTCATTGGGCGTTTGGTTTTGACTGAAAGCTGACAGACATATTGGTCTTGTGAGAGTGTGAAGTGGTTTACGTTTCCTCTACTTCTTTGAGTATTATTTTAAATTATATGTCCAACAATAAAGCACGTTGTTTATAAGGCATTTGTTCACCAGTGCTTGGAGGTAGAAACGGCTTTCATGAACGAATCTGGAAACACAAAGGGCGATAGAACTCAAAGTATGCTCCTGAAGACCTAGGGAAGTGGAAAGAATATATTAAATTGAAAGGAAAAAGAAGAGATGAGGGGAAGGAGGAGGGAGAAAGGAAGCAGAGGATGAAAAACAGTGGGCCATGTAATGGTATGATCTTACCTAGACCACCCCTCCCCCGCACGGGGGCGGGGGAGTGTTATACTGCTTTTTCATTTTCCCAACATTTTCCTACTTCCTCGTCTACCTTGCTTTTTGTGACAGCGTCTCTCACTGAACAGGATGTTTATCGCTTCTGGCTAGCCAGCGAGCCCTAGAGAGCCTCCTGCCTCTGCTTCTGCCTCCCCAGTGCTGAAATTGCATGTGCACAGTGCTATGCTTCTTTACCAGGCCTTGGAGATCCACGCTTAGGTTTTCAAGCTTGTGCAGCAAGCGCCTTACTGTGTTGAATCATTTCTCTCGCTCCTCAGGACAGCTTCTTGTTAGTGTTCAGATGCTCGACAGGCAAGAATTTAATAAGAAGAAAGGAGGTTGCTGGTAGGAGGCCACCTGGTTTTCTAAACCTGACCATCCGAAATGGGCCGAGCTGAATTTATGGGTGTTGCTAGTTGAAAGAATGTATTAAAGTGAGAAGAAGAAACGTTGAGGGGAAGGAAGAGGGAGGAAGTAGGGGATTTGAAGACAGTGTGCCAAGTAATGGATGGCCTTACCTATTTAAGTGAGGCTGGCTTCAAGCTTGAGTTGCTGAGAATGACCTTAGTCCCGGGCGTTACAGGCATGTGCTACCGTCAACCCTAAGACCTCGTACCACTGAGTCACTCAGACATTAGAGCACAGGACTCAATTTCAGTATGAAAGAACCGTATCTATTATCTAGACTGGATGGAACTTAAGGCTCATGCTAGACATCGTTTTAACAGCATCATAGGTAATTTTCTTTAAAAAACTTTTCTGTGGAGGGAGATAACTAGCACACTTAATTACAGGTCTCCATTGGAGCCATTCAGTTCAGTTGCTGCCGACTGTGTATAAACTTGGCCCTGTTTACATGTAAACTGGGTCGTACTTTAAAGCCAACGTCACTGTTTTCCTCTTTTTCAAGCACAGCATGTTTTGATCTACACAGGGAATATTTTTAAAAGCTGGATGTCTAAGAATGTAAACAAGTGGGAGGGGAGATGCAGCTGTTTGTAGTTTACTTTTTAATTTTATGTTCTTTTGTGGCCTCTAACGGCGAAAGACTTTTATTTACCTATTATAGCGTATGGTTCATGACTATATAAGTATAGTTTTTTCTGCTTTTTATATAGCTTTCTAAATAAAGGAAAGAAGGGCTGAAGGAAAACTACTGGGTAAAAATATCACCATGGCCACTAGGTCTTAACCAGAAACAGTGGGGCAGCATAGTTGGGCCCTTTAAAGGGAAAAAAGGATCCTATCTTACAGGGTCCGTAATCGGCAGGCCTCAGTCTTTACCTTTGGCTCTCCTTGTGTTTGGTAGGCTCTATTAGTCACACTCATTGCTTGTGTCTGCCGCTGTCTAGACTCCACCGTAAATGAGGGGGTTACGTTTTCAGTGTGTCTCCCCAACACGCAAGGAGAACACCTAAGAAAGGATAAAAGCATGCTTTCTGTGATGGCAATCTCACTGGCAGATGCTTTCCAGCAGGGAAGGTATTTCTGAGATGTAGGTGCCTCTGAGGTGGACCGTTGTTTTTGTTGCTGTCTATCAGTGTGGCATTTCAGCATGTAATTTCTCATTACCCTCTGCAAACACAGAGCGTACCCTTGGCTTCCTTTTACGAAAATAACTTTGTATATTGAAGTGGACTCTGTTTAGATGAAAGGTTTAACAATGCTTCCACCCATGCTTTTTATAGCATTGTCTGTGAGTGTGTGGCTAAAAGCATGGGATTTCCATTCCAACAGCCCTGGGTCCAGGCTGGGAGAGCTTGAGGATTCTTACTCACCCTTTCTAATCCTTCTTTCACTTGTTTGAAAACAAGAACAATGGTAGATTCTCGGTGTGGTGGTAAGGATTAGAGGAAATGCTGTACATTAAGATCGTCAGTATAGCTTGGTGTGTAGCCTCGACAGCCTTCAATGTTGACAGGGACTCTAAATTGCTTTCTATGTGTTTATGGACAAGGCTGGATTACGCTTTGACCCCATTTCCAGGATGGGAGGAGGAGGAGGAGGAGGATACAAATATAAGTTGAAAACAATTATCATCATTATTAAAAGTGGTTTCATTTCTTAATCAGGGTGCATGATTTGTAGCATTAAAAAGTCTACTGAGTTTTTAAGAATATCAAATTGAGGGGGAGGACTGCTGAGATTCAAGCACCAGAACCTCTTCTAGGCTAGTCAAATAATTATTCATTGGCCACACCCCAAACACGTCCCTGTCTTCAATTACTGAGAGCTGTGGGGATCTCTTTCCCAAAATTTGAAGCGCATTACCTTTGCTTTAGGTGAAATCATTTAACCTTAATCAAGTGGCCTGGACCTGTGGATAAATGAATGTATACCCCAAAATTTGCCTATAATTTGTTCAGACAGCAAGCACAGTTGAAAGGTTACCTGGAAGACACATAGAAAACAGACTTGCAAGTGTATCAATCCACCGAAAGCTTATTTTCATCCTCAGAAAATTATGTTTCACGACACAGTTAGAACACAGTGGGAACTTGCACTGCCTAGACATGATTTTGTCTTCTAGATGATGATGTAGAAGAATATTAGTTCCACGAGTGGGTGCTTTAGAATGTCTTGTTTAGTTTAAGGGCAGTGCAACGCAAATAACAGACAACAGACACAAGGCAGGACAAGAAGGACCTTCACACCCAGTAAATTAGAATAAGGTCTGTTTTCATATGGTGTGTGTAACTGTTTTGATGTTGTGATTTTTAGAGATAGCCAGGGAGCTTCCAAACCAAGGACTTCTCCAAGTTAGAAAGAATAAGGGCCCGGGGAATAGCTGGGCTAGTAAGGTGCTTGTCTTTGCAAGCGTCAGAACCTCATGTGATCCCAACAGCTAGTGTGAAAGTGCTGGGCTTGGACTACACACCTAGAATCTGAGTGCTGGGAAGGTAGAGACAGGTGGACCGCAGGGGCTCACTGACCAGCCAGCCTAGCCTGCTTGGCAAATCTCAGGACACAGAGAGACAGTGTCTCAGAAAAACAAGGGACATGTGGTGCCAGAGAAAGGACCCAAAGTTGATCTCCAGCCTGCACATGAATGTACATGTGTACACACACACACACACACACACACACACACACACACAGAGCCCTGGGCTGTCTGTAGAGCCAAGCAGAAGTGAGTCTTGAAAGATGAAAGCAAAGGCGCAGGACCTTTGGGGTCAGCAGGTGAAAGGTCACCCCCTTTGCCAGAGGAGAGAATTTTGCTTTTTTGTGTGAGACAATGAAGAGCTGTTTGCTGTGGGCCAGGAACCTACACCAATGTCTTCTTCAAAGGCAGGCAGCCATGTACGCATTATCAACTCCTTCAGATTATCTTTCAAAATTTCCCCCTTCCCCTTCCAGCTGCCAGTGGTTAGACCTGATTGCATCTGGCATCAACTTCAGCTTTTCAGGTTGCTCAGGCAGCCCTGACTGGTCAGGTCACTGTCCTGTTCGGTCCCTTCAGATGAGAGATTGGAGGGAGGAACTTAGAAACCTAAGCCACCCAGTTCCTACCCCACAGTGATAAACACGCTTTGGAAACTAGGAATGGTGCACTAAAAACACTCCAGTGAGCACCTCTCTGAGCTTGTTCACATAGTTTCTCTGTGAAAGTTTTCATTGTCAGACTTAAGAGAGGGCGAGGGAGCTTCTGGCTGCTAATATCTTTAAGCAGCAGAAGCGGCCTTTCAGGGGTGTTTTCAAATGAGTGCTACTGTCTTGCTGGTAACTACTGTTGTGCCCCTGTCCCTGTATAAAAGCATACCACAGGACACAGTGAGCTTCCCCACTTCCTTTCTTTTCTGTTTTCATTTCTCGTGCCACCTCCTCTCCAGGGTGACTGTATCTCTCTCACTAAGCTACGTACCCGTTCTGCCTTCAGCGGTAGCCTGTGTCTGTAGTGTGCTCTGTACACCTGTTTGTGCCTGCTAGTTTCATAAGCTATTCTCAGCTGGTAAGTTTTTATGTTTTCAGGCCTCAGGAGACTATTTGAGTGCCAAGGATTTCTAGTTCTTAGTCAGAGGGGTTAAAAAAGAACCACAGATTACGGACATCTATAACATACATAATAAAGAGAATTTCTATGGCATGCACAAGAAGGAAATTTCACGTATCGCCTCAATAGAGCTTCATGATAATCCTACGCAGTGGTTATTGTTATTCCATGCTGTAGATGAAAATATTAAACTTCAGGAGAGTGAGTAACTAGTCTAAAAGTAAAGAGCTTAGAACAGCTCTTTACTGGGAGGAGCTGGTAGAAGCTGCCGTCGCTTCCATTCACAATTTAATTTGTGAGTAAGTTTGGAGTTAGACAAAATGACCTATTATTCAAAGGCAGTAAAGCTATGCGATAGCCCAATTTTCATTTTCAAAGTAACTTTTGCAGGTTGACTTTACCAACATACATTTTAGAATGCACTCCTTTATAGGTCACTTATTTATCACTAGAATAGTGGCAGTTCAGGGTGCATTATTTAATGTTAATTGTCAACTTGACACAGTCTAGAGTCGCATGGAAGACAGTGAATTCTCTAGGACTAGTTGGCCTGTGGCCATATCTCTGAGTATTGTCTCTCTTAATTGAGGCCAGAAGACCCACCACACTGTGGGCAGTACCATTCCCTAGACAGGGGGTCCTTAACAGTATGAGCAACAAGAAAGCTAGCCGAGAACAAGCAAACAGGCAAGCAAGGATGCATGCTTTTGTTTCATTCTTCACTGTGGATGTGATGTGACTTTATTCAGGTGCTTGCTTTCACTTCCCCTTGGTGATGGACTGTGGCCTAGAACTGTAGGCTACAAAAGGCCCTTTCTCCCCTAAGGTTTGCTTGTTTTATCCTAGCAATAGAAATTAAATTAGAACATTGGACAAAGCACACATAATTGCTTTATTGTAAGGAACGTCTACAGTTTATCTTTGACACAACCCTTCTATAGGAACCTTCGCTTTGGACTTGAGCAGTCGAAGGTGGTTGGCATGGTTTTCTAACTTTCCTTATTCTTTTGCTAACATTTGATCTTAGCCAAAAGATGAAGGAGTGATTAGGGGTTTGTTTGTTTGTTTGTTTAAAATTTAGCCTCATACTCCACAAACTTTTGTAAGTTGTATTTCCTTAAGAGTTTTTAACTTAGATCAATGAGCTCTGTTTGGATAATGCCATATTCTTAGGTATTTTCAATTAGTTTCAGAGAGAAAGTGCTCTTTTATTTTTTTTTAACTTTTATTAATTACACTTTATTCATTTTGTATCCCCCCATAAGCCCCTCCCTCTTCCCCTCCCAGTCCCATCCTCCCCTCCTTTCTGCATGCATGCCCCTCCCCAAGTCCACTGATAGGGGAGGTTCTCCTCTTCTTTCTGATCTTAGTCTATCAGTTCTCATCAGAAGTGGCTGCATTGTCAGGGTTCTAGGTTATCTCCACGGATAGTCCTTGGTTGGAGTATGGGTCGCTGGGAAGTTCCCTGTGATCAAATTTTCTTGTTCTGTTGCTCTCCTTGTGGAGTTCCTGTCCTCTCCAGCTCTTACTATTTCCCACTTCTTACATAAAATTCCATTCACTCTGCTCTTTTATTAATTAGACCTTATTTTTTTTAACAGTTTACTTAATTTTAAACAAAGATCAAATTCGATGCAGCATGTTTCTCCCTGCCCCAAAGTCTCTTCAAAGTAAGAAGAGAAACAGTCAAACAGACAAAACTTTTTCCTTGTTATTTGACAGGAGGGTTTCCTGGAGATGTTATTTAGATGCGTATAACATTAGCGTGTATAACATTAAACTCCCAGGAACTGTTGGGAGTGTCAATGTTTTCTAGTAGACGTGTTTAAACCACCTACGGGGTGGGACTCAGGCCACACCACTGAGGTCCCCTGTTTCCATTAAGACCTTCTTGTTTGGTTCCATACACATTTCTTGCATTACCAAGATCTTCCGTAAAACCAACCACAACCATAATACCGGGGCCTCCGGCTCACATTTGTAGCCATCAGGAAATAGATTAAACACAGGTTTCCCTATTTCTCCAGCTGCCAGAAGTGATGTCAGTCGTGGTAACGTTAGCTCAGCTCCAGGCAGACCCAGGACTGTCTGTGTGAATGTCTGTCCTGGGCCCTGTTCTCACGTTGTTATGGAAAATCTGATGATGGTTGGGAAACAACTGGGGTATGTGGACATTTACTGACATGCACAGCCAGAGGTTTGCCTTCTTGGAGCAATCAGACCCCAGGGAAAGAGCACGCATGAGAAACTTATTTAGTGTTTAAGAGCAAAGGAAAGGTGGTGGCAATAGGTCTGCTTCCTTCCCTTCTTGTCCAATTACAGAAACTGCGCTGCAAACCCTTTTTACTCTCTCTGTACACCACATTGTAAAGGAAGCCATGATGTAATTTACGTACACTGGTTTGTATCCCAGCCAGACTTATAAATTCTGTGTCTTGTATTTTGACCATTATAAACAAGATAAAACCCCAAACCAAAAAGTGACGTGATGGTACAGTATAATCCCCAGAACTACCTAGACTGTAGTTCCAGTAAGAGAGGAGATGCTGTTGAAAGAACTCCTGTGAGTGTGAAAGACTTCCTGCCCCAGGACATTGATGGTCAGACATTGTCCTGAAGAGGAGTTTTTCTAAGTCTTCCCATCTTTGATTCTAATATTCGATTCTAATAAGTAAGATTTATGTCCATGTATATATTACTTATTTCATTGCTGTGACAAAAGCAGCCTGAGGATGGGAGGGTTTATTTAGGGCCATGATTCAGGGATACAGGCTATCTTGGTGAAGACGTTGTGGCAAATGGAGCATAAGGCAACTGGTCACGTGACATCATCAGTCAGGAGGCAGAGAGGGCTGGATCCTGTGGCTCAGATCACTTTATCCTTTTCATTCACTCCTGGATTCCAGTCTACATTTACGGTGGGTCTTCCTGCCTCAGTTAACCTAATCCAGAAGGCTTCTCAGCAGCGTTCACAGAGGTTTGTCTTCTTGACGATTCTAGATCTGCCAGGTTTACAAAAATTATTAATTGTAGTAAACATGCAGTATTGATAGAAACATTGAAAGATTTTGATTTACAGATTTCCAGGGACACTGTTATGCCATTGATACCATTTGCTTTACTATCGTGCCCCCCCCCCCCCAATTAGCTAAAGGAATGATTAATTTGGTTTTAAAAGATTTTTAAATTAATTTTACTTTCTATTTATGAGTGTTTTGCCTGCATTAATGGGTACTGTATGTATTCCTGGTGCCTACAGAGGCCAAAAGAGTGCTTGATGCCCTGGAGTTACAGGTGGTTGTAAACGGCCATGTGGGTCCTGGGACTCAAACTGGGTTCTCCTGGAAGAACAATAAGTATTCTTAACCCCTGAGCCATCACTTTAGCTTCAGTTTAAAATGTTTTTCAATTTTATTTAAACCTCTTATTGAGAGCACACCTTTATTTATTAAAAACTGAACGTGTTTGTTTAAATTTCTCTTCTGATCCCTGATCATTTTGAGAAGTTTCCAGAGCCCCATGGATGCTAGGGAAGGAGTAACCCAGTGAGGTCAGGACACAGAGGAACCAAAAGGCTCAATTGCCTCCTTGGTAGATCTTGATTTTTCCTTTTAATAAAACTTGCCTTTCTTCGTTGGTGGTCTCCTGAAGTCATCAGCCCTGCCAGAAGGTCTTTTGCAGGGACAAAGGAGGAACTGGAGCGAGATGGCCTCTCACATGTTGGCACTTCATCCTGGATTTTCTCCCTGGCAACTCTGTGCTCGTGAAGGTCTGGCCAGAAACCTTGTTATTTTCACCAGCCTCTCCATGTGACTGGCACCAGGCACGAGTGCTATTTAAGCAGCTCCATTAAAGCACTGGTTTGGCCTGGTTGGTTACCCTTTGCCATTTAAGACCACGGAACCCAGTCTTGCCAGCTCAGTCTTGGCCAGGCTGAAAAGAAGTTTTCTTTCTTTTAGCTTATATGCCTTTTTATTTTCCAATGTCAAGTAGCAGCTACCTCAGTCCTTACTTCTAACTTTCATTCAAGTCTAACTTTATTCATTTCACTGTGATTACTGCATGGCTTTCTCCACCTAGCTTCACCTTCTTCCAAAGCTTTAACTTGCCTTAATACTTCCTAACTGCGCCCTCTAAAGACCAAGTAGATTTCCTGTGCCCTAAACTTTCTCTGGTCCTAGCTTTCCTTTTCCTTAAGTGGATGGCTGGCAGGGCTGAGGGAGGACTTTCCAGAATGCTTCTTGGTTCCTAGGGTGCTGTCATCTGACAGCGTTAGAGTTCTGACTGTCAGGTCACAGGGTCCCATTAGCAAGTGTTTCATGGTCTATCAAGTAGAGTGGTGCTTCCATTTCCTCATCTAGAATTGTGATAATGATGTTATAATTCAGGGATACCTGTTCACTGCAAGAACTGTGATGACATTTGCAGCTGGTGTATTTGGTTTTGTTATTCTTTAGTTTACTGTTTCACGTACTAGATTGAGGAATGCTTTTTTTTTTTTAAAGAGTTTTCTTGGAGTAAATTATAAATACCGTATGACTATATCAACTTTCCAGAAGATGTGATTAAAAAAAAAAATTAGTAAGACCAGAAGTTATCGCAGTAGCAGGGAGAAAGCCAGAGGAATGAATGACGGTGGTGTGAACTTGGATGTAATTGTGTGACATAAGAGAACCAAAGACTGGCAAATCTGGGGAGATGTCTCCTGGGGAGATGGTAAAGTGCTTGCTGCCCTGAGGATCTGAGTTCGATTCCAAGAGCCCACTTTAAAAAGCCGGGCATTGTTTCGCATACGGGTGATCCTAGTGTTGGGAGGCAGAGACAAGAGGATCCCTGAGGCTGTCTGGGCTGCTAATCCAGCTGAATTTGTGTGCTTCAGACTTAGCGAAAGACCCTGTCTTAAAAATATGAAGTGGAAAAGTGGTAGAAGAAGATGCCAGATGT
Organism: Psammomys obesus; assembly: GCF_907164565.1. Classification (NCBI taxonomy): domain Eukaryota; kingdom Metazoa; phylum Chordata; class Mammalia; order Rodentia; family Muridae; genus Psammomys; species Psammomys obesus. The sequence continues at coordinate 10,233,478 of NW_026593286.1, forward strand.
TGCTATCACAGGCTTCACAGCCAGGCATTATACTCAAGGTTTTTTTTTTACTTCTGTAGATCTTCCTAAATTTTATAATATTCTGTATGGTAACTTTTCTAAAAATACAGAGATTTATGTTAAACGATACACTAATGTGCTGCATTGACACTATTCTTGCCATGTAGTAGTTTGAACCCAGGACCTTACACATGCCAAAATAACCAGGAGTGGCATTCCAAACTTTGACTCATTTCTTTAAGTATGGGGATTTAGTTGACAGGAAATTGTCTTACTAAATCCGCAGTGAGATTTCAAACAGTGATCTCCATGGAGGGAAACTCAGTCCCGCAGTTCTTTTAAAAATGTCATCAGAGGAGAGGTTACTTTGTGACTACACTTTAGAACCATATTTTACCCCTGAAAGTCAAGACCAGTAACTCTAGTCAGACACTAAGTACTGTGTGGCACTTGACTTCACAAACTGGCAAGACGTTTCAAAACATGCAAGCACAAGTTGGTAAATAACCCTTATCAATGGTTTTGATTAAAAGTATGATGCTGGAAGGGTACAGATCTGTCCCTTGGACTTCTGTTTCAGCTGTGCGCTGTTTTCAACTCTCACTGTCAAAACTGACAGTAGGCCAAAACAAGGTGTAAGGAAGCAAAAGCTGTGTTTGTTTTTCAGCTCTAGCAGGCCTGGTTTAAGTGGGTACAGTTCCGGAAGATGTAAATTCTTCATGGATGCAATAATGCAATAATCTGTTGGATTCCCGTGGCATTGCTCAAGTGTTGACTCATTTGATAATGATTTAAAAACTACATTTTTCATTTTCTGGCAGCAGGACTAGGTGGGTTTTATCTTACAAAGAAGATACACAGAGAGAAGGGTGAAGTAGATACTGATGTGGTGATGAAATTTTGTCAGAGTGTAATTTCCTGCTACAAAATCTCTGACAGGTGCATCACATTTCTGGGTTCAACAAGTTATCCCCCAGAGATGTAACTGGAGAGAACATCGCTGTGTGACAGAACATCAACACTTGATATTTGCAGTGTCTTCTGTTAAGGAAACGTGTTGCCGTTTTGTTTTCAGTTTGTGAATAGGACCAGTGAGCTCTTACATTTGGGAAGCGGCATGGCCACGTTTGGTTATGGGGGGTTGGTATCTGCCAACTGAGCCTGTGCATATCCAGTATATTGCATGTACATATGACTGTGTCATGTTTGCTGTTGCTTGTTATGGTATTTGTCTTTGCATTTGTGTTTATCAACGGTATTTATTGAATTTGGGTGACTGTGAGGCCCTCGTGAGTAACATGGGCACCTAGAACCTCCTCCCTTTTTCTCGTGCACTGGGTGTGGCAGGCTCAGCCTGTCTAGGTTGCAAGAGTGGAGTGAGAAGGATGTGGGAAGCCTCGTAAAGCCTCTGAGAAGTCTTCTGTGAAAGACGCGGTTTCCCTGATGCGTGAGAAGAACTAAATCTTTGCAGCTTCAGTCTTGATGCTCTCCGGCTTTAGATAATGGGTTCCTGGGAACCCTCAACCCTGCTTATTCAGCCCCTTTAGTCGCCATATCTGGCTATGAAAGCTTTTTGGCTGTCTCTGAAGATCAAATGTGCCTTCCAAGAGCTAAGACCGGCTGCTGTAGAGACCACGGGAGAGACCATGTCTGTGGTGGAGAAGACAGTTCCAGAAAGAAAGGGGAGCTTGAGGAGGCATTCCACAAACACTGCCACAAACAATGGCTGCATGATTGGAATGAATATGCTGCCTCCAAAAGGGCCATGGTGAAGGACAGTTCTCACTGAGGGTTGTTAATTTAAAAAAAAAAAAAAATCTGTGTCATTATCTGACAGTCAGCCTTTATATGCAGTCACAGGTTCATACCATTGTACAAAGCCAGGCAGGTGTGGACTTCAGACTTCCTCTATAGCCCTCTGTTCCCTCCTCCCCACATCACCTACAGCTTTTACTTTTTCGTAAGTTTCTACGTCGGTGACACCAATAGGTAATACGTGTGGCTGAAGCGTGTGTTGGCAAGGATTGATAGGAAAACCATTTTAAAGTAGTACGCTAAGAGTTTGGAAGGAAGGCATTTGATGTAGGCGTGTGTTCTCTCTCTCTCTCTCTTTTTATTCCCTGCCTTTTTGAACATGCTTACACAAAATTATAAGCATGGCACCTGACGGTGCAAAGTAATCCGTTTAAGCCCGTAGCAAGGCCACATTTTTGTCTCTCCTCCAAGGGTCCCCTAGTCCCTGCCCTGTATGCTCATGCTGTTTGGCACGTGTGATGATAAACCTGGGTACAGTTTGTTCCTGACCTAAGCTGTTCATTCAGGCCTTCTGGAGGAGAGCCAGATATGAAGTGAAAAACATGCTGCGTGCCCTCCATTCTCCCACCCCCTCTGCATTGTATATTTGGCAGTTTCTTTGTGGTGAGTTATTTCATATAGTGTGGTCCACCTGACTGATTTTAGGTCCAGAGCTGTGAAGCTCTTTTCTAGGTGTCTCTTGATATTCTGAAGGGAGTTAAAAGAAAATGAGAAGCCTGGAGCTTGGCTGGCAAGTTTCATAGCCCAGCTGGGGCTGTTGGAAGGGTGGCCTGGTCCTTTCTCCTCCTGAAGTAAGTCCTGTCTCACTGTAGTGTACGTGAGAAACCCAGGACCCTTTCATTTGTTTGTTTTCGCTTTGGCATTTCTATTCTGAGTCTGTCTTGGTAAGTAAAAAAGTACCTTGTCTCTTAGAGGCAGAGTTAATATTTTTAAATAAATAGAAATCTCCTCCTACAATGAGAGTCTTCATTTGGTAAACTTCGACTCGTCTGAAATCCATTATGTAAATAGTAAATGTTAGTGGCCCAGAATCATAGTCAATCTCTTCAAAAGGAGGTAGAGGCTGGGCTTGTTGGTACACACCTCCTCTAATCCCAACACTGGAAAGGCTGAGGCAGAAGGATTGTGAGTTCAAGGACATCCTGGACCTCATAGCAACACCCAGTCTCAAACGCAAAACTAGGGAGAGGAGAGGGAGAGAGGAAAGACAAGTTGTGTTGGTCAGCATTTGTGCATGTGAGTTTTAGAAACCACTCCCCTCCTTGGATCTCATGTGGACCTTGATCTTATCTGAAGGCATCGCCTTTGTTAGTCATGGAATTAGATAAGAGACATCCAGGGCTGTCCATTGAGGTTTTTAGTATGTACCTGCCTGAGTTCTCTACATTTAACTCCATATGTCCTGTGAGGTCTTTATCAATCCTGTAAAACTGCATTCCTCTGATAGAGTATGCATTGCTGGGCTCTTACCGTCACAGGTCTTTGGCTATCACGTCTTCAATGGCAAGCCTGTGGCACACCTGCCCTTTGTTGGGCTCACACTTATTAAGTGCCTGCTGTGTGGGAAGCCTTGTACAAACACCAGGGCGAAAATCCCTGTTTCCACACCCCGGATTATCCCCTTTCTTCTGAATGCAGCCAAATGTGTCAGTAAGGTACTTAGCTAATATTGTTAGCTAAAAGCACCCTTCTCTCCTTTGTGCAGCTAGAATTTTCCTTCTGTGCACCTGTTGTGAAATTCACCTGTTTGCTTCACTTTCTATCAAGGTACAAATAAAACTGGTTTGCCTTTCTGGAACTGCTAGGAGGCAAACTTCAGCACAATTCAACTTTCCACACTCCGTGGCATTTTAATAAAACCACTTACTCATTCAACAAATTTATGACAATCAGCTCTGCTTCGCTACAGAATGTTTGGGGCACTCTGTATATACTGATATGTATAGACTCAGTTCTGAGTGTATAAAAATAGGTACTCCCGAAGGACTGTCTGATGTAAATCTTGAGAGCAAGAGGTGCTTTCAAGGGATCATAAATGGTCTCCTTTCTGAAAGAGAATTACAGATAATGCCCTATTCTGGTCAGCTTTGTTGAACTGCAGAGAAGAAATGTAATGTTTTTCCCTAAGGAAATTTCTATGCCACCTAAATTAGAAGCCTGATTTTAGGCTCTAACTCTTCCTTATGTTTGATAGTATTTCAAGAACTAGAATGTACATTTTTGTTTCAATCATAACCTCAAAGACTTTTGTGTTTATTTGTTGCCAAAACTCTGAAATGTATGCATCAGGTTGATGTGTTTGCTGTTTTGGAATTGACTACTTTTAGTTTGTGATTACTGTAAACACTTGTATCTTGAAAGAAAAGTTAAATACAGTGTTTTGATTTCATGTAGGTACACGCTACTCCTTGTGCCTACAACTTTAGTTGGTCTCATCCAGCCTCCCTTCTGAAAGGGGTGCGCACCCCAACTTGTGATTGAATACACATTTCCAGATGCCTGTGGTGACATTTTTCCCCACTTTCTTTGCAGAATGAAGACCTAAATGACCTCAGCAAATCCTCCTTTTAACTCATGGGTACCCAGACTCGAACTATTTCACGATTCACAACCAGGACCTCACGTCTTCCTCCTCAGTAGATGGTACGATGCATTTGTTTACCTTGTACAATCCTCAGGAGTTCACTGACTGAACTGCACGTTCTGTATTGTGCCAAGCAACGAGAAAAGCACTGTGACACCGGAACAATGAGTCTGTGTAAACGTCATCTTGAACTTTAAGGACTTAGCTGGCCGAGATGTGCTGGTGTGCGCCTCCACCCGCCTTGCTGCAAGAGAATGGGTTTACTCTCCTCGAATTTACAACGTCTGTTTCATCTACTCGGAGACCATGTTCCATGAAGCACCGCTGTAAATTATTTCATGTGGGACTGTTCACGTTGGGTGGAGAGAGTATTAAATATTTAACATAGGTTTTGATTTATATGTGTAATTTTTTTAATGAAAATGTAACTTTCCTTACAGCACATCTTCTTTTTGGATGTGGAACTGAGGTATTCAGTGTTCTCTTATAAAGAGTGGAGCAAATGCTTAAAACAAGGCTAGAAAGAGTAGACTAGGGTATAATCATCCTTGTTTTAAGATTCTAATTCAGAAAAAATAATATAATAAGAATCATAGTGCCATAGAAGGTTCTGGACTGTATAGTTATACTTGCTGATACTGTCTCTTGTAATATAAACTTGATGTTGAGCTGAGTTCCTTTTAAGAATTAATCTTAGTTTTGTATTTTTTTTTTTCCAAATGGAAGGAGAATGTATTCTATTGGGGTGTTTTCAAGTGTCGGCTTAGAATTGGTAATTGAATGGAAGCGAAACTGCAGAAAAAAAAGAAAAAAGAAAGAAAAGAAAAAGAAAAAAAAAAGGAAACCACAGACTTCCACTGTATATACTGTAGAGAGAAGGAAACATGAGTGATTCCTTCAGCTTAAAAGCTCTCTTTGGAATGAAGAATGTGGGTGTTTCTAAATCCTGGAAATGTCTCTTTGTTCATAATAAACTAGATGCTGTTGGTCCCCCCTCCCCACTTGATAAGCTTTTCACCCTCACCCTCATTCTTTTTTTT
>NW_026593286.1:10238926-10242085 GCF_907164565.1 Psammomys obesus
TTTTTTTTTTTTTGATTCGTCACAAGAAGATGAGTTTTTATTTTAGAGAATGACTTTGGCATCAGAATTAAATAGCCTTGGGCTAACCTTGAGATTCCTAATTACCTGAAAGCATGAGAAAACCCCTTAAGTTCTGAGAGCCATAGTTTTCCTGTCTGTATCTGAGGATGCTGCTGCTCACAGCGCAGGCTCATGCTCATTAAGCATGTACCATACTGCCTACCCAGCTCACACCTTGTACATCTAGCCTCAGAACGTAATTCTAAACATCTTTACAAAAATCAGGCACAATCTCTTACCTCATGACAAATGGTGAAGTTAAAAGGCCTCATAGGACAAACAATTCCACACTTGAGAACCTCTTCATCCTTCCCCTCTCTGCCTTCTGGTAAAATAAAGTTGTGTGCTAAGGGCAAGTTTAGAATTAAGCCAGAGGTGCAATCTTGGCATGGTTCTGTTGATTCCCAGAATGCCATAGTGAGACTTCCTGATCTGCCCCCGTTCCCAGTCCCTGCCTCCGTGAGGAAAGCAAGGGTGAGCAGGAACAAAGCCAGTTCTATCTCTCATTCCAAACACTTCATTACGACCTCAAGAATAGAAACTCCCACGGAATACAACTTGTATACCTTTACGCTGGTGGTATATATATATATATACACAATATATACATATATGTACATATACACATACAAACGTGTACATATACACATGTATCTATGTATGTATACATAGGTTTATATACATATATGTTCATGTGTGTGTATACATATGTATGTATATATGTGTATTTTCCCCACGACGAGCACATCTACACTTCTGGATCATCCAAATGATGCTGCTGTTTTGTTCAGAGGCATAAGCATTTGTTTGAAGATGTTGATCCAGGAGTGGACGACCTCTGAACCATTTAGGTTACTGTGGCTGACTAGGTTTAAGTTCCATTCTTTTTCCAATTAAGATTAAAAAATTAAAAGAAAAAAAAAGCATTTAAGAATAGGCAGCTTTTCTTCTTCATTTATGATCTAATTCCATCAACAATCCTCTTTTGTTTTTATTTTTGATTTTTTTCTTTTGTTTTTAAAGAGCAGAGGGTGTCCAGAGAGACCTTGCCAAACCGATTCTATTATCCTGCCTGGAGAGATGGAATGCCTTCCAGACCACAAGGAGTTGGAGGCCCTGGAGAAATGCTGGTCTGAGCAGGCCTCTGTCTTGAGTGTTATCTGTTCCTATTGCTTCCCAATTTTCTCTCCATTCTTGGGCTGAGCCAACCTCTGTGGCATCATTTTTACTTCTCATAGGGTTACAGTCATTATTCCGGGGACACCCCCCACACCTCCACTCCATTCTTGTTTTTTTCTTTCACAAAGATGTGCAATGACTCTTTGTGTGATCAAGGGTGCCGGGGACACTCTGTGCTTTACTTTAACCCATTGCCTTTCCCTGAGGTGTTTTGTTCATTCAATTACACATGAACTTTTAATTCTCTACAGGCCTGTGTGTTCTGTCCAGACTTCGGCCTGCCTGGAGCTTGGCCTGCCTCCTTGTTTAGGGGAAAGCTTATTGCTTCACAGCAAGACCATCTGACAGTTGTTATCTGCGACCTGAGACACAGAACTGCCAGTGACGAGTGCCAGAGATAGAGATGAGCAAGACCTCCTGGTTTCCCAGGCCCCACCACCATCTGGGACCACCCCAGGAAGGAGACGATATGGCAACAAATGTTAACAGGAGGAGGGAAAATCCCCCACCCGAGATGGCCAATCTCACTGTGGACTGGAATCTCTGAAAACCGTGAAATCCACCAGTCTAGATGTCTTCCCTGATAGTTCCCTTTCCTTTCAGTTTTCTTTCCTTCCCTTTTCCTGTCTTCCTTCGACCTCTGCTTTTCATAGAATCCTGAGTGCCAGCTGCTGGGTGACATCTCCCTGGGAGGCAGACACAATGACAGACATAATTCTAAGCCCACTCAGTGAGCCATGCTTTCCCAGAGATCCCCAGGTCCAGTGGGAATAAAACCCATTCTGCGCATGAGGCCAGCTGGGCCCTACAGGGATGTGGCATGTTGGCTTCAAAGGCCCTCACAGGTATTTCCTTCTTAGCCTGTTCCAAGTCCAAACGCTCCTTTTCCTTGTTCTCTGTCCCTATCACTCTCCGCTGTATGTCTTGTTTTTAGTTTCTCTACAGCATTATCTTCATCTGCAGCTATCTGTCTCTATTTGTTTGCTTATTCATATTCACTTTCCCTCTGTCCATTTGAAGTGCTCTGTACTTATTTCCATGTGGTTCCTACTGCCTGGTATGTAACTTGCAATCAAGACATATCTGCTGAATAAGCAGATAAATAATTAGAGCATATAAGAAATAACTAAAACAACACCACCAGTAACAATGCGAATAATGATACTGACTGCTTTCTTTTTGCATTCTACCAAGCACTATTTAGTGTATATTATTTCAAATTCTCAAAACAATTCTGAGGGAGAGGAGAGTTTTGCTTTGCTAAATCGAAAAGTGGAAGCTCCCAGGAGTTGGTGTTTCCCCAAGGCCACCCACCAAGTGAAGGATGGACCTGGGTTCCATCCTCGGATGTGTCTGCCTCTACAGCCAACACACTTTCTTTCCTCTTATTCTTCCTGCACATAAGCAATGTGCCATGGAGCAGAAAGAGATAACACAGAGATGAAACATCGGGGTAGTTCAAAGGAGAAAGAAGTGACCTCTGGGGTAGGGCTGAGGAGGAAAGCATCTGTGACAAGATGACTGTTTTTCTGGGTTTTATTAGAAGGACACTGGGACAGCTGGAATGGGAACAAGAAATCCCAGGACACTGGGCTTAGGAAGGTGGCTCAGTGGATGTGAGGCCCTAAATTTGGAGTCCCAGATCTCACAGAAGTTCAGATGCTACGATACTAAGATACACACACACCCAAGAATACACTGTGGAAAAAATGCCAGAAGGCTATCACAATGAGTGAATGAGTTTGTGTGTACATGTGCGTATGTGTGATGCATGTATTTCCATGTATACATCATAAAATAAGGCAAAAAGACAATATAAAATGAGGTTAAATTTGATTCAAAGGAATTAGTGTTTAGAGAAAGTGGCAATGTCTTCTGTTGCAGAAAATAAAAATAGCTAATAATGTTTTTTTTTTTTTT
>NW_026593286.1:10242095-10288330 GCF_907164565.1 Psammomys obesus
AAAAAAAAAAAAAAAAAAAAGGAGGAGAATGTGAGCTTTGTGGAAAAGGCTTTAGTGTGAATGAGCAGCTGTATGTACCTCAGAGAGACGGTTTGTTACTAAAAATAGATGCTGTCTAAAGATAGCAACTCAATGCATTTAATACAGAATACTGTGTGATTAAGGAATGGGACAGTGAAAATAATCAGAAAGGTGGCTTCCCAGCTAGGTTGGCATAGTCCCACACCAGCCTCCAGCAAATGTGCTTACTATCGGCATGCCCTTTTTCCTAGTCTCACCACAAAAATTAGGGCTCCATGTAACAATGAAACTAAGAAGAAAAAAAAATGCCAACAGTGCACAAAGGGTATTTTTAGCACACTAAACCAAATTGTTATTTTAAAAAAAACAACTGAGATGTGAGAGGACTAAGCAGGAAAGGAAATGGAAATGCTCAAACAACAAGAAGATGCTGACTTTTTTGATGTGTTAATAATGATTGACAAAAAACAGTGAGGTAGTTCAGAACAACTCTCACCTGATTTGATTTCAAATGTTTGCTTTGCGGTTTGGGGAGGCAACCCAGTTGCTAAAGTCCTTGATTTGTGGGAACAAGGACCCGAGGACCTGAGTTCGATCTTCAAAACTCATGTTTAAAAATAAAGCGGGGCATGGGGGTTGGGTATGAGCATTGCCCTTGCTGAGGCAGGCAGATCCCCGAGGCTCAGGAACCAGCCAGGCTAGTCTACTTTGTAAGTACCCGGCTAATGAGAGAGCTTGGCTAGAGGAAGGCAAGGGACAGACAGAGTCCACTGAGGAATGATACCCAAAGTTTTCTCCTGTACTGCGCGCGTGCATGCGCACACACACGCACACACACGTGCACAGACACACACACACACACACACACACACACACACACACGCATGCATGTACGCTCACGCTTATGCACACACCTTCGCACTTAGCCAATACACATTCTTATGTATATGTATATATATGTATATGTATAAGTATATGTATATGTATACAAACAGATTGGCACACACAGCAAATAAAGAAAAACTGTCCATTTCTGTATTTTTTAAAAAAAATTTATTTACTTTTATTTTGCATGTATGAGTGTTTGCCGGCATGCCTGTGCATTATTTGTGTTCCTGGGTCCTTGGCGCCGAAGAGGGCATGGAACCCCTCATCATTGGGCTTGCAGACAGTATCAGTATCAGTGCTGGGAACTGAACTCGTGTCCTTTGCAAGAATGATCAGTTTTTCTAACTGTTAAGCCATCTATCCAGCTCCCATTTCTGTATTTTGTCATTTGTTAAATTAAGATAGCTGGGCTATGATATCCCATTTCTCTAATTTCTCATGTCTTCAACTAAGATAACCAGGGTTGGTTTGTACCAGTGGTAGAATGATTGCCTACCTTGATGGTTAGCTGGGTCTGTCAGTTTGACATGGCCTAGAATCACCGGGGGAGTATCACTGAAGGACTGTGTTCAGTGGGTTGGCCACTGAGCCTGTCTGTGAGGGATTGTCTTCATGCTTTAACTGATGTGGGAAAACCCACCCTAAATGAAGGTGGGATGCTCTGATAGCAGTCCACATGAAAGGACATAGAAGAAAGAAAATTTTATCCTTTTGCTCACCTGGCCTTCCCACTTTGTTGATTATTTATCTATTCTGCTGCTGCTGCTGCTGTTGCTGCTGCTGGTGGTGGTGGTGGTCGTGGTGGTGGTGATGGTGATGATGATGGCAATGGCGATGATGGTGATGATGATTCCTTTGCTGACATTAGAAGTAGCAACTTCTTTGGACTTCAGACATGGACTGAAGACCAACAGGTCTCCAGGAACCTTTCAGGCCTTTGGAATCAGATTGGGACTGTGGAGACATATTGTCTTGTAAACTGAGAATTTTCAGGTTTCTGGGTCTCTGTGGTGTGAGCCAGCCATTGCCAGACTTACCAAGTAAGCCAGTCTAATAATTCTCTTTTAGTATCCATTATATCAGTTCTATTCCTCTGAAGAACCTTGACTAATATACCCAGCAAAGGAAAGGCAGTGGGTTCTTGTCTACACTCTGCAACCCCAAACACACATACTAAAAGCAAAATAATCCAGAGATCTGCTTTCTGTGACCGGCTCAGATAGCTATGATTTTACTTGATTATTTAACTGCTTTTTAGGGTTGAATTGTGTTCACCTTCCAAAATTGTATTTAAACCCTAGCTATGTCCACGTGATGTTTGTAGAAGGTTGCCTGGGAAACCAGTAGGTTCCCATGAGGTTGTGAGGTTTGGGTTGTCATGCTGGGATTATTGGCCTTACAAGTAAACAAAGAGATATATTTCTACTTCTTTCTGTTCTCTCCTTAACTCCCTGTCTTTCTTCTTCCACAGGATGGTACAGTGAGAAGGCAGGTACTCCAATGCCTTTATCTCTTACTCCTAGTCTCCAAAACTTTGGGAGAATGGATGTGTTGTTTTAAACTACTCATTGTGCTGTGTTTTGTTACAGCATCTTGGGCAGACTAATCTAATCTCCACTGACACTACTGTATTGAAAAAAACAACATAGCAATGGCTTTTTAACTAAAGCCCAGACAAGTGAGCTTGTTTGTTCCTCTCCATAGTTGTTTCCCTCTTTAAAAAAAAGAAAAAAGAATTTAAGTTATTTTTAATTGTGTGTGTGTGTGTGTGTGTGTGTGTGTGTGCAGGTGCTGCCCAAGGTCAGAGGTATTAGACCCCTAAAAATGTAATTATAGGAGGTTGTGAACTTCCTGATATGTGTTCTGGGAACTAACCTTGGGTCCTCTATAAGAACAGAACTTGCTTTCAATCAATGAGCCATTTCTGAAGCTGCTGTCTTTTCTATCTTTTATTAAAGAGAACAGTCCTTTGAGGATGTCAACAGGTGATGACATCACCCAATCTATTCTCTGATCCTAGTTGGCCTGATACAATGGTTAAAACATTTACCTGATGCTTACCTTTAAAATGTAATTAGAAGGCAAGGTCAGAAGGGTGAAGCATTTCTGTTCAGGAGTAAAGGGGAGGAAGCTCAGGGCTGCTGATATTTATCCTACAAATGGTCACACCTTGGTTTTGAATTAGTAAATTGTTCAGATCTAGGTAATAGGGAATGATCTAGGTCCATATGTACAGACAGATACATAAAGGAAATATGACTTTTCAAACTCACATATTTATCATGGGAAGCTCATCAAGTATGCATACCCTCCTTGTGATGGCAATAATTGAGATAATGTGTAAATTAAAAATTTATATGTGTATATATATAAATATAAAATTTATATGTGTGTATATATATATATTCTCTTCCTAACTGGCTCACACATGTTACCTCATTTTTGTTTGCATTTTGGGATCAAATTCTAGAGGTTATCACAGCGACATAATAGCACACCACTGCTGCTGGAGAAAACCAGAGAAATTCATGTAACAGAATAATTGATTTCATTGTGCTGAATATATATGTATATATAAATATACATATATACAGATGTGTATATTTATATGTGTATATAAATACACATATGTGTGTATATGAGGGGGAAGAGAGAGGAGGAAAGGAGGAGAGAATAGAAAGCTAAAATCTAAAAAGGGATGAAACGGAAGAAATGGCTCGGCAATTAAAAACATTGACTGCTCTTCCGGTTGGCCCATGTTCAGTGTCCAGCACCCATGTGGCAGCTCACAACCATTTTTAACTGTAATTCAAAGAACCTGATGCCTTCTGCTGGTCCTTGACTGGTCCATATACATATATACATATGTATATGTATGCATATATACATATATACATAGAAGACAGTTTCTCTGTGTGGCTTTTACTATCCTCTATGGACCAGTCTGGCCTCAGACTCAGAGATCCGCCTGCCTGTGCCTCCTGAGTGCCGGGGTTAAAGGTGTGCACCACCGCTGCCCTGTTTTAAAGCGCTGCGTGGCGTATGTGCCTGTGTGTACAGAGGCCAGAGGTTGATGGCGTGTGTCGTTCCTCATTATTCTCTAATTGCATCTTTTGAGACACAGTCTCTCCTTGAATGCAGAGCACATGAACTGTGTGTAGTCTGGCTGCTCAGTGAGCTCCGGGTGCCACCTGTTTCCACCCCAGGGCTAGGATGTCAGTAGGCCTGGGACCATAGCCAGCTCTTAGCATGAGTTTTGGGGAACCAAACTCGTGTCCTCTTGCTTGTGTTTCAAGCACTTTTTACCTACTCAGTCCCTAAATTAACCATTCGTAAGCAATATGGATGCACCTTTTTGTGGTGATGAAGGACCCAAGGTAATGGTTAAAATTTCATTTTCAGAGCCAGTCAGTGGTGGTACACACATTTAATCCCAGCACTGGGGAGGCAAAGGCAGGTGGATCTCGAAGTTCATGGCCAGCATGGTGTACAGAGCAAGTTTTCAGATAGCCAAGGCTACACAGGGAAACACTGTCTTGAAACAAACAAACAAAAAACAACAACTAAAAAATTAATTCCCAGGCTCATGGACAGACACACAGTGGAAACAAAGGAATATCTATCATACTGGATGTTGTTAGATTCTTCTTCACTAAAAGCAAAATGAAAGAGAACAAAACCACATGAGCCATCTTCATCCGTTGTCGGCAAACCCATCCGGTAGCAGAATTGATTTTTGTCTATTGATTCCCCAGGGTGTTTTAATGCAAGGCAGATCATATTAAGTTACAGCATATGAAATTGCTACTTTTTTTGTGGGTCAGAAACAGTCAAATGTTGGCAATTTCTAGTGGTCATATTTATAGCTCTACGTTGCCTGGGGTGATTGAAAAAAAATGATCAATAATGATTCAGGCACTTAAGCTTTCTCCACATGTACCTCCACTTCCCTTTTATTGCTATGATTCACTGATATTCACAATTAGGAAGAAAATTCTCTTCCTCACCAAATTCTGGCTATCTGGCCTAAGGCCTTATTTCAGTAAGGTCTCGACCTTGGTCTGTGACAGTTAGAATAAAAGCTAACAGGGTCTCTAACAGCTGGGGGCTTCATCCCTGGGATGGTGCTAACCTGTCTTAGAAACACCAAAGGCTACCAAAAGAATGGGTGATCTGCTCCTCCCCTCTCCCTCAACCTAGGCTTCATGCCTCCCGGCCTCTATGGGAGGTTACAGCCTTGACTAAAAGGATCCAGTTAGGAAGTCCAGATTGGTTGTACACGTCCTTTCCTGTTTCTGGGCAGTGTTTCACTTTCCCGGCTTGATTGAGAGCCCTTTAGTCTGCCATCAAAATGTGGGTTAGCTCTGAACAAGTCTGTCTGAAGCATAGGGATAACATCTATCTTTGTTAATCTTTGATACTACGAATACTTACTGGTCATACTCGGATTTACTGACACACCAAAATGGGAGGGGCCAACAGCAACTAACAGTTTTTATCATTACTAGGGGCTTATGGAACAGATCATCTGGGTCTTAGGCTGTACATTTTTTCCAGTACAGATGTTCGCGTCTTTCTCTTTTACAAAAGGATGAATGCAGGTGACATTGATATGAAAGTAACCTTTGAACTGGCTCAGATTTACTGAAGGAGTCAATCATTTTCTAATTTAAGTTACGAATTATTTCCAAAACACCCGACGAATCCGCGTAGTGTCGAAAAACCATAGCTGGAGAGTCTCTTGTGTTACCCACAAAGCCATGAAGATAAAGTAACTCATATTTAAAGCTGTGAACATGACCCATGGGGAACATGTTTAAAGAAATGCCCAAGAGATTATTGCAATGTCAGTAAGGGTTGGGGCATGGCTATGTCACAGGGCATCTGTCTTTATTACTATGATTTGTTGATATTCACAATTATGAAAAAAGAAGAAAAAAAGAAGCAAGAGAGAATAAAGAAAGAAAGACAAGAAGGAAGGAAGAAGGTAGTTCATTAGTGAACCTCCTAGGGAAACATTTTCTGTTAGAAATAACTAAAGATTTAAAGCTATTTGCATGAAAACCCTTCTCAAACCCCATGGCCCCTCAGAGGAAGCTGACATACGAGATAGAAGTGCAATGTCTGCCACACAGCCAGCGTGACTTTGCCACCAAGTGTGCAGCGTCTCAGAAAGCACTGACTGAAAGCAGTGATAGTGGCAATGAGGTGGACGAAACCGTGTGCTTCGAACTGTCCCTCCGGGCACAGACAGTCTCACTGCAGTTAATATTAAATATGTGGCCTCAGAGAGACAGGCCACTCATGCAAAGAGGTATAGAGCTCCAAAACATGTGGTTCCATGAAATTCCTGGGAAGGGGCGGAACCAGTGTTTGAGAGCGGGACTTCATGTGGTTATGAGTTCCCCCAGATCGTCAGTGAAAAAGGCCTATTAAGAAGTCAATACCACATCTGAGCTGTATTGCATTTGTGGTCTGTTTGGCTGGGTATTGTAGTGGTACATTGTGTGTGTATAGGATTATATTATTAATTGGTCAAGTACCTTGTTATTTCATAGGATGCATTTTGTCACTCTCAATGAATTCCTTATGAAATCTTGGATTAATCAACCAGTTCAGATATATGCATATCTGTAACAGTTTGAATCCACGGATAAGCTCATGAGATTCCAGTCCGTCAAGGGGGATGAGCAGAGAAAGAGTTTCCTGACCCGAGTGTGTCTGGACAAGGCTACTTCGGTCTGGATGGATCACTGTGATCCCAGCTCAACTCTTTACCTTCGCAAGTGGTCATGTGCTGTAGCTGTGGCTGGCTGAAAACCTCGTTTGCACACTTTTCATTTTCTCCTCAAATCAGATATTGGGGGGGGGTAATCAAATTCAGGCTTTCAAAATAGCTAGATAAATGAGAAGAGTAAATTGCATGTCATGATGATTGAAAAGGGATGAAGACTTGGATCTCAGGAACAAATATTTGGATTTACTCAAACGGCAGAAGAAACAGTAAAAAAGCAAAAGGGTGGGTGGAGAACGCTCCACTACCCCAAGAGTCTAGCAGACCAATAACACCTGTGTGACTGTTTATCCCTATGTCAGCATTCAGTCAAGTTTTTCTTTGTCTCTTGGTTTCAACTTTCTCAGTTTGTATTTGTTTTTGAACATGTCACGCACATATACAATGTCTCTTGGTTGTATTCCCTCCTGTCTGTCCTCCTTCTGACTCCTACCTCAGTGCATCTCCCTCCCAACTTCATGTCTTTTCTTACAATCCTCTGTGTTCAGTTCATGCTGCCCACATGCAAATGGCTATGAGACTGTCCACTGGGGCATGGACAACACACTAATGGCCAACGCCCCCAAAGAACAGTGACCCTCTTGCCCCCAGGAGCAATAAACTTTCTCCTTTGGATCATGACAGTTTAATGTAACAGTAAGGAACTGTGAATTTTGCTCCATCTTTTATACTAGGAAAAAAATCATGTTTGTGTCCTACCAAGATGTCTAAAAGCGGCTGTCCACAAGGTCTGACATAAGATCTGAATCAAACGAGAGAAAAAGTTCCTGGTTTAATTATGTAACTTAAATATAAGAGTGATATCTGGAGCAAGCATGTGGAGTCTGTTAGTCAACAAAGAGGTGAAGCATCCGTACTGCTGATAGAGATGGCTTCTTTGCTGTCTCTCTGGGAGACACCTATCATCTTGCACCTGTTTCTGAACTGAAGGTGGGGCCTGAATGACAAGTTGGGACAAAGACCTGGGAAGTTATGAATTGTGGATAGTTAATCCCTTAAATCATTACCAGTGCAGTTTGAGAATCCCAGAAGGCATCATTTGAATAATCCCCAAAGTATTTTAGAACAATACGAAGTAAGCATAGGTAATATACATTCCACACTTTTGCATAGTTCAAGCATTTTATGGTTAAAGGAAGTCGTGGTAGGAACATACACAGACACATGTACATATACAAACCCAAGCTTACTAATCTAATAAAATATTTCCATTGAGCAGCCTGCATTTTTAAGGCGACTGATAGAGAGGTTTCCCTAGATTAACAGACAGGAGGGAGATACCCAGCTAAAGAAACTGGACAATATAGTACATGGAAACAACTTTTAGGGTAGGGCAGTGGGAGGTAGGGCTCCATTCCCAGTGCTCCAGTGTGCAGGAACACTTATATCTTTAGACCAATGCTTCTGAACCTGTGGTTTGCAACCCCTTTGCTGGTCAAATTACCCTTCACAGGGTATCACCCAAGACCATCAGAAAACACAGATATTTATGTTATTATTCATAACAGTAGCAAAATTACAGATACAAAGTAGCAATGAAATAACTTTATGGTTGGGGTCACCACATGAGGAACTGTATTAAAATATTGCAGCATTAGGAAGGCTGAAAACCACTGGTCTAGAGTCTCAACATTCTGGAGAAGCTTACAAACTTCTTTGAATCATGTGTTTAAAAGCTTGCAATACACTACATAGGATTGCAATACACTACATAGGATTGCTGAGAAAATGAATTACATTAGGAAGGCATTGTCAATATATATACAAACCTAAGTTTACTGTAGTGTATATTATTATTGCGTTTGCATTTCCTTCCCTCATTTTGAGGGAGCAGTGTGTGCTTGCGAGATTCCAGACCATTTCATGGCTGTAAGTAGACATGGCAATTTCTGAGGCCTCTATTTCCTACCGTCACAATCCTGCTGGCTTATTGCCTGCTTTTATAACTGAATGGAAATCCCACCTAGAGGTGAGTAGGGCAAATAGAGGTTAGTGAAAATAAAGAAGCACGTTTCATCCCTGTGCAGTTTCACAGCTCCTGAGTTCTCTCCAGGGGCTTCTTGCTAAGAAAGTCTTGCTTTCTTTGCTTCTCCCCTGGCTCTGACTGTGACGTCGGAAAGACACTCAGCTCAGTGTAGCCTTTGAGGACTCTTCAGTGAAGTCTGCTTGCACAAGGCACCTTTTCTGCCTTCCTACTGGCTCTTTTGCGAGAGCAGCGGGAGCCAACTGGTACACCTACCGCGGTATGGTGGTACTGGTGATTAAACAGAAAATCTCCCCCTCCCCCGGGCATTATGAGTGGTGCTGAGCGATGTGCTCCAAGTGGCTGCCTTGAGGCTCTCCAAGTGTCTTTTGTGACTTGCTTCTTGTGATGATCTGCCAGGGCATCCCTAAGACCTTGAAGTTGCTGCTGGAAGTTATGCTTCCTTTATACATCGCCTGAATTGGGGTAGGAGAGGACAGCTGGCTATGTCTCTAGGTGAGTCTGTGGGAGCGTCTCTGGAAGAGATCAACCTTTGTGTCTCTAGGCTGAGTCAGGATCGCCATCCCCTCGTGGGTGAGTGCCAACCAATCATACTGAGTAGACTGAAAGAGTGGAGGAAGTGCAAATTTCTGTGTGCTTTATTTGGGATTTCCATCTTCTGCCCTTGGACATTGATACTATTTTTTTGGGTGGGTGGGTGGGTGGGTGCTGTAGGCTCCTAACAGGCTTACACGATCCCACTGTTTCTCACCCATGTGGGGGACTTCCAATTTGAACCAGAATGACCAGCTCTCCTGGTCTCCAAATTGTAAATAACACATTGTGGTGCTTCTCAGCCTCTGTAGTCACCTGAGCCAATGTTTCATGGTAAACATCCTTCCGTCTAGCCTATTGGCTCGATGTCTTTGGAGAACCCTGACTTACAGGTGCCTAGGTTGTAAAGACAGGCAGTTGGATTGTAAAACCAGTGCTGGCTACCATCAGCCTGGGGCTTTGGGAAAAGATATGTTTCTTCGTTTCAGTTTTATTTTGTGTCAGTTGATGAAACAAGTAGATGCTAGCCTATATCATTAGAAGTTATATTGAGACTCTAGTAAAGTGATTCATGTAAAGGTCTCCAAAAAATATTTGGAACCCAGAACACGCTTGACAATTATTACCAGTTTTGAACGCAGAGCGGGGAAAGATGTGCTGTTGGTTGAGCACCAATACTAATAACTTCTTACAGTTTTAAGCATCTGGTGGTCTGCGTGAATGAGTAAGCCAGACACCTGACAGGCAATACCTAGTTATGCAGGACACAAACAACTAGAGAGCCAAACCTTGCCTATCTGTAGGGGAGAAGACTCTATTTGATCTCTCATACTCATACAATGATGTGGTCCAGCAGGGTATTGTAACCATAAGCTACCAAGTAATACTGTAGAAAGTGACTTTGTTTTAAGTCCTAAAATGGTTAAATATTAGTGATGTCCTGCAATTTAACCTAATACTTTCATCATAGTTGTTAACCAGCCTTTGGCTTCTATTCTCCATTCGCCAAGGTTCCCTAGGCCTCTCCAATCAGTAAGATTCCAGGGATTTTCCCGTGGGGCCAAAGCTGTTTAGTTCCATATTAAGAGGAAGGGTTTTAAAGAGCCTTTTGATCATTTGTTGACTTGTATTAATGCTGAGACTGGACAAGGTCCTCTTATGGTTTGGATCCAGTATTCCTCATCTGTTTTTTTTTTTTTTTTAATACAAGTAGGATTCATAGCCTACTTTGAGACATGGAGTCATTCAGGATATTTCTTAAACTTCTATAAAATTCTAAGCGTCTCAGCTTTGAAATGTGTGAATGACTGTCTAGTTCTCTTAGAAGAAACATAGAATGAGGGCTGGTTCAGCTGAGGCCCTAAGAGGATTATCAGCAGGCACCTGGCTCCAAATGCCAACCAGCTGTGCGCAGCCTCTTTGGGCTGTGAAATCCCAGTGCCCCAGCTAGGGGAAACAGACTGAAAAGGGAATCCTGTCACAGTGTTACTTCCTGGCCCTGTGGTAGGTCATCTCATACACATGGGTGACCTGACAACCAATCTAATGTGGAAGGGCAGAACACAAAAGAATAATTATTTTGTTTTTTACGAATCTCTAGGATTTGGCTTTGCTCCCTGCTCTTTTCTCCGGCAGGTCCTCTCAGCAGCTCTCATTTTTAGTAGAATCCTTACCCGCTCCTGAAGTCTCTTTTCCTTCCACTGATCATTGATAGACAACCTAGCCACAACGCTGATCTTTTTAAAGTCACCTAAGACATAGCCCACAACCTGAGGGCGACTAGAGCAACCACACTGGCTTCGTTCATATGGGATGCGTGAGGCAAAACTTCCTTCTTTGAAGTTTTGCAACCACAACTGTAGAAGGAAGAGGCTTGATAAAGACAGATATAAATCAAGGGTCTGCTAAGAAACAAAGGATTCTGGGAAATACTGCTTATTGTTCATAAAGCCAATATTTATTTTCCAGGAATGGTGTAGGTAGTGGAGAAACAGTCCCTGAACTCAAAAAAGTCCAAAAGCTAGAACTTCCTCTTTATTTATAAAACATGATCAGGGTTTTTCTTTCTATGTAGCTCTGGCTGGCTTGGAACTTGTTATGTAGACCAGGCTGGTCTTGAACTCACAGAAATTCATCATATGTCACCATAGGAGGCATGACACATAAATGTATAACCTTTTTTTTTTTTTTCAAGGCAGGGTCTCATTATGTAACCTTGACTAGTCGGAACTCTCTATGTAGACCATGTTGGCCCTGAACTCACAGATAGCCTCTTGCTTCCTCTTCCCTGGTGATGGAATTAAAGGTGTGCACCACTGTGGTGGTTTGCATGAAAATGGCCCTCTTGGGCTCATGGGGAGTGGCATTATTGGAGGTGTAGCCTTGTTAGAGTAGGTTCGGCCTTGTTGGAGGATGTGTGTCTTCAGGGATGGACTTTGAGGTTTCAGAAACTCAAGGAGGCCCAATTTCACACTGTCTTCCTGCTGCCTGCTGATCAGATGGAAAACTCTTAGCTTCTTCTCTAGCACCATGTCTGCCTGCGTATCACCACGCTTCCCACCATGAGGATAATGGGCTTAGCCTCTGAACCTGTAAGCCAGCCCCAATTAAATGTTTCCTTTTATATGTCTTGCCATAGTCAGGGCACCTCGTCACAGCAATAAAACCCTAACTAAGACAGCCACCCTCAGCATGAAGCATGGCTTTTGTAGAGATACTGTTTGCCACTGTGGAGGGACAGGGTCACGTATCAAACCAGAAATATTTATGAAGTGAAAACCAGCTCTATTTTTCCCACTGGAAAGTTCCCTTGTCCAGATAAAGAACTGTAACCCTTACTGTTTCCCCGACCTGGTATAAACCAGTATGGAAGTGCAGGGTCATATAAACAAACTGGGCTACAAAAGCCAAGGAACACACTTCTGTTTTTCTCTTGTTACTCAAGATCCAGTGAGTCTTCCCACATCTCCATGGACACCGAGGAGTAACACCTGATAACACCAGTCATTTGTCACTGGGCCACAACGGCGGTCCATGTGCAAGGCAGGCCACCTACTTGGAGAAGCCTGCTTGATTTATCAGCCAGCAGGCACAGATAGGGAAAGGGCCAGACTGAACTGAGCAGCAAAGCTTATGCTCAGAGAAGCAAGGGCATGTGCCCCTGGGGGGCACAGACAGTTCCACCAAAGGCAGCCAGTTGCAGCCCCACAAACAGTGTATAATTTGCTTCTTGCTTTCTTTTGGGCTCGGGGCCAGTATCATACAGGGGAATTATAACACTCCTTTGCTGAGGGCAGAAGAAAAGCCTCAGCTTATTTTTTTGTAAGCATAATAATTGTATTATTATTGTATTAATGTAACTGGTTTTGGATTTTATAGTTCCTTAAGGCAAGTGGGGTTCTTTTAGCTTTGCACCTATTTTCATGAAGTTGATTTTTATGAGTAAGCCACTGTTACATATAAGTAGGCAGCTCCTTTCTTATCTGGTGTTTGTTACTGTATGGTTTCCCGACATATGAAGACATATGACATTCTAAAGACTTTGGGTTTAAAGATGTGTTGGGTTTGAAAGGCTAATGCAAAGTTAGCATTTGGATGAGTAGGATAGTTAAAAAGAATTACACATATTAATGTAGTAATTCCTAATTAACAAAATGACTTTCAAATAAGCCACTGAGCTCGGTGTCTAAGGAGCAATATCTTTAATTGCCCCGAGATAAACTACACACAGAACCCGCAGCAGGGTAACAGATAGCAATAAAATCTGTCAATAAAACAAATATTGCTCCACCTCTTTAGCTCCACTCACTTGTCAGAGTTCTGCAAGCGGAGTTTTAATGGAGAATTATTTAAAAGGCACCAAGGCACGCTGGGACACATCTCTGCTTATGTGCGATGTGGTGGAATATTCTTTTAATCCTTCAAAGCTAATAATAAAGAAATGGAAAATATTTAGGTAAAAGTGCTCCCTTTGAAGCGTTACGCATCTACAAGGAGCTGGCCAGGATTATCAGCCTTCGGATCAAACATTTCCTGTGCCTGGTTTTTGTGTGAACACTGTGTACCAGCTAACTGTGATTACCATCTAATTAGGCCAGACTTTGCTGGAAGTTAGTAAACACTTTCATCACAGATGTATTCCTGGTCTCCTCTGTCATGTTTATTCTTAAACAGTTTTTAATAGTAAATTCACTGAACTCTTAAATTACCTGTTAGGTGATTTCTAAATCTTACTCTGATGCGAGTAGATGGGAATTAGCGTGATCATATCATGTAGTGTGATGAAGATTGGGACCCCTGGCCTACTTAGATTAACTTTCTAGAAGCCAGAGAAGAAAGACGAAGACACACTGTGTGGGTAGAATGTTGGGTGAGGATTTCAGCTGCTCAGCGCCACATATTTTCTTCTAGGGTCCCTCTGTTAGCAGCCCCTTTATTCTTTCTCACTTTGGTGTCAGCTCTGCATTTCCCTGGGACCAGAGGTTGCAGTGGGATCCCCCCCCCCCCCCCCCCCCCCCCGCCTCGTCCTGACCACAGCTCTGTGGTATGTGACACTGAATATTCCGTTTTCATGCTGACAAATGGGTCCATGAACCAATTTGAGTCTATTACCAAGTATCCTAAAATAAAGATATTGGGGTACTTATTTTTATTTCTTTATCCCTTTATTTTCTGTCGGAATTGCTACACTGACCAGCCATAGTTATCTGTCTCCAGAAATCATCTTGAAGTGACATAAATAATGTACTCCGACTAGGACAAAGTTGAGGGAGGAAGAAACCGAGTTCTGAAGACATTATTTGTATCTAAATACAAATATAAATACAAAGTATCTGGCTACTTCCAAAGCCAGTGATAATTCAAGAAAGCTCTGAAATGGGAGATTGTCTTTTGCTCAAGACTCAGTTTGAGTTATTTCCATCGTTTGAAATCCAGAGTCATGGTGAGTATAAAGAATTTCTTACTTCTTTAGGCAACTTCCAAAGCAGATTTAGTTTCACCAAAAATCCTAAGGGTAGTACTTATGGATCCCACCAAAAGTGGTGCCTGCTCTACCACGGTGGAAGATAAAGTGTGGGAGCTAGACTTAATTCACCAGAGATATTTGTCAAAAACATTATTAAAGAACCCCCCAAAACACAATTTGTATATTGCATGATGTATGCATGTCTACATTCATTTTTGAGTGAATGTATATGTGAGTGGATTCACATGTATGTATGCATGTATGTGGAGACCACTGGTTGACACCGGGTGTCTTCCGTGATGGCACCCCACTTTGGTTTTCCGAGACAAGCACCCCCATTAAACCTGGACATCACAGAATTGTCCAGATTAACGAGCTCCAGGGATTCCTTCTGTTTTTGGCTCCCCAGTGCTGGGATTATAGGATTGTCGACACACCTAACTCTCTCTGGGTACTGGAAATCTGAACTTGGGCTTCCTATGCTTGAGAAGCAAATAGTTTAGTAACTAAACAATCTTCTCAGCACCCACTCCCTGAAAGATTTTGAATTTTACACATGATTTCTGCCTCAGGTGAGCAATGTGTACTTATACAGAATTCCTTCCAGGCAGAGGTAGTTCATTTAGTTTACAAGTATACATGTTCACACAGCAACACAGAGAGTGCAAGCACACGGAAGGCAAAGTGGAAGACGCCCATATACATATGACTTCCAAGTAAGAAAGGAGGGCGTCTTCAGATACACACACATATATATATATATGAAGACTATATATATACTATATACCTTAGCTGACCAAGACATGTCTCAGTGGCTCCTCTGAGGATAAATTACAATCAATCATCAGGCTTTATACAGCTTTTCCTCATCAGTTCTCAGGCTCTCTGGTCTCACTGGATGACCTTCAACTTCTATGCTTGATTAGCATTAACATTTATCTCGTCGTCACTTGGAGTTCCCAGCCTTCTGATTGTTGTGTTTGACTCCACAATAGCTACTCTTAGTATTCTTTTATGTAATCAGGTTCTGAGGAGAGGAAAACAATCCCAGAAAAGAAAAGAGCAAAATGGAAACATTTCCCAGATAAAGAATAGAAAGGATAAGTGTAAGAAGAAGGTACTCAGAATACCAGAAATAATACTTTTCTTACTTGCAAGCATGCATGAAAGTTAACTTTCTGAGTCCAAAGGAGCTAGGATTAGTCTTTCCTCTTGGTCAGGGATAAGAGACCATTCTCTGAAAATTGCTTTGAAGCTTTCCAACTGATACAACACTGATGTAGAGGTTTCCTGTGTAACATAAAGTTCAACGTCAAGAACAGAAGCTGATAATGAGCACTGCCATTCACATTTATAAATTGCTTTCTGCGTTCTGAGGGCAACCACTGCCTGATTCCATCAGAGCCTTAGAATAACTCTGTGGAGTAACATGTTATCTTCATTGTGGAGATGAAGCACGTATGATGCAGGGAGATGAAATGGATAGCCTGGAGCCATGCAGCTTGTAATATCGATTCCAAGGTTAACTGGGGAGCCCTGATTCCCAGGCCACCCCATCCACCCCTGTGCTGTACTTCACCGTCTCCACCTTTTCCTGCCTGTGGTGTACTTCCTTTAAATTCACAATCGCTTTTCCTGATTGGCATCTTCGGGAAAGCAGCCTCCGGCCCTTCCTTATCAGTCAGTGGGTTTTAGGTTTCTCTTACCATGAAAAGGGCTTTATTTCTTGGCTTCTAATTCACTTCCTTGTCCACTCCTTCTTCCTTACTCACTCGGCTTCCTGTTGGTTTTGAGTTATAAGCATCCATCATCTACAAATGGAGTCAGTTCCTACATTTGCTTCAAAGGAAACTTGAGTGAATGACTGACTTCTTTACGGTGGTGAATGTAATGAACCATTGCATCTTGAGTCATTCCTGAGGAATGAGATGATATTATAGCATAGGCATCCTTAATCCTAAATGACATGAGCTGAGAGTGAATAAGGTCTTTGTTTTTTTTTTTTTTTTTTTTTAATGATTTATTTTTATATGTGGGCTTAGGGATATGTGTGTGTATATGCGTGTGCTTGTGTGTAAGGGGAGAGTGGGGTAAGAGTGAAGTTTGTACATCTGATTGTAGGAGCCTGTGGAAACCAGGAGAGGGCTTTGGATCTCTAAGAGTTGGTGTTACAAGGGTTGTGAGCCACCCAATATAGGTCCTGGGACCCAAACTCTGATCCTTTGCAAGCGCAGAGCACACTCTTCCTGTTCCGTTTTTCCAGCTCCACTCCCCTCTTGTCTTTTGTAACTAGCTGGCAGCCTGTTTTGTTTACAGTATTGATGAGCATGTGGAACTCCGGACCAGGAATGTGGGAGTCAGCCTATTTATTTATTTTTATTAAGATAATACTTGGAATCCAAGAATATGAAAACAAACAACAGACCATGTAACAGAGGGCTGGATCTGCAAAATTTCCCTAAGAGAACTGTGAGAGTTGTTGAGAAAATAATAATAATAATAATAATAATAATAATAATAATAGAATTGACACAAACCTAAACTGAAGGAATTAGAAAGAGAAGATTTAAAATGAACTAACAGAGGGTTGCTAAGTGAGAAATGACCTCTGCAAAGTTTAAGCCTAGAGTATTCATTGGTCATGCTGGATGTTTGTATGGTAGAACACATGTAAGGGACCAGACACCTTGATATGCACATCCAAAGTGCTATTTCGCAGTGTGTACCCCGGGGATGCTGGTACCTGCGGCAGAGCCACACATTTCACAGTCATTCTGAATTTACATCCAGGCAGGAAAGGGTTTTGATCTTTGTCTGGCCTTCCCTTCTTTTGGACTTCGTGATTTTTTTTTTTTTTTTTTTTTTTTTTTTTTTTTTTTTTTTTACCTCACTACCCCTGTGTGTATTTTTGTACTGTAGCTCAGCTGTGTAGGTTCCCCAACCCCTCTGTCCATTCCAAAATGGAACTTGGAGGAGGATTAGATTAATATTACCAAATCACTATTAGGGCAAAAGGACAAGAGCAAGCTGAGTTGCTACCTCATGCTATTTACAGCTTTTCTTTCTCAAGGCTCCTAGTCTCTGTGTGTGTGTGGCAATACTGAGACAGACAGAGGTCACAGGTCATCCTCCTTGTTCCTATTTCAAAGGAAATTATAGGCACAAAGCCACGTACTTACTTTACTTAGCAGCCAGAATATAAGTGTATTTATAACTATTATCTTGCTTTAATACTTCCAGTGACTCGGCAAGGAAAATAATATTACTGTTAAGTAATATTATTGATAAGTAAGGTAGAAAAGCTATATCAAAGACACACAATGAGCTCAAAGCTGCACCGTTTGTGAATGGAAGTGTCACAGTTTAAGCCTAGTATTGTCACTCTGTACAGCATGTGTTTTTGCTACTCTACACATACCCTGGAAACAACCCAGATGTCCCTCAGTTGAGGAATGGATACAGAAATTGTGGTACATTTACACAATGGAATACTACTCAGTAATTAAAAACAAGGAAATCATGAAATTTGTAGACAAATGGTGGGAACTAGAAAAGATCATCCTGAGTGAGGTATCCCTAAAGCAGAAAAACACAGACAGTATATACTCACTTATAAGTAGGTATTAGACCTATAAGATAGGATAAACATAATAAAATCTGTATACCTAAAGAAGCTAAACAAGAAGGAGGATCAATCTTAGAAAGAGAAATTGGATGGACATTGGAAGTAGGAGAAAACAGGAAACAGGACAGGAGCCTACCATGGAGGGCCTCTGAAAGTGTCTACCTAGCAGTGTATCAAAGCAGATGCTGAGACTCATAACCAAACATTGGGCAGGGAATCATTTGAAAGAAAGGGGAGTTAGTAAGACCTGGAGAGGACAGGAGCTCCACAAGGCCCAAATATATCTGGGCACAGGGGTCTTTTCTGCTACTGATTCTCTAACTAAGGACCATACATGGATATAACCTAGAACCCCTGCTTGGATGTAGCCTATGGCAGCTCAGTATCCAAGTGGATTTCTCTAGTAAGGGGAACAGGGACTGTTTCTGACATGAACTCAGTGGCTGGCTCTTTGACCTCCCCACCCCCTGAGGGAGGAGCGGCCTAGCTAGGCCACAGAGAAGGACATTGCAGCCAGTCCTGATGAGACCTGATAAGTTATGGTCAGATGGAAGGGGAGGAGGACTTCCCCTATCAGTGGACTTAGAGAGGGGCAGGGAGGAGATGAGGGAGGGAGGGTGGAATTGGGAGAGAATGAAGGAGGGGGCTGGGACACAAAGTAAATAAACTGTAATTAATATAAAAATAAAAATTTAATTAAAAATATTTATTAATTTATGTGTATGTTGTTTATGTGTGTGTGTGTGTGTGTGTGTGTGTGTGTGTGTCTCATTGTATGTATGTATGTATGTGCAAGAGAAGGATAGGGTCCAGGTCTTCAGTAAGAGCAGTAAGTGCTCTTAACCTTTGGGCCATCTCTCTAGCTTTCACATGGCACCCTTTAAAAAGTGAGATGTTGAGAGGGTAGGTATGGGATTGGGCTCCTAAGCTTCTCTCTCAAATTTTTCTCTCCTTAATGTATATAGTGTGCGTGTGTATACAGAGGGTAGTGGTTGACACCAGGTGTTCTTCTTATTTGTTTTCTACTCCAACATCCTTTTTTGAGGCAGGGTTTTTCACCAAACCTGAGCTTCACTTACTGGCTAGATTGGCTGATGAGCTCTAATGAGCCCCAGGGATTCTCTATCTTTGCCTCTTCAGGGCTGGAGTTAAAGATGCTCCATGATCCTATGTCAGTGCTGGGATCCAAACTCAGCTCCTCATTCTTGTGTGGCAAGCATTTACCAACTGAGGCATACCCTAGTACCTCCCCCTTGCTTTTCTAGTAACCATAACTAAGCAAAAATTAATGGAAGCCACCCAAAGAGACATTGGTTATCATGTGTCAGAAATTCAAGAAACTTCTACCATGTGGTCAGTGACTTCAGTTTTTCTGTGCAGTGGTTATCAACAGAATCATTTAGACAGGGGATCCCCCAAAATCTGGATAAATCTTGATATATAACTTTATGTACGAAAGGCTCATTTTGACTTGTCTCTCAGATTTTTTTTTTTTTTTTTTTTTTTTTTTGGTCTGAACAAGTGGTCCTCAGACTAAGGCATGAGTCAAACTATTGCAGGTGGAGTATGTGAGGGGAAAAATCCATTACAGTTGATTGGTTGTAAGCAAGAGGGATTTTTCCTTTCTCCTGTAAGCAGAAGGATTTGGTCAACTCTTAAAATGCAATGGGAATCTGGAAAATGGGGTCAGGAAAAGATCGGGGCCAGGCAGCTTTGTGAGGAAGCTGGAGGAAGAGATTGTCTGTTCTAGTTACCTTCAATTTGGTTATCTCATTTAAAGGGTTTAGATAATTTCTATAGCCTTTGAAATTCCAAGATCCAAGCAAGACGCCCTGCCCTCTTCAGAAGTCCGTGGGTGAGTGGGACATGAGGGTGGTGGGATATCAGTTCTGGGGTTAGCTCACTCAATGTGTGACCGTGAGTTAGTCATCTGGGAGGGTGGATTGCTGTAACTGGCCAAGCTTTTCAAAGAGGGACTGGGCCGCTGCCAGGGTGGAAGACTCTGCGAGAAAGAGATTCTCTAGCAGGCCTCGAGGAAGAAACTAGCTGCACTGTAGAGAAACTATAGGCAAGGGACTGTGGACAGCTAGGAGCTGAGAGTCACATTTGACGGATGGCTAGCAATATCATTTCAGTCCTCCAGTCACTGACAACTCAGCCACCAACTGGTGATCTCAGAAGACCAGTGGCCCTTTGCGGGTGCTCTTCTCTCCCATCAGCAGCAACACCAAGCACTTTGACGTTTGGTGTCACAGCTGAAGCAGGGAAGCCAGTCACACTGTGCTGGGCTTGTTACAAACAGAGCTGTGAGATGATCCGTGGACACTGTTTAAGCTGATCAGTCTGTGGGAACTTTATCAGTGATAGAAAATTAATACACCACCTAAACGCCGAAGACTGAAGTTTAGCTTTTCAGTCCTGCTGAGCTCCTGACGTCTGCCTGATATCTGTTTGACGTCTCTATCTGCAAGTGGACTAGGAAAACTTATATTTTAAGTTCAGGTTATTTTTTAGATTACTTTTTAAGGTTGTATGCAAAGTAATGGATTTCACTATGACAGAGACCTGCACCTTTTACCCCATCATCACCCTTGTGCTTGTTTCCTCCTTTCTCAATTTTCAGTACTCCAGCACATTGGTCTTTTTACTTATCCTCAGTCTTCCTAGGTCTAATCTAACAATGGCCTCTGTATTCTCTGCATTTTCTGTCTTTGCTGGAATCCATCTCCCCTCACAGCCTCAAGAGTTCTCTCTCTGCCTTCAAGGTTCCTCTCAAATACCATTTTCTTAGGAGGAAGAACTATTTGCAGGTGAAACCTCACTATTCTTTCCTCCCTTGTTCTATTTGTCTTTACAGTTCTTATTACATCACCTCCCCTCTCTCTATATATATAATGAAATATCAAAGATAAAAAAAGAAATAAGACCCAACTTAAAATTTTGGCATATTTGCTAATAAACTCAAGTTAGTCTCTGTGCCCGGTTGTTATCATGAAGTGGGAGTACTCAGAGTCACATACCACAGATTTATGATCAGGAGAGGGGATCCCATTGCAACCTCCAGTCTGGGTGAAATGCACAGGGTTGACCCCAAAACAAGAGCAAGAGGCTTCTATCAGAAAGACCCTGGCGCCTAAAATAGTCCTCAGTGATATGTATTGAATAAATTAAAGGCAGCATAGATTAATTCGTGACAGCGTTTGCAGATGCCCATTATTTTCCTCATTTTCTGACACCCTGCCCCCCAAATCCCTGGTAAGGTGAGACTTGGTTTGGATACAGCTCATCTTTTTGGCCACAGCAGGATATCACAGCTTCTTTCACAGCACCCCAGTGGAAGTTCTGCAGAGGAAGTGGCCATGTTGTGACATAGCCAGTAGCTAGCAGACAGCAAAGGTCAGGGGGTGGTCCATACAGGAATGCAGCCTTAATCCCATGTTACAGAGGCCAATTTAGAGTCTCAGGGTAACAAACCCAGAGACTGTATTTTTATGAAATGGGAAGAGAACCTGGCATCAGAATTCTGTGCCAGATAAGAGCCTCAGGGGACAGGACACGTCACAGAATAAGAAGGCAACCAGGATGGCCAGAGGCATCAGCCTTCCTTGATAACTCACATTGGAATATCCATCAAGCCCTTTGTCATTTGTCTAAACTTTTCTCCTACCAGGCCTCACAGATCTAGTGGGTCTCTGTTCCTACTTCCTGGCTATCTGGGAAGAAGTGAAAGGGACTGCTTCCAGGACTGCAGTGTAGGGCATGGGTTGTTTATGCTGAGCGAGGCTGGGGATTGGAGTTTCAAGACTGGTCACAGTTCAGGTCACAGTGCTTACACTGCTTGTTGGCTTGAAGATCTAAACTTGCACCACAGAATTATGAAAGGGCATCCTGACCCGCAGATACAAATTAGCTGACTTGTTTTTATAATACACATTACAAACTGGGAACTACTAGAAAGGGAAAATGACACAGCTTTCCAGATAAAGTGACTCAGTATTTAACAGCTTCCCCTTCCAACTTCTTTCTGTTTGATTTGCAAATTAAGAAACACTAGCCCTGTATATGCTAGAAAAATCGTTATCAGCTTGCTCTCACCACAGCTTAGGCACCTAATTACGCATTTATAATATTTCCTTTCCAATGACAATAAATACACTTCTGGTCTAGCTCAGTCATGGAGGTATGGATCAAAGAAGAGAAATTCTGAATGGCCCTGAGTCTTTTCAAGATGGTAATTCATTTCTATATTACGTTTATTCATTTTTTTTTTTTTTTTTTAGATATTGAGCTTATTGACTTGTTAGAGTCTTATATTTTTACATTTTACTATTGGCTTATGTCATATAATACTTAGAACTTTTCACGCCAGGGATTGCTCTCTCTCTTTGCGTGTGTGTGTGTGTGTGTGTGTGTGTGTGTGTGTGTGTGAGTGTGTGTGTGTAGCTTGCTGGGTGAGTGGGGGAGGTGTGTGGTGTATGGCACATGTGCTTGTTACTTTGGTCTGTGCAGTTATGTGCTAATAGAGGCCAGACGTTAATATCCTCAGTTTTTCCCCACTTATTATTATTATTATTATTATTATTATTATTATTATTATTATTATTTTGAGATGGGGCCTGTCAGTGACCTTGAAGCTAATCAATTCTGCCAGATCGCCTGCCCAGTTAGCTTCAGGGATCTTCCCATCTCCGATCCCCTTCAGTGCTGTGGTTGCAGGAGAACCTATAAACTTCCTATAAACTCGGGTCCTCTTGCTTGAACAAAGGCACTTTGCAGATCTACATATCTCCCCACTCACACCATAGGCAACTCTAAATAGCGGAAACTAGGTTTGAAGAGCTAATCTTTTAATAGTGATAATAATAATAGTGCTAATTGTGGAAGTAATAGTTGTCTCAATGACCATCACTCTGGGGAAATTTCTCATGTGCTATGGAGACTGTTAGACACATCATTCAACCTTTCAAATGTAAGTTTAAAGAGTTCTGATTTTGAGATTAGATGTATGGGTCTGACTCCCACCTGTGGGAGGTGCTGGGTCACTTGCTTTGTTTCCCTGTAAAGTAGGGGTGGCTATCCATGCCTATTGGAGTCTTACGAATTTAAAAGGGACACAATCCTGTATAAACATAAAAAAATCAGCTGTGGAGTCTTCTCTTACTAGACAGTGGAACCCAATAATGATAATAAGTCTACCCCATGTCACACAGATCAAAACTCCGAATCTGCATGAACAAATGAACAGGGCTGGGAAGACTTGAAGAAGCACCTACTATTCGGGGCTTATGGAGTCAGCAGAAATGTTTTGATTTTGACTGGTTATGTTAAGTTGCTAATCATGAGCAAATGGAAAGGTCTGCAGAGATCCTGTCCTTCACGCCATGCTCCGATCTCAGATGTGCTGTTCACCAATTATTCCCCGGGAACACCATGACTCCTGCCCAAGGTTTGGACTGAGTTGTGTGGGAGTTGGGAGGCGGGGAAGGCAAGGTACAAAAGGCTTTAGCATCATAATGTATGGGAATGGAGGTTTGGTGGTAATTTTCCCACAAGACATGTATCTATTTTGGAAGTCACAGTACTTCACTGCTTTTTCTACCATGGGAGTCAATATAGTTTTGGTTTACTGACTCACTGTCCCTGGAGAATTTTCTTCAGAATTTTAAATCAGAAAGGAATGGGGGTGGGAAAGCAAACAAAGGAAGGAAGAAAAAGTTCAGTGGGCTCTTGCAGGGATTTGGAAGCTACAACATAATGCGTTGTATCAATTAAATTACATATAAATGTAAAATATTGTGTTTATTTAGGGCATCATTCAAAATATTCCTATGCACAAGCGCTTTTCTGTGATGGCCAAACAGCTCTTGTGGAAGAATTGTTTTGTGGTATCAGAGAAGCCCCTAATAGGAAGGAGAGGCTCCAGGCACTGGGCCAAGATGAGGCACTGTCAACTGGCACCTACAAGAGCTTGATCACAGTCTGAAGGCTGACCTCCTCCAGTAGAGAGCTGGAGAAAGAGACGGCTCCAAATGCTATGCATACACACTGGTCTATCCAGATCTCTGTGAAAATTTGTTCTCTTATCTTTCATCTTACCTCATTGCTATTCTTCCCAATGTCCTTTCTAAACATGGGAGTGCTTTTCTTTAATCATCTCAGTACAGGAACTGGCATAGGATCAGGCTTGTCTGTCTAGGGTGCCTTTGCCTAGTCTCACTCTACTGTGGCTTATTCTCCAGCAGGTTCCCTTTAAACATGAAAGGGAAGACGGATCTTGGCAGCATCTACTCAATCACTTACTCCATGTTTGCTTTTACTTTTGGGCATACAACCAGATTTCGTTAGAAGCCACCTATGCAATGAGATGTGAACATATAATAACACATGACTAATAGTGTATAGAAATGACACATACTACAGCCCATCAAGGGCTTTCGCTCACTGTTTCTTAGTCCCTTTACCCTCCTGATACTAGCTCTAGCTTGCAGGTAATCCAGTGATGATTCCATGTCTCTGAGATGGACAGACCTCAGGTTTCTGATTCACAAAGTAGAAGACAACTGGCAAACACTTATGTTGATCTGTTAGATGATCCAGTAAAACACCACACACACACACACACACACACACACACACACAGAGAGAGAGAGAGAGAGAGAGAGAGAGAGAAACAAAGAACAAACAGCCCACCCTCCCTGCAAAAAATGAGAAAACAACCCACCTCAAAAACCAGAAATATCTCTATTGTGTTGATATATCATGGATTTAAAATTGCTTGTTACAGTAATTAAGCTAATGTCATGTGCCTGTCATGGTTTATGCATTTTTAACAATTTCTGAAACTATCCTCATTATCGCATTTGACTACTCACAGAATATCTGGTGGTCTAAGGAAGATGGTGGTAACAGCTCTGAGTTCCTACCAGAAACAAATGGATTGGTAGAGAGCACTGTTAATAAAAGGAAGGGATAAAACAGAAGAGGAAGAAGCCAACCTTCCTGGTGGCCCTGTTTCAAAAGTTCCAGCATCCACATGGGGAAAATGGCTGCCTTTACCTTCTCATATATGGCAGAGGTGGGTCAGTTCTTTCCTAGGTTTCCATGCACAAAAGCACACGTCAGAACTGACAGTGGAGGGATCTCATCAGAAGTGTTGAAGCAAGAAAAATGATTGCAGTAGTACGGTAATAAACATTTATAGGGGTAAAAATGAATAATTGCCAGTAATATCCACTTACTGAGTCACATTAGAGGATTGGCAAGTCTATGTCAGCCATGCTAAGATCATGGCAGGGGGCACAGAAAAACCCCTCTGGGTGGGGAGAAAAACCATATGTACAGGCTGGGGAACAGATGACCCGATCAGTGGCTCAGGCTAGATGACCTTGGCCCTTTTTCTGTCAGGAGAGACCTGTGTTTGCAGAGTGTACACAGGGCATATTTGTAAAGTGAGTTGCTTTGAAGCTATCTGTTTAGTTTTCTTAGGCCAGTCCTTTTCCAGGGCAAGTTCCTCTTGGGGACTGTGATCAGGTATTGACTCTGTATCTTGGGTGCCTTATTTTGGATCTAAGATGAACCTTTGCTTGTTTGAGGGTTCATGGTGTAGAAGTCAGATGAAGTTTCATGTGATGACTAAGCTGTATCTTGGGAGTGAAATGACCTCAGGAAAAGGTCTGGACTTATGTTCTATGATTAACAAAAAACAGGTCAGTGTTGTCATGTTGATGCTTTGGGAACAGTGCCTCAAAGGCACATCTGAGTTTCAGGTACTATCTGAAGAAAATGCACGCAGAGAGTTGGATTTATTGACAATTCATACGACATTTTGATTTTCCTTCTTTAAACAAGAATCTGTTGAGTATTTGGTAATGTTCCAGGCTTTTCACTTGTCACTGGGCTGCAGTGACTGGCATCCGCCCTCTCTGACTTTGGGATGGTAAGACCTCTTACCCTCTTGTGTGAGGTAACACAGCAAATGTCAGGTGCTGATAAAGAAATAACCAGGTTAATCAAATGGAGTGAGATTAAGGGCAGGAGTTGGGTGTGGCTTCCAGGTGAAACTTGATGATAAGGAGCTGGCCATTAAAGGAGCAGAATATTTTTAGGCAGTGGGAAAGCCAATTGCAGAGGTCCTCGGGAGAGAAGAAATTGGCATGGTCTGTAACCTGAAAAACATCCAGAGATGATGAAGCAATAATGAGCAGGGCCAGAGAGAGCGGAAATGAACTGGCAATTTGGAATAGGATTTCTCAACTGTAGGGCTGCCATTGGCATGGGGCAGGGGGATGGAAAAGGCTCTGCTGCTTGGGGTCATCCTGTACAGGAGAGAGTATTGAACACCCTTCACTTCTATAAAATGCCAGCAATTCACACAGAGGAGAAAGGCAAAAATTTGCTGGGAGTTGAGAACTATTGCTTGGGGCTGCAAGCTCAGTGAGAGGAAGGTGGGGCATCAAGAAGGGTGTCAGAATATCAGACAAAGGGAAAGTGTAGCAATAGGAACTCTATGTGCCAACTTGGCTAGGCCATATTGACACACAGCTACCTATTTATTCCATCAAGCATTATCCTGAATGTTCCTGTGAAGGTATTTCAGAGATGGGATCAGCATTTAAATCGGTTTACTTGGAAAAATGAGACAAAAGCCACAGAGGACTTGGGATGAAGCAGAGTGACCTCTAGAGTGTGTTTGGTCTCATCCATCCAACAGAAGATAGGATAGATAAAGATATGAAAATAAGAACAGTTGAATGCAAGAGCCAAAACATCTTAAGTCATGAATGTTTAATTTAACTAAGAAATAGAATTCCTAAAGGAGACTCAAACTTAATAAAACTGGAAATGAAAAAACTTAGGATGTTGAACATGACCTCAGAGGTATACCTCACCGATGGATTATAAGAGCTGGAAGAGAAAATTTCAAGTTATGAAGACAGGGAAGAAGAAATGAAAAGCTCAGTCAAAGAAAATGTTAAATCTAACAATTCTAAGCAAAAAACATCCAGGAAATCTGAACTATTAAAAGATTAAAGTAGCAGGATACTAAATTAACATCTAAAAATGTGTAGCCTTCCAATATACAAAGGAGTAAAATAATAAAAAAGAAATCAGAGAAACAACTTTTCAAAATAGCCTCAAAAAATAGTGTTGGACTAACTCTAAGCAAATGATCTTTATTATACAAGTCTTTCACTTGCTTGGTTATCCCAAGATTGACTTGAGAGGCTAGGGTCAGAGTCTAGGGAAGGAGGACTCCCTCTTTCAGTGGACTAGGGGAGGGAGATCTGGAAGAGAGAGAGGGCTACAATTTGGATACAAAGTGAATAGATTGTAAAGTAATAATAATAAATTGAAGAAAGACACTGAGAATAATGGAAAGATCTATGCTCCCAAAGGATCTCCAATCCTACCAAAGCAATCTATATATTCAATGCAATCTCCATCAAAATTCCAACACAATTCCTCACAAAAATTAAAAAACTAATCTTCAACTCTACATGGAAACACAGAAACAACAGAATCATGAATAATAAAAGAACCGCTAGATATTTTACTATTCTGGATTTCAAGTTCTATTGTAGAGTTACTGTAATAAAAACAGCATGGTAAAGGCATAAAAACAGACATGATGATTAGTGGAATAAAACTGAAGAGCCAGGCATAATTCCATAAACCTACACACACACAATTTTTTGACAAAGTAGCCAAAAATAAACACAGAAGAAAAGACAGCATCTTAAAAAAATGGTGTTGGTCAAAATGCATAGATGCATGCAGAAGAATGAAAATGGATTCTGATCTATCACCTTGCACAAAACACAACTCCAAATGGATAAAGGACCTCAAACTAAGCTGAGATATACTGAAGACAACAGAAGAGATAATGAGGAATAACCTTGAAATCACTAACACAAGAAAAGACATTCTTAACAGAACATTGTTAGTGCAGGAACCAAGATCAACAATTAATAAATGGAACCCCATGAAGCCAAAAAAGCTTCTGTATGGTAAAAAAACACCATCAACCCAGCAAAGGCAGCCTACAGAATAGGCAAAAAATCTTCACCAATTAATTTTACATTTGATAGAGTATTAGTATCTAGAATATATAAAGAACTAAATAACTGAACATCAAAAAGTCAAGTAACTCAATTAAAAATGGGATACAGATCTAAATAGACTTCTCAAAAGATAAAACACAAATGGCTGAGAAACACTTAGATAAATGTTCATTATCCTTAGCCATCAGGGAAATGCAAATTAAAACTACTTTGAAATTTCATCTTACACCATTCAGAATGGTCAAGATGAATAAGACACATGACAGCACATGTTGGTAAGGAGGCAGGGAAAGGGGATCACTTATTGTTAGTGGGAAAGCAAACTAGTATAGCCACTATGGAAATCAATGTGGTGGTTGTAGGCATAAGGTTATTGTGTAATTCAAATGCTGCTTTCTGTACCCCCTACATCTGGTTGCAATCCTTGTTCTGAGAAGCTCCTGTTTCAATGTTATGTAAACACTGTCCCCATTTGTCCCCTGATATGTCAATAAAGCAGCCTATAGCTAATTGCTAAGCAGGGGGGAGAATAGGGCTGGACTTTCTGACAGGTAGGCCAGGAAGATTAGAGGAGGAAGTAGGGGATTTAGCTACAGGAGAGGCCCAAGAGACATCAGGGAAGGAGCTGGAACAAGGATGCTACAAAATGGGAGTATCTCGGATGTAGGCTGGGAGGAAGCCAAATTAACTGAGAGGGTTAAAAACAGAGTGATAACTGCTTAGTTCATATGTTTTAAAGCTTATTGTTCAACAAATATTAAGGAGTCTCATTTATTTGTATGATAGCTGGCTTAAGAGAGAAACTGAGAAACAAACACAGTTTTATAAAAATAACTTTAACAGGTGTCCCTCAGGAAGCTGAGAATAGCTCTATCTCAGGATCTATCTATCACTCTTGGGCACATACCCAAAAGATTCTAGATCCTATCGTAGAGATACCTGTTCATCCATATTTATTGCTGCTCTATTCATAATAGTCAGAGATGTTTACCAGTTGATGAATGGATAATGATAATGTGGTCTATATACAATGGAATATTATTCAGCTGCTAAGAAAACAAAATTTTGAAATTTGAAGGACAATGGATGGAGCAAAAGAAAAACTTCTCAATTGAGGTAACCCACATGACCCCCCCCCCTCCAAAAAATCTAATCTTCTATGTTTTTTCTCATATGTGGATGTTAGCTCTTAAACTTTTGGTATATGTGCTACAATCTGAATACTCATAGGTGTTAGGTACATACTAAGAGACCTGGGGGGGGGAGGAGTGGAGGATCTCCTACATAAGAAAAATTATAATATTGTGTAACAGGGAGGCAAATGGGAAACCAGAATAGGAGGATTATGTAGAGAGGGAGATGAGAGAGCATGGCAAAGGAGGGAATATGGGGAGGGACAAGTAACACTAAAGGGCACTTGAAAAACCATGTGGACATCTACTGAAGAAGCTTCTGAAAATATATACATATATGAAAGGAATCTAAACCGAGTCACTAAATAATTGGTGAGATAATGCTACAACTTGACATCTTAGCCACCAAGTAAAAACTCTGGTGTCAGGCATGGGTTACATTTTGTTGAGGTTTTGGCCAAAGGATTTTCATGGAATCCTCCTGAAGTACAAATTTCTGGTTTCTTTGGAAACTCAGTTGTGAATACATTTTTGTTGTTGTTGTTTTTGTCCCAAGTGTGGGATGTGGGAGTGTTTTGCCCCCTGTGGAAAATAACCCCAATGAAAAGGTTAGTGATATTAGTCAGCTGAAAACTACCTCCTGGGAGGGGCATGGTTTTCGTGAACTGAAAAACATCCTTGTGTGGACTCTGAGAAGGGATAGATAGAAACCCATTGACAGGGAGACCATGTTTTCTGCATCTCCATGCTTTTGCATTGCTACTCTCTGCAATGGTTTGAATCCTTCATTGGGCTTCACAGAGAGAAATGCTCCAGAAAACTTCCTGGGCTGCTTTGGTAGATTCGAGCCACTTCTACTGAATTGTTGCTACACGATTCTAAGAGTCAGAGGTGATGAAACACTCCAAGGAAACAGTGTCTTCTAGACACAACAGAACTGATACACATATGAACTCACAGGCATTGTGGGAATACATACATGATTTCAACAAGTTCAAGCCATTCAGGGTACTATCTTTAACCAAGAAGTTCTCTGAAGTGATACCCACTGCAAAGGGAAAATCAGTTTTTCTTCCCAACGTAGTGTCACAGGGTGTATCAACAACACTCCAGGGCAGATCCCATGCCCAGGAATAGTTGGACAACATAAAACAAACTCAACAATATTATTGTGAACTTTTTTTGTTTTGTTTTGCCATATTTTTGGTCTTACTGTTCCTTTACCTGTTTATTTTTATTTTTATTTTTGTGGCCTTGTGGAAGTTTTTGTTTCTTGCTTTTATGTTTCTATTTTTGAGAGAGAGAAGAGGGAGAGAGAATAAAGTTGGAGAAGTGGGAAGGATCAAAGAGGAGTTGGGTAAGGGGAAAGTATGATCAAAATATAGTGTATGCAAAATTTTAAAAATAAAAGCATAAGTTTTTTGGGGTCTATTTTTTAGACCTTAGATCACATGAAGAGGTGTTTATGTTACCAAATGGATATGCCTGATTGTTCATAGACAAATAAGAGACTCCTCATCTCCCTGAACAATTCAAAAGCTGAATTGTTCTACATGGGATAGAGAACAGGTCTTCCCAATTTCCTGTCAGAAGAGTACACAGGTTTCCTGATGGGGAGGGAGATGAGGGGAAGCTTCTTTTTATAGATGTTGGGTTTAGACAGTGTGCCAGCAGTCATTACAGCACCCATCCAGTCTTCGTGGTAAACTCACTGTGACCTGGCCTTCTGAGGAAGCTTGGCCGTTGTGCCTCCCGAGACGTGTTGCTGACCCAACCTGAAATCCCACTTTAGGTTGAGTCAGCAGTGTATCCCATGACATAGGGGTGATAGATTCTTTTATAGAAGACCATAAAGCAAAAGGCCCTTTTCTGCATCGTGTTGAATTTCCCAGAAGCTGTGACCAAGGGATTAGATGGAGGTGGAAAAGCCTGAGAGGGAGTACTAAGCAGCTGGAGTCCTGAATACCTTGGCTCAGTCATGCCCTTTAAGTATTTGTGGAAAGCAAGCAAGACCATGGGTGACTAAGAATTAAATGTGTTCGACTTTATCCATTAGAAAAGCTCAAATGAAATGAATCCTTTTAAGAATTTAATTTTAAACAAGGACATTTGTTCAACTATGTTCATAGCAGCTTTATTTGTAATAGCCAGAATCTGAAAGCAACCTAGATGTCTCCCCACAAAAGAATGGATACAAAAACTGTTGTGCATTTACCAATGGAATACTACTCAGCTATTAAAAACAAGGAAAACATGAAATTTGCAAATGGATGGAAAAGATTATCCTGAGTGAGGTAACTCGGAAGCAGAAAGACATGCTTCGTATTCACTCACTTACAAGTGGATATTAGCCATAGAATATAGGATAAACATACTAAAATCTACAGACCTAAAGAAGCTAAACAACAATAGGGAAGATGCTTATTCTTATTCAGAAGGGAAAACAGGATACACACCTGAAGCAGTCCAAGAGAAGGAACAGGATAGGAGCTGACCACAGATATACTCTAAAAGACTCCACCTAGCAGGGGATTGAAGCATATGCACAGACTCATAGCCAAACTTTGGACAGAGCACAGAGTCTTTTTTTTAATAATCTTTATTTTTTATATTAATTACAGATTATTTACTTTGTACCCCCATCTGTAGTCCCCTCCCTCATTCCCTCCTAATCCTACCCTCTTTCCCTCATCTCCTCTCTGCTTTTCTCTAAGTCCACTGCTAGGGGAGATCCTCCTCCTCTTCCATCTGACACTAGCTTATCAGGTCTTATCAGGACTGGCCGCAGTGTCCTCCTCTGTGCCCTAGCAAGGCTGCTCCTCCCTTGAGGGTGGGGGAGGTCAAAGAGCCACCACTGAGTTCATTTCAGAGATAGTTCTTGTTCCCCTTACTAGGAAAACGCACTTGGACACTGAGCTGCCATGGGCTACATCTGAGCAGAGGTTCTAGGTTGTATCCATACATGGTCCTTGGTTGGAGAAACAGTCTCAGAAAAGACCCCTGTGCCCAGATATATTTGGTCCTTGTGGCACTCCTGTCCTCTCCAGATCTTGTTTACTCCCTCTTCTTTCATATTATTCCTTCTTGGAGAGATCAGGTATACAAGGCACATACCTAAACATAGTAAAGGCAATATACAGCAAGCCTATAGCCAGCATCAAACTCAATGGAGAGAAATGTAAAGCAATCCCACTGAAATCAGGGACAAGGCAAGGCTGCCCACTCTCTCTGTAGCTCTTCAACATTGTACTTGAAGTCCTATCAATAAGGCAACTAAAGGAGATCAAGGGAATACAAATCAGAAAGGAAGAAGTCAAAGTATCACTCTTGGAAGATGATGTGATAGTATATATGAGTGACCCCAAAAATTCAACCAGAGAACTCCTTCAACTGATAAACACCTTCAGTAAAGTAGCTGGATACAAAATTAACTCAAAAAAAAAAATCAGAAGTCCTCCTATATACCAAAGA
Organism: Psammomys obesus; assembly: GCF_907164565.1. Taxonomy (NCBI): domain Eukaryota; kingdom Metazoa; phylum Chordata; class Mammalia; order Rodentia; family Muridae; genus Psammomys; species Psammomys obesus. The sequence continues at coordinate 10,274,573 of NW_026593286.1, forward strand.
CAAAAGGACTGCGAAAGAAATTAGGGAAACAGCACCCTTCATGATAGCCACTAAAAACATAAAGTACCTTGGAGTGACTCTAACCAAGCAAGTGAAAGACCTGTTTGAAAAATAACTTCAAGTCTCTTAAGAAAGAAATTGAAGAAGAGCCCAGGGAGTCTTATGGAAGAAGGGGATATAGAAGGACCCAGAGGAGACAGGAGCCCCACAAGGAGACCAACAAAGCCAAAAAATCTGGGCCCCAGGGGCCACTGCAGAGACTGATACATCAGCCAAAGATCATGTATAGAGAGGACCTAGACCCCTGCTCAGATGTAGTCTATAGTCTATAGGCTACAGTCTCCATGTATGACCCTAGTAAGGGGAGAAGAGACCGTCTCTGAGATGAACTTGGTTGCCTATTCCTTGATCACTTCTCCTGGTGAGGTGACCTAGCCAGCCCACAGTGGAAGAGGATCCACGCAGTCCTGATGGGACCTGATAGGCTAGGGTCAGACAGTAGGGGAGGGGGATTTCCCCTACCAGTGGACTAGGGAGAGGGATAGGGAAGGAAGAGAGAGAGAAGGTGGGACTGGGAGAAGATGAGAGAGGTGACTGCAACCAGGATACAAAGTGAATAAATTGTAAAAAATTAATAATAATAATAACAATAATAATAAATTTAATTTTAGTTTGGTTCTTGTTATAGAAGGTGAATACAGATGGATAGACAGAAAGATTCTGGTGTTTTTTTTTTTTTTTTGTTATTTGCATTATTTCTGCCACAGGCTTAGTTATATAAACAATAAAAGTTTTTCCTAAAAATTATCTGATTCATAATCTAAATATACAACCTACATTGACATAAGTAGAAGTGATCTTTACTATTTTGGCTTTTGAGTGCTTATTATTTTAATATTTTCATAATTATTTGAGTCACAAGTCGTCGGCACTGATAGCTGCTTAGGGCCAGTCTTCCTTTTAGTGGTTCCACACCGGATGCTGCTTGGGTACTACTGTCTCACTAGCTCCAAACTTTTCTTTCTGGTGTTGATCTCAGAAGCCTCAGCTCCACAATGGCACAATAGCGCAGTTGACAACAGCTTGTCCAGTCTCTTTTACTGACCATGAGATATGACCCCACTGGATACACTCAGGCCTTAAATTTCATAGCTTTGTATCGTCCAGGCCTGTTTATTTCAAAATGTCATTTAAATGGAAGGCATGGGCTTGCTAAGCATTACCCTCAAATTATTACATTTAATGGAGGAGTTTTTATGGTGAGAAAATTCTTTGCGTTTTGTACTTTTTCAAAGATTTCAACTTATAGTCAAAGCCAAGAGGTTTGGCACTTTTTTTTTCTCTTTGAGACAGGATTTCCCTGCTTAGCCATGGCTGTCCTGGACTATCTTTGTAGACCAGGCTAGCCTCGAACTCATAGAGATCCACCTGCTTCTGCCTCCCTGAGTTCTGGAATTAAAGATATGCACCACATCTGGCTTGTCACAGATATTTTTAATGCTTGAAGGTTTTTTTATTTATGACATGGGCCTGGTAATCTGTCGTCCCTCACCTTCATGATATGGTAATCATAAGTACTATGGAAAAAAAGTGATTTGTAAATTTCAAAGCACCAGGGACAATGAACGAGATTGTGTTGGGTCACAAGTTGCTGAGCACATACTGAGGGCTCGTGTCTGCTGTGTTATATACTCAAAGTCCAATCTTTACTAAGTGAGAAGACTTAAAACATAGTCTTATTTTGAGGTTGAAATGATCGGAATCTAAAATCCTTTGGTCTTCACATAACATGTAATGAGGATTCAAGTCTGCAGTTAACAAGGAACACTGAAATTTGAAGAGCATTCACTGAATTTACATAATGGGTACAGTTTTTGATTTTGGGTCAAGGTGGTGAGATTGACACATTCATTAATTACACCTTTCCTCTTAAATTATGACAATATTGATATTCATTCAAACAAAAGCATGTAACGCTTACAGCATGTAAGCGTTAAAAGTCCCTTGACTTGACCTGCGCTCAAACCCAGTCCCACCTTCATTAGTTCTCTAACATTCTTGAAGTTTCCTTATCACTAAATTGGCTCTAAGAATAGGCATTAAGTTAAGAAAAAAAAACTATAATGCCAAGAAATGAGTTTGATATGTAATAGATATTGTTTTAATTGACGAGAGCTAACTTTATATGTAGCACAATGATCTGAATAAAGTCTAACTTCCCGTGAATACACGTTTGTACATTGCAGGTTCCCTTTGTGTATAACAGACATCTCCACACCTCCAGTACCCAATCCCAAGTCCTTCCTCACTGTTTTGCATACAACCTATCTTTCTACATCTAGGACCTTTCAGCTGGTCTATCTTTAACTCTCAGGAAATGCCTAGTCCCTAAATTGTCCTGGCTTGAGTCTCACCAACATGATTACTTCAACATGAGCTGAACAAGGGCTACCCCAACAGATAATGCCAAAGTGAATGGGGCAAAGCCCATGAGGCTTCAGGCCTACACAAAGCACCACAGGCAACTAAGAAATTCCCAGAGTAGGAGAAATAGTCTTTTCCAGGGGAAAGCACACCAATTAGTTATTCACTACCAAATGGTCAGCCCTGAAAACATGCATGCGCCCAAGTGACATATACACATATGTACACATATGTAACGGCAATTAATAAAAGGGGCCATAGATTTGTAAAAGAGAGACATAGGAGATGTTTAGAGTGAGGAAATGAAGGGGAGAAATAATTATATTGTAACTTCAAAAGTAAAAGAAAATAGGATCAAAATTGATCTGTGGGCTGGTGAGATCATTTGCCAATCTGATGACCTGGGTTTGATCCCTAGATCCTGAGGTGGAAGGAAAGAACAGATTCTTAAAAGTTGTTTTCCAACTTCCATGTGCCTGCCACAGCAACATGCATATCCCTCCCCAACAAGTCTACAACAACAAATAACTTAAATATTAAAAAATATTTTTGTTTCTTGACTAGCTTTACCCTCCTGCCACCATAATTTCCCTGCCTGTGGAGACACAATGAAGAGCCCCTTTTTAATATTTAAACCTTGGATCAAGCAAAATACATAAACGAATAGGAAACATTCACTTTGACCATTCTACAGAAATAGTGTATCTATAAACTAAGGAAGGAAGTCTGGAAGTTGACACAGCAGCAGAAGGGGTTTTATATTGTATTCCTTTCTCAAGTGCTGAGACTCGGGGCTCATGGGATGAGGCAGTGTCTACACTGAGGGAAGAAGACTCTAAGTGCCCCTCTAAGTGACAGGTCTCAAAGAAAAGTGGACATATGAACTCAAAAGTATTCTTGTGTATCTTCAAAGAGTGACAATACATTTTTATGGTGTCCACGAAGAGGAAACTCTGTCTCTGTCTCTCTGTCTCTCTGTCTTTCTCTCTGTCTCTCTGTCTCTCTGTCTCTCTCTGTGAGAACTAGCCTGACTCAGGACTTAGATGTCTTAAGAACCTGTTCCCTAGTGAACTCCACATTCTGTCTCTCATCTAGGCTAGTTGGGCCACATTTCAGCCTCAGAGTCTTCAGCTCTGTGGACAAACTGCCTGTGCACAGCAGGCCTGAAGGACTGTATGGAGCAAATAAATGTGCTTACAGGTCTTGTACACAGAAGCATGGGGCCTTTATAGTTCTTTACACTCTCTGTGGTCCTAATTAGAAAACTGAACATCTCTCACATACTTTCTCCTTTGAGTTTTCAAAACAACCCTGGAAAATAGGTAGCCCCAGACTTAGTATTTAATAGTATTTTATAAATAAATTGTGCCTAGAGAGGTGATGAAACTCAGTTACCCAAAGTCACTTGGTTGGTGAGGGAAAATGTTAGAAGGATCAGGTCATTTAGCTCCTGAGTGTGTGCTAACTTCTCACATGTTTTAGGGTCTCATGTCTCTATAGCACTGCAAATGGCAAACTCACGTTTGTGTTGCTGCCTTTCTGATGGTAACTGTATAAGTCAGGGTTCAAGCAGAGAAACAGAGGCCACATAAAATTTATCACAAGGACTTGGCTTGGGCAACTGTGAGGATAGATTAAATGGACTTGCTCCCATAGGGCATGGTTTTGGCAGACCAAGAGCATAGTGTCAACACCTACTTGGCGTCAGCTTGGGCCATCCTTCTGGGTCATGAGGTGGCAAAGGGCACCATGGGCTGAGGCAGAGAAAGCTGGTCAGTCAGAGAGCATTTCTGTAGCAAAGCCACTTCCAAAGTAACTCCTCAATCTATTAATCTCTGAATCCGTGAATGAGCAGCTCTATTCATGAGACCTACAAAGGTCTCATATGGTCCAAATTCTTAGTATTTCTCAAAGCAGATTGAATTTCAGCATGAGCTTTGGTGAGAACATTCAAGCCATAGGAACATGAACTGAAATGTGGGATCTCTGAGGTTAGGGAGGGTCTATGGTCTCTCTTTAGGTGTTTCCAACTGATAAAGTCAGATCGACCAGGACAATCTCCCTATTGATTAACACTAAGTCAATTGATTAGGATCCTTAATTATACTTGCAGGATCCCTTCACAGCAACAAACACCTGGATTTGAAGTTACTTAGCGACCAGGGAAAGATGTGTATGTGCTAACGTGTGACTGCCACCTCCTTTAACTGTAACTTCCAGGGGAGGGCATTCTCTATGGAAGTCCTAAGGAGACCTTGGGACTGCAGCTCAGTTGAATCATATTGAAAAAAATCACAGAGCCAGTACAGCAACAAGCCAGAGCCCCTGTCTCAAACCTATCTCTCTGGTGATGTATTTTTTAGCATTGCGTAAACCTTCTGGTCACTGTGGAGACAAACAAGTGAGCAAACTTGGAAGCCGATTGGTCAGTGTGAGTTCACTCTCAGCATTTCTGCTATCAGGTTCCAAGAACAGAACATTTGTGCATACTGGTTCTTGTGGATTGATTTTCTGGAAGTTTCCTGGCAAAGCTTCACATGGGAAGGGTAAAATGGTGGGCGCTGCCAGTACACGCATGATCCAGGGTTGAGTTTGAGGGTTTTTTTGTTTGTTTGTTTGTTTGTTTTTGTTTTGTTTTGTTTTTTGTTTGTTTGTTTTAAACCATTTTAGGCAAAAACAAACAAAAGTAAAAGCAACCACACCAAATGAAAGGATAATCAAACATTTGCAGCAGCAGCAGGAGAATACTAAAATCAATAGTGACAAGGAGGTTGTTTTGTTTGTTTCTTTGCTTGTTTTGTTTTTTTGTTTGTTTTAAATTAGGTTGAGGTTTTGAGTCTTCCCTTTGTGGCTAAAATTATTTTTCAAATGCTGGAAGTACCAATGGTTGACCCAAGGACTGACTAACCATTTGTCTTTAGCAGAAATCAAGTTCTTCTGTCATGCGTAAATTTCCAGTAAAGTACAAATACATAAGATTCTCTAGAGAAGAAGAATCAATAGTGGTGCATGTGTGTGTGTGTGTGCATGCAAAGATTCTGTGCAAAGAAATGGCTCATGAAATTATGGAGAATGTACAGTTCCCTGTCCCGAACTTGGCAAGGTACATTCTTAGGAAGACTTGGTACATCAAAACATTCTGACAGTAGGAAACAACTGAGGTCCCAGCCCCAGGCAGTCAGGCAAGAGAAGTGCTCTCATAGCTGGCTTTTTGTTCTATTCCAATCTTCAACTAATCAGGTAAGACCCACCCATGTCATGGAACACTATCTCCTTAACTCTTATTTAAATATTAAATGCACTTAGAAACTCCTAGCATAACTTCTGTCCAAATATATGGCTGTTCTTTGGCCTCATCCAACTGACATAAAATTAGCATACCATTATCATAAGTTTAGTTTGTTTCTAAGCATGAAAGACAAATCTCACTGACCTCAGAGAGGTTCCTCACATCGCAGCATCTCCTGGGCTTTCATACTGCTTCCTGGCTTGGGGAGTTGCTGTTGTGTGCCTTCCTTCAAGCCACCACATTCAGCCAGTTGCCTAGAGATGCAGAGTTGAACCTAATTGCTGACATAACTGAGGAAGCCACTTCACAGCAGTGCCTCATGCTTGAGAAGTGGTTCTCAGCCTGTAGGTCGTGACCTCATTAGGAGTTGATGACCCTTTCACAGGAGTCCCATATCACATATCCTGCATATCAGATATTTACATTATGACTCGTGACGGCAGCAAAATTAGAATTATGAAGAAGCAATGAAAATAATTTTGTGTTTGGAGGGTTACCGTGACACGGGGTCACAGCATTGGGAAGGTTGAAAACCTCTGTTCTAGAGGGAGGACCTAAACTACAGGAAGGGCCTCTACTCAGGAGCATTGAGCATTTCTGCTCTTCTCTGACCTGTGTTAATCAGATAGGGCATCTTTTAACGATTGCTCAGGTTTACTCTGTGTCAGTGGGTTTGGCTATTATGGCAGCACAGAATGTGTCAGCAATGGGTTCTGTGGACTGCGCAGGCCTCAATGTGTGCCTAAAATTTACCTTTGTGACTTCTTTCACCAATATGCAAACTTTATTTCCATATCTCTTCAGTCTAAATGAGAGGAGATGACAATATGCCAGCTCTGAGCCTGGACTCCAGGAGGCCTTGTCCACTTTGGGGCTTTTTCTTGTCCAAATCATCCACGAACAGGCTCAATGTATTTTGTTGTAAAATGAGAGGTTATGTAAAACAGAGATAAGTCATTGTAGCCAAGCCACTCTAGAAATATCAACTGGCCTAGAGGCCAAGCACAGATATATTAACAAACCCAGATGAATCCAGAGGGGCAACCCAGGCAGCCCTGAACACAGCCACAATTCCCACCCACTGTTGATGTGCAAAATTGTGAGCAAGGTCAAGGGCTACTGTCTCAAGATGTAACTGGTACAGTTAACACTTTATTCTTTGATTGGCATTCTCTATGCAGACTCCTGGACTACTTTTGTCCCTCACGGCTTTGGAGTAAATAATTAACAGAATTTTTTCTGCACAGTTGATATCTTACTCTTCCTTGAGATTTTCCTAATAAAGCGTAGCTCCTCGTCTCTGTGAGGCTGCACGTGTACACTAGACAGAGTGGCGAAGTCTTGACAACTTAGCACAGAAGCCAGATGACATAAGCTACTTACTCTGAATATCTTTTAAGAGGCTTTTCCTTGGATCGCTAAAGGGTTTAAGAAGAGCTATGCCATCACTTTCTTTGAATTTTTAGTCAAGGAAGTACAGGTCCTAACTGGCCAACTGGCCTGAGCAGGTGGCAGCTAGACTCATTTCCTACCACATTCCCATTCTACTACTGAACTTCTTTGACCCCAATGATGTCAGAGAGTTGAAGACTTCCAGAGCTGTTCAGAGGAAGTGAAGGAACAATTTTCAAAGGCTATTCATAGGTTTTCATGACTATGAGTCATATTGTAAGGCTCTGTGGCTACCTTTGAAGCTCTAAGCCACATGATGGGTCTCATTTACCCAGCTTCTCTGCAATTCCTGTGGCTTCAGTTGCTCAAAGTCCTGACTTAGCTGAAAATGAACTGTGACCACCAAGAAGATCATTGGTAAAGTCTTTGAGTATATTAATATGAATTATCTGGCCATGCTACTACCAAAATCTTGCTGATGTTTGTGTTTTCCTTGAGGAAACTTTTCTTCCATGGAAATTGTGACATCAAAATTGAATCTTTCTTAGAGATGCTGATTTTGAAGTATACACAAGATTATTCATAATAGGCTAATTAAAGATATTTTCTGCTATTGACCTAGTGGGGCTGAGGAGTTGGCTCAGGGCTCTATGGGAATCTTGAGGACCTAGGTTTAAATCTCTAGCACTCATGTAAAACTGAGGTGTGGCTACATGTGCCTGTGACTTCAATATTGGGATTGGAGGCAGAGACAGGAAGATCCAGGGAGCTCACTGGACAGCCAGCCTAGACCAACCAATTTTATATTGAGCTCAGCGATTTATGTTAAGAAAGAGACCTAATCTCAAGGGAATAAGGTAGAGTGGTTCAGCAGGACATCCAGATATCTGTCTTTGGCCTTTGCGCACACACATGAATGCCTGAACACAAATGCATGTACCACACACACTGATTGAACTAATAAAGGAGTGTTTAAATTTTTAATGATACCTCTCTCTGTGTGTATATGTGGGTCAAAGGGCAGCTTTCAAGAGTTGTTTCTCTCCTCTCACCTTCATGTGTGTTTCACAGGTTTTGAGGATCAAATTATCTCAGGTTGATAGTCTTGGGGCAAGTCCCTTTATTCACTGAGCCATGTTGATGGCCCAAGATTGGATTTTTGAATGTATTTGGTCTAATAACTGTTTTAATTAATTAATTAATTAATTGATTAACTTTACATCCTGGTCAGAACTTCCCCTCCCTACTCTCTTCCCAGTCCCCTATCTTACCATTTCACCTCACCTCCCTTCCTCCTATGCTCCTCCTCTTTATTCTCATAGAAGAGGACACCTCCCATGGTTATCAACCCACCTTGGCATATCAAGTAGGACTGAGCGCATTTTCTTCTATCGAGACTAGGCAAGACTGATGAGTTAGGGGAAAGGGTTCGAAAGGCACACAACAGAGTCGGAGAGAGTCTCCGTTCTTGCTGTTAGAGGCCTCATGTGAAGACAAGCTGGACATTTGTTACATATGTGTGTGGGGCCTAGATCCATCCCATGGATGCTCTCTGGTTGGTGTCTCAGTCTTTGTGAGCCCCTATGAGTCCAGTTATTTGATTTTGAAGGTTTTCAAGGAAACCACAACATTTTTTTTCTTTTTTAACATTATTCCAGGCTGTCTCTGACATGAATTCAGTGGCTGGCTCTTTGATTACCTCCCCCTCAGGGAGGAAGCATCCTTACCAGGCCACAGAGGAAAACAATGCAGCCAGTCCTGATGAGACCTAGTAGGCTTGGGTCAGATGGAAGGAAAGAAGGACCTCCCCTATCAGTGAACTGGGGGAGGGGCATGAGAGGAGAAGAGTGAGGGAGGGTAGGATTGACAGAATAGGACAAGAGAGGGGGCTACAGCTAGGATACAAAGTGAATAAATTGTAATAAATTAAAAAATAAATAAAAAGATTTTTCCCAGAATTTTCTCTTCTAAGATATCCAGCTTGTCTCAGGAAAACAAAGTAATACTGGATATGAAAACATAGTGTCACTGTATACTTTTTCCTCTTTTCTCACTTTGCAATGAACAAAGAGAACTTCTGACTGTAGACTCATGATGAGGAGACGATTCTCCTCACACCAAGCAATCAGTTCTTCATCAGAAGACTCCCACAGTATAGCTACTGTCCAACTGAGTTCTGATCCAACCTGGAGATAATGTTTGAGCTCACTGACTGCATGTTCCATCCCCATGAAGTGTGTGGCGACAAGGACGTTACCGTCCAGCAATGCCCCATGCTCGGCTATCGGGAAGTGCCTGGAGTCTTGTCCTTGGGGGTTTGATGGAGTGTTCATTACATAGGTATGGTTGTTTCTACACTGGGTGGGAAGAATAGCCAGAACTGTCGTTTTAGATTTTTTTTCTGATCTCTTTGATCAGCATTCTTCCCTCTAGGACACAGGGCAGGATTTCTCTGGAATGAAGAGGAGCCCATTACTACCAAATAAGCCTGGGTAAGAGAATTTCTCTATAGACAGCACTAAGACAGAAAACTGGGGTGGATATGGGTGTCTATGATATGCTTTGGGGAAGGAAATCCTGGTTACTATGGTTACCATAGGGCCAGAACAGAAGAGAAGGTATTTATCATCATATCACACCTTAGTATACAGTCATAGCAATTTATTTCAGTATAGCAAAATTCACATTTTTATTTACTCTAGGCTATTTATTTATGGTGCTGGTTGACACTAAGTATAATTTTCTAGGGATCAATTGAAGCAATTAATGTATTTATTAGAGAGTCTTCCTGGCTTTACCTCCCTGAGACCTGCACATTTAAAAAATATTCTCAGTTATAATTGGAAAAAGAGATACTATTCAAATGGCAAATTACTTCCATCTTTCATCAGAAAGCATCTTACATTTGGAAACATTGTTTTATTTTGACCCAAGAGTAAGGCTATACCTTCCTAAGGCATCGCTTTATGATCAAATCTCAGTCCAACCAGGTTTGTTAGACCTCTAGCTAAAAAGCAGTGAGTAGGAGAATAAGTAAAACTCACCACAAAAAGAACCTGATTTAAGCTTCTATTTTGCAAAATAACCTCTATTTTTATCCTCATTTTAGAATGAGGAAACAGAGAAGTCAGGTGACTTATACAGAAGCCACTGATAGAAAATCAAATAGATGAGAGCAGTGCTTGATTCAAAATTCATTTTATTAGAATGTACAAATGACTAATGGTAACTCTTTTAGATAAGCACAACAGTGCTTCTGTTTCCAGCCTGCTAATTTTTGTCTAAGCAGCTTTGATTCTGGCTCCTAGAGCAAAGTATAAGGAATGATATCAAGTTTTCAATCTCGATCATTTGAAAGATCTTCTGGCTTTTATAATGCATCCAGGACAATATATCTTATGATGGCCTACAAGTAGGGCATGGAGACTCCACGGGAAGAGAGAAGGAATAAGATACTACAAAACCAAGGTGGTTGCGCTCTTCTGTAAAACAGTTCTTAGAAGGGAGGTTGAGGCAAGAGGATCTTGAACTCAAGGTCAGATGGTGATATATAGCAAGACCTCTCTCAGATGAAGAAAAAGAAAGAGAAGGGAGAAGAAGAGGAGGAAGAGAACAAGCAAGGGAACGAGAGAAAGAGAAGGAAACGGAAATTTAAAGAGCGCATCAGCAATGCCAGGCACTCTTACACCACTCACCAACTCCTGACCATCCTGGGTCTCTAGATTCCTTCTCAAGGACCCAGGAAAGGTCAATGCCAAACATTTTCCCCCCTCTTGCAGAAAGGATTTCATGGTGTGGTCTCTTTCTGATTATTCTAATTAGTTTTATACATACTGGTTTTGCTGGAGCGCATTCGGTTATTTACCCTTCAGGGGCGGCCACAGTTGTCTGGCTGCTGTGCCTTAATTAAACAAGCACATGCTCATCAGCACAGTCGGTGTAGCCCACATAATGAAAAGCCTGAGAAACGTAGGTCTTTTTGAACCTACGTGCCTGAGTCTGGCTTTCCAGACCTGACTTCCTGCCTCGAGGGCAACCCAAGGCGAGCCAACGTCTTGGTCAATCAGAATGCTTCTGAAATTACCCATGTGAACATTGGCTTTGCTGAGCCTGGGAATGCTGTGGTGCTCAGAGGGATGGGGAATGGATACTGAGACTCTGAATCTAAGTACAGCATCTCCAATCTGGCCTGGCCCAACATCATCCCTTGTCCCTGGCAGCAGCCTCAGAGAGAGAGTTTATTGACAAAGGAGAAAGAAGCTCACAGCTCACTGGAATGACTCACTCAGAGTCTGCGGGGAGGTTCACAGGGCCACCCGCCTGCCGGAACAGGAAGGCCCTTATTGTACTCAATAGTTTTCCTGAATGCCTTTTTTCAACAACAGCGAAAGGAAACATTACTGTTTGGCTCGTAGCCAGGCTGGCCACTTGGTACTTACAGCGCATAGAATGCAGAAGTCCTGCTCAGCCAAGACACGAAGACATGCATGGCTGCAGTCATTTTTGTGTTTCAGGGGAAATACTGTGCTCTGCGGCAAACAATCCTGGGTGAGTTAAGACAACTCTGCTTTTTTTTTTTTTTTTTTTTTTTTTTTTAACTAGAAGCAACCCTAAACTGAGTCTGACCATTTGTTTAATGGACCTGTTTCACACTCAGGAACCCATGGGGGCCTTGACACCACTACCCACTGAATCCGACAGGCATAAAATATCCTGCCTGCTGGTTATTTATGGGTTCAAATGGTTCCAGACAGACTGGGATGGGGTGGCCAAAGGTAAGGGAAGAAGCAAAACAGAAGGCAAATGTGCAAAGGGAAAGCAATTAGAAAGCCTTGGGTGTAATTACAGGCACACTGCTAGGCAGAGAGCTCCAGCGCCAATGAACTATTGGGTCATCCCTATACTCAGTCACAAATCTGGGATCATCAGTTCTTTCCCACCTTTTTCAGCTGCTAATGTCTTTCCTGAGAATTCTTTCACTATGCTTAGGGACTAATGTTCTGTTCTGGCTTGTAGGAAAAAGAGTGGGCACAGGAAATGTGGCAGCAAGGACACTGTTCTCTTGAACTCATTGTTGCCCCCAAGCCTCACAGACACTTGCTGCATTTATACTTTCATGGCTACTGCCCAGCTTCGGTTTTCTGGGCCTATCTTAGATTTTTGCTGCACAGAACAAACCTGCAGGAGCAGAGAAAGTGGAGTGGGATGGAAGTTCCAGGAAGAGGCAAATGTTCTGGCAGTGCTCCTTCTGGTCTACCCCGCTTCCAACTACTTTTCTTTGTGTGTATTTGTGTGTGTGTGTGTGTGTGTGTGTGTCTGTGTCTGTGTGTACATGTAAGCCAGGAGGTCAACCTTGAGGGTTTTCCTCAGGTGTCATCACCTAATTGTTTTGAGCCAGTCTCTCGCTGGCCTGTAGCTTACCAAGTAAACAATGCTGGCTGGCCATCTAGCCCTGGGATCTACCTATTTCTACCATTTCAGAAGATTACAAGCACCACCAAGCTTGGCCTTCATATATGGAGTCTGAAGACCAAACTCAGATCCTCAGGCTTCTACCTTGAGTGCTTCACCTCCTTCACTTCTTCCCATCCCTCTCCCCACAGCTTCTTTCTTTGGGTTTCTTCCATACTAACACTATCCACATCATTAGCTTAACTGTGAATCACCTTTTACAAGTAGCACATGTAACTTCTCCCTTCTCCTCTGTCCTAACACAGCTGCTAGTTTGGATCCACAAAGGACATGCATCTTGTCACCTCAGTTCTTTCCTCTCTTCTTGGATTCTTGTCAATTTTTGTCAACATGTACCCATAAAAGGCAAGTGGTCCTAAAGTGTTACGAGATGAAAATAGTTTTGAAAACTAGACGAATAGCAGGTGAACAGGTTCCTTGCTGCAGGGTATCTCAGGAGCATAGCTATGCAGCTCTGCTTGCTTGCACAGGAAGAAGGTCAAGAGCCACTTTAATGGCTGTCCTGGTTTATTTTCATTGTGAATTTGACATTATCTAGAGTCATCAGAGAAGAGGGGCCCTCAACTGAAAAATTGTCTCCACTGGATTAGCCTGTTAGCTTGTCCGTGGTATATTGTCCTGATGGCTAATTGCCGTAGGAAGGCCAAGGTAATGCTGTCATGAAGCAGGTAATCCTGGACTGTATAAGAAAGGCTGAGCACAGGCCAGGCAGAAAAGCCCATAAGCAGCATTTCTCCATGGTTTCTGCTTTAGCTACTGACCTGATTTCCCTTTATGATGGTCAGTGACCTGAAAGGGTAAGGTGAAATAAATTGTTTCTCCCAGGCTGTTTTGGTTGGAGTGTTTTTATTTATTATTAAATATTAAACATTTATTTAATTAATTAATTATTTATTTATCACAGCAACAGAAAGCAAACTAGAATAATAGCTAAGTATTAATTTATTTCCTTGTGGAAGAATTCTAAGCTTTGCGGCTGCCTCCTATTTCCAGCCCTGTTGGGGCTGAAGACAGAGTCTAACCTTTGGAAGTGTACAGATTTCTTAGTTCCTATGAGGGTGCTGTGCATGCTGTATGCATTTGAGACCCGTCATATCTATGACACTTCATGGCAGGTGGGGAATTGGAGAGGATTCAGGACCACTGTGATGTCAAGTTCCAGGCAGAGGAAGATCAGGACC
>NW_026593286.1:10288340-10313059 GCF_907164565.1 Psammomys obesus
AGATCAGGACCACTGTGATGTCAAGTTCCAGGCAGAGGAAGATCAGGCTGAGGTCTGATGTTACAGGCCTCATCGTGCGGCAAAGCTGCTGAGTCGAATCAGGGCTTCCAATGGAAACAACTAAACTCTTCACAAAGTAGGAATCTTGTGTGTGTGTGTGTGTGTGTGTGTGTGTGTGTGTGTGTGTGGGTGATACCATTCTCCCAGTTCAAAACAATCAATAACCATGTCATTTTTCTGTGATGGTTAACTTCAGTTGTCAAGTTGATGGCATTTAGAATAACCTAGGAGACAAGCTTCTGGACATGCCTATGGGGGTTTATTTTGAATAGGTTAACTGAGGTCTGGAAACCCATCCGAAGTGTATTTGGTACTGTATAGAAAGGATCAAGTTAGCTGAGAGCCAGTGTTCATGGCTCTTGCTTCCTGAGTGTGTATGCAAATGAGAGTGACTTTAAGGTCTTGGCCCCAAGCTTTTCCCAATATGACAGACTGTACCCTCAAACTGTGACCCAAAATAAGCACCCCCTTCCTTCCTTCTTTCCTTCCTTCCTTCTTTCCTTCCTTCCTTCGTTCCTTCCTCCCTCCCTCCTTCCTTCCTTCCTTCCTTCCTTCCTTCCTTCCTTCCTTCCTTCCTTCCTTCCTTCCTTCCTCTCTCCCTCTGTCTCTCCTTCCCTCCCTCCCTGTCTTCCTTCCTTCGCTAAGGTTTTGTTAAAATCTGGGTATTTTACCACAATAGCAAAGCAACAACAAAAACTAACGCATATCCCTTTCCAATCCCACAGTTGCTTACAGAGTGTACTTTTGGTGTGTGCGAAGCAGATAGAGTCAGAGTAAAACCTCATTACAGATGGTTACTTGTCTAGGATTCCAAACCCTGGGGACAGGGCCAAGGGTAAGGTCAGAAAAACAATTCATATATAATCTTATTACCGTTGAAGCCACCACTGCCTGCTTTTAGAAAAAAAAATTAAAGTTGCATCTTGGAAATAAGGTTTTGTAAAATCCCCCTGCATCCCAGTTAGGAAATTCCTATGTGGTTTTCAATGTTGTTTGTTTCCTTTACCGAGACACACGTGACAGCAGAGAACTGAATTGAGTGTCGTCTAATCATGTGGGCACGTGACCGTAAAGAGTAAGAAGCTCTCACCTTCTGATTTCCTTCCTTTTCACGTCATATCCTAAACAAGAATCAGAAAGGGCTGTCTGTAGAGGCAGACAGAGTATGGGTTGGTGTCAGCTATCCAGGGGCTGCTTGTGCCTGGTGGACAGCAATTGATTTTTCACCCAGGTCAGAAACAAAGGAAGCAATATGCTTTCTGACAGGGAGGAAGACAGTGAGTTCCTTCTGGGAAGGCTGCAGGTACATCAGGGCAGGCAGATCCGAGTGTGGAGCTCAGAGGGGTCTAGATGGAGATGTAACTTAGGGCCAACGGGGAATTCAAGACTTGATGAGCATGAGATCAACAAAGAAGGTGGGTCACCATGAGAGGCCACCTGGGCTGCCTGCAAGAGTAACTGGACAGAGACAAAGACAGATGGCTACAGATACAGGTACAGGAACAGGAACATGGCAACAGAATGCCTTTGCACTCTGTTCTTAGCAGATGTGCCAGCAGACGTGGACCTGGTATCACTGGATAGTGGAGCTCTGCAGCCAGCTGCTGAACAAGACCTGGATGTTGCCTTTGTTTTTTCCTTATAATGCTACCTGTCATTTGGATTCTGAAACAGAGTCATCAAGGATCTTGCTTTTTTAGAATTTATGTTCTTAAACTAATTAAGAAGTCATGGAAAGTATTATGAGCCCTGTTTTATTTTATTATTAATTATTGTACTTTTACTTTTACTTTAAATTTATTTTCTGGGCTGCATAGCAAGACCCTGTCTCAAGACTCTTGTTGTGTAACTGCAAACTATTTGAAAACTTGGGGAAGGTAGGGAAGGCAAACCATAGCAGGGCTGAATGGTTTCATGTTTCCAATGTACTGGAATATATACCCACAGCTACAGTGACACTCAATAGGAGACTTTGTTTCCCCCAGCATAGTATTTTTAAAATCAATTATTTGGGAATTTCACACAATGCACCCTGATTACACTTGCTGCCCACTTTTCACAGTCTACCCTTCCCACCTTTGCACCATTCCCCCCCAAACAAAAGCAAAGGCATCAAGTCCAATTTGTGTTGCCCATACACTCACTGGAGGATGTTCAAACTCCCAGTGGCCAGCCCCTCAAAGAAAACTGGGTCCTTCCCCACCCACAGTCCTCACCCCTAGCCAGAAGTCATCAAATGTGAAGAGCTACACTTTAGCATCTTTATAACAGTTTTAAAAGACTCTCTTCAATTGCTTCCTGCCTTGAGTACAGAAACCATCAATGTCTCTCATTCTCAGTTAGACGTTTTTTGGCCATTGATACCACTGCGAGAGAAGGTTCCTGGTCCACAGCACCCGGAGGCAGCATGGATCATGGGTTCCTGTGGCAGTTCAGATCACAGACAACAACCTGGTGTAGGGTGGCAGCACAGATCCTGGACATCAGCATGAGTTTTGTTATAACTGTCATTAATAGAAGGAACATTAGCCTGGAGAGATGGTTCAGCTATTAAAGACTAGGATCACAACCATAAGTATAAGAGAAGGAACAGGAAAGAAGAGACAATTCATTCTTGGGGGTTTTGATATAATTACTTCAACACCATTTAGATCACTGCACTAGTAACGGTTTTGTTTCTGTGACAAAATACCTGGCATAACCCTTTAGGGAAGAGATGTCTGGTTCAACACAAAGTATGGGGACTAAAGGCTGTCATGGAGATGAAAGAATGGCAGCTTGGCAGCTGAGCCTCAGAAGCTTGTTGCATGTTTGGCTCACATCCTGATAACCAGGAGGAGAGAGGGAACAGGAAGTTGAGAAGGTATGTAAGGACACATCCCTACTGATCCACTCTACCAGGCATTGCCTATGTCCCAAAGGTTCTACAACCCCTTCAAAGAGCCCCGCCTGCTGTGGATTCGAGTAAACACATGAAGAATATACCCCATATCAACCTCAACAATCATCATATAGTTTTACACAACTCTGCTTTAACTTTATTATCCGTTCATCGTATTCAACTTCTTGGAAATTTAATTTTGCAGTAGATGAAGACGCTGTAGTGTCCATGATCTGTCTTCTTTCATTTCTTGGGTTTTCAGGAACAATAATTCACACTTATTTCTGAACTACCTTGTGTACAATTTTGAATTGGTTGCTCCTGAGCCTAGGCCACTGTTGGAGTCCTGATAGTTGATCAATTTATGTGTTCAAATATGGAGAATGAGGGCAATTCAAAAATCACAGAGAGAGAACATGGGCTTTGACCCTCGCAGTTCTGTGGTAGACACTGAGGAACATTAGGTAAGTCACTTCTCTGAAGAGCTCTTTTTTATCTGCCAACGAGAAAAACTACACTCCTATAAGTCTTAAAATGAATTAAACAAGGTAAGCTATAACGCTAGTTTAGAATGGCTTATGGTATGTGCTAGATAATGTTTGTTTGTTTGTTTGTTTTTTTCCATTACCAGTTTTTCATCCTGACACATATTTCTGATGTAATATGAGAGAGTTTTTTTTAAACTGGGGCATAACATTATGCACCATATCGCTTGCTGTTTAGGTTTTTCCATGAGCCCACTGCTTTCCCTCAGTGTCTTCCAAACATGAAAAAGTGGGAACAAAGTACCTCCTTTTCAAGGAGTTTTTGCTTACTCATGCATAATCATGTTCACCATCAGATAGACAGTCTTTTTTTTTGTTTGTTTGTTTACTAACTTTGCTTAGTTTCAGCTTCATCTTCCCTCATGTAGTGATAACAACAGCACTTGACCCTGTGTCAGATTTTAATTAGAAAATTTAAGAAATCTATATGTGCCTTGAGGTATTCACAGTGGAGTTCTAATAGCAATAGTGTTATTGCTACTGTCGATTTATAGCGGCCTTCTCTAATCACAGGACCCTGGGATCTATACTCATCGGGATTCCTGGTGTAATCAGCAAATTGCCAAAGAGTGAAGTTTGTGCAAGAAGGAGCGTTAGCCAGTGGAACTGCATAATTTGTTGCCTAAGTAGGGACATAATTGGAAATGAAAGGGTAAACCAGGACATCTAGGTCAATCAAGGCCACTTTGCTTTTAACAGACAGGCATTAAGGCTGTTTCTGCCTTCCAAAGGCCATCCTGTACTAACCATGTTGCTACTATTTACAAGGGGTTATCATGCTAATTCAATATTATTTATACTCCACAGCAAGTGTATAATATGTGCAGCTGTATGCTCTTGTTTACAGGAGCATTGTGTCTGAAGGAGCATTGTGTTGGCTACCTTAAGTTGGAGAGAACTCTGAGTAAGAGAATATTCTGGGCACAGTAGGAGAGGCATCATCTGGTGTCCTTAAATCATGCACCTCAGAGTTTAATGAGGGTCTCAGGTGCACAGCCTCATACCAGACCCACCCGTAAGTCTGCCCTAGTCTCCCTATCTCCAGCCCTTGGCAACGTTATGCCAGTTCTCAAAGTTCTGTCTGGAAAATGTCATCATTAATTGACTCTAGAAGCTCTTACTACACTTGACTTTGTAGACTTAGCAGATCTGGAACTTCTGAAAGATATATGAATGAACTGCCAGAATTAGTGATTTTTATAGCTCTACTATTATTTCTCCCTATTTATTTAGGCATAGTAATTGTTATCTATCTATCTATCTATCTATCTATCTATCTATCTATCATTATCTATCATCTGTTTATCTACTATCTATCTATTATCTACCTACCTATCTATCATCTATTTATCATCCATCCATCTATCGTCTATCTATCTGCATCATCATCTATCTTTCTATCTAGAATGTGTGTGTACATGAATGGGCATAAATTTGCTAGCTTAGCTATGGTGCTGTCTTTGCATTCATAGCATCCAATAACATGTATTTAACACTTAAGCAGCAGAGAAACAGAGTTAATAAACCTAACTCGAATGCAAATGCTGCAAGAGTCAGCATTTTGTTGACAATGCTGATATGCACTCACATAGTAATAAATACTGGTTAAATGATTACATGCCATTGACTATAAGATAACTGATCATCTCAATATGTCCCCATGGAATAATTTGGCTTTGTTTTGTGAATATATTGAACTGTCTTATTCTGAGCCTCGTAGTCAAAGCATAAATGCAGTCAGCAGGGTTCTTCAAATTACGGCAGGGACATGGTTCTCTTTTTGTCTTTCCTCTCATCACTGGAGCATCTATTCATGCATAGTTAATGTGAATCTCTATGATTTTACTATTTAAGATCAACAAGACTTGGGAACCTACTGAAAATGCAGACTCTTGGCCCTGACTTTGGCTTCACTGAATCAGAATCTGTGTTTCATCATGATCCAGGGACTTGAGTATGTATTCCCATCTGACCGGTTTTCTGTTACATTTCTCTAGGGAAAGATATTTCTGTCTCTCTTTGGAGTTTATGTTCCCAAGTAGACAGTGTGGGATCTCAGGCCATACACACACAAATGTGCACAAAATATGAGCTTGTTTTTTTCCTTGACTCAGTTTCCATTTCTACCTACATATTTCTGGCATGAAAGAAATTGTGATCTCAGATGATGGCAGCTTCCCTCTCTCTGTCCTGTGCAGTAAACACAGTTGGGCAAGAGGGTTGACCAGATGACTTACACTTGTGTTCATTGGGGTATCCTATGAAATGTCTCACCTTTGGTTGGCAGGATATATATTAATCTCACTCTTTCTTCATGACTCTCATGTGGTCTAGAAGGTGAGGTCTGAAAGCTTGATGTCATGTAGGCCATGAGGATTTCATTAAGGTATCTGGGATCCAGTTGGCCTGCACATATCCTATGATAATCTGCCTAAGAAGTAGAAGAGGTAAGAAGGGTGTATCTGTGGTCGGGGTATTGTATATGTGTCCATGTGTCTGTCTATGACTGTCTGTATATGAGTGCATATGTGTTGTCTATTTGTACATTTGTGTCCATATGTGTCTCTGTGGATGTGTCTGCAATGGTTGATATTATCAACTTAGCAGGATTCAAAGTCCACCTGGGTTATAAACCCTTGGATATATCTAAGAGGATTACCTTAATTGGTTAATTGAGGTGGAAATGCATACTCTAAAAGTGAACAGTATCATTCCCTGGATCTGGGTCTTGGTTTGCATAAAAAGGAGAAAACTAGGCAAGCACCAGCATTTATTTCCTTCTTCCTGACTATGGAAACACTGTAGCTCCTGCTGTCAAGACTTCCCTGCCATGGTGACCTGTGTCCTTGAATTGTGATCCAAAACTACCCCTTTCTTCCTTAATTTGCTGTTGTCAGATATTTCATCATAGCAACAGAAGAGTAAGTAATATATTGTCTGTGTATGAGGACATGTGTGTTTGTGTTTATTGAGCTTGCCTATCTATGCTTGTATGTGTCTTTCTGTGTACTTCTATATGTGTATGTGTTCATGTGTTTTCTTTCTATGAATGGGTGTTGATTTGCATGTGTGTGTCCATGTGTGTCTGTATTTCTGATGTATATATTTCTTTAGGTCTGTTCAGGTATGTATGTATGTATATATGTATGTTTGTGAATGTGTATCTGTAGCTCTCTGAATATGTGTGTCTGTGTGTGCACATTTATATTTCTGTATATGCGTTTATACACTTGTATATCCACATGTCTGAGGGCATGTCTGTGTGTCTTTGCAAGAGTGTCCATGTTTATCTGTTGGGGAAGAGTCCTTTCTAGGACCAATTTACTGCATTGCTCTCCTTATCCACTATTATATTTCTCTGTGTTCTTTATCTCTGAAAACCTTTTTCTACTCTGTGGCATTTTCTCATTCTCTTTATCTGTAATGCATTCTCTGGGGACAACCCTCAACACGGATGTTTGCCTCGGCAGCACTGGGGCCATTACTTAATGATCTTAAGTTCTTGAAAATACAGAGGCTGTTGCCACACCAGTTCCCTGGGGAAAGGGACTCTGGGTCATGGTGAAGGCGAAGAAATTTCCATGAGGCAAAACCAAATATTGTAATATATCAGAAAAACAAAAACAAAAACAACAACTCATTTCTTCTACTGTAAGAATGAAGGAAGAAAGATAAATTAGTCACCAAGCAAGTCCTAAATCAGGGTCTTATCACTTAACCACATCA
The DNA here is from genome assembly GCF_907164565.1 of Psammomys obesus. Classification (NCBI taxonomy): domain Eukaryota; kingdom Metazoa; phylum Chordata; class Mammalia; order Rodentia; family Muridae; genus Psammomys; species Psammomys obesus. The sequence continues at coordinate 10,295,553 of NW_026593286.1, forward strand.
GGTACCATTTTGAACTGAGAGAACTGTGTAGGGAGGAATTATGGGACACAATTTGCCCAGAATTCCCTCAGCTTCAAGGATGAACGCAAAGAGCTAGTGCTTATGTGTGGAACTCAAGAGCCCAATAGGCACCTTGCCAGGCTCATCATCAACTGTGAGCTGCCTTGTTGCCTCCGCCAGAAAAAATTTTCTAAGGGCTGCATGACTAAACCAACCACTCTTGAAGGTTTCTGCTCCCCAAACGGACCATGAAATGGTTGTTTGAATATTCTGCTTCTTAGAGGTTGGATCTTAAATGTCTTCCAATGGTTATGTTTTAAATGCTTGTTATTTCTGGCAAAGTGTGGAACCTGTAGGAGATGAGGCCTTAATGGAAGCATAGGTCACTAGGAACAGGCCCTTGAAAGTCACAGCCCAGTCCCTGGTTCCAGCCAGTTCTTTGCTTCCTGGTACACCAAATATGAATAGTTCACTGCCTTATGTTCTCACCACCTCACATGGAGCCACTCTGCCATGTATTTATGGCCATGATGGACAAGATTCCCCTGATACTGAATCAAAATAAATCTTTTAAAAGTTGTTTCTGTTAGGTATTTTGGTCATAGTATTGCTATTTTCTGTTCTTTTCATAATTCTCTCTAATGGCAAATATTCAAAGGCGTGAAAGGTACCTGACTGCCTAACATTCTGTGTAGCATGTATATAGTCATTGCCCTTTACTGGGCAACCATGATGTTCCATGTTCAGCATACAGATTTGCTTTGTCTGCCTCTGCCACCATTAACAGACTATTGAGTATTTCTCTAACTAACCTTTTATCTATCTATCTATCTATCTATCTATCTATCTATCTATCTATCTACTATTTATTTATTTATTTATTTATTTGTTTGTTTGTTTGTTTAAAGACAGGGTTTTTATATGTAGCTTTGCCTGTCCTGGAACTCACTCTGTAGACCAGGCTACCCTAGAAATAATAGAGAGCTGTCTATCTCTGCCTCTTATGTGATAGGCTTAAAGGTGTGTACCACCATGATGGCTTCCATTATAGTTTTTGAGTGTCTATTAATGATTAGCTAGATAGGCTGCCCAGGAAGCCTTAGATTTTCCTGTCTCTGCTTTCCCAGCACTGGGACCACAGACATGTGCTACATTATCTGACCTATTACATAGGTAATGGGAATCTGAACTCAGGGCTTCATGCTTCTTGTCAAATGCTTAGTGACTGAACTATCTCTCAAGCCCACAACTTTATATTTCTTATGGTGCAGAAATACAAAATTCTACAGTGAAGACCTCAGCAATCAGCCTTGTTAACTTTCCAGCCAGCCCCCTCTGTCTTCCTTCAGTCTAGAGTATTCTGTCAATATTTTCTGTTTTATTTTGCCATTTTATTATTTCTTGAGATTATGATATAACTGTATCATTCCCCTACTTTCTTTCTCCCTCCCAAACTCTTCCATATACTCAACCTTGCTCTCTTTCCATAGCCTCTCTCTCAGTTTCTGTTCATGAGTGTGTGTGTGTGTGTGTGTGTGTGTGTGTGTATGTGTGTGTTTGATTTCATAAATGCCAACCTAGCTTATATATTGTTATTTTTTTGTCTATGTTTTCAGGACTCACCATTTGTTATTAGATATCCTATTGGTGTGCTTTTTCCTAGGGAATACAATTTCTCTATCCCTTAGTATTCCTTTATAATAAGAAACAATTAACTCACACAGAGATTAATTTTCTGACTCACCAGCATTGATAACAACAGACAAGCAGAAAGTTTAGAAGTCATGGAGATGAGTTCATTGTTTACAGTTTTAAACTTGTGTCATGAGTGTTTGAAAGTTGCTGACCAATGAGAGTCATTTTCCAGTTTTAGCAGCAAGCTTGTAGCTGTTCATCCTTTGTGTTTATCCATGCATGTCAGTGTCATGAGTTAGATAAGTCAGGCTTTCTTGCTGCAGAAATTTAAACACTGTGGCACAGTGACTAGACCAAAGTCAGGTAGGTAGCAAAGCAAAGATCAGGAGTTTTCAGATTCTACTTAAAACAAACGAACAAACAAACAAACAATATTTACTAGAATAACAGTTTTTTTTTATGTGTGTGTGTGTGTGTGTGTGTGTGTGTGTGTGCGTGCACGCACATTTTTGCTAGGTAGAAGTGTGTGTGTAGGGGTGAGCACCATGTACTCCTTTTGGCAATCTTAATGTCCCTAAGTGTCTAACAGATGAGCATATACAGCAGCTGGTGTACAGACCTGTTGATCTTTCCTTCTGTGCAGGCAGCCCTCAGACTTCTGATGACAAAGCATTGATTTTTCCCTTGGATACAATTTGTTCCTGCTCTGGGTAGATTTGAGAGGACAGTGCTCTGACACCCAAGTCTAAGGCAGAGCAGAAGCCCTCAAATTTTCCTGGTATGTGGAAGTTTAATCTTCAGCAGAGTGCCTTGAGGATGGGTGTTTCTCCTTCCTTCATTTCATAGTCTCTGTCTCTCCAATTGCTGTTACACACACACACACACACACACACACACACACACGAATGAAAGTGTGTGTGAAACCTCTCAGAGCTTGGCTGTTCAGTTCTTAGGAACTTTCCTCATCCTTACCTTTTCTTCCTAGACTATTTTTCTCTGACTCCATGAGTTTCTCTATATTCTCTCAAGTAACTGCTTTATGACTAGTTCAGCAAGACTGGCTTTAAGTTGCCTACACACACAAGTCCCCAAATGACATAGAAACTACAAAAGAAAAGCAAAAGCATAATTTTTCTCAAAATGAATTCAATAGGCATTCTTCTTTTATCTATATGGGGGAGACTATATTTTTATTTTTGATCTGGGGCTTACAGTATGACTTCTTTTGGGCAATGGGTTGCTAACAGTGTGATTCAGCTGAGTCTACAGATGCTCTTTTTGGTTAGTCTTGGATCATGCAGTCACTACAAAAAGGGCATGTATGGTAGTTTGGATGTAACTGGCCCCCACCATAGGAGTGGCCCTATTAGTGGGTGTGGTCTGGTTGGAGTAGATGTGGCCTTTTTGGAGGAAGTATGTGACTGTGAAGATGGGTTTTGAGGTCTCCTATGCTCAAGCCACCCCCAGTGGTATAGTCTACTTTTGTTGCCTGATATAGAACTCTCAGCTCCTTGACAAGTGTCAGGTGTGCCCGGATGCTGCCATGTTTCCTGCCATGATGATAATAGACCAAACCTCTGAAATTGTAAGCCAGCCCGAATTGAATGTTTTTCTTTATGAGAGTTGACATGCCCATGGTGTCTCTTCAGAGCAATGAAACCCTACCTAAGACAATGTGAATGAATTAGGCTGTAAATTAATTCCAAGAAGAGGAGGAAGAGGAGACACTCATGGTGCAGAGCTATCCAGCGGAGTTCTCCCAGTCTTGATCAGCATGTACCAAACAATCTGCATGCACTGTAAAATAAGTAAATGTGTTTGCTATGTCATAGTTTGTACCAGTGGCAAAACAATGCAGGAATTTATGTTAATAAGTGGTAGGCTGACTGTGACAAAAATATGGTGTGTGTGGATTGGGTGATGGCTATAGGTTTCTAAAAACACTGAGGATATCATCATAGTATCTTAAAGAAAATGGGGATCAACTCATGTAATCATGAAATATTTGGAATAATTGGCTTCTGTGGCAAATTGAAAGGTAATAAGGAAACCCATCAACTTGCAAGATGGATTTTTATAAACATGTGAAGGGTTACATATGATGACCTCAGAAAATAACTGGCTAACTAACAAAGAGATTATCAACGGACTTCAGAAATCCCAAATTTCTCTATTTGCTGGCTCAGAGAAACGAGTTACTCTGACCATTTTTCTAAGTTAGCAAGAGAGTCTTTTTTTTTTTTTTTTTTTTGAGACAGGGTTTCTCTGTGTAGCCTTGCCTGTCGTGGATTCACTTTGTAGACCAGGCCGGCCTCAAATTCACAGAGATCCACTTGCCTCTGCCTCCCAGAGTACTGGCATTATAGACATGCCCCACAATGCTTAGCTGGAGATTCTTAAGTGATGATACAACCTTCTAATGTGGTCAAGTTCAAGTCTCCAGAAAACTGGGGCCTTTCTCTGTAACTTTTGCTCTAACACTGGCTGAGTTTCAATTACATAAAAAATTCTTGAAAGAAATATGGGGTATGAAAAATATAAGCATAGTTACAGAATACATGGGCAGCACACTCTAATTCATTTAGGTAATAGCTAAAACACCTTAAGTGTTTTTATAAGATTAAAATAACTAGGAGACAGCAATGTAGACATATATTGGGTGAAAATATATCTGAAATAATGCATAATAAAAAGAGAATAGTATGATGATAGGGTATATAAATTAGAATAGAATTCCAGCCATTCCATGCCAGGAATAAGTAGACATGATTAGATTATTTTTAGACTACAAATATCCAAAGATTTGCCTTAATAAAAGCAAAGTATTGGTGCTGAAAGGAGACACAGGCAGGCGAAAGACACCGGCGGACAAGCTCAGCTTGAAGAATCCAAGAGCAGACAGATAAAAATTAAAAAAAATAAAAAGAAAGAAAGGAAGGAAGAAAGAAAGAAGAAAGAAAGAAAGAAAGAAAGAAAGAAAGAAAGAAAGAAAGAAAGAAAGAAAGGAAGGAAGAAAACAAAAGACTTTTTATGAGCACCCGGGAACTGCAAGAAATTGTGTGTGCAATTCAATTGTTTAATTGTAACTTAAACAAGAATAAGAAGTTAGGTTGACTAAAATGGGTTTATGGTGAGTTGGTTTTTAGTAGGTTCAGTCCTTAACTTTCTACTTCTAGAATATAAAAATTCTGAGTTAAAAAAAGCATAGCTAACGAGTTAATCCCACAAAGAGCAACTTCAAGAATAAAAGGAGATCGGGCAATGTTTAAAATTACAACTAGTTTCCCATTTATGTGAACTAGTTCAAAAAACTTGATCCATAGACAAACACACACATATAAACACACACATATAAACACACACACACACACACACACCCAAACATGCACATAATCATTTCTGAGTCTGCTAGCAAAGGCCTCTAATCCCAACTAGTTAGGGGACTTAGAGGGAGATCATATTTTGAAGACCTATCCTAACCTATAGGGTGAGTTAATGTCCAGTCTCGCAACTTAGTGAATCTTTGTGTCTTAGTCAGTGTTCTATCAGTGTGAAGAGACACCATGACCATGGCCACTCTTATAAATGAAATAATTTGATTGGGACCGACATTAGTTCATTATCGTCTCTGCCAGGAACATGGCGACATGCAGGGAGACATGTTTCTGGAGAAGTTGTTGAGAATTCTACATCTGAATCCTCAGGCGGCAAGCAAGCTGGGCTTGGCTTGGGCTTTTCAAAGCTCAAAGTCCACCCCTAGTGACACACTTCCTCCAACAAGGCCACACCTCCTCTTTCTTCTAAAGTTCCACTCCCTGATGACTAAGCATTCAAACATATGAGCCTATGGGAGCCATTCTTATTCAAACCACCACACCTTGACTAAAAATAAAAAGTGAAAAGAGGACTCAGCCATATAGTGTTGAAATTGTGATGGCTAGTCCTCAGTAAGCGGGCTTCGAGGTCTGATCCACATATATTCCTTGGAATTCTGTGTCTGAAGTCTATAGTGTCTTCAGTAGCAGCAGCAGTAGTTGTTGTTGTTGTTGTGTTTCTTTTCTAGAAGGAACCAAGGGCAATGGCAACTGCATATTTTGGGATCTCTGACGTTTCTGACCAGCAACTGAAAAACAGACTTCTTATACCTCATACTTGGATTTTTGTTAGATAGTATATGGGTTTTTCGGGGGGTGGGCATGGGAGATAAGCATTATCACCTCAATTGGTGTAACATCAAATGCATCTGGAGTTTTAAAATTGTGCCTTCACTGGGTAGGTAGTAAGATGAATTCCCCAAATTGCCAGGTACTCCCTTCTGATGCTGCTGTCTCTTAGGGCTACCTTCCGTTGATGTTACATATGCTTCCAGCATTTATGTTCTAGCCTGTGAATGGGACTAAGTTTCTGATCCTTTTCTCTACTTCTAGATTGATTATTAAAAAATAGAAAAACAATGAATATAAATTATGAAATCTTTAAGCCTTGCTGAACTGAAAGTTGTGATTGTTAATTCATCTACTTGATTTAAAAGCTCTTTTATTTTAGAGAACATAAAAACAGCATTTATTGTAAATATTATATGTGAATTTATAGCAATTAAGATGTTGCATCAATTACTTTTCTCCCTGCTGTGAAAAATGCCTGGCAAGAATCAGCTTGAGAGAGGAAGGACTTATTTTGTTTTTTGTTTTTGTTTTATTAATTTTTATTTTTTTATATTAATCACAGATTATTTACTTTGTATCCCAGCCGTAGCCCCCCCTCATTCCCTCCCAATGCCACCCTACTTCCCTCATCTTCTTCCTGCCCCTTTCCAAGTCCACTGCTAGGGGAAGTCCTCCTCCCCTTCCATCTGACCCTAGCTTATTGTCCTCCTCTGTGACCTAGCAAGGGTGTTCCTCCATCAGGGGGTGGGGAGGTAAAGGAGACAGTCATTGAGTTCATGTCAGAAATAGTTCCTGTTCCCTTTATAGGGAAACCCACTTGGATACTGAGCTACCATGGGCTACATCTGAGCAGGGGTTCAAGGTTATAGCCATACATGGTCTACAGGTGGACAAACAGTCTCATAGAGGACTCCTGTGCCCTGATATATTTTGTCCTTGTAGAGTTCCTGTCCTCTCCCAGTCATATTAACTCCCCCTTTTATCATATGATTTCCTGCACTCTGCCAAAGGTTTGGTTATAAGTCTCCGCATCTGCTTTGGTACATTGCTAGGTAGAGTCTTTCAGAGGCCCTCTGCGGTAGGCTCCTGTCCTGTTACTTTTTTTCTTCTACTTCAGGAGGGTTTATTTGGGCTCACAGCTTTAGGCGATACAGAACACCGTGGCTCACAGTTTGAGGGGATACAGGCCAGCACTGTAGGGAAGGCACTGCAGAGGGAGTGTGAGGTAGTCAGTTACATTGTGACTAAAGTCAGGAAACAGAGAGGACAGAAAGCAGGGCCAGGTTAATAAACTTCAGAGCCCACTCCAGGCAACTCAGCCTGTCCTGCTAGGTCCCACCTTAAAGTCAGCCTTCAGCTGGGAACCAAGTCTTTAAACACTCAAGCTTATGGGGACAGGCCACGTCCAAGCTACAACATGTGGTGTTTATTTGTTGATGTCTCTTACTCTGAAATCGTCCAGCAACTGATATGCTAAACGGTAAAGGGTAAGTTTGTCTTAAAAATTCATTTGGTGCATGGTGTCCACATTTCCCAAGGAAATGGTTTGTCGATATTATGAAAGATGATTAAATAAATAGGTTTACATGGACAAAGCTACTGCTTTTACGCTGTGAACCACTCCTTCACCCATCCATTTCTTGGCACTAAGCAACGGCAACCAATAATGAAAACAGAAAATCATACTAATACAGCAAAACAAGAACAACCCTGCAAAATAATGATATACTTTGTAGGTACAGAGTGTAATCCTTACCCAAAAACCCTCCTCTTTTTTTTTCTCAGAACACTCCTTTTAAGGACAAAAGTGCTTCAGCTTGCAGAAAGAGAGGTAGAATTTTAGCTCGGCCCTCTCCTACTCTGAACTGTCTTTAGACATATTCTCCTAGACATGGCTTATTTTCACCTCTGCTGTCAAAATCACAATCTTGGATATGAACATGTCTTGTAAAGGGCTGCTTTCCAGACAGAGAACACTTTCCTGAGTGCTTCTGGAGTCTTGCTGCATATAGGCGATTCTTTATGTAACTAGCCTGTTTGTGTGTATGTAGGCACATGACACACATGCACTCGTATGTGTGTGCCAGGGCCCGGAGAGAACCTGGAAGGCTGCTCCTCAAGCTCTTTCCGTTTGATCTCTTTCTTGAGACAGGCTGTCTCACTGGCCTGCAACTTGCCAAGTATGGTAGAGTAGGTGAGTATTGAGCTGAGCCTCAGAGGGCCACCTGTTAATGCCCCTCCAGTCCCGAGATTATAAGTGTACATCACTATGCCTGGCTTTTTATGATGTGAACTTTGGGGATCAAACTCAGGTCCTCACGCTTGACTGAACTATCTCTCCAGCCCTTCCACGTACATGTTTTTATAAGTAAAAACTACTTTTGTTCCCAGTAGCCAGTCTGTTTTGTCAGCATTTCTTACACTCACCTCTGGTCTTTTGTTTTTGATACAAGAAATAATATGTCCCTAGTTCTTTTTAATAAAAATTTACACATATAAACTAAGAACAAAGGACTGTTTTGACAGCATAGAGTTCTAAGAAAGCAGGGCTCAGATTAAACAACCAGAAAGTGCCACTACATCCATGGCTCAAGGAGCAACGGTGCTTGGCTGATGTATTCCAGGCAACCCCGGAACATAAATCTTTAATACCACTGCCTTTCATGTGACATTTATATATATAAACTGTTTGCAGAGCTGTGTAACCTTTCCTTGTGTTCATTCAAATTTATCAGGGCTGCCCAGGCCACGCTTTTCACCATATAACTAAGTGCTCACGAAACATCAGCAAATACTATCAACACATTTTGATTTTGCTCCTTGTTTGGAGTCCTACCAGGACCAGAAAGGGGCTGGCATACCAGTTTTAAAACAAGGTCAACAGTGAGGCTGACACACTGTGCTTAGACATTCTGATGCCTGTGTGCCAGGCTGTTCAGTGTTTCTGCAGCAGACCAGGGGTAGAGCTCTCTCTTCATAGCAGGTATAAAATCTGACTTCATAAAAGGTCATAAATTTTAACATCAGGACAAATTCTCTCTTGTCTCTGTCTCTCTCTATCTGTCTGTCTCTCTCTCTTCCCCTCTTCCCCTCACACCTACACCCCAAAGAGGAAACATTCAATTTTATTTAAATAACAGGACGCTAGTCAAGGAGTAGATAGACTTGTTTCTGCATTAGAAATAAACTGTACATGTTTGCAAAAGATACATATTTAGAATCGTGAGATCTTGGAAACTGTACTGAGGCTGCTTTTTTTTTTCACTTATTGAGTAATTAGCAAAATAATTTAGAGAAATATTCATCTCACTGTATATGTGGCTCTTAATTGCAAACCAATTATTGTTTTGAGTTTTCCTGATTCTAACAAGAGTTTCTAGAATAAGGGAATCTATTGACTCACTCTTAAGTATATTTTGAGACATCAAGGATATAGGCTAGACCATAGCCATTGCCAGTTCTTTTTACATATACCTTCTCTGCTTGCCTTCCTTCTCATCTTCTTTGGAAGTAGCTAAATGGCATAAAAAGTGTCCAAAGCACATGGCCTCAAGGCATATGGCTGTAGAGAAAGAGCAGATAGCAGATACTACCCATGAGAAGAGTCTGGGAATAGCATACTCAGTTTGGAGCAGAGCCAACCTGAGGTAGGCTCAATCTTCAAGTGGCCTCATTTGGATCCGAGCTACTATTTTAACATTACATAATGTATTGAGACAGTAGTAGAACAGTACTCATTCTCCAAGGTGGGGATGCTAAACAAAAAAACAAAACAAAAAAGTAAAAGTAAAAATAAAAGTCTACTCATTAGAGTAGCAATCAGAGGCCTTTAATAGACTCCATGTTCACTTGTGAGGACAGGTTTTAAGTCTCCATTGCTGCCCAGTCAGGGTGTCCAATCTGTGGAACAAAATCCAGAGATGATGGGTTTATATGTAAATACGGAAGACTCATCATACAGATCTGTACTTGGATTTGCAAAGTAACAGCTTGACAGAGGAGAGGGCTTATGTCTAGAAGGAAATGGATTTCATGAGCAGGCATACAAATAGATCCTAGGCTGGAAACATACCGAGAGAGAATTTGTTTCCTGCTAAGACGTGCTGTGGTTTCAGTGGCTACCTTTCAAGAACTGTACAATGTAGCAAAAACTGGGATATTAAGACTGAACAGATGATGTGCCAAACAAAACCGTGTACTGTAGATAAAAAAATCTGATTTCTACCCTTTCTATTCCTCAGTGCTAGGAATCAAACTCATGATGGTGCATGCTTGGTAACTGTTCTATTTACTCAGGCTCTGGAGTTTTGTCTGAGTCTTAGAAGTGTCAGAGGGAGAACTCATAAAACAAAACAAAACAACAACAACAACAAAAGGCCAATGAAGGCTTGTGCTGTCGAGAGGAAAAAAATGTTTCCTCACGAGGATTTCATTTCTTCAGCTGGTGGTCTCAGCTGACACAGGAAGGCATGGGAAATTTAAGAAATGCAAACCCTGAGCATCCCCTTCCCGCATAACAGAATGCTACTATTCCGAAGCAAACAGCTGTTATTAGGTGCTCTGCTCTTATCAACCAACCAGTTCTCTGCTCACATGCCCCCATCCTTCAATGAGTACAACTGTGAGAACAGTGAGGAGATTGTTCCTGGAGAGTAGTAAAATGTCAAAGAAGGAAAAATCTCATCTGACCATGCCCCTATCGCATGGCAACCCATGGTGAGCATTAGAAGAAGCTGTTTCGTATTCGCTATCCAGCTGTCTCTATAAAATTTCCAATACATTTGCCTCGCCTAGCTGTATCAGTTATTTTCTCATCGCTGTGACCCAAGAAGAGCAGCTTAAGAAAGGAATTATTCAGTTTGGCTCATGGGTTGAGTGTGAAGTCTATAATGGCAGGGAAACCATGGAAGCAGTAGCTTGAAGAAACTGGCGTCCACAGTCTGAAGACAAAGGGATAAATGCTGGTCCTCAGCTCACATTGTCCTTTTTGTTCAGTCTAGGGCCTCAGCCTGGTGGAGAGTCCCACACTCAGGGCAAGTGCTCTTACCTAAACTCATCCAATATAAAACTCTCTTACTGACCCAGTGAGAGGTCTGTTTCCATGGTGATTCTGATTCTAACCAAGTCAGGAGGAAAGACCAACTGTGGCACTCAGGTGGTTGTGCACACACTTCAGTGCACACACTTTACAGCTATCATGACACTAAGATGACTGGGCCATCCTTCCAAAATTTCTAAGTCATAGAAGATGTGGTGTTCCCCTAAGTTACACTTCCAGCAAGATCCCCCGGGACGTGATGCTACTCATGTGGGACTTCAAGGGCTGGTACTCAGGATGAGCTGTAAGCTATACTCCCGGTTCCAGTCACTATGACCTATGGTTTAGTGGAGGTGGGTTACGGCTGTGTGGCAATGGGGATGCTTTTATTTATGCCAAAGGTAGTGTGATGGCCTTAGTTATCACCTTGATTGGTCTGGGGTCAATAAGAAACCTGCTTCTCAAATCTGTGATGGTTATTTCCTGGAAGCACTCACTAAACAGACCCTCAGAGCAGGTGACATCTTCTAGCTGGAGTCTAGGTAAAAATAGTTCTGGACTAAAAACAGGGCCGCTTTTGCATCTCTGTCTGCTTTGCATCCTGCTGTTGAAAGCATCTACCTTTTCACTGCCACCGCTCTTTTCTTTTTCTTCAGGCCGAAGACCAACAGCTTTCCAGGCATTCGTTGCCAGTCTGCTGAGCACCCAGTCTTTGGACTGAAGAGCTACCTGGCTTTCAGTTTCTCTAACACACAGGTGGTCATTGTTGGACTACACAAACCAAATATTTTAAGCTAATCCAATAAACCCCTTTTGTAGTATATATTAATTCTACTGGTTCTGTCTCTTTAGAGAACCCTGACTAATTCAGGCTGAATGCCAGAGGGAAGCAGGGGCCTATGGTTAACTCTAGCACATGTATGGGTGAAATGGGAAGGCTTGAATCCTTGAGACTTGACGTCCATCAAGCAATAATTAGACAGAGTTTTAAGACTTCAGAAAATACTCATTTTAGGAGGTTTATTCCAAGGCTGCTTGGGAATCTGAGGACCAATCAGGAAAGAAGCCAAAGGGCTTGTTACCTGCCATTGGCCCACAGGAAAGACTGAAGCTAGAGATAATGTGAATTCACAAGCTCACTCATTCCAGGCTTGAGACCAACAGACCAAATTTTAGCCCAATGCACAACAGAGTGAGGGGATGTTGGTGCTGACCAAGTACTGAGCCAAGATAGACAATGGATGCCGCTCTCACAACTGTGTTCAAATAATACCTATTCAGGGCTTACCAAGATCAGATTTACCAGGCAGGGCCTACACTTAGATCACGGCATTTCTCAAACTCTTTTTGACATTGAAAAAACTAAGATACATTTATATCTTTTGTGTGTTGGGGAGTTGAGTATAAATGTGCCACACTGTACATGTGGAGGTCAGAGAATAGTTTGCAGGAGTCAATATTTTTTTTCTACTATGTGGCTTCAGAGAATTTAACTCAGGTCACAAGGTTGGTGACCATTGCCTTTACCTACCAAACCATCTTGTTGGCTTCTCAGCCTGAGCTTCTGAAGAGTAAGCTATGATTACTGTGAGCCATATAAAGGCAATAAGAAGCAATGACTTACAAGTACTTGTTTGTTTGTTTTTGTTTTGCTTTGTTTTGTTTTTGAGACAGGGTTTCTCTGTGTAACCTTGGATGTCCTGGACTTGTTTTGTAGACCTGGCTGATCTCAAATTCATAGAGATCCTCCTGCCTCGGCCTCCTAGAGTGCTGGGATTACAGGTGTGTGCCACTGTGATCAACTCAAACTCTATTTTCAAAAGGCAAGATACTTGTTTCTACAGCCACAAGAAAACAGAAGAAGATGCTGGAACAAAGAGAGAATCTCTCCTGTCTTAGACTGTCAAACCTATCTCTGCTTACTCTGTTTAGAGACATTTTCTAATAGTTAAAGTCTTTAGAGAATATTGTCATGGGATCGCAAGACACCTTTTCTAACCCATCATTCTCCCATCGCACTTTGATTTTCAATCTAGAAAGAAACTTTCTTAACTAGGAGCCTTGACTTTTAGAATGCATAAAAATGCATTCCCATGGCAGAACTTTGATTTTGCAAGGTTGGGGTAAGGTCAAGGAATCTGTATTTAAACACTATTGCTTCCTCCTCTCCTCTCCTCCCACCCTGAACCTCAGTCCCACCACAAGAGATTTTAACACAGACAAATCAAAAACCTTTTAGAAAACGAAAGAAAACAGTTTATTTTCAAGGACTTGTATGTGCTTTCCTTTGATACAGATCAGTTACTTAGTATTTGATGGAATAATTAAGTTTTTTTTTCTTCTCCAAACGATTAATGGTCAATTTCCAAACCTTGCCACGTGACTATCTTCAAATCCTGCCAAGCTCTCTTGAGGCAAGTGTCAAGAACAAGCCTGGAACAAAGCGACAGGAAAGAGCTGGGGCTTCTCCCAGAACCCAGAGTCCTCTGTGGTGTTCCAAGGAAGCACTAGAGCTCCTTGTACAGTTGTGCACGCTCTTATCCATCCTTTTCTCATGAAAACTTAACGACAACCTATCGTGACGTGGGGAAAGTTTTAGAAACTTCACAAATCAAAAGATGAAGTTGGCAGTAGAAAGTGAGCTTTACTTCATGGAACTCAAAGGCCAACGGAGAAACCACATTAAACTCTAGGTCATTTTCAACAGCATGTGTCAAAAGGAGATGTAAACAATAGTTTCTTAAAAAAAAATACTGATAGAACAGATTCCAGGAAGGAAGTATAGTCCTTAAGAGCTTGTTTGCTGGCAATCTGGCTTAGTCTCGGGAACTCGGGATTTGCCATTTAATAAAGTCATCTTAATGTTGCTCTATTTCACTCTTGTAGTTGCAAGATAGGGGAAGAGGACATAAAGGACTCTCTCCCTTAAGTGACTTATACATGAAAATATTTAGCTATATTATGAATTTTTTTGTACATGGGAAATCTATGCTTTTCCAAAATGGACCAATATTTTGGTCCTCTTATGCAAAAGCCAAAATCCACATCCAGCTAATAAAACATGGACAGTTGGGAGAAGAAATCTCTTTTGGTGTGCTATCAGAAACCACAATAAATAACAGCACCTGACTATAAATGAAAGGAAATTGAAAAGGATTTCCCAGACGCCCTAGAAAGAGTACTTAAACAGGGAGTGAAGTTCTCTGCAGATTGAAGTGATTTGTTCTCAGACAATTCACCTAGAGACATTTTTCTCTAGTTACTAAAGGTCTGGTTGGGAAGAGTCTTGAATGACACATTTAACAGAAGATATCTTGGAAGGCCCTCTCAGTTCCTTTTTCGACTCCATAAGGGGACAAACTTAGAAACAAGGAAACATTTGGCTGGCTCCTCATCAGAAAAAAAAAATAATCCCATCTAGTATTACATGCAGCTTTGCTCAAAATAAAACAGCTGCCTGGGAACGAAGCGCAGCCATTTCGAGCTCAGCACATCCAGGTTTTCCGTGTGTCTTAGCTCGATCCAATGTGTCAGGCTGAGGACATATGCAGGTGCCATTCCAGAGAGAATGCACATTTATTTTCCTTCCATTTAATGTTTGAGTATGGTCACAGTCACCAGATGGGTCAGGGAAGCAATGACAGCAAGGTATAAATCTTCTGAGGGTTTATCAATCTGATTGAATTGAGAAGATAAAGTAGATTTTGCTAGAAATCCAATAAACTCTTCCACCTCAAAGAATAATAGGGATTTGTGCCAATTGTCTCCTTTGTTACCATCTATGAACTCTTCTTCTGTTTCACTTCCTTCATGTTATGACTCATTTTATTTTTTAAGGATGTTAGGTGACTCTCAGATCTTCCAGCCTAATTAGTTAAAGAAATGGCATTGAACTGGACAGATCAGAGTGCAAGAACAGACTCTTTCCCTCTTCTCTATGGGGTCCAAAATGTTGTTCCTAATTGAAAAAAACAAGTGATGCTGAGCTGGGGAGATGTCTCAGTGAGTTGAATGCTTGCTGCGCAGCCATGAGGATCTGAGTTCAAGTCCCCAGAACTCACATGAATAGAGATGTCACATCAACCCTCCTACGGTGAGATGGGAGACAGAGTTAAAAGACTCAGAAGCCTGTGGGCCAGCAAGCCTAGTCTACACAGTGGTGAGTGACAGTGAGGTACTGTCTCAAATAAGGTGGAAGAGGAGGGTTGATTCTTGAGGCCATCCTCTGACCTCCAGTCATACTGTGATAAGCACATCCCGTCCTTTTACAGAGATTCTTAAAAAAAACAAAACAAAACAAAAAACCAGAAATGAAGCGAACCTTTTCAGTGGTTGTGAGAGTGAAATGTTATATGCATATAAACATGTTGCTTTCAGGCCTACCAACAGGAGCCTGTGTGATGTATCAGAGCCAAGGTTAGATTTCCCAGTTCAAAGCTTGCTCTTTTTAAGAAGGCAGGATTGTCAAGAAAGACATGCAATGTTCTCTGGCATTGAACTGTTTCATGAGGCTAATCTAAATTCTCTGTTCTGGGTTTCTGGCCACAGGAATGTCAGACCTATGGCTGTGATTTCCTGTAAGTATTTTTGTTTTAATGCTTATTTTATTTTATGCGTGTGAATATTTTGTTCACATGCATGTCTGTGTACCGTGTGTATGCTTGGTGCCTGAAGACGTTAGCAGAGGGAGTCAGATACCCTGGAACGGGAGTTGTAGATTACTATGTGCCACCATGCGATGCTGAGAATTGAACCCAGGTTCTCTTCAAAACCCCAAAGTGCTCTTAACCGCTGGGCCATCTCCATAGTCAAGCATTGATGTATTAAATTTACCAAATCTTGCTAATTGGAAAACCACAAGTCATAGCTCACCAAAGAAAGTCAAACTCTGTTTTGCTCTCATGTGCTGCTTCAGGTATCAGCACTGAGAGAGAGAAAGAGAGAGAGAGAGACAGAGAAAGAGACAGAAAGAGAGAGGATCTATCATGTGTTTTTTATTGGAACTTACCAGAGCTCCTACTGAATGCATACCCCATAGTAACTACAAAAGATAATTATTTGTAAGGCTGTTTATTCATAAACTCATTAATAGGTGAGGTGCAGGTTAGTATTCATTGCTGTTACAAAACATTTAAGCAAATACTTGGGGAACAAGGTTGATTTTGATTCATTTACCAGGGTCTAGTCCATGCTCTATGAGAAGGCAGAACATCATGGTGGCAAAGGGCATGGCATAGCAAAACCGTTTACCATATAATGATCAGGAAGCAAAGAGAAAAGAATATGATACGCCCTTCAAAAATATTCCCTTAGTGGTAACTTCCTCTAACTAGGCCCTACTTCCTGCCCTGTGTTACTACCACAATGCCACCAAATTATGAACTCATCAATAGACTAAGCCACTGATGATGTTAGATTCCTTATGATTGAGTCATCTCCAAAAGGTCTACCTTCAAAGATTACTGAATTGGGAAAAAGCTTTCAACACCTGAACCCTTTAATGACTAGGTTTAAAATATCTTCAGTTTGACCACTAAATTGAATAGTTTATAAACATGAAAGATTTTATTTGGACCGTTGTTTTTTTTATTTGTTTTAAAAACAAGAAAGTAGACACCACCTTTAGAATGATCTCTTAAAACACAGAAAGAGACTTAAAAATTAAGGACCAGTTTAATGTTTGTTGTTTTGTTGTTGTTGTTTTTTTAAATAGAGTCTTGCTATGAGTTTAAATCTGGTCTCAGGATCTCCATCATTTTGTTCATTCCCCTCAGTACTGGAGTTATATGTGCTGTGTTACTATGGTTGTACTTATTACCGGATTTTTAAAATATATTATTTAAGGAATAAAACCTCTTTGAAGATGAAAAATTCAAGTTGAGCTATGTAAAAAGAATAAACATGAAAAGACTAGACAAGGACATTCTGTGGAGAGTAATCAAGAGGTTAAACTACTTTGAGGTAGCCATGGGATTAGCAATAGTAAGATTGTAGTGTAGCTGGGATATGATGGATGAAGTACGAAAAGCATCTGATGATGGTCATTTGGGACCAGAAATAGGAACAGGTAGGTCCCCGTTCTTGAAGTGAAGCAGAATGCCAATAGATATGTTCAGGCTGGTAATATAATCACTAAGTAGTGTATTGAGATAATGCAGAGAAAAGATTATCTGTGCTAACATGGAGGGAAAAAAGCAAAAAAGATTCGGGGTAGATTTTTGGAAGTAGATTTTAGATCTGGTAGTGGCTTGGAGAAGCAGTGTGGAAGCAAAAAGAGAATTTAGGGTAACGTGGGTTTTTGGTTCATCCAAGTAGAGGATGGTGGGTAGAATTACAGAAGTAATGTGTGTTGGGGTGTGATGGGGTTGGAGGGGAACAGGTTTTGGGGGGCAATAGCATAGGTATCATCCTGGTTGTGTTAGTTTAATCCTAGGGATGATCTGTAAAGGTCATATAATGTAATAGTGTAATCAGTGAAGGAATAACTCACTTCATTACCTAAATCTGCTCTTAGTGAAAACCAAATTGTTGGCCTTATTCAAAGAGAAACCTAGATGGAAGGCAGGGGCCAGCTCAGAGTGAGTTTGGTCCTCCCTGCTTTTCTTTCTTTCTTTCTTTCTTTCTTTCTTTCTTTCTTTCTTTCTTTCTTTCTTTCTTTCTTTCTTTCT
>NW_026593286.1:10313069-10325799 GCF_907164565.1 Psammomys obesus
TTCTTTCTTTCTTTCTTTCTTTCTTTCTTTCTTTCTTTCTTTCTTTCACTTCTTTCTTTGTGATGGCACTTCTTCTTGATGGCTTCCTCTCAGCAGCCACTGTGTGAAAATTTGCTTCCTAGTCTCTTCCTGCTAACTTGAGCCATCTTGATCTTCACTAGTTCTTGGTGCCTGGCATAGACTTTGTGATCACGCTCCTCCTCCTTCTTATTGGTTTTGTGAGACAGGGTTTCTCTGTGTAAACTTGGCTGTCCTGGAATTCTCTGTGTGTGTCCTGGAACTCTCTCTGTCCTGGAACTCTGTCCTCGAATTCACAGAGATCTGCTTGCCTCTCCTGCTCAAGTACTTAGATTAAAATGAGTGTGCCATCATTGCCTGGCTTATACTGGAACTTCTTAAATGAATGAATGAATGAATGAATGAATGAATGAATGAATGAATGAATATATCTTGTGGTGCCCAGGTCTTTTCTCTGCCCAGTCTCATTCTAGTCTGTCACAAGGGACAGAAATGATTGGATTTACATTGTACAACAGTGCAAGATTTGTCCTGATTTTGTTGCTTTCTTGTCAATGGTACAGACTCTAATGTTATTCAGTAGCTATGAATCCTCATGGACCTCAGTCCCCACCTCTTTTACCTAACTGTACAGCTGGGATCCAGAGATGGAATTTTTTCCTGCTCTTTGACAGGTTCCACCTTGCCTGCATTCTGTTTCCTTGAGTTTCCCTGTCTCTTTTGAAATATCCATATGGACCTGTGGCCATTTTTCTGAGTATCTAAATATCTCCTCCTCTCAGGTTCTTCTTTCCAGAGGGCCAGAGACTTTCTCTGTCAGACTCTCTTTCTCTGGAGTTCCTGGACAGCAGCTTGTTGTAGAATATTCATTAAACTCTAGAGGGCTAGTCTATGATCTGGACAGCACCCCTCCTCCCAAGCGAAACAGAGACCTAATGGTTTATTTAAGCAAGCCTTAGGCACAATGACTGGGCAGGTTTGATTTAAAGTCATTTTCTAAGCAAGTCTGGCTATCTCCTAGCTGCATTTCCCAAGTTACTTGCCAATAAGTCATCTTGTTTAGTCTGGATCTGCTCCACCAGGTCATGTTATCTTTCTCCATCTTCTTCCTTCTCTCCCTCTCTCGATTCCCTCTTCTTATGGTCCTTACCTAAGACCCCCAGTCTGGAAAATAAAACTCCATCTAGCTCTATTCTGCCCAGCCACAGCTGCTAACCTTTTTTATTAGCCAGTCACCAATAATAAGGGAGTGATGTTTACACAACATCCCTTGGTGTACATGAGAATGTAGTCTGGATAGCAACAGCATCTTGGGAGCCAGTATTTAGCATTTGAATACACAGTAGCACCAGACACCCCCACCCCCACCAAGAGAGCTACTTGGAGTGTTTTCTTTCAACTGCTCATCATTGACTGGTGAGGAACCTTCACCACTCCTAACCACTGCTGCTAGAAAGTTCTGTCGTAAAACCCATCCCAACTCATGCTCCAACTCAGAAATCACAAGCTAACTCAGCTTCCAAGTATCTTTGTGCAAGCCTCTAGTTACTATTCTTCAGTCTGGTCAAGTTTATGGAATACAGCAAACACAACTGCAAAAACGAGGAGAAAAGAAGACAAGCTGCTGATAAACAGTATGTAAGTGGTGGTGTCTATAAGAGTTTAGTAGGATCTAATACTGGCATATTGAATGTATGTGTGTGTGTGTGTGTGTTTGTAAAGTCTGTTACACTTATCTGCTAATAGTTTCATATTTTACTTGCTCAGTATGTATTCTAAAAGAAAACTAAGATTATATCACACACTGTCAGGTCAACAAATATCGATTAGAGTCTTCCTCAGGAATCAATAATATGCTAAGTACCTTCCACCCACTCATTCATGTACTAATGCTGTTGAACTACTGCTGTGTACTGTTAGGCACTGGCTTATGGCCCTTTCCTGGGCATTTTTGTCCCCATGGACTTTGGAAGGCCACTCTCCTCTAAGAACTAAGAGAGAAATAGACAAGTGCTAGATGTCACAAAGAATATGGTTGCCCTTCCTCACCCTCAGTGCCACTCCAGGTGAAAACACTGAGCCATGAAGTATGTTCAAAGAAGGCCAACAAAGCCATCAGTTCTCCCTATGAAGATTACTTCAATGGGTTTGTTAAAATACCCATAAATCACAACTCTCTTTTTATTGTCATGGATTCTCCTTGGCAAGGAGCATAAGTAAATCTTTGAGTTGGTAATTCAGTTCATGGGAGCTGTGGACAGGCAAGCAGATTTTAACAACTAATTACAACATAAAAGAGACTCATCCTATGATGGTGTCCAGAGGGCCAGGGGCCTGAGTGTGTGAGAAGGGCTCCAAGTGAGCAGGGGTCTGTACTAGCAAGGCTCTGCATGAGCAGGGCCACCTAGCCCTCCCTTTTTGCTTTCACATTCGTATTTAAGGGGGAAATTATTTCCAGATTGAGGACCAAATGGAATGTACATAAATCATAGTTCACACAAAAAATAAGGTAACATATGGCCATTTGGGATTTGTGTGAGATGAATGAACTCAGATATATCCGCCTGCACTTTTGAAGTTTTGTGGGTCTTGTTATTGCAACCCCAAAGTGTGAAATGTTTGTCTTGTGTCTGAGATTAAGAATTAGGATAACTGCTAACTCAAAAGCTTCCTTTATGTGCTGCTTTTTCTTCTTCTTTTTTTCCATAGCAACTTTCAACTTACACGACTTGTTCAAAGAGTAGCATCAAAGGCTTGTTTTATCAGCTAAGTTAGGATAATAGAATGGGGGTTCACTCTAGTCAGGAAAGGGAAACTTTTCAGACTCAAAGTTAAAGTTCAATTTGTTGTACTTGGCAAGCAGCCCAAGAGGGAACTGGAATTCAGGAAAGAGGCTTGTTTGTGGGACGGCTGTACGATCCAGCAGCTGCTGCAAAATCATAGAAGGGAATGATAAAATGGATGTTCACACGTTACCGACAGAGTGGAGCTATTTCACTCGCCTTGCGTATATCTTTCTTCAGATGCTGTTTTAGCACTCCTTTACTGCAGTTAAAACCTCCCTCATTGTGAGAGGATAAAGATCTCCACGTGAATTCGATTCTGGCGGTCTTTCGTGGTAAGCAGTAGTGTTATTTCCACTGGGTCTCATGCTTCTGCTTCATGTAGAGGAGATTGCCTGACACTCTAGTAACTTACTAAGAAAATTATTTTCTCTAATCTGCAAAGATAAAAGAGGAGGCATGGGCATGGCTGATGTTATTTGTGAAATGACTGAGAATGGTGGTCAGTGGAGGTCCCACCTGGATAATTTACCCATAACTTTGATAGTGGGCTTCTTTGCTATGAAAGATGGGAGCCTCATGTTTTAGTTTTATTACTAATTGCTGTGACAAATGCCTGACACAACCAACTTAAGAGAGGAAGAATTTATTTTGGCTCACGGTGTCAGAAATGTCAGTCCATTGCAGCTGAGAATGGATGGTAGAGAAGAGCAGGTGACAGCATGGTGGCCAAGAAGCAGAGATAAGGCCTTCAAGAAGGGGCAGGACAAGACTTGAAGCACCCTACCCTTCCTCCTACTTTTCACAGTCTCCCATTGCAGTCCTAGGGTTGTAAATGCATTTAAGGGTTATTGCATTCATTAAGCCAGAACCCTGAGGGTACAGTCATTATCTGCAAACCTATCATCTGGCAACCAAGCCCACAGTGTGTCTGTGGAGTAGGGAGGCAGTTCATATTCAAATCATAGTCCCACAATAAAAAGAAAAGTGGTGGGTAGAGACATAGAGGGGCAGGAAAGAAGAATGTGGGTCACCGAGGTATAAGGCTGTGTAAAGATCAGATCTGTTTCTGCCTACGAATGGTGGGCTATGTCTGTGGCTGTTGAGAGAATATCCTCTATGCATACAACTCCCTCATTCTTGAGTATAGACCATCACTCGGCACACACTCTGAGAGTCCAGTCAACCTGTGCTTGGCTGACAGTGGGCTAAGAAGAGGACAGTACATATCTAGAGACCAACACCATCTCTTACTCAAAATGCTGTCACTTCCCCCCATATCCTATATAAGGGGAAACTATTTAGAATGCTTCTTGGAAGTTAAGAAACAGTAAAAACCAGTTGCTGGAGTTAATATCTGCAGTGAAATGCTGGGAATGTCCTATGAACCTAACCTATGTCACTTAATGCTTACAATACCTCAGCATACTTTGTGTAAGTACTGTCTTCATTGTTGACCAAGGAGAAAGCCAAAGCACAGAAAATTAAGTAGTTAGCCAGAGACCACAAGATTGGTAAGTGTCACATCTGTATTTAAGCTCAATGAATTTTACCCCGGACTCTGTGAACTTGAGCACAGCTAGATATGAGTAGATTGTTTATAAGTCCAAGGAACAAGGCCCTGCATGACGAGAAGCGTTAGGATTGTCTGGGAATGGGCAAGTTACCTAACTAATTTGAGCTTCTTTGTCCTTAGCACAGAACAGAGATAATGTACCTTTTCACAAAGCTTGTGTGCAAAGACCTTCACAGGAGGGAAGGCACTTAAGTCTAGGCATGGGTCAGAATAGGTGTGCATTTTCCACGCTTCTAAATCCACCCAGGCCATCAAATTCAGTATTTATGCATATTGCTATGGAGCAAGTCCTTCATTTATTTCAAAAAGTACCTAGCGATGTGACATTCAGAATAAAGCCATCTATCAGTAATGCTCATGCCTCATTATTTAGAACCTGTGAGTTAATAGTATACAACAAAACAACTTTTTATAGTACTTTTAAAAGGCCAACCTGGTCTATCTAGTGAGCTCCAGGACATCCAGGGATACACAGAAAGACCTCACCTAAAAATAAAACAATAATAAAGATAAAAAATAGAGAGGTTATTCCTAGCTGGCCCAATATTATCACAGGGAATCTCAAATATGGAAGAGAAAGACAGAAAAGTCATTGAGAGCTGTAGTAGCAGAGGATAGGGAGACAAAAATAAGAGACTGAACTCATTTGTTCTTGCTTTGATAGAGGAACTTCTAAGCCAGTGGCCACAGGCTTCCAGTTTTGTGTCCCTCTATGTCACAACTGGAGAAACTTTTCAGCTTTTTGAAGACATCCTGCCACTTATTCCTAATCTGTTGAAGCTAGGAATGACCATCAACTTATAACCATGGAACAAGAACCTCTGACTTCACTGTAGTTTGCCTATTTCAATAAAGTTGTAAATGGATCCAGCCCCATGAGTATAGACCTCCAAAGTTCTGGCTGAGCACCCATATCTCTGGACCCAGGTCTATAGAGATGTGATTTAAAGAGGTATAAGACTGATGGATACCCTGGGTCCAGCCATCAGCAGCCATGTTCTTCTGATATCTCATTTCTCATTTCCTAATTGTCCCCAAAGTGAATTGATTGATGGTATGTACCTCAGTCTCCATGGCTGTAAAGTACATGGCTGTTTTCTAGAATTGAGATGCAAACACTGGCGGGCTCTTTCCCACATGGTCCTTGAATGACTAATGGGAATTTACTTTCCTCTTATCACTGATATGTATCTGCTGGCAAAATGTAGCTTGCCCTCGGGGCTCTCAGATGTGGTTTGAAAAGAGGCTGCCTCCAGCTCTGGAGGAAACACTTATTTAATGGGTTAATTAAATTTATTGCCTAAGTCAGCTTTTAAAAAAAGACCCAATGAGTAAAATCTTTTTTTAGGATAGCTCCGTTTTATATTTGTTAGACAATGATAATTACCAGATGAAACATTAAAACCTAAAAGGTAACAAAAAGGGTTCCCCCTGTTCTGATCTCAGATACATTTGAGATCAACACATAATTGGTTATAGCACACCAAGGCCATGTACAAATAAACACAATGATCTGAAAATGCAAATTCTGCTCTTAGCAAACAGTCTTGAAAACTGAACAAATATTTAGATTTGACAGCATATGCTAAAAATGTTCACAAAATATTTCCAAGAAGCTGAATATTACTTACAGAAGAAAACCCACTCAAGATAAAATAACCTGATAAGTAATCATTCCTCTTTACCCAGGAACAGCTTAAAGTGATGTTTGCCTGAACACAACAGTAGGGGTGGCAGCTGCTTCCTGGCACGGATCTCACCCACCCAGCCACCTTGCCTAGTTTACTGCACTAGAAAGACTCCGTTTGTCTTCATCTTCTTTGTAGTAACTACTGGTAGAGATTGTCTGTGAACCTAACCTATGTCACTTAATGCTTCAAATATCTCAACAAACTTTGTACAAGTACTGTCTTTTGCAGAATTTGGTCTCCAGGAGAGCAGAGTTTGGCCAATCAGGCCTGCTGCTAATTATGTTCCAACTGACAGCTACTTTGGAGTTCCCCCAGAACAGTGGCCCTCAGCCTGTGTGCTTTGACAATCCTTTCACAGGCCTCACACTTCACACTATCAGATGTCCTACATATCAGATACTTACATTACAGTTCACGATAGTAGCGAGATTACAGTTATGAAGTAGCAATGGGATGATTTTACAGTTGGGGGGGTCAGCACACCATGAAGACTGTATTAAAGGTATTGCATCACAGCATAAGGAAGATTGAGAAACCACCCTAGAAGATTCCCCAGTCATCCTCTGTCTGCACTTTTCATGGAAGCAGATGCCACCCACAGACTTCAGTTGAGATTGTATGTATTCAAATAGTAATATACAATGTGGCAATGTGACAGGTACATGCAAGTGCGCGCGCGCGCGCACACACACACACACACACACACACACACACACACACACACTCTAGTGCCATTGTCATGCTGATTAATGCTTCCATCACCACCCCCCAGTACATTAGATAGAGCCTCAAGTTCTGCTCCTTTTTTAAGATTAGATTTTTTTTTACGATAGTATACAAGGTTTTCATTTTACAACTGAATCATCTTTTGATGTTTCTCCCCGTGTATCACATCCCAAGCTCACACCAGCCATTTTGTCTTATTTCTATGATAATGTGTGTTTTAGATTCACATACACATGATGTCCTCAAGGCTCACCCATTCATTCTGTCATTGCAAACAAGGGTATGTCTTTTTTTTATGTCTGAAAATGATTACATTATTTATAATAATAAAAATTTCTTTATTTAGTTATTTGCCAATGGCCATTTAGGCAGTTTTTTTTGGCATAGATATTATGAATAATGTTTTGGTGAACATATGAGTATCTCTTCAAGCTATTGACTTTGGATTGTTCAAACATATGCCATAAGCCCTGTTGCTGGCTTATGGGTAGTTATACTTTTAATTTTTGGACGACCCTTTATAGTGCTTTCCCTAATGACTGTACCAGTTGACATTTTTCCTAATGCTATATAAATAGTCCTTTCCCTCATGTACTTGCCAGCACTTCCAATTGCTTATTTTTTTTAATAATATCCACTAAACCTGAGTCTTGAACCACACATCTACATAACCACCATCAATGCGTGAATGAGTAATTTCCTCATGGGCTCATGTATTTGGTCCCTGGTTAGTATCTCTGAATGGGCAGTGTTATAAACTTTTAGGATGGAGAACCTTGCTGGAGGAAGTATGTCGCTGGGATGGACTTTGAATATTTATAGCATCACCCTACTCCAGTCCTCTGCTTCCTGTTTGCCGATGAGATGTGATCGCTCAGCTTCCTGTTCTTGCTGCTCAATGCCCTGGCATGAAAGAATCTTATCCCTTCTGAAACACAAGCCCCAAAAAACCTTTGTCTGTCACTTGCTTTCGGTCATGTCATTTTATGCCAGTGGCAGGAAAGTAACTGATGTCACCCCATAGACCTGACTGAACTGCACATGTCCTCCTACTGGCTAGAGAAATTTGTTTGAAATGAATATAAAACCAGAGTCATGACTCTTAGAATGGGTATGCTCTAATTTCCAGTAAACCATGGAAGTATGCAGAGCTATAGACAGATCATCTTGTAAGGCTGGACACAACATTTCTGTACTCAACAGAAAGTATGGTAGATCTATTTATTCATGAGGACTTTCCTGGTCACTCCTTATCCTGTCATGTTGGGTGCAATACATTTAGAAAACTCAAGACAAGTAAAAAAATACAGCATTTTTGTCTGTTCCTTAAAACAGTAAGCAACCTCTGTGATACACGGCTTTGTATATCATATTTCACTTGAGTTGTACCCATATTGATGGCTCTGAACTAGTTGGGTAAGAACTTTATACTTTACATGTTGAATTACAACACACATAACATAAGCTATTAGGGAAACATTATTTTGAGTTAATGTGATATTTCAGAAAGTCATGCTTTGTCTGGCTTATGTCTCAACTTGGACTCAGTGTGGTAGTTTAAATGAGATTTCCCCAATAAGTCTAGGGCATTTGAATATTTGGTCATCAATTTGTGGATATTTAGGGAGGTATTAGGAGGCCTTGTTGGAGGAAGTATGTCACTGGGGGTAACTTTCAAAAGATTCATGTCATTAAACTCTCTCTCTGCTTCCTATTTGTAGTTTGACATGTGAGCCCTAATATAGATATAATAGCTGCCTGCCGCCTGCTGCCTCTATTCTACCTTTATGGGCTATAAACTTCTGGAACCATAAGCCCCAAATGAAGTCTTTCTTATATAAGTTGTCTTGGTCATGGTGTTTTATCATAGCAATAAAAAATCACTAATATATCAAATAAACTACTTTTATGAAATATTTTAATGTGAAGTAAAAGGATAAGGAGGAAGGCTAGCCATTGTAGAGAAATATCTAAAAGAAAAAAAAAAGCAGTTGGCATTCTCAGACATGGTCTTACACAAGTATTTTTACCCACTGTCTCAAGAATGTGGTTGTCATGAGTACAGGATCTATCAATAATATGTCATCTATGTCCCATCTGGCATCTGACATAGGGCAGGAATTCTTTAGCATTATCTAAGGAGAAAAGTAAAGAATTCACTGACAAAATTCCTGGGCATTTGCTGAGGCTTGCTGCAAGTGTAGCTACTTACTATTGAAGAATATATCTATATCTACATCTATACCTATATCTATACATACATATAAATATATGTACATATAGTCATAGATGTGAACAAATAAATCATCCAGAAGACCAGGCCTTGGAAATCATGAAAAACTCACAGAGAGGGAAAAACAACAAGACAATTTAATAATAATAGACATCGTGGATACACATCAAAAAAGCGTTGTCCTGATCTCGGCACTTTCATCCTGACAGAAAGTTCAGCAAACACATATACTACAGCATAAGCACCATGGACAATTTCTGTAATTAAGTTCAAGATAAAGGTGTGAATAAAAAGTCCATATGATGAATAAAGTTTGACATTCCAAAGTGATGGCTGAACAAGTGTTACAGACCTGAGCTTAGAAAGTCTGGAGTCTCTCCTTTTCATTTGAAGAGAAACATCTCAGCGAGAAGGTAGAAGTATGGATTTAGTTACGTCAAGAATTAGAATATCAAGACCGAGGCAACACTGAGTCAGTAAACAACTTATCTAGAACTTTCTAGTTCTATTACATATGCTAGGAGTTACATGGCATTGTCTTCACAAAAAGGGAGCCATCATCAGTATGGACCTTCTAACTATCAGATTCAGTGGCAGGCTTTCAGATCAAGAGTGTACATCACAAAGAATCTATTAAAACAATCTAACAAAGTCTGCAAATGGGCAGTAAGGGGTAGAAAATAATCAAGTAGGGAAGCTGGGGACCTACAAGAGGCAAAGAGGGCAAAAGCTTTGTCCTAAAACACTTAAATAAGGGCGAAGAACAAAAGTAAAATACAGGGTATTTGAATGAGCATGTGGCTTCTAGAATTCAGAAATAGGGCTGAGCTTTGGCCACCAGGGATGCCCTGTGGCAAAGTCTTGGCAAAGCACTCTTTGAACTGTTCAACATAAACTCCCTCATGTGAAGATTAAAGGGACATGTGGGCAGAGAGGACATTTAAGTTCCCCACCCCTACGTGTTTTTGTGCCTCAAAATTTCATCCTTGGCCATTCTTGTCTAGATCACTGTGGATGAGTTTTCCCACAGGGTGTCATCTTTTGGAGTATATACTGGCACATCTGTGTATTTATATGTTTAAAATGCCAACAATGGTCTGTAGCTTCATTCATGTTAAGCAAGTATGGTACTTGCCCGAGAAATATGCCTAACCTTCTTCCTTCCTTCTCTTCTTCCCCCCTCCTTTTTTTTTTATCTTTTAAATGTTATCATTTTGATACAGGGTCTCACTAAATTTCAGGCTGGCCTTGAACTTGTCAGACTCCCAACTCAGTCTCCTAAGTAGCTGGTATTATAGGCCTGAGCTACCATCTCCAAAGAAGTACATTGCTCCATAGTCACACTAAACTCCTAGACTTCCAGAGTTTATGTCCTTTAGTTCATGTGCAGTGGTGTGTTAGGTAAAACTTATTTTATTTAAGTGTGTCAGGTAACCTGTGAATTAATACCCAGTTAACCTCACATTAGCTGGAGCTCTGGATTGCAGTGGAAAAATGGAATCTTTTGGGAGTCTGAAGAACTCTAAAGTGTGCATTGTTGGAGCAGTGGTTATGACTGCAAAGCCTTCATTTTCTTGGGTATCTGAAGACAATGAGGATGAAATTTGTCCCTACCTCCCTATCCTCCTGTTGTTTTTCTTAAGCGATGCTGAAGACAGAATTTTTGAAACTTCAGAGTATGGTTTTTGGAAATTCTTTTTTCTTCTTTTTATTTAAAATTATGTTTGATTCAGCTTTAAATCCTCTTGTGGTTTCTTTGACTAATATTACCCAGATCTTTGTCTGTTTCATCATTCTTTCAGCTTTCTATAGTGTGCCTGGGTCAAGGTGGTAGATTCAAGGTGGGTATTCACACTTGTCTTCTCTTCCCATCAGGAGAAAAAGTCTTTCCCTGTTCTGGGGTGACCTTTAGATCTGATTTGTTTGGTTGAAGGAGAAGGTGGTGCTGCACGGGTCATAGGCTTACCCCTTCAGAAGCCTGGGAGCGCCTGCCTTCTCTCTCTGAGAGTGCAGCTGTCGTAATGTAAGGAGCCTGAGAAAGTTGCCTGATTATCTATCGACATGGAGAAAGCTTTGCATGAAAAGATACTTTTGAATGGTCTAGCTATAGGCACAATCCCATACAAATGCAGCTGTGTGCCCACAGCTATGCCATTCTCTCAGAAGAACTGTCAGGATGAACCAAATTGATGAAGAGAAAAATATGCTACAGTTTTAGGTAAGCAAATTTGATGGTTGCATGTTATAAATCACCAAAACAGAGAGACAAAGGTATACATTCAGTTCCATGCTGTGCTGGCTGTAGAAAAGATAAGTGAGACAACATGACTACGCATCTACCCTTCAGAGAAAAAAAAACAGAAAACCTTCTATTGGAGACCCCGTGTCTGTTTCGAATATTGAAGAATGAGTCTGCCTCAAGGATGACTGGGACAAGAGATTTTTAGATGCCACGAAGATCTCAAAACGTGATATGAGGCCAGAAAGCCCTTGACACTCTGAAGTGACTGAAAACCTAACATGACAGGAGTTTTTAATAAGATGGGGGGTGGAGATAGATAGATAGATGGAGAGAGAGAGAGAGAGAGAGAGAGAAAGGGAATAGGATGGGGAGGAATGACAGGCATCACACACTTTCCCTTCTTTATCAAAAGAAAGGCCCTTGCAATGGGCACTTTTCATGTTCTCACATTCATCAGTGCCCGTGGTTTCTCAAGCATGGATGGGACAAAAGAAACAGCATTTGTTGAAAGGCAACGTCTGAACCTCATTTACTATCCCAACTAAACAATTAATTCATTCCAGAAGCAAAAACAAAAGCAGAGTCATATTAGAAACACAAATTCTTCAAGACACCCATTGACGGACCACCAAGGAGACACTTGGGGACCACCAGGCAGGACCAGTCTGGGCAAGATTATGAAGTGGCTGGCATCTATCTTGGTTTTCCCAGCTGGCCTCTTGTCTTTGATCTGCTTCTGTAGCATCGGATTCTTCTCTATGAGAAGCAGCTTCCCAGAAATGCTCAGATGCATGTGTTATTACTTGGAAGCCTGACCCAGGAACAAGAATATATTCTCCAAGAAGGATATCTGTTGGCTTCTGAGAAGACAAGGTTATTTAAATAAAAGAAATGATTCTGCGGATTGGTTTTGTGTTTAAATATTTCAGTGAAAAGGAATGTGGTGGGAGGAGGGATTACATTGCTTCTCCCCTCACCCCACAGGATACGCTGTTAAGAGACTGCCCATGCCCCCATACTTGGTTGTTCCAAGAAGTCATTAAAAACTGTCTGAAGCATTCAAGCATAAAGCTAGGTGCTGGGGAGAGACAATGATAGGCTGGCTCCAGTAGAGAGATTGTTGTCTAGTTAAAGAGATAAGGGGCTACAGTCACAATGTAAGGCAGGAAAAAATCAAACAGGAAAACACAGGAAGTGTTAAATGATTACTTCTCAAGAATCAAAGTTGGAAAAGATGAGAGATGGTCAAGGGCATGTTGAAGGGAGGGCAGAAGAAAATGGGACCACTGTCTTTTACCCTTTATATGAAGCGCCTAGGTAAATTGTGGCTCCCAACGTTACAGAGTTTCCTAGGGCACCTAGTTGCTGCCTGTAGGGCCATAGGGTCAGGTTTAATGAAATGATGCCATGGTGAGTGTGTGTGTGTGTGTGTGTGTGTGTGTGTGTGTGTGTGTGTGTGTG
>NW_026593286.1:10325809-10432575 GCF_907164565.1 Psammomys obesus
GTGTGTGTGTGTGTGTGTGTGTGTGTGTGTGTGTGTGTGTGTGTGTGTAGGGGATGGATATAAGGGTCAAAATTTAATGTCATGTTAAGGAGTTTAATATTCTGTAAGTAAAATAGTTATTGAAGGCTTCTGTGGAATGAGTCAGTGGGGAAATAAGAAGTGTCAGATTTAGGGTAATTTCTCTGGGTTGTAAAGGATGAATTAGAAAGCAAACAGGTTGCAGATGGGGAAAAAATGTGACAACCCATCCATTCATTATTTACCTGTTAAAAATGTACACCCAGTTTCTAGTGGTTTCTGGACATTATGAAAAGCAATTAGAGTGTGAGTAAAAGGGTATGAGATAAAACTAAACAGTATGGCAGAAGGGATTAAAGCATGGGATGGGTCTCCTCTTCTGATATTCACCATTTATCTGAAATAGGAAGCATGGTCATTCCATTGCTCTTGGCTGTAAGAGGCAGCATGGTGCTTTAGAGGCTCTGGATAGGACCTTTGGACTCCATATCCAGTCCTGGGTAGACACGGAGGTTATGAATCCTGAGCTTTCCTTTGCATCTTGAAGTGGAAGCATCAATGAAATTTCCAATCTCACTTTTCCATCCCCAACCCTGCCTTGTGATTTTCTCTGAGTGTCTTGCTCCCAACTCTCTCTTTGTGGGTTTATGAAGGCCTAAAACTTAAGGACCCAAGAATTAAGTGCAAAGCCTCTCTTCCATTAGAGACCAAATAACTAAGTTTTAGAATGAACCTCAAAACCTCTAAAACTCATGTGCATCAGGCTGAAGCTGCATCAGGAAACATTCTCTTTTTCATAGAATTGCTGGTCAGAGAATTGGGATGGCATTGAGTGGGGGCTTTCTAAGAGGCAAGTACCACATGCCTCCCATGGAAGAAGTGAAGGTGAGTTGTGGGCAGACATGGGCACTGAAGGAAAGAGGCAGGGCAATTAGCCAGAACTCCAAAGCAATCACAGTTTTAGTAGTCTGCATACATAAATTTCTTTCAAATGTGTTCATTTCATTTTATTGTCAGACTTCACTCCCCCCTCCCCCATTTTAAAGTACCTTCCAGGTATCATTTTGATTCTGAAATCTTCATCTTCTTTTAATCACTGTCTTTTAATAAACAGACTTTATAAAAATCTTTAGTATATACTCTAAGAACAAAATGTATTGTTTTTCTTTTGGTTTTTCAAGACAGGGTTTCTCTGCGTAGCAGTGGGTGTCCTGGATTCACTTTGTAGACCAGACTGGCCTCGAACACACAGAGATCTGCCTGCCTCTGCCTCTACGAGTGCTGGGATTATAGGTGTGCACTATGTTGCCCAGGCAGAATGAATTTTGTAGGGCAGTATTAGACTCACAGAAAGACCAAAGGAAAAGAACAGATATTTTTTACACAGCCTCTGATATCTCTCCTCAGCATCCCCTCCAGTGGAATCCATTAGTAGAAGTGAATTTATTATGATCAATTCCAAGGCTACATGGGTATAATGCATAATTATGTATTATTACTCAAAACTCATTTTATTTTAGGATTCTCTTTTCTTTTATACATCTTGTAGTTTTATTTTAAACCAAATGTTCCATAATAGTATCATACGGAATGTTTCACAGTCATGAAAATCCTCCATGTTCTGTTTATTTGTCTCTCTAAACCCTGACAAACACAGAAGCTTAGTTCTGTCTTTTCTAGAAAGGAAAGAGCAGGTAAAAGCATACAATGCCCTGACTTTTCAGATTGCCTCAGATTACATTTTTTTAACACAATCTTTTGTTTTTAGTAATATTATTTTTACTTTTTTGAAACTGGAGGATAATTTTATTAGCATTTAAAAGAAAAATTCAAGGGCAGTCAAACTGGAAATATACAAAGCTGCCTACAGGAGCTGCCTACAGGAGGGAGATTAGAGAAGAAGAAAAAGAAGCAGAAAGAGAAGGAAGGAGAAGGAGAACGGGAAGGAGAAGGAGGAGGAGTTGAGGAAGAAGAGAAGAAGAAGAAGGAGGAAAAGAAGAAGAAAAAGAAGAAGAGGGAACACCATGCTATTTGAGGTAGACATGGAGGTCAGCTAGAGCCATGCAACTGACAAACAGCTGCATGACAAAAAAAGCAGGGAGAGGGCTTAGGGGTGGCTTCAAGAGAAAGACTAAGGAAACCTGAATTGTCAGAAAAGGCATACTTAGGTTCTGACTAGCAACTAAAAGAAAGACAGATGTGAAGAAAAAGGGAAAGATAGGCTTTTCTGGGCCAGGACTCAGAAAGATGGGTAGATCCAAAAGAATGGCATGGTGCTGCTGTAGTGACTGGACCACGAGCTAGGAATTCTGGCAAGGCCACGTACCTCATTGCATTAAAGGGATAACTATCTCTCCTGTCTTTTTAACACAGTTTAAAGTGGATTTACCTTCCTGAGTAGGTGGTTTGTTAGCCAGGTTATTGACCTATCCAATTGGAATGTCACATCTCTACCCACATCAGAGATTACATTTTCTTGACCAGAAAAAAATATTTTCTGTTAATGGGATTTTACTGATACTGTACCATTCTCCCTTCTGAAGATATAACCTTAAATAGTTTAAGAAATAGGCTGATAGATTGGCTTTTGAACAAATCTATTGGAGGCCTGGGGCAATAGCCCGGTGATAGAAAGGTTGCCTGGCCCTAGGTTCAGTTCTTAGTACTGGGAAAAGAAAAAAAAATAGACAACTTGAATTTAGGAATGAATATTTTTGTGTGATGAGTTTATAAAAATAATAGGCAGGAATGTCTTCCACACAAGCATGTTCTTCCATGGTACCACTCAAAGAGATGCAATCCTGTTTCTATACTAAAATTAGACATATTGTCATGTAGGAAATAATACTAGCAGGAAAGACCCGAATTATAATATCATCTGTGTGGTTTTCTAGCTCTCCGGCGCACAGGTGTGTGGCACGGTGTTTCTGAGGGTAAGAGTATTTCTGGATGGGTAAAGAGGATGGTGCCCACTCTGGCATATTCATAAGATTTTTGTGGGGACTCAGGACAGGGTTGTGCGCGGCAGTGCTTTGTAAAACTGAAAGAGCTTTGCACATTGCAGCAACCATAAATATAAGGGATGAAGACATTCTAAAATGAAGACATCCATCTTGCCTGTCCAGCTCAGAGATGCTGATTGGTAAGTTCAGGTAGCTGGCTCCTCTGCAGCTAATGGAAACTGAGAGGACCAGTGGGCCCATAGATGATGAGCCTCAGGTCTTTTTTTAGATAGAAAATCTCTCCTCATATTTCCAAATGGACCTCATCTTCTATGAACTGCTGTTTCCAAATGCTGCGCATATTCTATTTTAGTCTTTCCCAGCTATGATGAAAATGTCAGCATGACTACTGTTGCTATTTTACCTTTATTTTTTTAATTAAATATGGTCTTCTTATATTATAAAGCATGCTGGTTTTTCTGCTCAGTGGTCTTGGTTCTAATTTGTTTCTGCTTGGGACCTGCAAGCCAACTGTTTTATCCAGCTTGGTCTTAGCTGCTTCCCCTGAAAATTAAGGAAAAAAAAAAAGATCAGTTCTGTCTCATCTAGTCCACAGGTAGTCATTTTTTGGCATAATTGTGTGTGCATGAAAGTATGCATGTTTGCATGTGTGTGGTACATGTGTGTTGTATGTATAGATGTGTAGACCAGTGTTTGACATCAGATATCTTCCCCAAACATTTTCCACATTGTATGTTAAGGCAGGATCTCTCACTTGAACACAGAGCCTGCCAGTTATTTTTAACTAGTCAGTCTTCTCTGAGGATTTTCTGTTTTTGACTCCTGAATTCTTAGATTTTAAGTGGCTACTCTGGCCACCTGACATTACATGTATGCTGGGGATCTGAACCCTGGTCCTCACATTTGTGTGAAAAATGCCTTGCCCACTGAGCCATCATCTTAGCTCCTCCATGTGGTTTTATATTTCACAGAAAAGTTCTCTTAAGATTCCCAGGTGTTATAAATGATGACATCATTGACAATGCTGTTATTTAAAATCATGAGAATTTGGAATAACTTGGAACCAAATGATCCTTAAGGCCGTCTGAAAATAATAGCCATGGATTAACATCAAAGTTTGCTGTTTAAATTCTTTTCACCTCTGTACATTAAATATAGACTAGTAAAATACATGGTGTTAAATTTCTGCAAAGTATTAGTTCCTGGAACACGATCAGACTCTTCTGCGTGTTTCCAGGCGGTTTTGATCCCATGAATTTGTCCTAATTCTGCAACCACTTGCTTGTGTCTGAAAGAATGATTGCATATAAGAAACATTCACACATCAAAGAAGGAAAGGCTGACAAATGAACACTATGGATTCCAGAACCAGGGACAACTGATTCCAAGGTTTTAAATATCACAGACTTCTATACTAGAAGAGACATGCATGATAAATATGTTTAACAGTAGTGCGGAAAATACCACAGCCAAACTTGGATCTTTAATGCTTTCCAAAGTAAATGCTCTTGAACCAAGTCATACTTACTGTACATTTTTCTCTTGGCTACTGTTTTAAGTTACTTTTAGACACAAAAAGGAAAAGCATTGAGGAGTCAATTGTCTACAGGATTTATGTCAACAAGCATAAATTAAATACTTATTAATACTTATTAATTATAATACTTATTAATTAATTAATACTTATTAATTCATACAAAATCAGTCTTGGCTGACAGATTTTTGTTGGCTGTCTGTATTGACTGGGTCTATAGTATAATTACCACACAGTTGAAACATGGTCTCTTAAAAAAATAATGCCAGCATGGCTTGTATGTGTTGCTTTTATTTCCACTATATAAATTCTCACCAAATTTCACAAATAGGACGCTAACAGATATTGAGCCTTGAAACCACACACATGGAAACTAGAGCAATTCTCTCTCCTGGTGAAACCCTGGACAAATCTTCAGTTGTAACTTGGGAAGAGTATGGTATGACCTAATTTTAGCTTTTTATTAGGTTTTCCTTCAACCAGATTCAAAATAGTTTATAGTTCCTGGATCATCATTCTTCACCTTGGGAAAAAAAAAAAAACAGCTGGCATTAAGAAGTCTACAAAGTCTACAGGCTGAAATGTTTTCTTGTCAAAGTTTGGCTTTTCTAAATCATTGATGTGCCCACAATAGGAGCTAAGTATGAGAGTCAAATATTAAAAAGAATGGTAACTTTTTTGTGCTACTATCCACTTAGAAGTCATCATATGTATAATAGGCCTGAGAGGAACTGCTGTAAGGCAGGAGTTTTGGGTCGTATTCAAATCAGAGCTTTTCATAGGCTAATATTGCTTGCAATGATTAATGTTTATTTTGCTCAGTCAGCATTTGCTCACCAAAATAATCTTTGCTGCTGACTTGCCTTGCCTTCCCCTTGAACGGGTGTAGCTTTAAACGTAAAGCATTTGGCCCAGTGATACGGCTCAGCAGGTAAAAATGTTTGCCATCAAGTCTGGCAATCTGAGTCTGACCTCTAGGAACCAACCACACAAAGCAAAAGAGAACTGGTTCTTGCAGCTTTGCTTCTGACCTCCACACAAGGACTGTAGCATGCTTGTGCCCCTCCCCCAATAAACAAATAAAATCTAATTACAATGATTTCAAAAACATAAGATTACTCCACAATCTCCTGAGAATGGAGATGCTTTGATTTCCCAGGGAGAATGTCTGTAATATAAAAAAAAGGTTATGGGACAGTGAGGAGGTCTTAAATTTTAAACAAAGGATATGAAGAAAAACACTTGATAAAACAGATAAAACAGGAAGGGGGGAAATAGAGAATCCCTTCATCTTTGAACGAAAACTAGAAACCTTCTTGTTTTCAGAAAGGAGACCTCTACCCCCAGATCATAAGTGCTAAGTTGAGTGAATAAAAGCAGACAGAAAGAAACGGCCTGGCCTGCCTTCTGGAGGCTGCACTGAGAGTCCAGTCAGGGTGATAGTTTCAATGGGAAAGCTGGTTTATGATGGAGACTCAGTCATTTTTCTGGATTTTCTCCTGCCTAAGTCATTTGGTAAGCCAAAGCATTGTGTCATTCTTTCTCTTTTGCCTTCTCTCTCACTTTAATCTTCCTTAAAGTAAATTTCCTTTATCATCTCAAAATAAAACAAATAAAGTCTTCCAGTTCCCCCCCCCCCCCCATCAGGGGCCCAACAAGCCCCTGAGCAGATTTGTCAGAGGCCATTCAGTGCTCTTGAATGAAAACAGAGATGGAACTGTGCTGGTGACTGTAATATAGATAAAAGGGGCTGGCCCCACTAAAAAAAAAAAAAAAAAAAAAAAAAATCTGTTTTTCTTTGACTGCACCTCAAGAAAGGTCAAATAGGATTAAAATTTTTAAGTTGACCAGAACAAAGATAGATGACTTGATTTTCAGTGCAAATTTGGTTATGTCAAACCAAGTAGCACCAGAAGTATGATCGATTAACCTCTGGAGAGTGGATGGCATATTTCATTTCAGTCCCTTTAGAGTCACGGTGGGCATTGTGCTGTCTCTCAGGATGATGGATTCACAGGGATTTCCCAGTGCCCATTAATGCCCTTCACCCACTGTGCTGACATCAGTCATCTGAACGGTGCGGAGATTTTTATGTGAAGATGCTATAAAGAGTCATTGGTCTCTCTTGTTCATAGTAGTTACATGTTTGGGTGGTGAGAAGAGTAGAATTTTAGAATTAATGCCATTAAAAGGAGCAATATCTGAGACTTGAATTCCCTGAAGAGTTCCAGTAAAGAAGATTTTTATTTTGAATATCATTTTTTCTTACATATTTTGAAAGACATTTTCTTACACACTTTTATGCACATATTTTACTTTACGCACTTGCACATGCTATGCAGGTTATTAGAATCCCAAGTTTCTGCACCAAATGCAGTGAGGTTGGCAGGAAGGAATGTGTGAGAATTAAAGCCAATCATGCAGTGCTAGAGAAAACAAGAGAATCATCTCAGAAGATAGGATTTTCAGCTTTGATCTTTTGATTGAGCCATCTGAAGGGGAGCAGAATTTATGCTAGTTACT
This sequence comes from Psammomys obesus, assembly GCF_907164565.1. NCBI lineage: Eukaryota > Metazoa > Chordata > Mammalia > Rodentia > Muridae > Psammomys > Psammomys obesus. The sequence goes on from NW_026593286.1 coordinate 10,332,848, forward strand.
AGGACCTTCAAAAGACTAGAACTGCAGTCACTTCGCTTCTTTCATATCAAAGGAAATAAAATTTAAAATGTATAACATATACGCATGACTTAACATTGGTCTATTAAGAGATTGCTAAAAATTAAGGAGAGATAAAATTTATTTTCAACCACTATAATATTGCTAGATACAATAGTTGAAACCATTTGAACTACTTAAACTGATATGTATATATATATATATATATATATATACACACACACATACATACATATGTTCAAAATTTTATTTTGAACAATCTACCACAATTATATGACTAGGTATGTCTGTATACAGATTGTTGCAGAAGCTATAGTACGATATAATAAAACCAACATGCTACACAAAACTATAAATTGCATGCTTTAAGAGCAGGGCCAACAGTGGAGGTGGATTAATTCCATTGAAGAGCAAGAAGAAAGAGAAGAGAGAATAGTAGAGTAGGCTCAGAAATGAAGAGAAACCGCGAGCCTTGAAGGGTGAAGACTGAGGCTCAGAAGAAATGGTAAATGAGGGTTCAGAGAGGACGGGAGGATAAGGGTACTGACTGACTGAATATATGTACACGTGGAGCACACCATGAGATAGGCAGTGCTCCAGAACATTAGAGCACTGTTCTGGTTGCGTGTCTGTGCCCCTCGAGAAACCGAGTGGAGGAGAAAAACAAATCTTGAATTCTATAACACACTCAGGAGGAAAGAGTCTCTGAAGGAAGCTGAGATGAACCTGTCACATGGGTGGTAAAGAAATTCTCACGGAGAAATAAAGTTTTGAGTGGGGACTTGAAGGGAGTAGCGGTATGGTTCCTGGAAAGGCAATGTGCTAGACAGAACAGCAAATGACACAGTTTCAAGGTGAGTATAGGCCTGAAGGAGCCAAGAGGCCGTTGTGGGGACAACAATGAGTTGAGGTACTTTGTGGAAGAGATCTGAATGTGAGGTGGAGCTGTGAGGGGGACAGGAAGGCCTTGATGTTCTGAGCATAGATGTACAGCAGACAATGTTTGCATGGGACCTTGCCAATGATTATTTTAGGAACGTATATATTTATACCACTTTAGGTTTTACTACCAAGTGTTCCCACAAAATGCAACTCAATTCCTCATTTTCTTGGTGGAGGAACTGAACTTGAAGAAGTTAGAATCATTTTCCTGAACATGTTTCATTAGTGAGGACTGGGATGGAAATAAACCATCGTGGGCAAGAGCCGTTCTGATAAGGCCCCACCGCCTTCCATGACTATGCGGAACGCATAGCTGCATTCAAATGAAAGGGGACTAGTAGTTACGGTGGTTGAAATAAGAAATGTCTGCTCTCTGATCACCTCCCTCTGAGGGGGGAGCAGCCTTACCAGGCCACAGAAGATGACAATGCAGACACTCCTGAGGAGATCTGATATTCTAAGATCAGAAGGAAGGAGAGAAGGACCTCCACTATCAGTGGACTTGGGGAGGGGCATGCGTGAAGAAGGGAGAGAGAGAGTGGGGTCGGGAGGGAAGGAGGAAGGGGCTTATGGGGGGATACAAAGTGAATAAAGTGTAATTAATAAAAATATTTTTAAAAAGGAGAGAGAAAAAAAGAAATGTCCCCCAATGTACAGCTGTAAGTCTCAGCATCTGTTTTAAGTCTGTGCTGGGCAGAGTTTCTCAGAGGACAACTCTGACAGTCTCTTGTCTGCAAGCTTAGCATAGTATCTATCATAGTGTCAGCGATTGGCACTCTTCAATAGGGTGCATTTTTGGTTGGGCATTCCCTCAATATCTGCTCTATCTTTATTCCTGAACATCTTATAGGCAGGGTAAATTTGGGGTTGAAGGTTTGTGGGTGTGTTGGTGTCCGCCTCCCTCTACTAGGAAACTAGACTAGTTGGAAGGTGTCCTCAGCAGTCTCTATGTCCTCTGCTACTAGGAGTCACTGCTTGAATCTTCTTCATATCCTCCCTGACCTCCCAGGAGCTTACCCTGACTTAGGTGCTCCCGCTTGTATTCTCTATCCCTCTCTCTTCCCAGATCTGATGGCCACCCTCTTAACTCTCTATGCCCCCTCCCCTACCTTATTCTCTCTCTTCAACCATACCTCTGTCTATTCTGTCTCCCTTTCCAAGTAAGATTTATGCATCCTTTCTTGGATCCTCCTTGTTATTAATCTTTTCTAGTTCCATCCATTTGCTTGAAAATTTCATGATTTCTTTGTTTTTGATAGCTGAGTAGTATGCCATTGTGTAGATGTGCCACATTTTCTCTATCCATTCTTCTGTTGAGGGACATCAGATCCTCAAAACAGATGCTGAGACTCACATCCAAACATTGGGCAATGAGTAGGGAGTCTTGTGGAAATGTGGGAGGAAAGCAAAAAGGACGAGGAGGTGACAGGAACTCTACAAGAAGACCAACAGAACCAACTAACCACGCATGGTTAGTTGCTGAGATGGAAGCATCAACCAAGGACCAAGCATGAACTGGACCTAGGCCCCCTACAAAGATGTAGCAATTGGGCAGCTTAGGCTTCATGTGGGCCCTCTAATAAAGAAAGTGGGGACCACATTGGACAAGGACTCACTTGCTAGGTTTTGATCACTTTCCCCTGGTGGGACTCCCTTGCTAGGCCACAGGGGGAAGCAGACATGCTCACTCCTAATGCAACTTGATGAGCTGGAATGTATGTGAAAGAGAACTCCCCTTCTCTGAGGAATAGGTGAGGGGGAGGGGGAGAGAGGAATGGTAGCACTGGGAGGGGAGGGGGGAGGGGGCTACAACCAGGATGTAAAGTGAATAAATAATTAAAGAAAGAAGAAATGTCCCCCATAGGCTAGTGTATTTGAACACATCATCCCCAGATGGGGACACTGTTTGTGTAGCTTATGGGACCTTTAGGAAATACAGTCTTGTTGGAGGAAGTATGACACTTGAGGCAGTCTTGGAGGGAGGGCATATAGACTTCCGATTCTTGCTGTCTGCTTCCTGTGTCCAGTTGATATGTGATCTTTCAACTTCCTGCTCTACCTGACATACTTTCTCGAACACTATGGACATTTAGTTCTTTGGAGCCATAAGCCAAAATAAACTTTATTCCTTAAGTTGCTTTAGGTCATGGTGGATTTCTCTCTCTCTCCCCCACTCCCTCCCCCTGTCCCTGTCGCTCTGTCTCTTTCTCTCTCACATCAGGTATATAAATTTCAAGTCAACACTCGGTAGATAGCTAAATCCTGTCTCAAAAATAAAAAAGAAACTTCAGTTTTTATATTGATTTTGTTCTTCTTCCCTTTTTCCCAATGTAAAGCACACATAGTTTCTGCCTTCACCATTTTGTACTATCTCGAACACTGTATGTCTATGAATTATATATTCACTGATACAGCAACATGCAGGTGTTTCCCACGCTATAATTTACAGATACCTAAGCACTTTCATGAAGATGGCAGGCTTGTCCATGCTCTTTTAGGGGTGGGTGTACGTTGAAGACTGACACCGGTCAGCTGTTCATACATAACAAGTACTTTGAGCAAAAGCAGGGGCTGGTGGATTAACCTTCTGTTGCTGCAAATCTAATCACTAATTAAAGGGTAACAAGTGTGAGAGGTACAGAGTACTGAGTGTGTGTGTGTGTGTGTGTGTGTGTGTGTGTGTGAGAGAGAGAGAGAGAGAGAGAGAGAGAGAGAGAGAGAGAGAGAGAGAAGGTTCTCTTTACCTTCTTCCTGTTCGGTTGCTATTGCATCTAAAGGTTAAAGTGGATATAAGCAATGGATCATGTTTCTCAATTCTGAGATTATAGAAAAATACTCTAAGGCATTCAATACTTACTTTAATGAACTTTTATGCTTTTTGGAAAGCCTTGTGTTAGGATTCCTCTACTGCAATCACAGGGATGGTCTGGTTTTTAACTTTTTAGTTGTAGTGGAGGAAGAACAATGAATACACTTGGTGAATATTTACAGCAAAGAGTTTTGTGACCACTAGTTAGGATGAGCTGCACCACTTTTCAGTATCCCATAATGTTCCCATTTACCCTCTCTCAGTGCCTGACCCTACATCAACTTAGAAACTTAGCTGTGGCTTTGAGCATATTTTTGATGCCCCATTTTGGATTGTGTTTGGCAGAGGAATATACTCCTAGTTCAAAATAGAATAGGCTGTGATTATGGAGTCATTATTAATGTCTCTTATGTTTCCTTTTCAATGACAATGTGAAAGGAAATACTCATTACATTACATTTGTCATCCCTGTGTGTGTTGAAATAACTGAATAGAGATCATGTGAGGACAAATACAAATACAATTAATGTTTTCAGAAAACACAAAATGTAACAAGTATTTGAGAACACACTGCCAAAACCAAACTGCTTGTTGCTTTCCTATGGATTGATGTCCCAAGCCCACAAAATTGAGGTGCCTAATGGAGACTTAATGTTAGGGGATGGATTCTTCCCTCTTCTCCCCCCCCTTTAAGATTTGGCACACCACACCTAACCATGAGTAATGTGAAAGAGGCTGCCCTTCAGCAATTTTTATTTCAATCAACAAGGAGAGAATGGGGTGAATCCCAGCTGGGAAGAATAATCAATACCTTGATGCTAATGCGTCAGAGCCGTGATTAGACATTATTAACTGCCAGTCATGTATCTTCTTATTGAACTTTATCACATTTGTACTAATGTGGTGATATGTATCTGCTTCAGACATTATCCAGTTTCTCAGTTAATTCATTAATGAGGCACGAAATGCTTGCTGAACGTAATGGCATGAGCCATGGAGGTTGCTCTAAAGAGACTTGGGCAGTTACTTGGCAAATCAAGGGTTGTACTGGCTGGTTTCGTGTGTCAACTTAACACAAGCTAGAGTCATCAGAGAGGAAAGAGCCTCAGTTGAAGGAAATGCCCCCATGAGATCCAGCTGTAAGGCATTTTCTCAATTAGTGATCTACGGGGAAGGGCCCAGCCAGTTGTGGGTGGTGCCGTCCCTGGGCTGGTGGTCCTGGGTTGTATAAGAAAGCCAGCTGAGCAAGCCATGAGATGCAAGCCAGGAAGCAGTCTCCTCCCATGACCTCTGCATCAGCTCCTGCCTCCAGGTTCCTGCTCTTCTTGAGTTCCTACCCTGGTTTTCTTCAATTATGGACTATGATCTGGTAATGTAAGCCAAATAAACCCTTTCCTCTCCAACTTGCTTTTTGGTCATGGTGTTTGTCTTGGCAATAGGAATGTTAACTAAGACAATAGGCATTGGTTTTGCTCTTGTCCCTCATCTCTGTCCTTATGGAAGACAGGGACTCCTTGGAAAAGAAAGCCTCATCCTCATTCCCAAGATTTGTTCTTCTTTGATTGAATTGTACCCTCTGTTTCTTGGTCAGATTTGGAAATGTAGGTTTCCCCAGGTAAGAGGATCAGGATAGATGGCTCAGTCCATATAACCACTTTGGGCAGAGGAAGATAATGGAGTCTTCCATAGGAGAAATGGTGGATCAACATCAGGGAGATGGGTTGGAGGGTGGAGAGGAGGAGTGAATCCAGTCAGGTTTCAGTACATTTATAGTGTCAGCATTTTAATACTCTTCCAGTGATTTGAATGACTTGTGGGAAGTGGAAGACATTACCATGGGTTCCAAATCACTCAAAATATGACCAGCTGTAAAGCATTATTTCACAGGTTTTCTGTAATGTCTATAAGCTTCCTAGTGTTTGTCTTTTGTGAAGAAATTTCTTTCAAAATATTTTGGGGGGCTCTAAAATGGTGGCTACCAGGATACCTTGTTTCTGAAGGGCAGATGATCTGAAACTCCAATACTGGTGAATGGATGGGCGGCTGAAGCCGGATCATCTGGCTTTGAGTCTTCCCAGGCTAGAGAGGACAGCCCATGAGCTGGGACTGATTGGATCCAGGCCTGCCGTGGACATCTCTGGCATCCGAGAGTGGCAAACTATTGGTTGCACCTTCACTCTGGGAGCACTTAACCCCACGTATGGGCACCTCCTTATTCTAACAGCCAAACAGGGAACCCAAATCTGAGAGCAGAAAACTGTGGGCTCTCTGAGATTACCACTTAACTCCTGCAAGCGAGTACACGTGGGCCTTCTGTGCTTCCCACACACACCTGCGAGTGAGTTCGTGGGCCCTCAGCGCTTCCCACATGTACCTGCAAGTGAATGCTTCTGCAAGAGAGTGTGTAGAGAGCCCCAGATCTGGGGTCCCTCTAAGTTAGCTACCAGACATCGGATCCCTCCCACCCACATTTCAGCTGTGTGCGACATAGGGATCCCTGGGACAGCATTCTCAACATTGAAGCCCCTGATCTGTGGGTCTCCCAGTGGAGTCCAGCCAAACAATCCCTGGAGCCAAGATGGTGCATCTCAGGCAAATCTGAGCACGTGTAGCACAGTACAGAGACAGGCCTACGGGGTCAGTGACCCATTCAGGGCACCTGCACATGAGCACTCTGCCCTTGCAAACCAAGCCTGCACCACAGCCTGTACTTTCTTGCACTTCTTCCTCACACTCCACCCTTCCAGGCAGACACACCTCCACGCACACTCCTGCACTTTTGCACTTGTGCCTGTTACCTTCCTCCCTTAACTGCATCTGAAACACCAACACCCACTCTCAAACTGGTGGACCTCTCTCATCTTCCTGAAGAATACCGCAGACTCCAGGGGCAGACTGACCCAGTCAGCAGTACAGGCTTCGGGAACAAACAGCAAAGGCTACTGATCATCAGATGGCTAGAGACAGGTGTAAAAACACATCCAACAAAAATCAGGACATCATGGCTTCACCAAAAACCACCAAAATCAATGGATATTTTTAACTCATCAGAAACACAGGGAAATGATTTTAAATCTATGCTTATCTAGTTATTAGAGGTACATAAAGAGGAAACATACAAAACTCTTAAAGAATTAGCCACACAAATAGAGGCACATAAAGAGGAAACTAATAAACGATAGATGCCATCATGTAAAGACAGGAACCCACATTCAAACAGATGAAGGAAACGGTGTAAAACATGAAAACAGAATTAGAATCAAGAAAGAAAACAAAAACAGAAAACACTGGAGCTGGAGAACTTAGAGAAAAGCTCAGAAACCACAAAGGTAAGCATCACCAACAGAATACAAGAGATGGAAGAGAGAATCTCAGGTGCTGAAGATACAATTGCAGAAATTGATACATCTCACCATGTTCATAGCAGCTCTATTCATATTAGCCAGAAGCTGGAAACAACCTAGATATCCCTCAGTTGAGGAATGGATACAGAAACTGTAGTACATTTACACAATGGAATACTACTCAGCCATTAAAAACAAGGGAATCATGACATTTGCTGGCAAATGGTGGGAAGTAAAAAAAAAAAAAAATCAACTTAAGTGAGGTAACCCAGAAGCAGAAAGATAAATATGGTATATACTCACTCATAAGTGGTGTTAGCCATATGATGTAGGATAAAGATACTAAAATCTATATTCCTAAAGAAGCTAAACAACAAGGAAGACCCTAGGGAAGATGCTCAATCCACATTCAGAAGGACAAATGTGATAGACATTGGAAGGAGGAGAAGGCAAGGGAACAGGACCAGGGCCTACCACAGAAGGCACCTGAAAGACTCTATTGATTGAGGTATCGAAGCAAAGGCTAAGACTCATAGCCAAGCTTTGGACAGAGTGCAGGGTATCTTATGAAAGAAGGGAGAGATAGAGAGACCTGGAGGGGACAGGAGCTCCAATAGGAGACTAACAGAGCCATAAAAACTGAGCCCTAGAGGCCTTGAAGAGAATGATAACCCAACCAAGGACAATACATGGAGAAGACCTAAAACCCTTGCTCAGATGTAGCCCATGGCAGCTCAGTTTCTGAGTGGGGTTCCTAGTATGGGTAGCAAGGACTTTCTTAGGCATGAACTCAGTGGCAGGCTCTCTGATCACCTCCTCTTGGGGGGGGTACAGCCTTTCTAATCCACAGAGAAAGACAATGCAACCAGTCCTGATGAGATCTGATGGGCTAGGGTCAAATAGAAGGGGAGGAGGACCTCCCCTATCAAAGGTCTAGGGGAGGGGCTTAAGGTGAGAGTGGAATTGGGAGGAGTTTGGGGAGGGTGCCAATGCCAGGATACAAATTGAATAAATTGTTATTAATAATTAAAAAGAAATATATATATATTATATATATATATAATTTCTGTGAGTGGAAGAGTGGTTAAGATCACTTGCTGCTCTTGCAGAGGACTAGGGCTCAGTTCCTCGCACCCATTTGGTGGCTTTTACGTACCTGCAACTCCAGTTTCTGAAAATCCAATGCCCTCTTCTAGATTCTGTGGGTACTGAATGCACATTGTGCAGATACATACCAGCAGGCACCTACAGTACACATAGAATAAATACATCTTGAAAAAAATATATATATAGTCCCCTCTTTAACTACTTTCTCTCATAGCAACTGCCTACTACAAGAGGCAAGCTTGGAATTCAGCTAGTGATATTAAAAGAGGAACAATGGTTGCTTTTGATATTTTAAAAAAATATTTTCTAAACCATGATGGCAACTTACAGACAATAGACAGTGTCCTTCCATGTCACATGATTTAAAAAGTTTTTTTTAATTTTTTATTTAACTTTTATTAATTACACCTTATTCATTTTGTATCCCCCCATAAGCCCTTCCCTCCTCCCCTCCTGGTCCCCCCTTCCCCCCTTTCTTTATGCATGCCCCTCCCCAAGTCCCCTGATAGGGGAGGTCCTCCTCTCCTTTTTTCTGCTCTTAGTCTATCAGTTCTCATCAGAAGTGGCTGCATTGTCAGGGTTCTAGGTTATCTCCATGAATAGTCCTTGGTTGGAGTATGAGTCTCTGGGAAGTTCCCTGTGTTCAAATTTTCTTGTTCTGTTGCTCTCCTTGTGGAGTTCCTGTCCTCTTCAGCTCTTACTATTTCCCACTTCTTACATAATAAAATGGTAGTTTCTGAGAAAATACATTTATAAATTCGGTTCTTTTGTGCAATTTTGTATATACCATGTCTACTTTGACATTCTAATTTTTCTATTTTAGCAAATGGTCTTTAAAAGATTTGAATATTCTGTTAGGATCCACTAACACACACACACACACACACACACACACACACACACACACACACACAATTATATTCTCTAGGTCAGGTTCCTCTGAATCTCCTGAAAAGAACTAGATCTCTCTCTCTTTCTTTATTTAGTTTTTACTTATAGGTATTTTTAAAATTTTTATTTTTATTAATTACATTTTATTCACTTTGTATCCCCCCCTGTACTTCCCTCCCTCCTCCCCTCCCAATCCCACCCTCCTTTTCTCTTCTCTGCCCCTCCCCCAGTCCACTGATAGGGGAGGTCTTCCTCTCCTTCCCTCTGATCCTCTGATCAGGTCTCATCAGGAGTGGCTGTACTGTCTTCCTCTGTGGCCTGGTAGGGCTGCACCCCCCTTCAGGGGGAGGTGATCAAAGAGCAGGGCAATAGGTTCATCTCAGAGACAGTTCCTGTATCCATTATTATGGAACCCACTTGGACATTGAACTGTTATGGGCTACATCTGTGCAGGGGTTCCAGGCCATCTCCACGAGTGGTCCTTGGCTGGAGTATCAGTCTCAGAAAATGTCGGACATTTTGGATCTGTTGCTCTCCTTGTGGAGCTGCTGTCCTCTCCAGGTCTTACTATCTTTCACTTCTTTCTTAAGATCCCTTGCACTCTACCCAAAGTTTGGCCATGATTCTCAGCATCTGCTCTGATACCCTGCAGGGTAGAGCCTTTCAGAGGCCCTCTGTGGTAGGCTCCTGTTCTGTTCCCTGTTTTCTCTCTCCTCTGATGTCCATCCCCTTTGTCTTTCTGAATGGGATTGAGCATCTTAGCCAGAGTCCTCCTTCTTGTTTAGCTTCCTTATGTGTACAGACTTTAGTATGTTTATCCTTTATTATATGTCTAATATCCACTTATGAGTGAGTATATACCATGTGTGTCTTTCTGCTCTGGGATACTTCACTCAGGATGATCTTTTCCAGTTCCCACCATTTGCCTGAAAATTTCATGATTTCCTTATTTTTCATTGCAGAGTAATATTCCATTGTGTAGATATACCACAATTTCTGCATCCATTCCTCCACTGAGGGGCATCTGGGCTGTTTCCAGCTTCTGGCTATTACAAATAAGGCTGCTACAAACATGGTTGAGCAAATGTCCTTATTGTGTACTTGAACCTCTTTTGGATATATGCCTAGGAGTGGTATAGCTGGATCTTGAGGAAGCGCTATTCCTAGTTGTCTGAGAAAGCACCAGATTGATTTCCAGAGTGGTTGTACAAGTTTACACTCCCACCAGCAGTGGATGAGGGTTCCCCTTTCTCCACAACCTCTCCAGCATGTGTTGTCACTTGAGTTTTTGATCCTGGCCATTCTGATGGGTGTAAGGTGAAATCTCAGGGTCATTTTTATTTGCATCTCCCTCATGACTAAGGACATTGAACATTTCTTTAAGCGTTTCTCTGCCATTCAGTATTCTTCTATTGAGAATTCTCTGTTTAGCTCTGTATCCCATTTTTAATTGGGTTACTTGATTTGCTGCTGTTTAACTTCTTGAATTCTTTATATATTCTGGATATCAGGCCAATCTCTCTTATTAATGCAGAAATACTCAACAAAATACTTGCAAACCGAATACAAGAATACATCGAAGGTATCCACTATGACCAAGTAGGCTTCAACCCAGGCATTCAGGGGTCGTTCAATGTGGGGAAATCCATCAATGTGATCCAAACTGAAAGAAAAAAAAACACATAATAATCTCCTTAGATGTTGAAAAAGAATTTGACAAAATCCAACATCCATTGATATTTAAAGTCTTGTAGAGATCAGGGATACAAGGTACATATGCAAACATAGTAAAGGCGATATACAGCAAGCCTATAGCCAACATTAAACTAAAAGGAGAGAAACTTAAAGCAATCCCACTGAAATCAGGGACAAGGCAAGGCTGCCCACTCTCTCCATATCTCTTTAACATAGTTCTTGAAGTCCTTGCTAGAGCAATAAGTCAATTAAAGGAGATCAAGGGGATACAAATTGGAAAGGAAGAAGTCAAAGTATCACTATTTGTAGATGATATGATAGTATACCTGAGTGACCCCAAAAATTCTACCAGGAAACTCCTACATCTGATAGATCTCTTTTTTATATTTTTGCAAACTAATGAACCAAACCACTCTAGCAATAAGTAAGCAGTTGTATGTGTGCCTCTGTGTGTTTTTCTCTCTCTCTCTCTTGCTCTCTCTCATGTGTTTGTGTGTGTGTTGTGTGTGTTTTACTCTGCCTATATCTATTCAGTCCTAATTTCTCTTTGATCATCTAGTGAGTCCCAGCTTAGATTTGTTTTTCCTTGCTTACTGTTAGGTCAATGAACACAGAAACAAGGAAGATTATTTGGATTAAATTTTATTCATCTTTTTTTAACTAATTCTATTTTTAGAAGCTGGCCTGCAGTAGCACTAAGCGCTTCTTTCCTAAGATCACCTTAGCTCAGTCTTTGCAGTACCTCAATGCAGTTTTGTGGTTTTAGAGTGGGGGTGGTCATGGCTTGCTATATTGCTCATTCTCACTCCCCAATTTTTGCTATATGTATTCTGTGCCTTTTTTGAGTTCATCCTGCCAAATTTGTCAGGTTTCTTTGATGCCTGTTTACTGCTGTGTTTGGGTGTGGTAAGGGTGGATTAATTAGTGCTCAAAGACAACTTAGAAGATGAAAGCACTGTGTTCATGCTACCGTCCACTGTGTGCTGTCCTGAATCTATAGGTTTTACAGTGCAGAGGCCTCGCTCCATCTTAGCTTCATAGGAGAGGCTCTGGACTAGGTTATTTTACAGGACTTCCAAGGAAAAAAGCCCTAGCCTTATCAAAGGAGAATAGAATAGACTTAATAGAAATGCCTTTCTCCTATTAGATTTTCAAAATACAGCCAGCCCGTAATAGGTCAAACTCCCTACTTTTCTTTTTACTTTTTTTTTTTTTTTGAGGAATTGGGGGATAATATAGGCATATGTGATTTATTTTCCAAATCTTTCTTGTGACCTGGAATGACATTTCCATGAAAAGACACTGTCCAAGTTAGTCATCGTCAGGACCACACCCCAGCTGGCTAGAATTCTGGCCTCTGTCACTTTCTCTGAACTTTATATGTCTTTCCTCTGTGGTTCTAGATACACATTTCTGTCACACTTTTTCTCACCATCCTATGATATCCACTCTTGTCTTCCTAAGATCTCAGAAGAAACATTATTGCTTGGACATTTTATTTTAGCTTACATATCTCTTTTAATATCTAAATGCTTCCAGCCAGGGACCAATGCTTACCCATCAATTAACACAACCTGGTTTGAGTTGAGTTGGATGAAGTGCTGGACTCTGTGAGGACAACCCTGCTAACAGTTCACAGGGTCTCACTCTGCATCTTGTACTCAGCATGTGAAGACAGCTTCTAAATCTTACTGATCTCCCAGAGGCTGCATCTCTCACCACGCTTTCTTGATTGACCTGAAATGGCTTTTTTTTTTTTTTTTTTTTTTTTTTTGTAAGTAGAAGGATAGAGAAACTTCTGTGGAAATTACAAAGACATATACAATCCAAACCAAACGAGGGCCATATTTCTTTATTTTCAGAGACAGTGGTGAAGATTCATAAACAGATGTACAGCCAAATAAAGTATTGCTTTGGTACACTCTGTCTCCATGAAAATGCCTCCCTAGTTTGGGCTTGCAAAGTAAATGCTCAGGTCTGAGATTTTGCCTGCATGTTTTATTTATCCTAAAATCTTACTTGGAAAGAAGTGATTTAATTTCCCCCCCTTTTTTTCATTTCTGTTTTTCTTACTTGGATTAGGGTAACTACACATAGCATTATCATAATTAATATTTGCAAAGCACCTGTATCGTGTCACCCATTTAATAAATGGCTTTTCTAGACTATTTCATTTATTGTTCATTGTAGTTCTCTAAAGCAGATTTTACAGTTCCCATTTTGTGGATGGAGAAAGGGATACTCAGAGAGGTCATTCATGTGATCTTAACCTAGGCTACACAATTCCATGCTCCAGCTTATATTCAATCTTCCTTGTGACTCAGTTGTGTCTTAGAACGCATCATTCTCTAACCACCTCAGCAGTCAGCAAGTAAACATGGGTATTCACAGAGGCTAATGGGAATATCAACATGAGATGTGCTTAGATGGTTAATCTTGTGAAAATGATGCTGATGTTCTTTGACTCTGGAGTTGTGCTTTAGTTCCCCTTGCTTCATGTGGAAGGAATAATTAATAGCGTGGTTTTAAAAAGGTTCCCTGCGGTCTTACATGGAAATCAAAATAACTAAAACAATAATAAACTTTGTTACAAAAGGTTGTTATTATTTCTTCTAATTAGAATTCATGTTGTGAGATTTTCTATGATCATCTTGTGGTACTACTGTCTTAGCCAGAGTTCTTGTGCTCTGAGGAGACACCATGACCTCAGCAACTCTTGGAAAGAAAACCATTTAATTGGGGTTTGCTTACGGTTTCAGAGGTTAGTTCATTGTCCTCATGGCAGAAAGCATGGCAGTATGCTGGCGGACATGGTGCTGGCAGACACTGGCAGGCAAGTTACTCAAGAAGTAGCTTAAGAGTTCTACATCCAGATCCACAAGCAGCAGGAAGGGAAGCAAAACACTGAGCCTGTCTTGAGCTTTTGAACCTCCCAAGCCCACCCTCAGTGACACGCTTCCTCAAATAAGGCCATGCCTGCTAACTCCTCTGAAATAGCTACGTATTTAAATTTAGAAGTCTATGGGGCCATTCCCATTCAAATCACCACAGACACCAAACGGAAGTTGCTCCTTCCATACATTCAACATGTTGCTTTAGTGTCTCCTTCCTCTGTCTTTGCCCTCTTCCTGGTCTTAGCTTCTTTGTGTCTTCTATCCCAGCTCTAGATTCCATCTCTGCCCTGATGCTGTCTAGGTTTTGATGGTGGCATACCAACAATATCAGCACTAATCCTCTTGGAGCCTTTTACCCTTCTTCCTATTTACCTTTTTACTTCTTAGTCATAAGCTCTCTGGTTTTACCTCCTTGATTAATCTGGCGCACAAGGAGTGGCTGGGTTGTTCTTGGCTCTTTCTTTCTTTCCTTCTTTCTTTAAAAAAATATATGTTTAATTAAAAACAAGTTATATGCACGTGTTTGTGTATATGAGGGTATGAATTCTGGTGCCCTTGGAGGCCAGATCCCTTGAAGTTGGAGTTACAGGTTGTGAACCATATCATACGGTTGCTGGGAATGAAAATGCGGTCCTCTGCAAAAGCAGCAAGCGTCTCTAATGTTTTAACGGCTAAGCCATCTCCTTAGCTCTTGTTCCTTGCCCTTTTTCCCCGCCTCACATTCCTTCTCTTCTGTGTTCTAGCCACAAGGATCTTGGCACCAGCATTCCCAAGATAATGGCACTAGCACATCCAGGATAATCTGATGAAGATCTTCTCATGGTAGGGACCACAGCAGCAGGAAGTACTCTGGTACAACCTACTTCTCAGGAAGTCTCTTTACAATGTGGTTTTCGCTTTAATGGCTTTTATAGGTTTTGACTTCATTCTTTAAAAATGCAAATATAAAAGTAGCAACAAAGATACTTCCTGGTGGAGGATGTGGTGGGGGGTGGGGGGAGAAGAAATGGCCAAGCTCTTCAGTTCTGCTCTACCCACCCTGGTGACAATACAGCTTTTCTCCTTTCGCTTACCCCCTGCAAACTTAATAATTACTAATTAGTGCCTAATCTGTAGTTTTGATTCCGGCATTTTAAACTTGACACTGTTTTTGGATGGTTTTCAATTTAGTTCTGCCCAGTCATTGTAATTATCTATCACAATGATAAATTAATGTTTCTTTTCACTGATGGTATCATATTCAACAATTCTCTTCTTGAAAATAGGTCTGGACTCCGTAGACTAAGTATCCAAGTGTGAAGCTGCTGGGAGGCATCACACATTCATTTTTAGTTTTAGAAGAAACAGCCAAACCCCTTCAGAGTGGATGGACCGCCTTCTATTCCCAGCAATATACAAGTATGTACAAGGGATCAAGTTTTTCCACATCCTTGCTAAGTTTTGATATTGGCTAGTGCCACTACATTTTATTTTATTCATTCAAAATAGCTTGTTTGTAATAGTCTGAGATCAAACTTACTCAGCCATTTTTTTTTAAGTTGGTAGTCATTCTACCTGCAAACATGACTAGTTTCCTAACTACAGAATGCAATTATCACACTATAGTATATGTATACTATTATATACGTTGGTACAATCTTTGCCTAGGCTTATCATTGTCTTACCTCTGTGTGTATTCTTTCAAGTTTTCAAATTAACATTTTTATTGGCATATGCAATGATAGGTATGTAATGGCTGAAACTGTCAACATGGCAGGATTTAGAATCACTATGGGAACAAGCCTCTGGGCATGCCTTTGAGGGAATTTCTAGGCTGGGTTAACTAAGGTGGAATAACGTATCTAAATATGGACAGCGCCAGTCTATGTGCTGTGCTCATGCAATGAATAAAAAAAGAGTGAGCATTTATCTCTCTCTCTGTTTCCTGACTTAGGATGCAATGTGGTTTCTGCTTCTCAGTCCTGCCATCATGAGTTCCCCACAATGACTGACTGTAGCCTCAAACCATGAGACAAAGTAAGCCTTTTGATCCTTAAGTTGTTTCTGCCAGGTATTTTGTTACAGCAGTGAAGACAGTAGTCAACACAATGGGTCTCATGATGGCATTTTTACACAGGTATGGCTTTGCGTTTTTCTCATACTCACCTCACAGGACCCTTCCTTGTCCATTCTGTATCTCTTCCTGGCCATCCTCTTGCTCCCAAGAGCTGGCATTTCTAAAGTGGCTTATAACATCCAGCTTGTTTCCATGGCTTATTCACTTTTTGTGTATCTTCCTTAGTAAAATATCTATTCAAATCTTCTACTTGTTCTTTTTTTTTTTTTTTTTAACTGTAGGCTTTTTTATTATTGAATTCCAAGAGTCCTTAAGATACAATTTGTTGAGTTTTCCTTGCAACTTCTGTTAATCCTCTTAATGGTCTAGAGGAAAAGTTTTAAATTTTGACGATGCTCAATCTCTGCCTTCCTCCTTTGCTTGATCACGCTTTTGGTATTGAGTCTAAATTTTTCTTTTCCACTTTCTTTTGAGTGCTGGGACTGAACCCACTGTCTTGTGCATGCTCCACCCAGCTGAGTCTAAGAACTTGCTGCCCAAGGCAAATTTTGGAAGATATTTTCTCTTTTTATTTTCAAAAATTTTTATAGGTTTATATTATGTGTTGTGGCCTCTGATGCATGAAAATTAACTTTTGTTTATAAGGTTTAGTTCAAGAGTCCTGTGGAATTTCTTATTTAGAATAGGCGCGAGATTAACAAGGCAGTCGTTAGGTGAGCTTCTAGAAACATTTGCATTTTATTTTTAGCTTAGCAGTGAGGAGGACCTTGGGAATCTGATTCCAGCTGAGAAAGGGGGATCATCTCAGCATGTCAGGAAAGGTCATGGGAGCCCTGTATTGTTCTAGAGGAAGGAAAGCACACCCTCGGTGGGGCGGTCACATCACTCCTGTGGATCCATAGATATGGTTAACGTGCCACGTTCCCATCCCACTGCCACAGGACCTAGCTGTTTCTGTGGAGAATGCTTTTCCAACTGAATGCCAGTAAGCCAAAGCGCCTTTGTTTTACCCATGCTTATCTTGCTTATTTTTACTAATTTCCATATGGGAACTAGTTTAGCAGAGATACATAGTACCAAAGCATGATACTTACGAAAGCATGATAAAGCCCAAGTATTTCTCTGTGCATGTAAAAACAAAAACAAAAACAACCTAATATCCCAAATATATATTATAATGCCTTGGGCAACTCACTCAATGGACTTCAGTCTCCTCCTTGGAGACATATTAAGAAAATACCCACTATGTAGTGGGGTGATGGATGGTGATGCTGTCATTGGTTGGGGGGGCTCGAGGGGTGTGGTACTCTGACAGAGGGAAGCTAGGTTGGTTTGAGGTTCCACTGTTCATTGTTTTGTGCATTCCTGCTTGTTCAGGACAAGTCCCTCTCACAGGCTTCTCCTTCATTAGGTAAAGATAGAAGTGGCCTATCCACAAGTCACTGGAAACCTGCAATGTCATTTGACATCCAGGTCACAGCTTTATTTCTGAAGCAACCTTACTCTTAGTTTCCATCATATCCCTGAATGGAACGGGCATTTATAGCTCACTGGTAAGTCCCCAGTGAGCAGATGACCGGAGGCTGCATGAGGCAAATGTTCTGAAGCTACCCAGGAAATTTCTGCCGAGTTCAAGGGAAGCTGAATGAATGGGCTACGTTACGTGCCACTAAGCTGTGCGTCATTTTTGTCTGAACAAGATGTATTTCCTTCTTATGCAGACACTGCCAGAGTGTTTCAAGTGTGAAACCAGCTGTTCTAAAAATAACTGAAGTGAAACAACAGAGGATATAGTTAAAAGTATAATGCAAAAGATACTTAAGCATGTCTCCTAACCCATCTAAGGATTAAGAGTAGAGAAGTGTGGAAAATAGAAATATAGGGAGATGAGATCTGTCTAAATTATGTTGCTATTGCTAACAATTTAAATTGCATTTTTGTGAATTGAGAGATGTTATAGAAAATCTGGGACAACGTACTGGATCCTGGCTTGAATCTGCCACCTAGTCACTGTGGCTTAGTCCAGTTCCTTATTCTCTGGAGGATTGCAATGGTTAAACAAGGAATGATATAAAGAATGGCATATGTTATAAGCATACCTGGCACAGATGTAGCCCATGGCAGTTCAGTTTCCAAGTGGGTTCCATAGTAATGGGAACAGGTACTGTCTCTGACATAAACTGATGGGCCTGCTCTTTGATCACCTCCCCCTAAGGGGGGAGCAGCCTTACCAGGCCACAGAGGAAGACAATGCAACCACTCCTGATGAAACCTGATAGACTAGGATCAGATGGAAGGAGAGGAAGACCTCCCTTATCAGTGGACTTGGGAAGGGGCATGCGTGGAGAAGGGGGAGGGAGGGTGGGATTGGGAGGGAAGGAAGGAGGGAGGTACAGGGGAATACAAAGTAAATAAAGTGTAATTAATAAAAATTAAAATAAAAAAATCCTTAAAAAAAAGAAAAGGGATATATTAAGATTTTCCCATAATTTATATTTGGTTTTCTACCAGGGCTCCTCAGACTGTCTGCAAGGAAGAAATATTTAAAAGAATGTAATTTCTCCGGTGTCATTAATTTCCTTCCAGATGGCAAATTTTCAGCATTATGAATTTGCTATGAGAGTCTCTAATACTGCCCAG
This sequence comes from Psammomys obesus, assembly GCF_907164565.1. Taxonomy (NCBI): domain Eukaryota; kingdom Metazoa; phylum Chordata; class Mammalia; order Rodentia; family Muridae; genus Psammomys; species Psammomys obesus. Next base: position 10,351,244 of record NW_026593286.1, read on the forward strand.
CCACTGACCATGAACCAACAGCAGATCACATGGTGTTTTGAGGGCACTGGTGTTGCTGGTACCCATTGGCCTTTTCAGTCTTTATTGGACATCTGTTGCTTAGTATCCTTGTCCCTGTGGGAACTGCCCCTCCTCTATCCCATATGCTTTCGTGAGGTTCCAAAGTGGAGAACTTCGCCCTCCTAAAGACAGGCTACATCTATCATGGTCCTGGCAGGAAACAGATGGTACCCTCAAAGTGGGAAACATGAGGACTATTTGATGAGAGTGTTCCATAGGGTAGGATTTATAGAAACAAGAGCTATGCAGAACTTAGGAGAGAAATAGGGTAGTATTCACTGCTGCCATTAAACATAGGACAAGGGAGACAACAGCACCAGGCTCTAGAGGGGCTGCTGGTTAAAGCACAGCAGACAAAGGTACTACCTGACAATGGTTATAAGTTTTGAAGAGGGATAATTCAGGGGACAAATTAAAAGGTAACTTAAAGATAAGTGCTGTAACCTCTTCCTTCTCACATTTTCTAATCTCATGTGTCTCCCATTGTTCAAGCTCAACTGGAAGCTGGCAAAAAGGGAATCCTGTCCCCTGTCACAGAACAGATGGGGGAGCGGGTCATAGATCGTAGGGATATCTGTAATGTGTTTGTCTAGATGAGGTCCTTCCTGGGAAAAGAAAGGGGCAGTGATAAAGCTGGAATTCCCAAGTGAGTGGATGGTCATAGCAACATCAGCTGATGTTGAAGGGGATGTGGTCACTGGGTACCCGTAGTGATTGGTCTAATCTCAGTCAGTGTTAGTCATTGTTTTAAGAATTCTTTCCCTGAGAGATGTAAACAATGTTTCTTGCCTCCTCCTGAGGATCCAACAACAAACCAAGGTCTAATTCTGCCAAAGTCATTTTGGGGAACCAGTGAGTTTATTAGGTTGACTTACAGAACTTAGGTGAGGGACTTCTTAATAGTCACATGTAAGGTCTTCACCCAGCACGGATGAGGGCTGTGGCATAGCTGAAGTTTTCCATTTCAGTTGACTTTCCCCAGCCTGTATCTTTTAGTACCTCTGACACCACCAAGGCCATTTGTAATTAGGGAAGAATTGCATACAAATGGCTGGGATGTGTGGGAGGCAGTGCCAGGCTCCCAGGCAAGGGTCCAGTGATCTTCCTCACCCCTTCGTTCTCCAAGGGAAGGTTGGCAGTCAGCAGGACAACTTGCAACAGTCTTTTTTTTTTCTTTTTTAAACAGTTTTTTTTTTAAATTCAGTTTATTTACTTTATATCCCAAGGGAGCCCCCTCCCTCCTCTCCTCCCAGTATCCCTTTCTTTCCTTCCCCATCTCCCTCCTCCCCCTGTATTAACCCTCCCCAGCACATCAAGTCAGGATTGAGCATATCCTCATCCACTAAGGCCAGGCAAGGCAGTGCTGCCAGGAGGAAGTGAAGCAAAAACAGGCAGTAGAGTCCGTGTTAGAAACAGCCCCCCCACCAGGTGCTCCATATGAAGACCAAGCTGCTCACTGGCCACTTATATACAGGGGACCTAGGTCCTGACCATGCAGGCTCCTAAGTTGATATCTCAGTCTCCGTAAGCCCCCATGGGACTGGGTTAGTTGTCTGTGTTGATCTTCTTGTGGGATTCCTGTCCCCTCCAGGTCCTTCCATCTTTCCCTCAACATTTCCACAGGACCCTCAGAGCTCTGCCCCATGCTTGGCTGCAAGTCCCAGCATCTGTCTTGATCCGATGCTTGATGGAGTCTCCTAGATGACAGTCAAGTTAGGCTCCTGTCTGCAAGCAAAGCAGAGCATCATTAATAAGTGTCAGGGGCTGGCTCTCTTCTGTGGGATGGGTCTCAGGTTGGGCCAAGTATTGGTTGGACATTCCTTCAATCTGTATTCCCTCTTATCCTTGTACTTCTTATAGGCAGGATGTGACAGTCTTTTGCAAACAGGCACAGTGGATCTGGTTAAGATGGTACCTGTTTTGCTCAAAGGACCACATCTTACAAGATTCTCATTGTTTATTTCTTTCTCAATTTTGACCACAATCAGGAAATTATTGGCAGCAGGGGTTGGGGGGGTGTCTCTTGATCTCTTCTCTTTAAATTCTGGTAAGGTATAGGAGATTTCAGCATGCGCCCGAAGCTGGGAGTTAGGGTGCTTTTCAGTGGGGAAAAACCAACACTCTCCTGGTAGATAAGGGCTTCTGTTTACTGCCAGGGACATGAGATGCTGGCTCAGGACTAATGATTCAGTCTGTATCCTCTTAGCAGGAAGGACAACTTCATGGAAATGTCCTTCCTTGTTGAAGCAAAGATACTGATTTTCTATAAGAGGAGTTGGGAAACTTTCAAAGACTCCTACTGTGGGTCATATTTCAGGACCTGGGTCTTTGGATGGGTGTACTCCATGATGCTTCTAATGTGCAAAGGAAAGCTTGCCATCTCAGGTCCTGATGTCATTCCTATCCCACAGAGCAGTGGGATAAGAGTCTATGAAGTACCTTGTCTTCCACACTCATTTCTGGCCTTCCAGAGAGTGTTTTTGAGGGCCATCTACTGTTAAGTAAATATTCACTATCGCACAGGGTCAGGGAAAGAATGAAGCAAAAGAGGCCCCAGGGTGCACAGTTTATAAATGGAGACACACTTGGGCCCCAACAATGAATACCTCTGTGCTGTATTTTGTCCTTCACTGCAGTGCAGGTTACAAGCTGTCTAGAATGCTCCACTAGAACAGAGTTCTCAGGTGTCATTTGGAGCATTTTCTCGGGCAAGTTCTGATGGAGGGTTTTGGTAGGATTTTATATTGGACACACTTGTTTTAGTCCCTCTCCAGACTGGTACAGATGACAGCCTCTCCCAAGTGGTGACCTCTGGCTCCTTGTACAGCATTTGAGCTTCTCTGAAAGGTCTGTAACTTCTCTTTCCAGTAACCCCACGGTTGGCCCCTTTACAATGGCTCTCTTTAAAGACAAATCAGCCCAAATATGCATTGCAAGGTGGAGGGTAGGTGGACGTCTTTTTTCAGCAGCTCGGGAAGGTAGCTTTATTTCTGAAGCACACTGCTATCATCCAGTTATAAATATAAGCTCTGTGTGTGCTAAAAGTAAAATCATGGTGAAGCCACATGATGTGGCTACAGGTCTGACTTTATGACATAGGTTGACCTTTTGGCTCTCAATAACAGATTCCTTAGAAAACTGTCTTCATTTCCTCTTATGAGTAAGCGTTTGATTTCAGAGAGAATTGTTTTACTTTCCAATCATGGAGTGAGTATCTTATCTTATTTTAAGCTTGTATCTGTGTATGTCTGTGTGTGTATATTCTGAAATTAAAATTTTATGTTATTTCTTATCCAGAACAAAGACTACCAGTCCTTTAATTGTAGGCAGTTTCTGTACTCTGGATCAGTCTAAGTGTCTTTATTTGACGAGTGAATTAAAAGATGATTGTGACTTTTATTGGTGTTAAGATGTGCCTAGCACTCTGCAATACTTAGCACAAATGAAACTATAATAGCCACTTTGTCTTGATTATACAATAAAGGCATGGCTTATCATAGCCCACACCACACTGTTAATGCTCCATAATTCTAGTTTCAATGTTAAACAGTCACCATGCAGCATGTCCTGACTTGACCCCTTTATCATGTAAAATGATACAAACTGATGAATCCACTTGGAAGGTTCTTTTGGGAGATGGCTATTGGTTATTGTCTGTTAACCTCAGATAAAGAAAACAGGCTTCTTGAAACCAGAGAGAACAAAAGGACATAAGAATTTAGGAATATGAGACTGTAACAAGTTGAAGATTACAGGATCCTTTCCCTGGAAGTACTTTGTCCCCATTTGCTCAGGTCTAGATGATGTCTGAGTCTCCCTGCCTCTGGACATTATTTGCTGCTTTTCTAGGGAGACAAGGGCACAGATGCACTGTCTGAGGTCATAGAATGAATCAGCTTCTACCTGGAGATTCTGATTCCTAAGCCTGTCCTGTGGCCTTAGGGGGTGTGAAAGCTGTTAGAAGGACTTTACTGACCTTTTTTTCATTTGTTTTATTTTGTCAAAGCTTTGGACATTACTTCCTCATCACTAACATTATTGATTTTTGACTATTGATAGATTTTTAAAAAGACATTTACATATAAATTGAGCAGACTCAAGGATCACCATTTGCATTTATATTACCAGGATGCTTATTGCCATTAATTATTTATTGTGTTTAGCTCTCTTGAAAGTGAGATTTTGGTCTACATTTCTTAGCTGAAGCAGGTTTCTAAAGGCAGTGTGGCACACTTCCAAGCTCAGGATGGGTTGGCATCTTAACTCCACTAAGCTTGCGTAAAGGACACAAGTGGGCACTCCTCTGAGTAATGGCTGAATCTTTGCACAGATTTTCTTTTATATAAATACTATTGTTTTTGAAGCTTCATTCTGTGTTGTTATGGAAACCTTGGGTTCATTTGTGCTAGTGTGTATCATTACCTTGTACAGTGACAAATTTTCAGATGGTCTCAAAAGCAGAGAGAAAAGAATTAGGAAGGAGAACTCACATGAGCCTGCAACAAAACAGCAAGCACCATGTTGATGCTCTCCTCTCTAAGTGACTACCTACTTGCTTTCTGTTTGATTTTGTTTGCTGAAATATTTTAAAGTGAATGTTATATACTATGTACTACATCTTACCAGTAAATTCTTCAGAGAACAAGTAAGGATCTAAAACAAGAATGACAGAATCCTGATGTTATCATCAACCTAGTTAGCATAATTATCCGGGGTCACCTAATCCTAATCAGTTGGTATCTCAAATCAAAAGCCAACAGCTATGGTTGTTTCACTCCAACCCTTTCAATCCGATGAGGACTGAGCAATAACTATGGATCACCCAGAATAAACTACTTTGTCCCTGACTTGGATATGGTCCTTGTCATACAGAAGAGACAGACAAAATTACTGTCTCATCTACTGTGCAGGGAAGGTTGTCCTAAGTTCTGCATTGTATGCAGTCAATGTACAGGTGTGGTTGAGGGTTCACGTTAAAGCTCACTAGTGAAGGGATTGCTGTGTTTTTAGCAATTCTGTTTACTCTCTATTTAGCCTGCTAGGTTCCCTCAACAATTCTACAAAGTAGATACTCTCATCTTCACTGGTCTATAGATTTAAATCCAGGTTAGTTAAATAAATAAATAAATAACTAGATAAATAAATAAATAAAATAAATAAAAATAAATAAAATGTAGGTTTTGGAAGGTCAAAAGACATTTGACAGGAGACTGAGCAGTGAAGAAAGAAGCCAGTGTGTGAGTTGACACTGCTTGATGCAAAAGGGCCAGAAATGGGGGTGAGCTAGAGGGAAGGAGAAGGGCAATGTTTATTAGCTACGTTTTACAAAGGTGGGGTGGCTGGAGGTCAGGAATGCTTGATAAAGGGGTTTTAAGGAGTTTTTAAAACAGAAAATATATATCATTGAAAGCATATATATATATATATATATGTATATATTCACATACAAATGAATTTGTCTTATTTAAATTTTTCAAAATTCTTTGAGAATTTCATAAAATGTATTTTATTTATAGTCACTCCTAATAGCTCCTAAAACTCCTCATAGATACACCCCATCTCTCTATCCCAACTTTGTGTGTTTTTTTAATAGCCCATCAACTTCAGTTTGTTCTGTTCACTTACAACTGAGAGTTAGGACTATCCACTGGAGCTTGGTCCACCCACTAGGAGACATACCCTAAAAATAAACTGATTCTTTCTTTATCAAAAGCCATCAGCTGTCCATACTTCATCAGCTAAGGGTGAGAGCTTATGAACCTCCTACCTATTTCATGCTAAGCAGTTGACTGGCTTCATCTTGTTCAGGTCTTGTGCAGGTAATTACAACTGTTATAACTTTATGACTATGGTGGTCACACCATGTCCAAAATACACAGTTCCACTTTATTCTTCCATGACATGTGGCTCTTATACTCTTTTCACCTCCTCTTCTAAGATGGTCCTTGAGTCTTGAAGGAGAGGTGAAGTAGATTGTCTACCTGTGGCTGACCACTCCACAGACACCGATGCTTTGTACTTTGACCAGTTGTGATGTTCCACATTATCCACTATCCACTGTACAAAGAAACTTTTCTGATGAGGTCTGAGGGCCACCCTAAACTATGATGGAAAGATATAAATTAGAGTACAGTTTGATACATGTCCATTCATCAAAATAAAACATAAATTTGCTCCTAAGGCACAAGAACTCCCAAACATCGGTTTTTGTCCAGATTTGCAATATCAAGCATGTGCTTCCTCTGGTGGATTGGACCCTAAACCCAATCAGAAGGCAACTATTTAGTCCTATAACATTTATGCCACTCTTGTATCTATGGTCATATCTTGTAATGCCTGTCATTATCGCAGTTCACCTCTTGGTAAGACTGTTGATGACATTTTCTCCCCTGGTAACCTGCATAGTACTTAGTACTACATAGTACTATCTAGCCAGCCGGGAGTATGCTTCTTGGCCATTGCAGACTTGTTTCTCTTAGCACCAATGCATATGGTATTTTTAGCAGTAGCATCTTACAATCAGTTTCTTATAGGCAACCAAAGGCAATAACAAAAGGCTACTATAGAGGATCCTCTGAAAGGTTCCATTTAACAGGGGATTGAAGCAAATGCTGAGATCCACAGCCAAACTTTGGGCAGAGTGCAGGGAGTCTTATGGAAGAAAGGGGGAGATAGAAGGACATGGAGGGGACAAAAGCCCCACAAGGAGACCAACAAAGCTAAAAACATCTGAGCCCAGGAATCCTGCAGAGACTGATGTACCAACCAAGGACGATGCATGGAGAGGACCTAGGCCCCCTGCTCAGATGTAGCCTATTGGCTGCTCAGTCTCCATGCAGATCTCTGAGGGAGGGGAACAAGGGCTGCCTCTGTCATCAGCTTGGTTGCCTTCTCTTTGATTACTTTCTTTTGGCAATGAGGCAATGCCAGGCCACAGAGGAAGAGGATCCAGGTAGTCCTGATGAGAATTGATAAGCTATGGGCAGATGGCAGAGGAGGAAAACTCCCCCTTTCAGTGGACTAGGGGAAAGGGATTGGGGTTAAGAGGGAAGAGTTGAGGGAGGGGACTTCAATTGAGATATGTAATGAATAAATTGTGAAAAAAATTAAAATAAAAAAACTGTCATTCTCAGATGCCTACCTCTGAATTCTTCCTCAAACCTTACAGTTACAGGCCTTTTGTACACAGTTGGCAGCATCAGTTCAAGTTTTTATGATGTTCCCTTAACTGTCTTTCTGTTGAACATCTTGGAAAAGAATTGTAAGGGGACGAAGAAAATCCAGGCAGTGTGGTGGGCCATAGTGTGAGTGGTGATATTTAGGAAGAAAACCATCTTTTACAGTTGTGTGGAACTGTCTTGATGTTCTTCAAGGATTCGTAATGGTTCTAAACCATTATCAGCCCAGGGACTCTGCCCAGAACCTTGAAAACTTGTTGAGATATGAATGTATACTCTTTGGGTTCAAAGATTTCAACATTTAGCTTAAAACTGAAGGCCTGTATCTTTCTAATCTCAAAAATGGGAGATAAAAACCATGTCAACATATATTTTTTTATTATCCTTGGTCATGGGAAGGAGGGGGTTAGTAATGCATTGACACTGAATATAGAGACTGTAGGGTGAGTACCAAGGCTGCTGCAGGAGCAAGCCCTTGGTTATATAGCAGTTCTTGGTATTAAACCTAGGTTCTTGAACATGCCACGCAAGGGCTATCACACTTACATGTATCTCTGCCACTTTTAGTTTCATGTTTTCAGATAGTGTCTCACTGAGTTGTTCAGGCTGTCCTTGAATTCACTCTGTAGTCCAGGCAACCTTCAAACTTGCCATCTTCCTACCTGACTCAGCTTCCTGAGAAGCTGGTATTATAAGCTTGAACCACTACTCCATCTCAAACTGGTATGTGGATGAGGTCCTGTTTCCCATATACATGGGATATCAGACTGCCTTCACTGTCCTTTCTGCCATTTGGAAGTAATCAGATCCTATGTACCCTGTGGTGTTGCCAGACACATTGACAAATGTTATGATGTAAAGAGTTCTTCATGAGTGCCTGTTACTTCATGATCCCTCAGTTAATGCTAGCACAGGTCAAAGGACTTCAGCTTTTGAGTTTGACAGTGTGCATTGTACCACATGTTTTAGTTAAGGTTTCTATTGCTGTCTAGAGACCTCATCACCATGACAACTCTTATAAAGGAAAACATTTAATTGAGGCTGGCTTATATTAGTTCATTATTGTCATGATGGGAAGCATGGTGGCACACAGACAGACATAGTCCTGAAGAGGTAGCTGAGAGTTCTACATCTTGATCCACAGGCAGCAGGAAGAGACAATGACACACTGGCCTGGCTTGAGCATCTGAGACCTCAACGTCCAACTCCAATGACACACTTCCTCCAATGTTACTACACCTACTCCAATCAGGCCATAACTCCTAATAGCTCTACTTCCTATGAGCCTATGAGGACCATATTCTATCAAATTGCTACACCACAGACCCAATTTTCATAAAAAATACATTCTTCATGTATATAAGCTATATTTTGAAATTTGAACAGAGTTACAAATGTGTTAGTTTCCTGCCTAATGAGCTCTGGCTTTCTTACGAGCTATCATTTGTTTTTAAATATAACCACCAAGAAACAATTAAAGGGATTATCCCTAAGAACCTAAGAACCTAAGAGTCTAGGACCCCAGGGACTTGTCACTTTGTACCTGATTTTCACACTTTCTCTTCAGAATTATGACTTCCTATCTCTTAAAAATGCTCACTTTTTTGTTTGTTTCTTTTTGTGTAAGGGACAGAAATTCCCCCTTATTGGCGCTTTGAGTATGGAGTGAGATGACTAATGAGGGAGCTTGGTGAGAATCTGTCATTCATAAATGACATGGGGTTTGTAAGTTCTCCTTCAGGGTAAGAATGGCAACTTGAAGCATATAAACTAAAATTCTGCATAAAACTCACAGTGCTCAAATAGACAGAACATACTTACATAGGACACTGAGAACTTCTAGTTGTGCAGCACAAGAAATAATTCTAGGGAATGTCTACATGTCGATCGATCATTTTTCTCTATATACTTTAAAAGCAGGAGAATGGTTCCCACATCCACCTTGAGTCTATCCTGTGGATATGTATTTGTTTTTCTTTTCTGTAATCTAGGATGGTGTCTTCTCCATTTTATCAGCCTTCATCACAAATCTATTAAACAACAATCTATTAAACAAACATGAATTTTGAACTCAATGAGGTTATTTTCAATCTATTAAACAACAAGACTTGAAATCTTAATTATGTTTCCAAAGATATCATTTAAAATACACATAACTGAAGAATAACAACCAAAGCCCTTTGCACACTTTCCCCCCCCTCTGTTCTTTATCTGTCTATGCAATCAATTCCAAGTACCTAATTTTGAAAGGTGAGGTGGATTAGTCCTAGGGTAAAAAAACTATTGGTGGATATTAACTTTCTTAAAAAGCCAGACAGTTGCCAATGTACTTAGCTTGTAAATTAACACGCTCTCTTTATAGATAACTAGAATAACCAACCCTTGCCTAGTGTGTGTGTGCATAGCATCAAATTTTACAAATGGCAAATCTACCAAGAAATTTGGATGTTCAGTAGGTGACTTTGCTAGATAAATACTGTTTTTTTAAGTGGATTTGTAGGCATTAGTTTAAAAAAATAAAACTCTTTTAATTATGTTTTTTATATCTTCTTTCCCTACTCCACCCCAATCCCATCAGGTAGGATAGAGAAAGGGGTCGTGGGAGAGAAGGTGAAGTTCTTTCTTAGCTGCTTCCTGCCGGTTAGGGTCATTGGGTTCCTTGGAGCCAGTCCAGTCCTCATTTCAGGAGATCACCAACTTCTTGTTTTATAAAAGCAACTAGGAGCGGCAAGGGGGAAGCAGGAGCAGGCTTGTTCTTTCTCTCACCTCCCCTCTAGGCTCTGGCATTTATTCTCTCTCCAGAGTCCTCAGATTTAAACTATCTGCAGCTGGCAAAGAGCTCCTCTGAGATCCTGCATGAGGCAAATAGTCTTCTGCTGTGGACCATCTGAATCAGTCCACATTCCACAGCTGGGACCAAAACAAAAACATGTTTATATCCACAACATGGCTTCTTTAACATCAAAACAGTGGTCAGATATTTCATGGTAGTATTTAGATTTTCTGTGATTACAGTGTATTTGGCATCTTCAGGAAAAAAGCGAGGATGCTAAATTACAGAAAGGAATAACTACTTCAGCCCAGGTTTCATTTCCTTGGAGATCTAATGAGTTTAAGAGATTCATTGTGTGTTCAGTTCTTCCCCTGACAAGGAATCCTTTAATTTTGAACTCAATGAGGTTATTTTCCTAAAAGGTTGTTAATCAGAGGGAATCTTTCACCTTTATTTATTCTAATTGCTTACAGCTTTTGTGCTTGGTGTGTGTGTGTGTGGTATATGAGTGTACACACCTGTAGGTGACTGTGTACCCTGTGTGTGTGAGTGTACACGTGTAGGTAAGTATACTGGCTTCTTTCTGTGCATGTGGAAGCCAGAGAGCTCAACAATGGGTGTCTTCCGCAGCCATTCTTCACTTTGTTTTTTGAGGCAGGGTCTATGGCTGAACCTGGAGCCCTCTGTTTCAACTAAGCCTGCTGGCCAGAGAATTCCCAGGGTCCGTCTGACCTCACCTCACCAGTTCTTGGGCCCATGAATACACTGCCTCCTGGGCGTTTAAATATTTGCTGAAGATCCAAAATCAGGGTGCCATGCTTACACAGTAGACACTTAAACTACTGAGCTGTCTTTATATTCTCTACTTTTGTTCTTTATAATGAGTAAAACAGTTGAGGTCACTCCTAGTTGTTAACCAGTATTATGAAAGAGTGGTAAAACAAGTTTTAGGACAAGCAAATGTTAGAACAGATATGAGCTTTAACTTTGATGCTAGTGATGGCTTGAGGGAAATGACCCAAAACCCCTCCTTGTCAGAAAAAGAACTGTTATGGCAGATGAGTACCATGCTGATTTCGTCCTGTGTGGGATCACTGGCCTTGGGAATTATCGAAGACTGTTGCTACATCCCTAATGGAGGGATCGCTGTCTCATTCTTTTGAGGTCATGTAGTTGGCCAGTGTTGTATACACTGGGTGTTATACTCTCTTGTGTATATATATATATATATATATATATATATATATATATATATATATATATAAACAATTCAAATTGTTGGCACTTGGCAAGAAAAATAAAATTAAAATATATATTCTTATGATATGTAGTAAGAGGAAGAATATCATAGTTTTTAGATTTTATTTTTTATTAACACCATCAAATAGAGTCATTGATTTATGCAACAAGAATAAATTATATCTTATCTTACCACTAATGGCAGATACTAAATGTCTTTTTTAAGTAAGTATACAATAGTTGTTAGTTCTTTAAGAGTCCTATACAATGTATTTTGATTATATTTTATTTGCACATGTGGTTGACTACTATTACAGTTGTCTTATTTATTAAAAATGATTTATTCAAATCCTTAACAGCTTTATTGTTCTGTAATTAAAGAAGCTGCAGAAACCTCGACTTTTTTATGAATGTGGCAACTCAGGCATTATTAGAAGTTCCAGATAATTAAGAAATAGTCATCATAATTACCAGGAAGACTTCTGAATATAAAGCCATTAACAAGTGGACTCATAAAGAGGCTGATAGGGGAACACACATATTCTACTAATCTGTATTCCAGGAAGACATCTTAGTCTGAAATGGGAAAGGCTGATGTGTAGGTGGAAACATTTTATGGGAGTTTATTCCTCCTTAGAGGCCACACTCACACCATTGGATGATAAGGAAGATGTCATGTGACATCATTCCTTGGGAGGTATCAGCAAACATTTAGTCATCCTAAATAAGGAACTGACAGACCAAAAGAAGGGTACCATGAAAATACCACTGGGTAAATCAATGAGTTCAGTGATAGCTACTATTGCATTATACTATATATGCTATTAATGCTAAAATATTATACATCATGGGTTACTTTCAGGAGCAAAAATGACTCAAGGACTGCTGCATCATGCCCAACATGGGTGACAGCTAGCAAAGGCCGGAGCTAGCAGACAGCTCCGCAGGGCTGAGGTTGTCTTTACAGCTCAATTAGTCTGAGCCTCTTCTGGGCAACTCAACATGTTTAAGAGAATCTCCCAGCCATTCTCATCGATTATTTAAGTTCGGGGAGGTAGTGGCATCTGCTCAGTTTCGGGGACTTCTTAAAGCTTTTGAGCTGTTTACCTCCTGAGCCTTAATGAGGCTCCCGGAAGGATGGACTATTTCACATCTATTGAGATCACTCTGGGTCTTAAGAAGCTTGCATCCAAGCTGAAATGTTTCTCAAGGGAAAGATGGCACTTTGTGCTATTAATCAATAAATTCCAAGAGATGCTTTGAGAAAACTGCTGCAAAGAATTGGAATCTTCGTCCTAGAGGTGCAGCCGTGCAGATGTGTGTGACAATGCTGATGAGAGAAAAAGAGCATGCCTCGTTTCCTTTTTTCCCTTGCCCAATTTTGATCAATACTCACTGGACTTTTCATGAGGGAAGAGTCAAATTTTGGAGCTAGAGCTTAAATACGAGTAGGGGGATTGGGGAAAGGTCCAGAACAAGACAGGCAGAACTCAATTGAAATTGCAGGAGCTTTAGGTAGTCTGAGAATTTGGAAGACCGTCTTCTTCCTGAATGTAGTGCTTAGACATGAAACATTTCTAATCTGTTGTCCTCCCTCCATGGCTGGGGAGGCGTCTCTGTTGAGGTGTTTAGACACGGATTATCAATATGTCTCATTGCTGGACATAGTCTGACTGTGTGTTCTGGAGGGCTCTGGTGTAGAGGTAAGGAAGTCTTACAGAGAAGAGTTATCTCCAACAAGCATGTCTGTAACTCAACTCAACCACCAAAGAGCTGTGACCAGCTATTTTCTAGGTGGTAGATGCTCAGGCAATACACCTGGATTTCTCTGTCTCAGCCTTCACTCTCTCATAAGATCCTTTAGCTTGTCTCTAGGAACAGTCCTGCATTGTGTGACATTAGGTTTCTGGAGCCTTCAGTTTCACTAGTAAGACAGATATTTCAAATAAAAACTCAAGTTTATTATTAAAATAGAAGCCAAAACTAAAACCAAAATTGCTTCTTGCACTTCTGAGCTTGGTACTGATGCCAGGATTGTATCAGAAAATGCACACACAAGTCAACAGCGTATTTTAGGGGTCAATTCCCAGTTTGTAGGGTGAGAAAGGCATTTTGATTTGGAGAGGTGAGTACAGAAAGGGAAGACACTGTTTCTCTGGGCTTTGAATATTTACTCCCATAACTGGTTAAAATAATGGGAAGTCCTAATTCACAAAGTGATCAGCTTATAGGGGCCTCATGAGGAAAATTTGCTTCTAGCCCTTAATGACCTAGAAAGAAAATTTGCTTCTAGCCTTTTGTGGGAAATGTTCTTTATTTTTTTGTCTGGGTTCTGTCACTTTGATCCACAGATTACGTAGGAGCACTTAGAGTGATTCAGATGATTCCTAGAATGACATGTTCTCATTACTAACTGAAGTAAAACCAGCTCTAGATTGATACTGCAGTCACCTGGCCTTTGCAGACTCCCCGGGAATGTATACCTGGTATAGAGGACCAAAGTGAAAGACACTAGAAACAAGAAGAGCCAGGACTGCTTTTCCCCAGTACGTACCTGTCTCCTTAGGCTCTGGGATTGAAGGGGTATCAGGTAAAGAGCCTGTACCCGGATGCTAGGTCAGAGCCACTGGCACAGGGCTCTGAAGTAAATAGTATTTACCTACATGATTCTATATCAGACCATATCCTGTTTTCCTTTCTTTGCTCTTTAAGTGTCATTCATAGAAACCCCTTCCCTGCCTATGCTTCGCAGATCACTCTTGGGTGGTAAACCCTTTAAAGTGTATATATCTTTCCTTCAAGAGACAGAGACCCCAGTGTCTACTTCAGATACTGCAAAATGCACAGGTCATTCAGTGTTTGAGAACCAAGTGTTCTCGTTCCTTGGTTTCCCACTGCTGTTCCTAAGATGACCTGCTGTATTCTGCCTTCTGTTTTAGAGCTACTGTGGGAAGGCAGGAAGGGAAGAAGACCTCTGATTTCTCTTGTGCTACCTGCATGAATGTGTTCACCGAGACAGGATGAGGAGGAGCGACAGGGGAGTCCTGACAGTTCTAAGCCCCTGGAGAGGGAAGACTATTGGGAGGAGGCCTGAAAATAGAAGGAAGGAGTGGGAAGATTCCTTCCAGAAGTTGCCAATGGGGTGGGAGTGTGTGTGTGGGTGGGGGAGGGTCTGTATTTTTCTTCAAGTTGAAGAGGACAGGGAAATAAAGGAAGAAACTGAAACCAGGAAAGAATCCAGTTGAGAGGGATACTTTCTGCCTGCTGATGTCAGACCACCTTTGCTTTCCTGAGAAGGAACAGTGCTTGTCAGTTCCAAACAGCAAGAGGCTTCAATTCTGACTCCTGTGGGTATCCCATTTCACATAGCTGAGATTCACCAATTTCAAAGTCCGAATGCACTGAGCTCCAAGAAAACATTTGGGTAAGGGCATCCCGTACTCTCAGAAATCCAAGGGTCATTTTCTTCAACTAAGAGCCCTGCCGGTGTTTAGAGTAAGCACAATTATCTGGGCTTCTGGGGTAGGTTCATCTCTGACTATAAGCCCTCCCTCAGTGTTACCTCAGAAGGGATATCTGGCCATGACTAGGCACATTTTTGCTGGTCACTCCTGGTATGAGATGCCACTGGAATCTCACCGTTAGCTGTTAGCGGCTGCTGCTCACTGCATTAACATGCACAGAAGATCCCCCCTCACAAAGGATTTTTCAGCTCAAAATGTGAACATGCTGTTGTCGAGAAATGGAAACTCATTTCTAATGTGAATTCCAAGTATAGCCCAGAATAAGGTGAGCATTCACAATGCCTTCCCAGAGGGCTTTGCAGACACCACTAACCATGGGACACAAAGAGTAACCCATTGCTCAAGTAGTGACAGGAATTATTCATTCAGCCGCAAGCCCCTAGCACTTAATTGTTTTTCAAGGTATTGGATTTAAAAGAAATGGTGTTTTTTGAAAGATTGATTTAATCTTTTCCCCATAAAATTGTGTATTTTATGTGAGTTGATGAGTGTGAAGTGTTCTGGAAGATCATAGTGGACAGACACCTAGAAAGCAGTTTATTGGACTGATTACATTTTGCGTTTGCACAGGCAGATCTGTTTTATATCAGCTCTCATGAAGAACAAAAGTGCTCAAGTCAGATGAGAACATAAATGATCTGAGTGCTCAAGACAGCCTCAAGAAGGAAATGATCATCCAGTATGAGAAAGAATTACAACTTGTTCCTGCCACCTCTAACAGAGAGTCACAAACGTTTGAAATTTGCATAAGGACCTGCAAGTTTTTTTTTTTTTTCCCCCGTGTAGAAATTGTCTTGGCGGCTTGGAGGTGCTGTGAACTGTGGCATCGTGCCCTCTTCCTGGCTCATCTTTCCCTGATCATTCCATTTAGCCACGTTGGGAGGTGATCTGCTCTTCAAAGGCTCTAAAGCCAGGGAGAATGAGATCTTCCTTAGGATGCTTCAGCACGTGCTTGTATTGATAACGGGCAACATTTTTAAGACCAGAAACTTAATAGAGATCTTTAAGCACTTATGAATTCTCATCAATAGAACTAATAAGCTTATGATCACAGGCTAGTGTATCTGTCTATTAAGTAAAACTAATTTTACTTAATCTTAATTAAGTTTCAATTTCTGTTTTGTCTCCTCAGTTCCTGCATTATTCTCTTAATTACAGCTTATGCTTAGCTTTGCCTGTACGGGAAACCAAAGTCAAGGAACAGAAAAAGAAGCAGGGTGTAAGAAAACTCATTTAGGCAGCAAGAGAAGACCAAAGCCAGCTTGACTGTGAGGAGGGCTGAGGCCGTCCGTGCATGTGTGGGTTTGTTTACCCCAAGGTTGAAATAACACAAAAATAGTCTCTTTCCTAGATAAGACCACAGTCCCTCTGAGGCAGTTAAGTACTTTTACTGCCTAGAACTATCTTTATTCAAGTGTTCAGGGTCCTATCTTTGTTAGCCTCTGGTTGTTGTGTAAACTTCCTAAAACACCAGTTGCAAACTGCTGCAACCCCACTCCTAAGCAGAGCCAATCGCTTCGATGTAACTACACAAAAACTGCACGACCTAGGTCTCTCCTGAAGGAAATGACAGATTCTCACAGCAAATTTCACAGCTGATTCCTTCCTCAAGTTTATCAGTATACAGCCTGATTTCCTAAAAATTTAAAAATTCATAGTACTGGGCTGCAGTATTGATTTTTAATTTCTTCATTTTTTTTTCTCCAATAGTAAGGATTATTTTTCAAGAGCAACTGCATTAGGATCAAAGCCATTGCTGAAAAGCAGTGTTAGTTACCCTGAGCTAAAAGCTCTTCCCGCAACGCCCCCCCCCCACACTCTGCCCTCCCACTGTGCTTCAAAGTGAAGCAAGCTGCTCCAGGCGCATTGCAGTGTGGCCACAAGCTCATTCATCCTCAGCTTTATGGTGTGAAGCTAGTGAGATGTGAATGTGCACTGTGGTCCAAACGTAAGGGTGACTTGCTCAGCTTACACCAGAATCCGGAACAACTGTAGTAAGTATGAAAGGCTAGTGTAAAGAGGCTGAGTTATACTAACCGTGGTCCTGAAAACTGTCTTGCATTGTGCAGCTTTGTATGTCCTATTGCAAGGTCCCTTCCAGGATGGCCTAGCAAAGCTCACGAGCCTCCTAAGTCTCCTCCCCAAGGTTGTGGAAGTTGTGGGTGAAGAGTCTTTAGTGGAGCTGCCTACAAGTGAGGCGTGGAATGTCAGGGTTGTTGCTTTTGAGAGCTGTCACCCAAGCTGGGGTGGGATTTCAGCGACCAGCTATGTCTGAGTCGTCCGTTCTCCCACAACCCCAGTGGACTCATGAGAGATTGCTGGAAGAGTTTCTGTGTGCTTTGTCACCCTCCTCCCTGGAATGAGTAGACATTTGTTTGCGTCTTCTTGAAACATTCGTGCAGTGGCCTGGCGGTCTTTTGACTTTCTATCCTCTTCTACCAACATAGGAACTAAGGGGTTTTTTTGTCCATCAGAAAACCCAGCAGCCGTCCTGATGTTGTAAGGAGCCTTGGTTTTACTTAAGACGACATAAAATTAGTTGTATTTGCATGTCTTTTGACGTAAGGTGACAATTCCTATGAAGCCATGCAGTATAAAGGAAGGGTGTGGTGGCAAAGGAGCCTCTTGCTAGGTGAAAACAGAGAGGGAGAATCCAGGTGCACTGTACTTTCTTGCATATGCTACTTGGTCATAGTCAGAGAACTAAGGAGCAGTGTTGGGAAGATGCATTTCATCGAAGACTTATTTCTTATGAAAGAGGAAAGTTAGCCTAGAACATCTATGTACCTCCATCTGGTGTCCACTTACATAGTTCTTAAAAAACAATTTGACTAGTAACCAAATGACTGAAGATGTTTATACATGCATCCTATTCTTGAAATGTTGAGTCTGGACAGATCTTTTATTATAAATGAGAGACATACTAAAATACATTCAAACATATCCAGATGATGGAGGTAGAACATCATTTGGGAGATACCAAAGAAAAACATAAGTGTGGAAAAAAATTACTATAGGAATCAGAAGAAAGGAAAACCTAGCCTCTTCAATGGGACAATAAAAATAAAAATGAAAAAATAGATAAGGTTATCATAAAACAGTATCAGAAATCCATGTTTGATGAAATTGTTTTCGGGTAGAAATAAGTGTTGTTGAAATCCATGCCAAGAAGTAAGTCAGTTTAGGGTAGAAACAGAAACACAAGCAATGGAACTGGTCTTTTATTTATTTATTTTTTTTTAAGGCAAATTTGAAATTTTTACCAAGATACTGGCAGGGGAGGGCAAGATGACAATAAGGAGGAAAAAAGTAAGGAGTAAGGAGCCACGTTGAGAATTATAGGGATTCCAGGAAAAAAAATAATGGAAAGGAGAACAGAAGTAAAGATTCAAACGAGTTTCCTGAGCTGGAAAAGAAAGAGCAGGCAGATGAAAAGCACTTACCGTGTTCAAAGAAAGCTAAATGAAAAGAGGGCCCTGTAATGTTTGAATTACAGGGATGAAGAAACTGTAAGCATTCATGCAGGGGTGGGGGAGGTGAAAAAAACAAAAGAGCAAAGCTGAGCTGGCCTTAGGCTGACATCTCCCCCGGACAGCATGGAACTGCCTTCGTTGAGACACAAACACTAAACTGATCGTTTTATATCAGGAGGATTAAAACACTGCAAAGCATTTACACATACATTAAAAGATGGCTGGCTCCTTTTCCCCCTCAAACACTACTGGGTAGAGATATTTCCGTTTGTGAAATTCCAGAAGAGTTTATGTGCAGGTGTGACGTGACTGTCTAGCGAAGCACCCGGTGGTAAGATGACTAGTGAGGTTGTAGTTGGCTTCCCACGTGCTGGGAAAACCTGTCATCCCAGCAAACGCAAGTGGATTGGCAATGTTGACGAAGCTACAAGAATTTGAGTGGCGCGATGCTGCCTCTTTTCAGTGTCATTTGAATAAAGCCTGGAAGTCAAATATTTCCATCCTAGTCATTTAACTTTTGTATGTATAATGTTTGTGTACATGTATTCCTCTGTGTGTATGTGCACACACATGTGCCTCTAGGCATGAGGGCAAATTTGGATGATGGCACTCTTGTATGAGACAGGATCTTTTGGTTGTTCATGGCTATATACACCAGGCTAGCTGCCCCATAAGCTGTAAGCTGCCAGGGATTTTTTTTCCTGGCTCTACCTCCCATCTGACTGTTAGAAAGGCTGGTAATAAGATGGACCTATGCCATCTTTACTTTATTTGGACTCTGGGGAAGGAGTTCGGGCAAGCCCTTCACCCAGTGAGCCATCTCCCTAGAACAAATATTGTTATTTAAAGGCATCATTCACTTCTTGCTGAAGTATCTTTTGGGCTGTCCATAGTACATGTTTCTGAAAAGGCTTGTTTCATTTCTTGGATGGAGTTTCTCATGTACTGCAGTTTCCAGAGTCAGATTGTTTGAACAAGATGCCATGCTCCGTCAGGTGGACCGGCATGATGCTGCTTACTGTTCTCCCTCTACCTCCCCAGGAAACCACTGGTTCAGGGGTCTCAGCTTTCCCATCTGTAGCACTAAAATAGTACGTATTTTTCTGCATTATATTTTTGGTGAAGATTAAATAACTCATCTTTATTTATCATAGATAGATATAAAATATTTAGAACAGTATCTAATACACATTTTAGTAATAAGAGCTGTGACTTTGTATCATCATGTCCATATAAGAAACATATTTAAGCACCTACATATACACATATGTACACACACAATAAATGTACAAGGAACTCTACAAATAAGGTATGGGTATTCATTATAATTCCACATGCATCATGCAGTAAGTTGTGGACTGTGCTGTTGAAGCCATTCTAATCTTATTACTTTTTAATTTCTTGGTTTAATTTTCCTCCCGAGGAAAGGAATTTTTTTTTTTAGAATTTATTTTATTTTAAAATTCAAATATGTATGTATGTATGTACGCATGCATGCATGTATGTCTCTGTGTACAGTTGTGCATAAGAGCTGGAGTTAGGCAGTTGTGAGCTGCCTAACATGGGTACTGGGGACTGAACAGGGTCCTATTCAAAAGCATTTATCTTAGTTAGCATTTTATTGCTGGGAAGAGACACCACGACCATGGCAACTCTTCTAGAGGAAAACATTTAATTGGGGCTGGCTTACAGTTTCAAAAGTTCAGACGATTTTTATCATGGCATGAAGCATGTCAATGTGTAGGCAGACATGGTGTGGGAGAAGGAGCTGAGAGTTCTACGTCTTGATTTGCAGGCAACAGAAGGAGACAGTGTGCCACACTGGGTGTAGCTCTGGCATATGAGACTTCAAAGCCCACCTCCACAATGACACACTTCCTCCAACAGGGCCAACCCACTCTAACAAGGCCACACCTCCTAACAGTGGTAAGCCCTATAGGCCTATGTAGAGACTCAATAGCATTAGTCTTCGTCAGATGGTTCAGGCTCTCTGAAGTTGGGGATTGATGCCCTTGGGCTGGTTTGGAATTTGAAGCTGGTGGCTCTTGCTCTTGGTGTTTTATTCTAAGCTATAGAATGTGCTCTTTCAGTACATCCTTTCATCTGTGCCATAATGCCACATCTTATGGTAACAAAATTCTCCATGGGGTTCATGTCCAACTCTCAAACCATGTATTCTTTGTCAATAATTGAACATTCAAGTTTGGAGAGAGCTGAGCAGGTAAGAATGACTTATAAATAATTCACAAAGCATATCTTGATATGTGCTTCTGGGTTTTTTGTTTGTTTGTTTTTGTCTTTTCAAGACAGGGTTTCTCTGTGTAACCTTGGCTGTTCTGGACTCCCTTTATAGAGTCCTTGAACATGCTAGCCTTGAACTCAGAGAGAGCCACCTGCCTCTGCCTCCCTCAGAGATGGGATTACAGGTGTGCACCACTGTGCCCAGCTATGTGCTTCTTTTTTAACTAAACATTTTGCACATTATCTCTCCTTCCCCCTCGCCCCACCATGAATACTATCTTTGGTTCAATGACACTTTTGGGACTACTTATTTTGAAATCAATCTCTCCAACTTTTAAATTTTTCTAAACTTAGATTTTCTTTTGTTAGTGAGCATTCCTTAAGACTTCCTAACTAAGGATTTTAATTTAGTGTGTGTGTCGCAATTATTATCATCCTTTTTAGTATCAATTTTGAAGTTAATCTCCCAGATACTAAATAATTAAAAAAATTACCTAGCTTTGAAACTACTGAAGCCTGTAGTTCTCAAGTAATGATGAGTTAACATTACTAAGAAAGCTTATTGTGTGCCAAGCACCAAGTTATATGCTTTGTATAGGTAGATTATCTTAATCAGTCATTTCAAGGACAATAATAAGAAGGTGCTACTTTCATGTGCATGCACGTGTGTGTGTGAGTGAGTGAGTGAGTGTGTGTGTGTGTGTGTGTGTGTGTGTGTGTGTGTGTGCATGCTAAAGATAACCTTGGGTGTCAGTCCTCAGGTAGTGTCGACATTTTTGAGAGACAGGCCTCTCAGTGGTCTGGGACTATGCAAGCATGCCAGTCTTTCTGGTCAGCAAGCTGACAGATCTGCTTTATTCTCCCTCCTCAGTGCTGGACTGTCAATCACTCACAGCCATACCAGGCAGGTTTCTAAAGCATAGGTTTAGGAAACTGAACCTGGCTACTTCTTTCTGAACTGCAAGCATTGTATGGACTGAGCTATCTTCCAAAAGCCAAGTGCTGTTTTTTTCATCATGGGGTGAGAGTAATAAGAATAAATTGCATACACATATGTAGTCATCAAAGGAAAATTTGATTAATAATGAAATCTTAAAAATAACACTGAAATCGCTTCAAAAGTTCCCCCTTCCCTTCTCTCTTTCTCTCTGCCTTCCTTTGAGTTGCACAGGATCAATCCTATGACCTCACATATGGTATGTAGGTGCTATACCCTTAGCAATTAAAAACAATACATAACAATTGAAAGTATTTATGGGTAGAGTCTGACAATTTCAATTCATATATCCAACTACAATGATTGGGTAATTGGCATGTTTACTAATAGGACAGCCATGATTTAGACAGGTGAAATGGTTGTACAAGTTAATACAGGAACATCAAAAGTCTTGGTTCTGGCTAATTTCAAAGCTTGTTGTCTCCACAGCTCCACTGAGTTACATTTAAATTGGTGTTAATTTCCATGGAAGAATCCTGTGCCTAACAGTAGCAGGTATATGTCTTGGTTTCCATAAGGTTTTTTTTTTTTTTTTTTTTTTGTACACTTTCCAAGAACAATTAAGGAAAGGGGGGGGGGGAACAACTAGAATCTTCAACTTTCAGGATCTTTGAGGAAGTTAGTCACTGACCAATGAATGGGTGCTATCTATTGAGAAGCAAATGAGGCAGAATTAATTGAGTGTTCCCTGGAAGTATTTAAAAACACAGTCCTTCCCTGTTCCATGTGTCTGTCTTACCTTTTGGAAAGGTTTGTTAAGAGTCTTATCTTTCTGTTTGGGTTCTTGGTGGGGTAGAATCACAGGAAGACACCTGCAACCTGGAAAACCTGTGTTCTGACACATGCCTTATCTGCGTAACAATTAGCTGGGGGTAGAAAATCATATACACGTTCGCTCCTTATGGTGCATGTTATAGACATGGTATGTAGATCTGCCAAGTCAAAACAGAACAAAATAAACACAAGCAGTTGCCTTGTTTTAAAGCTGTTTATTTCCCGGGTGCTCTCACTGTTAATGTTCTAGATAGATGGCTGTATGTGCAGGGTCAGAACCCACTTCTCCAAGTCCTTTCTTGCCACAAAGGGTGGAAGAGATGTTCTTGGAGTTGGACTAGAGCCTCCCTGAGAAGGGAATCCTTTCTGTGCCCTGTTCTCTGAAAAGCAGCTCTTGCTTGGTATCCATGTGCAAGGAAGGAGTTTGTTTATATAACTGCTTAGATAGAAACACCATCAACAGGATGAATATGTCATACTGGTTTAAGCAAATTAGGATCAAAGCAGACAGACAAAACCAGAAAGAAGTACAACCAAACAAACCAGCGTCCTTCCCTGAATCGTATCTCTTAGAGTAACCTGGAAGCTTGCCATGTGTCCTGGAAAGTGCTGCTTTAATTTTGAGTTGAAGGAAGAGCCGTTGGCAAATACAAATGAAGATAAATGGAAAGTGGAAATAAAAAAATGAGCACATTTGCTTTGGAGATGAGACTGTGTGCTCTCAGCCAAATGTCTCCCTGTTGGGAATGGGGCTGTGACCCTCACTTGTGTGGAAGTCATAGCACCAGAGGATCAAGAAACCTTGCCTGGAGCTATATCCTTGCATCAAATCCCTTCAGCCAGTTCGCCAGATGGGTGAAAGTGGATTATGCCCAAGGAAGGGATAAATCTTTCCAATAGTACTCAGACATGGATAGTATTTTCTGCTTCTTTTTACAAAGGCCGATGATCCGATTTAGGAAAGAAAAGTGGAGATCAGGGACAAGTGTAAGCTGTCCTAGAGATCTCTCTACATTAATCTCTTAAACTCATTATCGTATTTTCTATAAAGATGCCGCTCATCTAAAGTAGCATACCACCGGATTTTCTTGCTATCTTAATATTTGTCAAAAATGTCAGTTTTCAAGTCTTTTCAAAAGAACTTTTGAAAAAGCAAACAGCAACTTGTAATTTACTTAATAATCAGAAAGTCTGAATTTGGCATTCATCAATGTTTAATGTTCTTATATAATACAGTAACAATGAAAAATGAAACAGCCATAAAGGTATTTACCAAATTGTATAATAATTAGTTTGCCTGTGTTGTTGTAACTTGTTAAGTAATAAAGTAATAAACATGAGCTTTTGAGGCCACCAGTGCCAGAGATGTTGGACTAAACAAGAAAGGTTTTTAGATCTGTCTTTGGGTATGCCTTGAAACTTCTTTGATGATGATCATTGGTGTGTCTTATTCAGGGTGGAATGTTTTCCTTCATGAGTGGATCAAAGGCTTTTAGTTTAGAACTTGGAATGTAGTCAGTAAGGAAAGTATGTTTAGAATAATTGCAGGATAATGTAACCCCCAGTTAAAAAGTATTTGTATCCCCAGAGACCCTGTTCTGAAGTATCTCTAGGTAGCAGGTGTGACTGTGTCCTTAAAATACACGCCCTGTTGCTAGCATAATAAAGGCTTAATGATATGATACTGTGGGAAAAGGTGACAGTGTCTTTAGGGAGAAGGGCTCTGGAACAGAGATATTTTTTGGCCTTTCATCAGAGAAACTAAGGCACAGCTGTTAATTGCCATCTGTCACAGCTTTTGGACAACCTGGCCTTTGCCCTTGTGGAGGAACTCTTTCCCTGGCCTCCTTGGCCAGTCTAGATTTGAGTCCATTCTTGCAGAACCCTTGCCAGCTTTACTAGAAACTCCCTTTACTCACTGTCCCAGATCTCTGGGAGGCTGAGCTAGGCCTTCTGGTTGGCTTTTCCTCTTTTTTAAAAACTTTTTTTATTTATTATAATTTATTTACTTTGTATCCCAGCTGTAGCCCCCTCCCATATTCCCTCCCAATCCCGCCCTCTATCCTTCATCTTCTCCCATGCCCCTTCCCCAGTCAACTGATAGGAAGGTCCTCCTCCCCTTCCATCTGACCCTAGCCTATCAGGTCTCATTAGGACTGGCTGCATTGTTTTCCTTGGTGCCCTGGAAAGGCTACTCCCTGGTGATTAGAGATCCAGCCACTGAATTCATGGCAGAGACAGTCCCTGTTCTCATTACTAGGGAACCCACTTGGAGACTGAGCTGCCATGGGCTACATCTGTGCAAGGGTTCTAGGTTATCTCCATTCATGGTACTTGGTTGGAGTATCAGTCTCAGAAAAGACCCTTGGACCCAGATTTTTTGGTTCCGTGGAACTCCTGTTCCCTCCAGGTCTTTCTATCTCCCCCTTCTTTCATAAGAGTCCCTATACTCTGCCCAAAGTTTGGCTATGGGTCTCAGCATCTGCTTTGATACCCTGCTGGGTAGAGTCTTTCAGAGGCCCTTTGTGGTAGGCTCCTGTGTTGTTGTTCCCCGTTTTCTCTCAACATGCTATTTTATTTTTTTCTGATCACTGAAAATTTTAAATGCATCCACTATGCTGTTTCCATCCTTTCCGGAATGCCCTGGCTCTTTATCTCCCTGTGGAGGCGAAACCCTTCCCAATTTCTTAAAAGGCGGAAGTGGTTCAATTGCCCCATTGTCGTCTAGAGTTGCTGTACAACAAGCCAGTTGTCCTAAGCAGGAGACATTTGTTTCTTACACTTATGAAGCTGTAAGCTTGAGACAAAGCCAGGGAAGTTGGCCTCTCATGAAACCTCTCACCTTTAACTATGATCAGCCCCTTTCTTGCTGGCCAGCTCAGGTCTGCTCTGACTCATGGCCAGATTCAAACTGACCGTATTTGAAGAGTTTTATTAGTGACTAAGATTTTAAAAAAATCAAATCTTGATATTACTCGTATCTGTCGCTACCTCTGACTTTCTTCCCAATGCTAGGAGACCTGAGAGGAGTAGCCTTGGTTCTTCAAGTATAACAGTTGATGAGACCATGGGTACTGTGTCCTTAAGACAGGGTACCCACTGTCATATTCTTGCCCTCGAATTGATTAGCCTGGTTCCTGAAGCATTTGTGGATTTGATTCCCAAAATATTGGTGATACAAGCTTGCTTTTCTAAACAAGTGCTCTCTCTGTACTCTCTGTACACTACATTAGTGGCCTACCTGGTAAAGATTTTTGTTGCTACAGGTTAGTGTTTGAAGCACTCTAAAATTTTATGTTTTGTTGTCTCTATTTGGGGTGCAGGATGCATGTGCCACAGTGTTTGTATGGAGGTAAAAAATAAACATGCAAAAAAATCAGGTTATCTCCATGAATAGTCCTTGGTTGGAGTATGAGTCTCTGGGAAGTTCCCTGTGTTCAAATTTTCTTGTTCTGTTGCTCTCCTTGTGGAGACCCTGTCCTCTCCAGCTCTTACTATTTCCCACTTCTTACATAAAATTCCATTCACTCTGCCCGACAGTTGGCCATCAGGCTCAGCATCTGCTTTAATAGTCTGCAGGGCAGAGGCTTTCAGAGGCCCTCTGTGCTAGGTTCCTTGTTTGTTTCCTGTTTTCTTCTTCTGGCTTTCAGAAGCCTAGGTTCCCCTGCACAGATGTAGCCCATGGCAGTTCAGTGTCCAAGTGGGTTACCTAGTAATGGGAAGAGGGACTGCCTCTGACATAATCTGATTGGCCTGCTCTTTGATCACCTCCCCTTGAGGGGGGAGCAGCCTTACCAGGCCACGGTAGAGGACAATGCAGCCACTTTTGATGAGAACTGATAGACTAAGATCAGAAAGGAGAGGAGAACCTCCCCTATCAGTGGACTTGGGGAGGGGCATGCATGCAAAAAGGGGAGGGAGGGTGGGATCGGGAGGGGAGGAGGGAGGGGCTTATGGGGGGATACAAAATGAATAAAGTGTAATTAATAAAAAAAAATCAGTCCCTTCCTTCTACCTTGTTGATTCTAGGTACCAAAGTCTAATTTTAGGCTTGGTGGCAAATATTTTATTTTCTGAATCATCTTACTGTCCCTGAAGCCTTTTCTAAGTTCCATGATTACAAGAAGGGTGAGTGGTAAGGCTTCTGGTAGTAGCACCTGTAGATGTCACTATGTTCTACGGTAAACCCCCATACAGCAGTGAACATCCCTGGAGATATCAATAGTGCTAGGGTTTTGAAACCTTGATATATATATATCATATATCATATATGATATATATGTATATGAATATGTATATGAATATATATATATATGAACAAAAAACAGAGTCCATATCTATTTACTTTTCCATTTGATGGCATGTTGATACCATGTTCAAAAACACATTAGAAAACAGTACCCAGGATAGTTCATATGCCTGATGTACTATGTTCATAGACTCTTTTCTATGACCTTCTTAGGTCCAATATCTGCGTTCATTTCTCAAGCCTGTTTCAGGTGTCTCCCTCCATCTTGTCTCACTCAACTTGGGAAAAGTGTCTTGCCTTTCTGTTTTATTTCAGTCTTGATCGATACCATGCTCATCTTAGTGTGCTGCGAAAAAGCTTCCTGGTACATCACCACTCTTCAACATTCTACAATTGATCTCCTGGCCACTTTTTGGAATGTTCAATATATTACTTTTCCATTTACTTTTTGCAGATCTTCTAGACATGTTAGTGCTGTACCCTTCTGCTCAGTGACGGAGCTTTTGTAGATGTTCAGTTACTGTTCGTTCAGGACTGAGTGGCTCACCCAGATTGTATAACAGTACCATGTGTTTGCTTGGCTCAAGTCTCGTGTACAATCCCAGCCCAGCAATTCAAATTCTTCCCATAGTTTCCTAACAAGATCAAGCCATTCCTGAACAAGATTTTTGTTCCAAGTAGACTTTTATCATTTCTCTGAAATCCACAGACCCTTAGCATTGATGTTAAACACTTCTTATCTGTTCTTTGTATATTGATTGTCTTTTAATGTTATACAGTTTTAACCATGATTGTAATTTCATTGACCAAGACTCTATATTTCTATCTAATAGTAAATATCATGCAAATTAAGATTTAGTTTTAAGTCATTTACTTGACCTTTCAACTCAATATAGAATATATATTGTTGATAATATTCATGATAGATGGTCAGTTAATTGAATGCTTTCAGTCCCGGGAGGCAGCACAATCAGGGAAAGAGTCTAGATCATGAAGTTAAAAGGTGCTGAGTTTCAGGACAAGTTCTACTCTTTAATAGTTGCATAGCTTCTGGCATGTGACTTAATTGGCTTCTGTTCACTTCATATTTTATTAATCTATAAAAACAAAAAGGAGACTACCTTAGGGAAGAAGTTGTTCTGGACATGACATGAAATGACATAGAAAAACAGCTGGCACAGGGGCTGTTACAATTGGGATGCAATGTGTGAGAGGAGTTTTCTTTTGTCTGTCATAACAAAGCATAAAGCCCCTCTAAGAAGTTCACACTCCAGTCTCTGGATGCTTTGAATAGGTTGTTACATGGCAAGCGGTGATAAAGATTATCGGTGGAATTAAGTTTCCACTTAATTCTACTTAATACAGCTCTCTATGTAGTGTCTGCTTCAGAAAGCCTGTATGGGCCTAATATCATTAAGGCATGAAGGATGCAGGAGAGAAATCAAAGAGGGGGTGTGTGTGAAGTAATGACCAAAAAATGTGCTCAGAGTCATTTTCTCTGAGGAAGATTCAGTCTGACATTGGTAGCTTTGGAAATTTGGAGCAGAAGGAGACTCAAAAGGAGTGGAGGTGGTGACATCCTTTGGCTTGAGTCCAAAGAAATGAGTTCCTCCTGTAGAGATTCTAGAAGCTGTCTGATCATGAGCCAACACTACCATCTTGGTTCACTGAGACTCATTTTGGACTTCTGGCTTAAAGAGCTTAGAAGTATTAAGTCTATGTTACATCATAGAATTTATGATAAATTTCCTCCAGGAGTGACAAGAAAATAGCATATTGTTCTTATTCCTCCCAAGATTTTGTCCTTGCATCACCTGCCTGAAAGAGATGCAGAAGAGGGCATAGTTTCAGTTAGTCACATCAGCTGTACTTGATAAGTGGTTAGCAGCTCTGCACTAGAATGGGACTAGGTAAGAAGTGTGCTATTGTTTACAAGGCAGTCTTCTGACTGATACAAAGCTCCTACCTTTCATTAAATAAGAGTTGGTTTGTGAAATTGGCTTATGGCTAGAAGAGTAAATCCCATTTTGTTATTACTGTAATTAAGAGTTATATCTTCCACTCATTACTCTTCATTATGTGTTAGAAAGAAAACTACAGATTTGCTAAGACCCATAATCATAACAATAATCTCATAATCATTGAACTAGGTCAAGAATTAGGCAATGGAGTCTTCTCATAGGTATGTTAGTGATATTAAATGAGATCAGCAGGTGTATGGGTGGACTATTTACTCCTGCAATAGCCTGGGCCACATAAGCATTAATGAAAAGGTATAGGTGCATTTAAATGATAATAAATGAGTCACAAGGTAAATGAAAATAGTAGAACATATCATGATGTCTATGAAGATGATTAACTGACAATAGTGAATGGATTGAAAAAAAACCCCACAAGGTTGTCAAAGAGACCAACATTGCAGTGAACCTGATTCATCATTGTGAATGAGATTTCTGCTCATGGAGAGCTTGAAGTCCATCTAACGATTTTGAGGATTTTTTTTTTTAAAGTTCTTTTAGGCTGAACTCAAGGCTTGGGTTATTTTTGTTTTGTTAAATTTCATTCTGTATAAAAGATGTGGAATGGTGTGTGATGAAAGTCTCTGGGCCATTTTTATTTTAGTCTCTCTTGTGTTCCCAGTGGTGTGATTCTAGCTTGTGTAACCTAAGTGTTGAAGATCATCCCTGAACTTTTTCTTCAGCTGTGACACTTATTCTTATGAGGCCCTTGACTTTCTAACACTCTGCTCTTTTATCTAGCACCTTCCTACTTCCCTTATCTCTTCTTGCTGGCCAGAAGAGTGGTTCCAAACTAAATCCTGCATCTCTTTCATCAGCCAAAGCCCTCAGACCAAGACCCCACAACGTGATCTAGAGGCACATGTCAACAGAGTGGGATTCATTTACAAAAGCATAGGGGCCATTTGACATACATACACAGCATTTTTCTTTTATTAATTTGCTCATTAGATATTTTCCATTGAGACGTAGTTCAATAGAACTCTGAGTGTTTTTCTAGCCTTGCCTTAAGAAAGAACATTACAAGGCCAGAATAGTGTCACCAGGAAAGACACATCTAAACATAGAAGTTGTGTCAAAACCAATCATTTGGGGGATCAAGTATATAGTATCATGACTGGATACCTTAATACTGATTCTTTAGGACAAAGATTATTAACTTTATTTTTTTTCCTTGTAATAGAATTATATCACTTTCCCTGTCCCTTTACTCTCTCCAGCCCCCCTTGGATACCCTCTCTACAACTTCTTCCATGTCTCTCCTTCCTACTCTTCAGCTGGTAGTCTCTTTATTATTATTATTATTGTATGAAGAAAATTTGTCTTTTTTATCTGTCTATGTGTGTGTGTTGCTAAATATATATAGCTACAACCTGCTGAGTCCCATTTTATTATTTGTGTATATATGATTTCAGGGCTGACCACTCTTCAGTGGATTACCAGTAAGGGGCATTTCCTGGGAAAGGCAAAGTCTGCTTCTCCTAGCATTAATTTTATGCAATATTTTTGCCTAAGGGTAGGATCTCCCCTCCCCCAACTTTTTCTTTCCACATTTACATGTCCATAGATATTGCTAATGTTCTGGATTTGTTTTTGCAACAATTTCTAGGAGAGACTGTATCACAGGAGATGTCCAGAAGACTGGCTCTTAAAAAATTTCCATTTCCTCTTCCAGAATGTTCCCTGAGCCACCTATGTAGGACCCACAAGCTAGGTGCTTCCACTGGAGCCTGGATCTTCACAATCTCTGGACTGTGTATAGTTGTGGTTTTCTGTAATGATTTGCACTTGCTTTAAAGAGGAGTTTCTTTGATGAGAGATGATAGCTACACTTATCTGTGGGTATAAGAATAAGATTTAGAATGGAGTAAGGAATTGTGCCCACCTAGAAAAGTGGTGGGAGAAGATTTATTTTTTAATGTCCATGACTAGCTCCAGGAAGTTAGATAGGTTTCCAGTAGCAGGTACCAGACACTCTTTGCTTCCTGTTAAGTGTGATCACATCCAATTAGTCAGCTGTTGCTACCACCCATACATGAGTGCTACTTGCTGAACTTTTGTGACTATCCTTCAGTGCTGGTCATTGTCCTGATTTACAGGCACTGCAGCTGGGTAGAGGCGTTTAATGGCTTCCCTCCCTTGAGAGCCTGCGTAGTATTTTCCGGAACTATGGAAGCTAGAATGCAGAAAAGAGCCTCTCATGTCAGATCTGAGTTGTGTGTCCTAAGCGTGTGGAGTCTTCAGCGATAGAGGTCCACCTTCAACCTCTGAGAGACCACCAAAGGCTACATGGACAGTCAGTCTATGTTGTTTTGGGAGTCACTTGGCCTATTCTTACCAAACACTTGAAATGAGATATCACATGGCTGGTACATAATATCATTAATTTTAAATAAACTTTATGACAATCCACATGTCTTTTTTTGGTATATAGTCTAATGGCTTAAGTTTAAAAATTAAATTTATAGTTGTAAAAGAAGATTTTTTTTCTGGTTTGCTAAATGTTAAGTAGTCACAGGAAAAGACACCACTTAACTGTATTGTTATCATTTGGAAGCCAGAAATAACATTTCCCAATTTCAAACCCAAAGGCTTTTAGTAATTTGTAGTCTATAGAATCATAAATAGTTAGTTTTCTAACCTCTAACTTCTCTGTGTGCTTGAGAATAATGATATTCTTTTTCCTGTGTATAGTTGTCATCCTGAGCTCTCCCAGGGCAGAAACTCTCTCTTTGCAGCGTCTTTCAACATTCCTGGGGGTGGAACTGTGATTTACTGTTTACGAGTGAATGAAGGGGTAAATCCAGGGCTCTTCCCATCATTCCTCTCCTTTTGGAGCAGTTCCCTCTGCTGGCTTGGCATGACCTGCTTTCCAGCTCTCCATGTTCCTTGAACTAGCTTCTCTTGATGTCCTCACTGGCGTTCTTCACTCGTCTTCTGACTCCCTGACTGTGTGCTCAGCCTTGCCCTGCTTCCCTTTCCTTTACTTCTCCCACAATTTTCTGCCTGTCGTTATTGGATGTCTAACTTCTACTGCCAATTTTAATGTCTCTCAGATTTGGACCTCCAAATGTTGATGATTCTCTGAATACCATGGCTAAGAATTTTATCATGTAAACCATTTGTGGCAGTTAGTGTCACTTGTTAATTTGACACAAAGTAGAACCAACTGACAGAAAATTAGAGGTGACGGAAACACAAACTACTTTTATGAACACTTCCAAGTGTCCTCTTTCCTACTCTTGTTTTCTTCCCAAATGCTTATTTTTATGCTTATGTCACTAGAGAGCTTATGGTTATTGTATTCTCATCTCTCTGTTTGTGTTTTCCTTTTCTTTCAGTGGTTCACTATTGTGGGAGGTTTAGAGAGAGGACCAGCAATGAGGGAAAGCAGTTTCTTGAGGGGCTGGAGCTCAGTGTAATTGATTGACATGCGATTCTTGAAGACAGCAGTGTTTCCAAGATAGAAGTGTGCACTGTCCATTTGCTAAGCATATTTCTCGCTTTCCTCT
Organism: Psammomys obesus; assembly: GCF_907164565.1. Classification (NCBI taxonomy): domain Eukaryota; kingdom Metazoa; phylum Chordata; class Mammalia; order Rodentia; family Muridae; genus Psammomys; species Psammomys obesus. The sequence continues at coordinate 10,383,282 of NW_026593286.1, forward strand.
TAGCCAGATGCTCATTTTAAACTTTTAACTTTCAATGAAATAAAATTTTTCTGCTTGGACAATCAATGCTTCCACTTGCATCTATTTACCCAGACTTAGAGTTTTTCTGAGCTTTTGTTTAATTAATATATAATGAGATTTTTTTTTATGTTTCTTAGCTTCTTAATGATTAAATGTTCTCTAAGATTCCCTTAGAATTGCCTTACTTAAGAGAAAAGACAGACCTAATCATAGTTTTTGAAAGCCCAGAGACTACAATTACTGTTCCCTGGTCTTTATTACTAGAGAACCTAGATAATAATATGTTTCTATCTCAAATTCCAAATGTGCTTTAATTAAACCCAGTGGGAGCTAATAATCTACCAACCAGCTTCCTTTAACTGAGAACATAGTTTTGTTATTGTCTACCTAATATTTCAACTAATAACAGAGAGCAAGAATATCAAGATTATAGCACCCACCTGACAACTGATAAACTAACCAGAGTAAAAATGCAACCTTCTACAAGGTGTGATCTTAAATGTTTACACCCGAAAGTATTTTGAATTTGTTGTGTTTTGATGTTGAAATGTTTGTAAATAACTAACGGAATGAAGAATGTATGAAATCTGACTATGAGCATGAAACTCACGGAAATTTCATAAATGCCTTGTGCACATGTTTGAAGGTCATTTTATACAGTGTATTTTAACATGCCTGAGTTTTCACCGTGACATATCATATGAGGCCAGATATGGCATTTTCTGCTGATATACAAAATTGTTGTTCAAAGGGCTTCAGTGCTTTAAAGTAGGGATGGCTAATGTGTGTGTGCACGAGTCTGTGTTGAGAAAGGGACTAGCACTAGCAGGAGAAGTGAAAACAAAAAGAAGCTTTTCTATTTGGCTTTTAGCAAATGTGGCCTATGCCATATAGATACCTTATACGCTGCACAGATCTAAATCCAATTGCTTATTTGCAAACAAATTAAGTATATTTGTGGTCATGTAGGGAAAATGGCATATCAGAATTTTTCTGGTTTGCATTTGGAATCTCAAATTTTCCAACCTTTATGTAGACAGAAGGCTCAATTTCCTTGAGTTTCACCACCTTCTTATAAATGTTACTTATCCAAAAGATACTCAGAGAATGTGGCCATACTGATAAAAATGTTCTGTGTCTTTTAGGTAAAAAGCATTCAGCAATTTGAGATAATAGATATAATTTAATAATTTTTTACCCATTAACTAGTATATGGAAGTTGCCTGGGATTGTCCTTAAAGTTTTGATTTAGAATAGTGCATTCAATTTAATTTAGGATCAATCTCATGACCTTCACTGAGAGGTTCTTGCAGCCAATGGCCACCTGTTTGCTGTCTTTTTTTTAAAATGGCATTTCAGAAAGTAGACCCTCTCCCCACATTTGCATTTGAGTCACATAATGTTCTTGTTAAAGGGGCCTAAAGGGGCCTAAAGGGGCCTAAAGGAGCTGGCTCTCAGTGAAGGTTTACTGACCTGTTCGGAGAAAACATTTTCTTTGAGGAGCGCTGCCCGTGGTTCTGATGTACAGTAGCATTAGAGAAACGGAAGAGAAATGCCAGTGCTTTCCAGTGGTTGAGAGTCCAGACAGCAATGGAATATGGCAACACAAATCATCAGTGTTGAAAACAGGCCCAGACAAGCATCCCTCTTATTTTTGGAAGAGAGATATTAACATTTTATCTGTTACCATTAAAATGAATTAAGAAGGAGGAATCCAAGATGGTGGTGCTGAGAGGTCACTGTGTCCCACAAGCAGGACAGCAGCGACTGCACAGTGACCAACAGATTGAACTCTGGACCCCAAAACACCAGTGATTGTTTCCCAGGAGAAAAGAAACCCCACAGTGTGGGAAGCAATCAGATTCATTCTCAGGTCACACAGCTAAACCCCGGAAGAGTTCCTGGGTCCCAGCAGGTGGTTAGTCACCAGCCCAGAGCCACAAGCCTACATGTTCTGTTCACCATCCCAGACTGAACTGTGGACCCCCAAACACCACAGATTGGGTTTCCCAGTTGGGAGGAAACCCCACAGTGGGGGAAACATCAGGTCTGACCTCCGGACACCCAGCCCCAGAAAAGTTTCTGGGTTCTCACAGGGTCCAGGCCTAGCCTCCAGCTCCATTCATGAGTGCTGCGTTCACCTTCCACTACCACTTCAGAACTGAGGCACAGAGCTCCAACCTCTGACTTACAGAAGCCTGGGATCCAGGGATCAGCTCCAGACACTGCACCAAGGTGTAACCTGTCTCCCTAGCTAAACTGACCAAACAGTGGGGCGCCCAGCAAACACAGTATAAGAGCAGCAGCAGCAGCAGCCCATTAAATTCAGAGCAAGAAACCCAGGGGCAGGGCTGTCTCCAGGATTTCTCCTGGTGAGAAGAGAGCCCGCTGACTACCAATGACCACAGTTACCACACAGGTCCATACATCAGAGGTGAGCTGTGGCAATTCTTGAGAAGCATTGGCTGTTCAGTGACCATACCCAAAAAGCTGAGGAGGCCTCATTCAGGAACAACCATCTTTCTGCCCAGGTTATTCTCCCCACCCCAGGATTCCAGGAGGTACCAGAAACTAACACCCAAAACCCGAGATAGCCAGATAGGTAGAGGCCAGTGTAAAATCACAACCAACAAAAGCCAAAGCAATATGACATCTACAGAACCCAGTTTTCCAAGGGTAAGCAGCCCTGGACACCCTATCCTAAGTGAAATCCAAGAAGATTACCTTACATCTATGCTTATGAAGAGGATAATGGAGGAAACAAATAAAATGCATAAAGAAATAGAGGAAGATAAAGTCAAACAGATTATGGCCATCCAGAAAGAAATGGAGGAAGATAAAGTGAAACAGAGTATGGCCATCTGTAAAGAAATACAGGAATGCATTCAAACAGTTTGTGGCCTTCAGAGAGGAAATAATTAAGTCACTGAAAGAAATAAAAGAAACAGAGGGATGTTCAAACAAACAGCTGAAGGAATTGAAGGAAAACCAGGAAAATACAGTCGAATAGGTGAAGGAAATAAAAAAAAAATGGTTCAAGATCTGAAGATAGAATTGGAAGAATTAAAGAAAACACAAACAGAGAAAATCATGGAGAAGAAGAACTTATGGAAGAAAACAGGAACTACAAAGGTAAGCATAACCGGCAGACTACAAGAGATGTAAGAAAGAATCTCAGGTGTGGAAGATGCAATGGAAGAAATAGAAGTATCCATCAAGGAAAATGTTAAATCTAAAAAAAAAAAAATTCCTGACACAAATCATCCAAGAAATCCAAGACAATATGAAAAGACAAAATCTAAGAATAATAGGAATAGAGGAAAAAGAAGTTTACTGTCTCCAAAGCCCAGAAAATATTTTCAACAAAATCATAGAAGAAAATATCCCCATTTTAAAGGAGATGCCTATAAGAATACAAGAGGTCTACAGAACACCTAATAAATTAGAACGGAAAAGAAAATCCTCCCTCCATATAATAATCAAAATAATAAGTATACAGAACAAAGAAAAAATACTAAAAGCTGCAAGGAAAAATGTCCAGAATGGCAAACCCATCAGAATCACACCTGACTTTTCAACAAAGACTGTGAAAGCCAGAAGGGCCTGGATGGATATCATACAGACCCTAAGAGAACACATATATTAGCCTAGGCTACTATACCCAGCAAAACTCTCAGTCATCGTAGATGGAGAAAGCAAGATATTCAATGACAAGAACAAATTTAAACAATACTTACACACAAATCCAGCATTATAGAAGGTACTAGAAGGAAAAATACAACCCAGGAAGCTAACTCCAGTCAGGAAAGCGCTGGAAATAAATAACCTCACTACAGCAAAAGTAGCCAAGCACACAAATACACTACCACAACCAACAGCAAAATCAAAGGATCTAACAGCCACTGGTCATTAATCTTTCTCAACATCAATGGACTCAGCTCTCCAATAAAAAGACAGAGACTAACAGAAGGGATGTGTAAAGAAGACCCAACAATCTGTTGCATACAAGAAACACATCTAAGTCATAAAGATAGATATTACCTGAGAGTAAGGGCTAGAAGATGGTTTTCTAAGCAAATGCACCCAAGAAGCAAGTAGGAGTAGCCATTCTAATATCTAATAAAATAGATTTTCAACCAAAATTAATCAAAAGAGATGGGAAAGTTCACTTCATACACATCATAGGAAAATTTCACCAAGAAGACATCACAATTCTGAACATCTGTACCCCAAATACAAGGGCACCCATATTTGTAAAAAAAAAATTAATAAAACTTGAACTCACATTAATAGTGGGAGACTTCAATACCCCACTCTCAACAAATGACAGGTCAACAAAACAGAAATTAAACAAAGAAACAATGACTCTAACAGAGGTCATGAATCATATGGACCTAAAAGTCATCTACAGAACCTTTCACCCAAACCACAAAAGAATTTACCTTCTTCTCAGTACCTCATCTAAAGTTCCCCAAAATAGACCATATAATTGGGCACAAAGCAAGCTTTAACAGATATAAGAAAACTGAAATAATCCCTTGTATCCTATCTGAGCACCACGGACTAAAACTGGACCTCAACAACAACAGAAATAGCAAAAAGTCTGCATACACATGGAAACTGAACAAATTGCTACTCAATGGCAGCTTGGTCAGGAAACAAATAAAGGAATTAAAGACTTCCTAGAATTCAATGAAAATGAATGCACAACATACCCAAACCCATGGGACACAATGAAAGCAGTGCTAAGAGGAAGGTTCGTAGCACTAAGAGCCTTCAAAAAGAAATTTGAAACATCTCAAACAAGTAACTTGACAGCTCATTTGAAAACCATAGAAAAAAGAAGCAGACACAACCAATAGGAGTAGATACATGAAAATAATCAAAGACAGGGCTGAAATCAATAAATTAAAACAATTAAATAAAATAAAACAATTCAAAGAATCAATGAGACCAAGAGCTGGTTCTATGAGAAAATCAACTACATAGACAAACCCTTAGCCAAACTAACTAAAAGGCAGAGAGAGATTATCCAAATAACAAAATCAGAAATGAAAAGGGGGACATAATAAAAGACACTGAGGAAATCTAAAAAAAAATCATTAGGTCTACTTCAAAAGCCTATATGATACAAAATTTGAAAATCTAAATGAAATGGACAATTTTCTTGATAGATTTCACTAACCAAAGCTGAATCAAGACAAGGTTAATAAATTAAATAGTCATATGTCCCCTAAGGAAATAGAAGCTGTCATCAAAAGCTTCCCATCCAAAAAAAGTCGAGGGCCAGATGGTTTTGTGCAGAATTTTACCAGACCTTCAAAGAAGAGCTAAAACCAATATTCTTCAAACTATTCCACAAAGTAGAAACAGAAATAAGATTACCAAACTCATACTATGAAGCCACAGTCACCTTGATACCTACACCTCACAAAGATCCAACAAAGAAAGAGAATTTCAGGCCAATCTCCCTTATGAACATTGATGCAAAAATACTCAACAAAATACTTGCAAACCGAATCCAAGAACACATCAAAGATATCATTCACTATGACCAAGTAGGCTTCATCCCAGGCATAGGTGGTTCAATATACAGAAATCCATCAATATAATCCACCGTATAAACAAACTGAAAGAAAAAGACCTTATGATAATCCCCTTAATGCTGAAAAAGCATTTGATAAAATACAACACTCATTTATGTTTAAAGTCCTGGAGAGATCAGGGATACAAGGCACATAATTAAACATAGTAAAAGCAATATACAGCAAACCTATAGCAACATCAAACGAAATGGAGAGAAATTTAAATCAATCCCAGTGAAATTAGGGACAAGGCAAGGCTGTCCACTCTCTCCATACCTCTTTAACATAGTACTTGAAGTCCTTGCTAGAGCAATAGGACAATTAAAGGAGATCAAGAGGATTCAGTTTGGAAAGGAAGAAGTCAAAGTATAACTATTTGCAGATGATATGATAGTATACATGAGTGACCCCAAAAATTCTACCAGGGAACTCCTACAGCTGATAAACACCTTCAGCAAAGTGGCTGGATACAAAATTAACTAAAAAAATCAGTAGCCCTCCTGTATATAAAAGACAAATGGGCTGAGAAAGAAATTAGGGAAACAACACCCTTCACAATAGCCACAAAGGACATAAAGTACCTTGGTGTAACTGTAACAAAGCAAGTCAAAGACCTGTATGAAAAAAACTTCCAGTCTCTGAACAAAGAAATAGAAGGAGATATGAGAAGATGGAAAGATCTCTCAAGTTCATGACTTGGCAAGATTAAAATAGTAAAAATGGCCATCTTACCAAAAGCAATCTACAGATTCAATGCAATTCCCATCAAATTACCAACAAAATTCCTTACAGACCGTGAAAGAAAGATGATTCTGAACTTCATATGGAAAAACAAGAAACCCAGAATTGCTAAAACAATCCTCTACAATAAAAGATCTGGAAGCATCTCCATCCCTGATCTCAAGCTGTACTATATAGCAACAGTAATAAAAACTGCATAGTACTGGCATAGAAACAGAATGGTGGATCAATGGAATTGAATAGAACACCCAGAAATAAATCCACATAATTATGGACACCCAATTTTTGACAAAGAGGACAAAACCATACAATGGAAAAAAGATAGCATCTTCAACAAATGGTGCTGGTCTAACTGGATATCTACATGTAGAAAAATGCAAATAGATCTATACTTAACACCCTGAACAAAACTAAAATCCCAGTGGATCAAACACCTCAACATAAAACCAGACACACTAAACTTGTTAAAAGAAAAAGTGGGGAATAGCCTTGAGCTCATTGGCACAGGAGACAACTTCCTGAACAGAACACCAACAGCACAGGCTCTAAGAGCAACAATCAACAAATGGGACCTCATGAAACTCAAAAGCTTCTGTAAAGCAAAGGACACTATTGTCAGGACAAAATGACAGCCTACTGATTGGGATAGGATCTTCACCAACCCTATATCTGACAGAGGGCTAATATACAGAATATATAAAGAACTTAAGAAGATAAACAGCAACAAATCAAGTAACCCAATTAAAAAATGGGGTACAGAGCTAAACAGAGAATTCTCAACAGAAGAGTACCGAATGGCAGAGCAACACATAAAGAAATGGCTCAACATCCTTAGTCATCGGGGAAATGCAAATCAAAACGACCCTGAGATTTTACCTTACACCCATCATCAGAACGTCTAAGCTCAAAAACTCAAGTGACAATAGATGCTGGAGAGGTTGTGGAGAAAGGGGAACCCTCCTCCTTTGTTGATGGGAATGTAAACTTGTACAACCACTTTGGAAATCAATCTGGCACTTTCTCAGACAATTTGGAATTGTGCTTCTTCAAGATCCAGCTGTATCACTCCTAGGCATATATCCAAAAGATGCTTAAGTACACAACAAGGACATTTGCTCATTCATGTTTGTAGCAGCTTTATTCATAGTAGCCAGAATCTGGAAACAACCCACATGTCCTTCAATTTAGGAATGGATACTTAAATTATGGTACATTTACACAATGAAATACTACTCAGCAATTAAAAACAAGGTCATGAAATTTGCAGGCAAATGGTAGCAACAAGAAAAGATCATGCTGAGTGGCTTACCAGGCCACAGAGGAAGACTATGAAAGACAATCCTGATGAGACCTGATAGGCTCAGGTCAGATGGAAGGGGAGGAGGACCTTCCCTATCAGTGGACTGGGGAAGGAGCATGGGAGGAGATGAGGGAGGGAGAGTGGGATTGGGAGGGAATGAAGGTGGGGCCTACAGCTGGGATCCAAAGTGAATAAATTGTAATAAATTAAAAAATATATATTATAAAAAATAAATTGAAAAAAAATTAAGAAAATTTGATCAAGAATGGCCAGATAGTTTCTATAGTCATCTAACATGGCAGATAGTGAAACATACTCACTGTATAAAAAAATATTAAGCCAATGAAGACACAACTCTTCAGTGTTTTTGTGGCGAAAACAAACAAAACTCTGAATGGAAAATATCATCTCAGTCTTAAGGACATCCTTAGTTGTGAGTGGAAAATGAGGAAGGAAAGACTGTGAGAATGGAAGAATATCGATACATACAAGGTTTAATTTTGATGGACAAAATGTTCAGTTATTATAGACATATGATGTCGCTAATTCAAAGTCACACACATATGTAGATTTTTGAATCATGAGACTGCCAATAAGAAATACCACTCTGATGGTAAATTTGGACATAATTTTGATATTTTCTTCCAGCATTTTCTGTGAAATCTTTTTTTTTCCAGAACTGAGTTGTGCTGATGATGCACATATCCCATCAGAATGCCCCTGTGGTGTTAGATTTCAACTGTTTCTTGTAACGACCACATCACTGCATCATATTAACAGAGCCACAGTGTGGTGAAAGAAAGAAGAATGAATGGGAGAATCTTGCTAGTGGAGTGCTGGCAACATTTTACGGAAGTGAAGGCAAGCTGAGATTCATAGCCAAGTGCTTCTTAAAGAATAAGATTTGGTGAACTTGAGAGAAAAAGGAAAAGGGATTTAGAAAATCTCTGGAGTGTTTTGGAATTAAGAAATTGTTTATGTTTCTATCCATAGAGTAGTGCTACCTTCTGACTTGGTCAGAATTACTCCTTTAATTTTATTTAAATTTAGCCATTGGAAATTTCATATACCTATAAAACAGACTTTGGTTATCTACCCTCACTCCTTTGTACCCTGTCTCCAGCTCCTCCAGGATACCCTCACTGTTCAGAGCCCCCCCCCAACTTCATGTCATTATCTCCTCCTCCTGTTCCTCCTTCTCCTCCTTTTCTTTCTCCTATTTTTTTTAAGACAGGGTTTCTCTGTGTAGACTTGGCTGTCCTGGACTCACTTTGTAGACCAGGCTGGCCTCAAACTCACAGAAATCAACCTACCTCTGCCTCTCCGAGTGCTGGGATTACAGGCGTGTGTCACCAGGCCCAGCCCCTCCTCTTCTTTTCAATAATTCACTGAAACCAGTTATACTTCCCATGTGTGTGGTGTGGGGTCCAACAACTAGAACATTTACAACCTACCAAGGAATATACTCCTGAGGAACGCTGATTATTAGCAAGAGATTAGCATCTCTTGCTAATAGCTCCTCAGTTAGAGGTGAGGCCTTGCCTGCCCCTCTCCTACAAAGGCTGGAATATTGACTGGCTTGAACTTCTGCAAATCTTGTGCAGGGGACCACAGCTTCTCTGTCTTACTGGGTGCAGTGGTCCCACCATCCAGAAGACACCGTTTCAAAGCAATTCTCTTTACTCCATGTCTCTTTCTAACAAGCACCCCTTCTTCAATGCTCCTGAGGACATTGGGGGTGGGAGGAGCTAGAGATGCCCTGTTTAACGCTGAATACTCCCTGGTCACTGATATTCTGCACTTTGACATACTGCTGTTCTTGGTAACTACCTCCAAAACTGTTCACCATCCTTAGCCATCAGGAAAATGAAAATTATAATTACTTTGAGATTTAACCTTTACCCCTCAGAATGGCTAGAATTTAGAAACAAAACAAAACTAAGCTAAAGATAAATCTATCCTATATGACTCTTGGGCATATGTCCACAGGACTCTATATTCTACAGAGACATACTCTGTATTCATAACAGGTAGGACTTGGAAACATTAACAGATAAATATATAAGGAAAATGTCATACATATTAACAACTGAATTCTAATCAGCTATAAAGAAAAATGAAAATTTCAAGCAAGTTGATGGAACAAGAAGATATTATTATATTAAGTGAGGAAACATACTATAAAAGACAAACCTTCATGATCTCTCTGATATATGAATCCAGCAGCCACAAACTACTAGTCAAAAAGCCTAGTAGTTTAGAATACTTCCTCTTAAAAGATTGGTCAGGATGGTTCAAGAGACTACCTTTAATCAATACAAGGTGTTGTGTTGTTCTTGGTTGTCTGTGAGAAACTGAGCTTAAGTCCCTGAGAATGACACCAATTTTTGACTTAGAGTTACCAATCTGGTATTGACTTGGAAGTCTTCAATCTCATGGCTAGATTTCATGGTGTTGAAAGATGCTATACAGGCAGATGAGGAAGAACAGTTATCATAGTCCTGCCCAGAAGCAAGTCCTATGAACTTCCATAATGACTGGCCCAGCAAAATATGCCCAATGGTACAATAGCGGCATTGATAGGTCCACTCAAGAGAAAGAAACTTATGCCTAGCACTGTAAACCCATGACTAGAGAGTCCATACACCCTAGAGGAGAACCTCTGTTAAACTGATAAAGTATGTAATTGCCTTCTAAATACTTACCTTTTTCCACATAGACTAGTGCTACTCTCAGTCCTCAACATGGAGGTTTCCTGTGGTATATGGATAAGCTTTTATTCTCAGAGACAGCAGTTAACACAGAGACACGTGGGTGATCAAGGTACTGGGGCTAAGTGAGTATGGAGTACTCAGTCCTCACTGGAACCTCTGTATTAACCCTTCAATGTCTCTGGTAACATTTTAGAAGACCACGCAGAAAGAATGTAAGACATGGAAGGTGGAGAGGGGGTGTCTGTGAAATGTCCTCTTCTGGGTTTGACATGGCTGTTTTAATCATGAACTCATAGCAGCTACAGTTACTAGCATAAGGCCTACACAAGATGAATATTCCAGCACCAGTAAGGGAGAGACCCCAGTTCTTCGCTGGAAAGCTATTGACAGTTTATCGCTGCTGGAGAAAGGGTTGTTATCTTCAGTGACTTACTCACTGGTGAGTCCTCCACACCTACGCACACATGGATGGTTCTAGCAAAATTCAGAGAGTGAAAGAAACAAAACAAAAAAATGGCACCCACCAAAACCAAAACTCCAAACAAAACAAAGAGACATGATAGTGGGAGCGGGGACTTGTTAGGGAGATGCTTGGGGAAGAAGAACTGGGATAAGAGAGGGTGGAGTGATCAGAATGTGATCAGAATGCACGTATGAAATTGTTATAGACTAGACTAATTTAAAAATAAGCGCAGCTATCTTGTGTATACACATACAAAAGTTACAGGTATTTTCTTTAAAAAATGCAAGAATGTCTATTAAATTCAGTCAAGACAGGAACGGTAAAAGGAAAGGTTTGATTTTTCAGCATGTAGGATATTGACTTACTTGATTCAACTCAACTTTATAATTGATGCTCATCTGAGGCTAGGTACTGGAGAGTCAGCAATGGGTAGTACTTGTTCTTGTGAGTGTCTTTAAGATGTCTGTTACCCATGGTGACAGGAAGGAATGATGAAGAGATCTGGGCTGGACATATAGTTTTGAAGGCTGTGAATCTATAGGTTTGAATGACATCAAAAGCTGAATGAAGTGGACAAGAGATTAGATGACAAGTAGGAAGAGGGAGGATTGAGGAGAGAATTTTGTCATGGTGCCGTGTTCGATGGCCACCATGCAAGACTGAAGCAATGGTCAGGTGGCTATGTATAGAGAGAAAACTGGAGGTGTTTGGAATCAAGGTCAGAAGTGATCAGGACATACTAGGAAAGCAGATATAAATTAAAGCCTTGGAGATGTTCCTTGGCTCTTAGAGAAAGCTGTAAGGATGCTTGAGGGCCGCTAATGCTCACTGAGGAGGAAGAAGTGCTAAAATATGACAACCTATGTAAGCATGCTCCTGATGCTCGATCCTGACTGGAAAAGAAGGGAGTGGGAAAGAGACAGGAGAGGCAAGAGATGGCAGCCAAGTCCCTGACAGTGCAGAAACTTAAACATACCTAGCAACAAAGGAAGGAACCAAGGAAAGAAGTTAATGATTGGCTAGAAAAGTGCTAAATCATGAATCAGGGTCCTAGAGAGAAGGGTGGGGCACACTGGATGCCTTTAAGTAAGACTTTGAGTAAGTACAAGAAATTTTCACTCAAAATAAAAAAAAAAAAGAGCAGAAAAGAGTGTAGTGGATTGTACAGAAAGGGGCAGAAAGGACAGGCTAAGCAGGATACTAGGGAGGATCACGAGATCAGAAGGGTGGCTCAGTGCTTAGGAGCATTTGCATTGAAATTGTCAGGATGAGAATTCAGACCTCGGCACCCATGTAACAAGCAAAGAGGCCCTGTAAATGCTGTAATCCCAGCTCTAAAGGGTGAATTGCTGGGCTTGGCTGGCTCCAGTCTGGCTGAAAAAAACAGAACCCCTGGGTCTTAGATCCTGTCTCAAAGGAAAAGGTGAAGAATGAAAGAAGAGGACACCAGTGTTCTTTTCTGGCCTCCATGAATGCTTAGATGATCGCACTCACAAATATGCATGTGCCCACACGTATGTGATCACATACACACAAAAATGCAAAATGCATGAAAGGAATCCTTACAATTCACCAGTTTTGATCACTTTGATATTTATGTCATTTCCTATTTATTTATTGCTGTTATTTTCTATTTACATCCCATAATATGTTATTCCATACCTTATCAGATAAGACAAATAGAAACACAAAAATTATGAGGGCTGACTAGATGGCTCAGTGGGAAAAAGCACTCTCCACGTGAGCATCAAGATCTAGGTTTGGCTCCGCAGCACTCATTGTAACACTCACTGTGGCTCTGTGGCCTGTATATCTAGAACGTGTGGGCGGATACCGTGACAGGACAGTTACGATTCGTGAAGTTTGCTGGCTGCCCACCTACCTGACAATGGGGGGCTCCAGGTTCAGCGGTGAAACTCTGTCTCTGTGAAATAAGGCGGAGAGCGATAGACACCCACTCTCATTGGATGCTCCCTTCCGGCCTGCACGTGCATAATAAGTACACACACACACACACACACACACACACACACACACACACACATCTCTCAAGTGGAAAAATTGTCGGAGATTAAAAAAAATTGATCTTGAAGGCCACATCCCTAGAGCTTTTATTTAAATGAGGCATGTGCCTCTGAACTCAGAGATCACAACAGGAATCTGATTCCAGAAAATTCCCTGGCATTGTCATTTTTGGAAAAATTGTAACAAACAGAAGCTTCGCTGTGGAGTTTTATAAATATTTATCAGCCACGACTTTTACCCCCAGGAGGTTAAAGTTCTCTAAGCCATGGATGAGAATGCCTAATGGTCTGATTTGACTTGAATTAGCAAGCAAAAGGAAATCTTCAAATTTGCCACTACTCAGCTTAACCAAATAATGGCTTTTTTTTTTTTTTTTTTTCTCAAAGCGTTACAAGATAATGAATTGTTTTGGTCATTTACAAAACACCCCGGGGTGAAGAGTAGAATTACTTTAATCACTGTAATCCCATTTAATAAATTATATTTTGTTTTCCAGTTGGCTTTGTCTGAGAAGAAAATCAAATGAGATCCATTCTCAAAATATGTGAGATTTTTAACTAGGTCAGTTTTATCATCAGAAATGTGTTAACTTCCTCCTTTGTTTGTTTCTACTTGTCCCTTGTCCAAACTTGTATTTCATATCAGCTTATTCAAAGTGTTAGTATCATTGAAACAGATTGGTTTTTATTGTACAAGGCTTAAAAAAAAAATTCAGCTTCTAAAATAGTTGACTCCTGGGTGTTTTTATTATAAACTTGACCAGTTTAATAATTTAAAACTAGTGCATTCGGTAAGTTAGTTGAAAGAAATATGGGTAAAAAGTAACACAGGTACCACTGTTAATCTTTTAGAAACATGCTGTTAATTTGTGATTCATGTGCTTACCTACACAGTGTTCCAGGGCACATACAAAGCGTTAACGGCTGTGTGTGATTGTTCTCTTGATAAACTTCTGTAGTCTAAGGTGAGCAGAAATGTTGTAGTGTGTAGTGGGTGAAGTGAAGAGTCATTTTCACATTTGGAGGTCCCTACCTGTCTGGCAGCCATGGAATCAGCCACGGGTTGTGTGCACCTGGTCACCTGTACCACGAGATGCATGCGCACAGAGGAAAGAGGAAAGGTTTTCCAGCACCTGTCCATCTCAGACTCTGATGAGTTATACTGAAGAAGTTGTAGAACCACAAAGAACCTTGATGGTTTATCAGGGGCTACAAAAGAGTTTCACTGAACCCGGGACTGGAGCACACATTCTCTCCGTGGGAGGATATCACAACATTGTGCTGACAAATACAGGGTAAGTCTTATAAACATGAATCAAGTGTTTGGCTCAAGAGCTCAAGGAGATTTGTTTCAGGTTTGGTGAGCTTTGTTATTTTAAAACTTTTTTATTTCCTGTTATTTATTTTCTCATTGCAATACTTTGTTTTCTTCTTTTTTTTTTATTTTTTTTTAAAGTGACTCCACATAATCTATGTGCTTGCTGGAGCACATTTTGTAGTTTTCACTGGAAAAGGAGTTTACAGAGTCTTAAAAAAAAAAAAAAAACTTTCAGTTTTGATATTTCCTGGAGAATTCTCATTTACCCCAATTCAAGGCTCAAAGTATTCGCCTTGCAAGTATGTTTTTCATAGTATAGAATCTTATAGTTTACAATGCTTACATCTTGCTTAATGACCATCTTCTTTTGTATTAGATACTTTTTTTTTTCTCTTAAGTTAATACTTCTTACCCCACGACAGAACAAAATGTCAAGGAAAGCACTTAGCGGAATGTTGTGCAAGGACAGTCAGCTCACATGTGTATGGTTGGAAGGACATAAAAAGGTCTACGTAGCGGCTAGTGTATCAGTAGAGGTTTATAGTTTTGATTACATTTATTTATTCTGCCTGTGTGTGTCCACACGTGTGGCTGGGTGTGCATGAGGAAATCAGAGGATGGCACACAGGTTCTTTCTTTCAAACTGTGAGGTCCTGGGAATCCAGCTCCGGTTGTCAGGCTATAGGTGAGCAGATTTACCCACTGAGCGATCTCACTGGTCTTTAGTGAAGGTTTTTGTTTATTTTTTAATTTGTTTGTTTGTCTTCCATCTTGTAATCTTCAGTTTACAACTAAGAACATTAAAAACATTTAGTTATGCAAAAATACTGAATATGCAAATATCAAGGAAACTTCTTACAGGAGTGTCGATTCAGGTTGTCTTTTTATTCAAAATAGTGTTATAGTCTTTTTATTTTTAGGAACTGTAAACAGTTCGTAGTTCAAAAACAGTTACTGTTGCATTTATTTCCCAGAGTCCAACATACGGGGTGGTAACCATAGGTCCTTATGTATGTCTTGATAGCAACTGCTCAGGAGCTCACTGTAAAGCAGTTGCTATAATGTCCTTGCTCCGTTTTTCCTGTCATCGATGCCTCAGTGTTCTGGAGCTTAGCTTATTCGAATAGGTGAATCAAAGAAGTAAAAATCTACAAATGTTTAAAGGCAATGCTCATTCTCTGGGCACATAACCTATTTTTAAAATAAACTAAGTAGAGATCCTGGAATATACGGTCAAGTCATATGCTGCATTGGTGATGGGAATGGAAAGGGTGTGTTCTAGAAAACAGGTGTTTTAAGCTTGGCCCAGTGGCACACTCCTGTAATCACAGCACTCGAGAAGGCACAGGCAGGTGGATGTCTGTGAGTTGGATGAGGTCAGCATGTTCTATAAATCGAGTCTAGTACAGCAAAGGATACACAGAGAAATCCTGTCTCAAACAAAAAACCAACCAAACAACAGCAACAACAACAAAAAAAAAAAAAAGAAAGAAAGAAAGAAAGAAAGAAAGAAAGAAAGAAAGAAAGAAAAGGAAATAGGTGTTTTTATCTCAGCAGCTATGTTGACCTGACCTTGGTTTGTAGAAGCTTGCAGGTGAACATGTGACTAGAGCCACAGCCATCTCTTGCGCTGCCATTTCTAACCACCTGCCTGTAGACAGGTGCTCATGGTCACAAGGCTGAGGACAAAAAAACATTCCACAAATAGACGAACAAATATTTCCTGTGAGTGACAGACTTGTTCGTGATCTTTCCATACCTATTCAGGCTTGGAAAATGGGGAGCTGATAGCATCATCTCTGCAAGCGAAGGACAGTTTGTTATTGCAGACACCAATTAGCAGGGTGAGGAAGGATTACTAGTTTCAGAAGCACACTGCCATTTTGAAAAGTTTGATAAATGTGACATGGGAAAAGCCATCTTAGAGCACTGTGCCCACATTGTGCCTCGGCATGTTGGGAAATAGTTCTGTTTCGATGGAGTTGTAGGTGATACTACTTGTGTTTGTGCACTCTGCATGATAATTGGCTAGAAGCTGAAAGGCTCTGTGTAGTGAAGCAAAAACCCCATACATCCAAGTAGCTTGAAACATATTTTGTTTGAGTTATATTTTATCCTATGCAAGCAGTGAGGCATTCCAACCAGACACTGAGTATATTTTCCCAGGGTTGTGATGCTCTTTAATCTTAGCCCAGCAACAGCTCACAGGATTTATTTCCCCCAGTAGAATCTCCTGCAAGTTAGAGCCACACTGTTTGCCTGCATCCCACTTAGAGAAGCACTTTGTCTTAGGAAGTGGAGCTAGCATTGAGTATGGCTTAGGGGGAAAAAAAAGATGTCTTGATGAACTGTAGCGCTTGGCAGAAAGGGGCTTTTGCTCAGCGCTGACACAAATCATAAGGGAAATATAATCCTTCCTACCTAATTGATAAAAGATTTCTCAGAACACCCTGTGAATTACCCCAGAAATAAATGCTCTTGGCATTGCAAGGCAGTAAAATCTGGGATAAAGCAGGGTGATTCCACGGTAGTTTTGTTCACGCTGCAGGAGAACACACACCATTTAAAGACAAAACCAGTGTGTGACAAGTCTTGTAAAATGTGTTAGCCTGCACAGTAACTTATATGCCACTGCTAACATTCTCTCATCTTATAGGCGCATTTTGGAGTGTGTTAAAAGACAGGCACATTCAGCAGTATAAAGCCAACGAGGACTCGTGAAAGCTTAAATCTTGATTTAAACTCTCCAAGGTGATGTTTTATTCATGTCAAATTAGGTATCATTTTCAAACTTTGCATTTTGATGAGATTTCTAAATTTAAACCCATAACTGAAAATTTAAAAGAGTATTAAAGGCCTCCATGTTTTGCCTTATTCTTTAAGCAGATTATGGCAAAATGAATATCTTGTCTACCCTGTCTCAGTCTGTTTCTTGGTGCCATGAGAGGAGACCTGAGCCTGGGTCACGTGCAGTGGCAGGTTGTTTATTCAGCACAGTTCTGGAGGTTGCAAGGGCAACGCTGGGCAGCAGCCTTATTGAGGAGGCTTATTTGACTTTATCTCATGAAGGAGCGGGACAAAGACAAGACAGTGTGCCAGAGTAAGAGGAGCAGAGACTAGAACCTCTGTTCTAATCCCAGGAGAGCTAGAATTCATGGATTCTCGAAAGACATTCACCCCTGTCATGGGTCTCTGCACCTCCCAATCCTGGAGATAAAAAATGAGGACCAGTTTTCAGTGTGACTCTTAGAGGTGACAATTTGCATCCAAACTGCACAAATTTCACTTGTTTCACAAGCTTGAGGTCCTGAGTATAAATCCCCAGGATGTACAATCTGGTTGCCTAGGTCAAGGGTCTATAGTCTCTACATTTCTATAAGGAAATGGAGGTGGAGGGAGGAGATTCCCTGGAAGGAGATAAGCAAGCAGGCACATGCATGCCCTCATCTACCCCTATCAATCAGTAGATGTCAAGAGAACCTGAGTTCAAAGACTGAATAAGAATGTAGGAAAAAGCAGATGAATTCAAACATATGGTGTATATGGCTCCAATGAAATACCTGATTATTTATTGCTACAAAGGGGAAATGTTGGTTCACCTCAATGTTTTAGAGGTTCAAATCCCAGAGGGTGTGGTTAAGGATTGGTTTGGTGAGGTTTGTCCCTTGGGTGCGTAACCCCACAGCCCAGATGGTAAATGGCATGTGTGTGTGTTTGGAAGCAAAATACTTCTTTCTCCAATGGAACCCAGAGAGAAAAAGGACAAATGGAGTCATACAGTCTTTTCTGGTTCTACTGACCTGAGGTCCTTCCCACCAGTCCTTATTCCTACACATCACAAAAACATCCCTTGGAAGCCACACTTTTATGTGTGGCTATTTCAGGGTACTGATCCAAGCTGTAGCGTGTAGGGTTAGACTTGAAATCCATTGAGGCAGGAATAGTTTTATATTTTGAGTAGTCTCAAATATAATCTCAAATACCTGAGATTATAACCCAATTTTTGAACCCCAAAAGGGTTTGCTTCTTCTCCCCCCCTCTTTAAATTTCAAGGTGCTGATGGACAGACTGATCTGATATGGTTCTATTGGCTATGTATCTTCCCAGATTCAGTGGCTTCTGTAATTCTGTTTTACCTTATTTTTAGAGGTAGCAATGGTACTACTGAATGAAGCTAGGAATCTCAGTGTCAGGGTGCCGCATCATGGTCTACAATTATAGACTCATGTGTCAGCATCTTGCAGCCTTTTGAGGAAAGTGGACTTAAGATATTTCTTAGAGAACTGTTAAGACAGTTGTCAGTTGCAAAGTTCCCTTTAAGCACAAGAGAGAAGTGTTGTTATCACATAGGTTTCAGAAACAGGAAACTCAGACCAAAGCTGCTTCTACCTCACACAAAGGTCAGAGTCTGGGTCTCAGCACTCAAAACTCAGTCAAAGCCACCGACCTCCAGGAGTGGTTCTGCAAAGTGGTTAAACTCTCTGCTCTTTGTTTCTGTAATTGCCAGTCTCTAATTTATTTCCTTTGAGAAAGGGCTTATCTCACCATCAACTCATTAGTGACTTAATACGGGTTAAGCTGATTATAGGCAATCCGAACAGGGATGTTCCCACTGTAGAGCAATCATGCTAATAATACCTTAGGAGAATATTTCTCTTAGCTCTATGATTTTAGCAGATCCTGTTGGCTTTGGTATATAGAGGTAGAGTACTCCCTCCTATCGAGCTTCTGGGATGCAATAATCACTCTGGACTTTATAGGAGAAAACTAAAAGAAACGAGGTGGTATGAAGACATGTTTAAGGATGCAGGAATAAATTCTTTCTACATTCCTCTTTGGTTTTCAACTTCTTACTTGATCGAACATCTTAAGATTCAGTCTGAAAGGAAATATGAGGAATAGTTACTGAAGGGTGTAGAGATTAGCTGGGGAAGGGGAACTAAATCAGAAATAAGAAAGATTCACAATGACTACCCAGGGAGGAACGAAGGAATTTGAAACCTTTCCCTATCCCTTCCTTTTAGTCTGTCTCCAAGAGGCTAAAACATCTGGTGAGGCATGTCAAAGATCCAATCAATCATTCCAATGTTTGGTCTCTAGGATGCCAGACATCTGGAATAACTATGTTACTCTTTTCTTTAATTAAATCAACTGAACATTTTGGGTTCTCACAAAATCAGCTTCTGCCTATGCGATACACATCAGGATCCTTTTGCAATTTTATCATTTTGTTTAAATATGCTTTCATTTAGGTTGTAATCTCTCTTAATATACCCCTGGATTTAAAATGGCTTGCATAGCACACAATATTAATATGGACTATTAACAAATAAAATAAAATAAAATAAAATAAAAAAAACAAGCTTGACTTTCACTTTTTCCCCTAAGTCACACTGAAAAGCGCCTCTTGGCAAATGGAAGTGCAGAGGGCCACAGAACAATGTTAAACAATGACAGAGCTAGCTCGGCAGAGATGAAAACACACTCTTTGATGTAAAGACATCTGGCACCAACAATCATTTTAACTATGTGTAACAGGAACACACAATTTATATAATTTATGCATTCCTAGGTTTTTCAGTCCATAGGAATTTGGTCTGGTTTTAGGCTATTTTCAAATATCCTTTGCATTCCTATCTGGAATGGCTGCTGGGCAACTTAATGACTGAAGGGAGTTAGAAAGAGACAAAGTGAAACCACGAACACATACTGGTTTAATGGAATATCATATTTACTAGGAGAGAAATCAAACCTCAAAATAGACAAAACAATGTTTACTACTCTAAATATATGACAGGGAACAACTGAAGAATGTTGGGCTGACATCTCAAGTCTCATACCTTCCTCTTTAATGATGCCCACATGGGACTTTCTTGGCAGACAAGCATTGCTTTTTTTAGGGAGATTCTGTTTTCTTTGGTTTTAAGGAAATGAAAGGAGAAAGTACTATATGCAGCTGGAAGTTAGTTTGTAAGACAGATGAATTATGACTTCAGGATCCTTATTATAACCTCTTGAGGAAAATTAGCTAAATATTTTATACTCATATTGTGAAACCTTGGCGACACACGTGCAAACATGATAGCTAAACACGACTTTACTAAAGGGAACTTTCATTCCTGCAAGAAAGCTTATGTATACCCAGCCAGTCCAGTTGCTAAGATAAACATTAAATTCCACTTTGATAATAGCTCGTTAGATGAAGATACTTTGTTTCCATGTTGCAATGTTTTCTGCTAAAGCTGTGTGTTCCATCAGTAGATGGAAGATGGTCATGCATCCTTGGGCACATTTTTACATTTAGTATCTGGGAAAGCAGGAGAGATAAACACTGTTATCAACTTCATTGAACAGAGACTGGCACAGAAGCTTGGGTAAATACAGGAACTTTATGAAGGGTAGATAATTTAATTTTGGGACTGAGCATTTCTTTTAGAAACATGTGCACATACAGAAATATATGCTTTTGTCTACATTATGAAAGTACTTCAAACAGAAAGTAGTTACTCTAAATATTAAGATAATGGCTCCGTTTTTCAGGGTATGGAACAAACTATGTGCAGGTAGCTATCTATAAAGAAATACATTCACATTTTAATCCGCAGACCAATACACAGCACATTATTGTGTAACTTTTTTTTTTCTCTTTATAAGCTTAATTGGCAGCTTCTCAAATGTCATGATGACTCTTACTTGAGTCATCAGCCAACTTTTCATGTAAAAGGGCTCGTTGATAGAAGTTTATGATTTGTGGGCCGTGTGTCTGGCAAAATTATGGAATGCTGAGAAATCATAAACAAACTTGTGTGTGTATTTGTGTGTGTGTGTTGACTGTACCAACTTATAGGTTAGCCAACAGTGATCAAGGGTTTGAAAAGAGAGTTGGTCAAAGCTACTTAAGTGTTACCTTAAGTCTGGACACATGCAGTGCTTCTCAGCCTTCCTAAAGCTATGGCCCTTTAACATAGCTCCTTATGCTGTAATGACCCCAACCATAAAATTATTTCATGGCTACCTTATAACTGCAATTTTGATACCGTTATGGATTGTAATATAATTATCTGATCTGCTGTATATCTGATAGATGACCCCCAAAGGGGTCATGACCCACAGATTGAGAATAGCTGCTATGTGGGCTCTTTGGTGACAGTAGGCACAGAAAGGGAAATGACTGCTTTCCTTTAATCAAGTTTTTCCAGCCAAGACCTTGAACTACAGAGGCAAATGCATTTCCAATGGACTTCAGAGAGTATATGCCCAGGGCTTTCCCCTTTCCTTAGTATTGCTTATGAGAAAGTAGCGCAAGGTCTGCTTGTGCCGGCAACCCTGTTTTAGAAAAGCTTACTGGGAAATCCACAGACACAAGATTGGTGGGGCCAGCATGCCTGTGTCTTGATATCAAGTCACGAGCCGCAGGAGAGAGAACGAAGTTACTCATACTCATATAATGTGTGTGTGTGGGTGTGTGTATGACAAATTTCCCTACCAGAAACATTACCGTTTTCGTGGCGGGACCAGGGGAGATAAGCACAAACTTCACTGTTTATAAAAATGAGCGATAGCATGCTCAATGATGAAGTTAAAAGGTTGTGGACTGGCAGACATGGTGGAAACGTTGAGGGGTCTTCAGCATGGCTGAGGGGTAGGATGTAAAGTCTGCTAAAGTGGGCAGTAGGGATTGCTGCTGCAGTGGGAGAGGAAGCCTGAGCCCTAGGCTACCACTGATGGCAATAGTGAGATGCTCGAGGGTGGGGCTGAGGATAAGGCAGCAGGACTGTGGGGACTTGCAGCCTCTACTGCAAGTCCCTGAGGAATACAGAGGCATGTGGGGCCATGCATTCTTTACTGTAAGATACTATTGACATGACCTCTATTTCATGAAGCCAGGTGTCATTATAGAGACGAGCCAGGGATTTGTGAATTAAAGAGTTCCAAGGCCTATCTAGGTAATTTCTCTAATCCAAGTTCTTTTACTGGGTTACGGCTCAGTTACCCCTGCACCCCCATGGATCAGACAGACCCATCATGCCTGATCAAATGGCAAATCAGACTGTATTTCTCAGTTACAGAGAAATCCCCACACTTACTTGCGTGTGCTATAAGTAAACTCGTGCTGAGCTCAGAGATCTTATTATGCAAAATGAGTTCATATGCAATATATTACTGGGTACATGATTCATGTCCCTGCCTGTTGGCCTCCAGACTTTCACACGGACTTCTGTGTGTTCACTCTTCACTTCTGGACTTTCCCAGAAAGCTTTCTACTTACTGAGCTACTCCAGAAGCAGCACAGAAACATTCCACTGGCCACTCTCTCTCCCCTCCATCATCATTTAGTTCTCCTTTTGCAAGTCTGGCCTTGATGAGAGCTTCGTGACAGGATGATTTCAGCCTGGTGGGATAAAGTGCTTTGTGCCCTCGGCCTCTGTGCCCGAGTCAGGCCTGGTGTCCTCCTGGTGCTGCTGATGGAACTCATTTATTCCTTCCTTCCATTAGCATGTCTTGCCTGGGAGGGAGCACCGGCTTGGCTCATTTTCCCTTCATGGGCTTGCACTTCCATCTGCAAGAACAGAGTCAAGGGTGGTGCTGAGTGCCTGGAAAAACATGAAACAATATAGCAAGCTGAGCTTTCCACATTTCGGGGAGACAGAGGCTGCCTAAGATAGCCTGAAGGATGGAGAAAGAACACTAAATGAACTCATCCAGCTTTCTCTATACTTGACTTCATGCAAGACGTTCCAACATAGAGACCTGCTTCTGACGATGACAATGAACCCAGAAGAGCAGCCAGGGGCAGCCATGAGCCTCGCCCTTAATTTGTAAAAAAAGAAAAAAGAGATTTCTCCCCTGTTGTTAGTTTGTGTTGTCCTTTTTGAATATGGTGGGAAAAAATGTGTTTATGCTCATCAGGGAAATGAAGTCCAAGTATATTGAGTATCCAGGAAATAAGTGCAGCATGTGGGACCCAGGCTCGCCTTTGTCTTTCTTCCCAGCCCTGTCTGTTTTACCACAGCTGGCCACCCAAGCTCATCGATTCTGGAGGCCCGCCCGGGGGATTTGGTGTCAGCAGGAAAAGATACAATTGCAGTTAGGTGTAAACATGAGAGTTTGTGTTGAACGTGTTAAGTAGCACCAAATTGTGTTTCAGACGTTTATCTGTAATATGCAATAGAGTTTGTAACAATGTCCTTGCATTTTCAGTCCTTGCTACTGGAAATGTTGGGTTTTTAGTTTATGAATAAAAATTTAAATATTATTCATATTTAATGGGCTAAATATAGTAAATGGCTTAATCTATTCAGGCTGCTGTTGCATGATAACATAAAGGAAACAGCTTACAAATAACACAATTTAATTTCTGGGAGGTCCAAGATCAAAATTCTTGAAGATAGGGTATTCTCAGATCATGTGTCTCAGCTCATAGATCACTGTGCTTTTGCTGCATCCTGTCATGGGAAAAAGGATGAGGGAGTTCCCTTCCAAGGGCCCCACCTACATGCTGTTTTACTTGGGATTACATTTTAGCATATGAATTTGGGGAGCTACCTAAGGAAGACAGGCTTAGTAACTTCTCCAGTGCAAGAGAGGAAGCTGAGGTTTCTGATCGTCTGTTGTGCTCTTCAACCCTAGTGTGCAGAGCTGGGGAAGCTCTTGGTTTGCAGACATACCCTACCGTCTTCCAAAGAATCTGGGTGGTGGTAGGTTCAGCCTGCTTTCTTCACCAGAGCATTGTCCTAGAGCAACAGTGAAGTCAAATCCCCTGCCCAGAGATGAATGTGGATACCTTACAGGCGATTTAGATAAATCACCTGACTCCAGTGAGTCTTTATTTCATAATCTTTAAAAACATGGCCCGGTAATGTGCTTTCTAAGGATAAGTGTGTCAGAGGTGTCATGATCTGTGCACTGCTTACTTGAGCACTCTTGCACTCTCTTTAGCCTGCCTGCAAAGATTTTAATGTATGTTTGACATCCAATATGCCTATCAACAGTGGATTCTTTGACTCTCAGTGATGTCCTGTTTGGGATGATAAGTCATATAGTTGATTTAATTTGATACAGTTAATTTAATACTCATGTGTTTTACCCTGTTAAGCATTTCATATGTGATATCTTGTTTAATCCTAAGAAAGCAACCAGGCAACCCTTGTGATCCCTGACCTTGTCTATACCAGAACAGCTTCTATCAGACTCTTCCTCACACTGTGCTGTAGGGGGCAGAATCTCAGAGAGCGAAACACATCTTGGGAAAATGGGCATTCTCTGATGCTATTCCCCTTAGAACATTTGTTACTTTATGGGCTAGGTGAGAAACAGGGCCTGAGATGGGACAGTGGTTTGAGAGCTTTACTGGACACATTACATGTAGAAAAACACTCAGAGATCATGCATACAGCTAGATGCATCTTCACAGTGAGCCTGGCAATAAACTCCTACCCAGATTAGGGAAGAGGAGCTCCAGCACGCTGCGAAGCATCAAAAGGCTCTTCTCAGGCGCTCTTCCTCACAATGGTGACCACTCTTGCATGTTAGCTTTGCCAGCTGGTATACCACAGAAATAGAATCACAGGTGATGTACTGTTGGCACAGTGTGTGAGTGTGTGTGTGTGTGTGTGTGTGTGTGTGTGTGTGTGTGTGTAAGCCAGAGATCATTCAGGTACTGTCCCTTAGGAGATATCCACCTTGGTTGTTGAAACAGGGTTCCTTCTTGAATTGGCCAGAAACTCACTGATTATTTTAGTCTGCCTGGCTAGGAAGCCTGAATGATTTGCCTATGTCTGCTTCTGTGGTGACTGGAATTAAAATGGCCCCATATATATGAATTCTTAGTCACCAGGGAGTGGAACTATTTTGGAGGGATTAGATGAGGCCTCCTAGAAGTGTGTCACTGGAGGTGGGTTTTGAGGTTTCTAGAGTCCACACCAAAACCAAACTCAGTCTCTCTTTCACAGCCTCTCTCTCTCACACCCTCAATCTTACCCTCACTCTAGCTCTTTCTCTGTCTGCTGCTGTGAATCAGATGTAAGCCTCCTTGTTGTGTTCCAGGACTATGCTTGTCTGCTTTCTGCCATAATGAGTATGAACTAAACTTCTGAAACTATAAGCAAGCCACAGTTTAAATGCTTTATTTTGTAAGAGTCGCCTTGGTCATGGTATGTCCTTATAGCCACAGAACAGTATAACTAGGACAGCTTACATTGTGGTAGTATTATAAGCACACTTTTCCATGAACAGAAACAATTTCTTCTTCTTCTTCTTCTTCTTCTTCTTCTTCTTCTTCTTCTTCTTCCTCTTCCTCTTCCTCTTCCTCCTCCTCCTCCTCCTCCTCCTCCTCCTCCTCCCCCTCCTATTTTTCTTCTTGTAGGCACTGGAGACTGGTCCTCATACTTGTATGGTAGGAACTCTAGTGCTCCCTAACTGTAAATTCAATTTCATTTTTTGAAATTTATCTGTATTTTTGAGATGTAACAGTTTGTTAATTTTCGTTAGGATCTCTTATTCCGTAAGTGGGTACAATATATTTGTTCACCTTATTGTTAGGTGGATATTTCCCATTGTTTAAGATTATGAACATAATATTTTTCATAATCTTTTTCATAATCCTAAGCAATGGGAAATTTTCATTTCCCATTGTACAAATTCATTAAGTGAGTTTAAATATACACACATTTTTATTGAGTTTATGTCAAGTTGTAGAATAGGGTTATAGTGAATGTGTCTGTCTACTATCAGAAGATAACTATTTTCTAAGGTGATTGGATTAGCCTTCATTTTTTAGTTCTAAATGTTAGATATAATGTGGTAAAAATCTGATCTGACAAAATAAATGAAGGTATACCTTTTATAAAATCAAATTCTTGATTTGTGATATTTAAAAGAAGCTAATTTCATTTGTTTAAATGTATTCAATTTTTAAATCTAATTTCTGCTTTGTAGAATTTAAAGAAACAAGCAACATCCAAGGCCTTTTTTTTTTTTTTTTTTTTTTTTTTTTTTGGTCTTTAGGTAGAGATCTTGAAAACATAAACACAGACCATAAAATCACATTGGACAATTGTTAAAACATGACCTGAAAACTATGGATTGATTATGTTGCTACACTAAATGACACAGGAAGGTCATGGAGAGGAAATGATATCTTAAGGGGTCAATTTCCCAACTATATCAAGATGAGACAGTAGCCAGGAAGCCAGAGAGCTTTATAGTGTCATATCACTGACTTTTCTTCTTTGCAGTTGTTTCTGAAGTAGATTTCAGTCTTTCTGAGCAAGTTCCTGGTCCCCAAATGTCATCTGCCTGTTTTCTGGTCATTGGGCACCTCATATTTGAACTCAGGCAGCAGTGAAATGAGGGGTAGAAGGTACTTTGTATGAAATCTCTATTCCTTTACTGTGTTGTGTGTTAAAGCCTTGTTACATACTTCTCATCTAGATGAATGCCCTTATAATTAATTTAAGTTCTTTCTAGATCCTGGTTTTGGTCTGACTATCAATCACAGCTCTCTTGTACATTCTCTACATGTCCTGTTTTTGCAGACTATTCGTGTTTTTAATGGGAAGGTGGGGAAGGTTGTGCTGGGAATAGCTTACCATATATATTTCGAACCTGTCTAATGTATCTTTACTCCTACAGATACCTGTTTATATTTAACTCGCCCTGGTTGAATTTCATAGGGTAAATTTGGTCAAAACATGTTGGTTGGGTTTCAAAATCTTGTACTCTGATCTCTGAAAAGTTTGCAATGTCATGCTGAATCATTTGCTAGCAATACTTCAGAGTTCATTATAAGTAGTTCACATGAACTCTGCTCTAGGAATAAAAATGTAGGTACAAAGAACAGGACAATAATGGTTATACAACAGATTGATTTGAAAGAGAACTCTAGCTATTAAGCTATGTTTTCTATCTTTAAACACTTGCCATGATGACTGTCATTAATTTGCAACTAATTGTTTGATGTCAACATATCCTTTTGTAGTGAAGATTTATGTTATTGCAGATAATCTTTCTGTCTCTCTATCTGTCTGTGTCTCTGTCTCTCTCTCTCAATCTCCAGTTCTAGCACAGGCCTTACCTGAAGAATCTATTATATATATATGTATGTATATATGTATATATATGTATATATACATATATATGTATATATATGTGTATATATACATATATGTATATGTATACACACACACACACACACACACACACCCTGAGTCATGAAGAAGTGTCACAACTGACAGTATGTAATGAACAAAACCCCTTTTACAAATCTGTTTACAATTCTGGGTGAGAAATGCTAAGAAGAGAAGATGCAGAATAAGGATTGCAGTTTATTTTTTTTTTAATTCAAATGAAAATATATAAAAAAGCTAAAACAGCAGTAAAGGTCGACGCCAGCCTAAAAAAGCTGGTAAAGCTGTGTGTAACAAAACTAAAATGTAACTTGAAACAACCACTTGCATGTATTTGCACAATCTTTTGGCTATACAGATCCTTGTACAGGATTGTGACGCACATACGTCACTATTTGCTTTCCCCAAACATTCTCAAATTATAGTCTAGTGTCTTAAATCATGTGAAGCACCTCTAGTCACTAGCGCTGGCCTCGCCATTTGGCTTGATGTATGTTTAGTCTATTTCTTCTTGGCAAAAGTGTTTTAGCCCAAGTGTCCGAGCATAAGGCTGACAAAATGTTCTTTTTTCCTACTCATTTGTGCGGTCTTGTTTAACAAAAACTATATACATAAAAAAACTGAGTAAGATTTGTTCAAGGGAAACATACAGTTGCTGTGCATGCGCACTGGGAATAATTCATGAGAGGCAGATGAGTTCTAAGGGAAAGAAGGAGGATGTTTTGTTTCTTTTTTCTTTTTCAGGCCATTTGCCATTCTGGCTCTTTAATTAAAACTTGGCCTTATTTCATTTCAACAAAAATGAAAATTCTACAATTACAGGGAAATAATTTTAACTTGGGGGAGGGGTACTTTTCTTCATGATGCTTAGCAGTTTTGCTCCCACCACTTAAATTTACAAAGTGTGGGTTATGGGTTTTTTGTTTTTGTTTTTGTTTTTTTTTACTCTTGGTTTTTGTACTTTGGGCTGGAAATTCTGCATTCCTATCAGATTATTCTTGTAACACTACTACGCAGGTACATGAGATAAAAATGAATTCTAATTTGGAGAGTCTGCAGTGGCTTGTTCTCATGCTCAAGTCCTCTGAGGACTTCACAAGATGCATGCCAAGACAAGATAGCTTCTGGAGACGAGTCTCCCTACAAAGCTGTCTCTGAGCTGTTGGGGTTTTAGAAACTGTGCAAAGAGAACTCTCCTACCAGGCTAGAAGAGACGAAGGGAGTTTCCAGTTTAAACACATTACAGAATCAGAGAAGGAAAGAGTTAAATCAGATCAGTTGAAAGGAAAGGTCTCTGCTCAGGATGAACAAGGATTTTGAATTGACAGGAAGTTTGGTGGAAAGTTAAATGCTGAGCTGTGGTGAGACAGGCCATGAATGGTGGGTCAATTTCAGAATGGTCTTGAGGGACAGTCTTGAGGCATTCAGATTCTAGTCCAAATTCTAGTCCAGTTTAATGCTGATGAATTTCTTCAAGGAGAGTGAAATGCTGGAGTGTGTTCAAACTTGGAAACAACATATAGGATGAATTGGAATAGAAAGCAGAAGAGGATGGAGTGGCCTTTCTCAATTTTTTTCTTTTTATGTCTTATGTTCTTCAGACTTTTGAGAAAGAAATGGCAAAGGACTTTAGTCTGGCCATGAAGATTTTAAGACATGAAACTAGTCTACTTACTTGAACCAAGACATGGACTGCTGAGGTTCCAAGCTTTCCTCCATGCCCTGGGAACCCAGTTGGGCCTGGGTCTAGTTTCTAGTATCTCAGACTAGCTGAACCATGTTCCAAGGCCCCAACAATCTTCAAAGAATTATAAAGGATTTCGCCCCAACCTGTGGTTCACCTGTGTGCTACACCTAGCTATGCAGTAAGAGTGAATGATTTAACTTGGGACCTCAAAATAATAAATGTGACTCCTCCCCTCTTCCAAAAGAAATGCTAATTCCAAATAAGGTAAGTAATGGACCTTGTGTTCTGTGGATGATGAATTTGTTTGGGGTTGTGTGATTGAGGTTTGGTATCTTATCATATAGAAGTGTTTCTTGTCACAGGAGGAGCCTTGGGTTAAAATTGCCCAAGAAGGCAGAATGGAACAATGCAAGAAGGGACTGTAGTGAATGCTTGAAGTGAAAGACTGAAGAGAGATTTGGGGAATTAGCCCAGTTATTGTATGGAGATAAGGAAACACATGCTGGAAGGCGGGGGTGAAACACAAGCACAGTCAGTCAGGTACCAGGTACAGTGTCAGTGAGGTACTGGTGTCAGATGGGACTGCCCCAAGTGACATCAAGGTCAGTTTTGAGGGCTCTGAAAACACCATTCATTTTCCCTAATGAGCAAGTCAGTCTCTGTTAGAAGAGTGTACATTTGAGTAGGAAAGTGTGAGCAGAAGGAAGATTGCAGAAGATAAGGAGTGATCTGGGGTTGTCAAAATGAGTCAATGGCCTGTTGTTAGTTTAAGAAGTTTGGCAGGAAAAAGGAGTGAGGCCTGGCTGTAATTAGGGAAAGCAAAAAGTCAGGCAAAGTTACTCTCAAACGGTAAACATGAAACACTGGGGATGTAGAGATTCATTAGAGAAAGGGAGTCTGGAAACTTAAGGAGAACGGTGGAGTATCTGAGCCACGCAGATAGGAATTAGGAATGTTTGGGGAAGCCTTTATTTCCCTAAGAAAAGGGTGGAATATACTTCTTAGAATGTGAGAGGAGCAGAAGCATTTGTATAGTTGGGCATCATTAATTTCATATTTAATTTATGTGACTATTTCCAGTTCTACTTTAGAGAAAAAGACAAAGTGACAAGAGTTGTCAGTGTTACACCCATTATAGAATTTGCTTCATATAAAAAGAATAACTTACTTTTAAACATCTCTTGGCCACAAAATCTAAACTTCAAATGCATCTCCCATGTTGGATCCTGTGCTATGTATCCAGGTCCCTTGTTTGGACGGGATCTGTTTTCTTAGCTCGGCATGCAGCCAGGAAATATTCTCTGGCTGTCAACTTACTTTGGAGATTGCCTGAGCTGAAGAAATCCCTCTCTTCCCCAAGGTCACAGTCTGTTCTTGATGCCCCCACGTCCAGTGACTGTTTGGCATAGGGTGTCAAGAGTTGACCTATTTTGTCTGTCAGGGAAGAAATCAGAGTGTCCACCCTGAAAGGCTTTCCATGAGGCTTGCAGGAATCTTCACTGATAACGTATTCTAGTCTTTCTTCTTTTCAACGAGTGGTCAAAGATGCTTCTGTAACAGCTTTCCTGCTAATCTTTATTTCCAAGTCTGTTTCTCAGGGAAACATGCGTGCAAGTATTGGTAGATATTCTGTCAGGGGTTATACACACCACTAGCCAACAGTCATCACATGGCAGCTTCCTTTAATAGTTTTGATGTAGCTGAAAATAATTTCCTAGGTGTAGTTGCTTCTCCATCCAGGGACAGCCCATGGAATCTGGGCTGGTCAGTGTATGTCATCCTCAGTGCAGTCTGGAACCACTCTTATGAACCAACCATACTGAAAGCTCAGCACAGCACTTGGCCAATGTATTAGAATTGCCTTGGTCACCCATCCCTCATATGCTTCATTACCTTTATTTTCCCTTCACAGGTTCAATTCCAAGGCCACTCTTTTTTTTCTCTTTTTTTATTATTATTATTAATTCACTTTATTCATTTTGTATCCCCCCATAAGCCCCTCCCTCCTCCCCTCCCAACCCCACCCTACCTCCCCTTTCTGCATGCATGCTCCTCCCCACGTCCACTGATAGGGGAGGTCCTCCTCTCCTTCCTTCTGATCTTAGTTTATCAGATCACATCAGGAATGGCTGCACTGTCTTCTTCTGTGGCCTGGTAAGGCTGCTCCCCCCTCAGGGGGAGGTGATCAAAGAGCAGGCCAATCAGTTTATGTCAGAAGCAGTCCCTCTTCCCATCACTATGTAAGCCACTTGGACACTAAACTGCCATGGGCTACATCTGTGCAGGGGTTCTAGGTTATCTCCATGAATAGTCCTTGGTTGGAGTATGAGTCTCTGGGAAGTTCCCTGTGTTCAAATTTTCTTGTTCTGTTGCTCTCCTTAAGGAGTTCCTGTCCTCTCCAGCTCTTGCTATTTCCCACTTCTTACATAAAATTCCATTCACTCTGCCCGACAGTTGGCCATCAGGCTCAGCATCTGTTTTGATAGTCTGCAGGGCAGAGGCTTTCAGAGGCCCTCTGTGGCAGGTTCCTAGGTTGTTTCCTGTTTTCTTCTTCTGGCTTTCAGAGGCCCTCTGTAGCAGGTTCCTAGGTTGTTTCCTGTTTCTTCTTCTTCTGATGTCCATCCTCTTTGCCTTTCAGGATGGGGATTGAGTGTTTTAGTTAGGGTCCTCTCTTTTGCTTAATTTGTTTAGATGTACCGATTTTAGTGGGTTTATCCTATGTTGTATGTTTATATGAGTGAGTATATACCGTGTGTCTTTTTGCTTCTGGGACAACTCACTCAGGATGATCCTTTCCAGGTCCCACCATTTACCTGCAAATTTCATAATGTCCTTATTTTTCATTGCTGAGTAATACTCCATTGTATAGATGTACCACAGTTTCTGCATCCATTCTTCAGTTGAGGGGCATCTGGGTTGTTTCCAGCTTCTGGCTATTACAAATAAAGCAGCTACAAACATGGTTGAGCAAATGTCCTTTTTGTGTACTTGAGCCTCTTTTGGGTATATGCCTAGGAGTGGTATGGCTGGATCTTGAGGAATCACTATTCCTAGTTGTCTGAGAAAGCACCAGATTGATTTCCAGAGTGGTTGTACAAGTTTACATTCCCACCAGCAGTGGATGAGGGTTCCCCTTTCTCCACAACCTCTCCAGCATGTGTTGTCACTTGAGTTTTTCATCTTGGCCATTCTGATGGGTGTAAGGTGAAATCTCAGGGTTGTTTTGATTTGCATTTCCCTAATGGCTAATGAGGTTGAGCATTTCTTTAAATGTTTCTCTGCCATTCGATATTCCTCTACAGAGAGTTCTTTGTTTAGCTCTGTTCCCCATTTTTTAAGTGGATTACTTGGTTTTCTGCATTTCAGCTTCTTCAGTTTTTTATATATACTGGATATGAGTCCTCTGTCAGATAAAGGGTTGGTGAAGATTCTTTCCCAATCTGTAGACAGTCGCTTTGTTTTGATGACAGTATCCTTTGCTTTACAGAAGCTTTTCAGTTCCAGAAGTCCCATTTATTGATTGTTGCTCTCAGAGCCTGTGCTGTTGGTGTTCTGTTCAGGAAGTTCTCTCCTGTACCAATGAGTTCTAGGGTATTCCCCACTTTTTTTTTCTAGCCGATTTAATGTGTCTGGTTTTATGTTGAGGTCTTTGATCCACTTGGACTTCAGTTTTGTGCAGGGTGATAAGTATGGATCTATTTTCATTTTTCTACATGTAGACATCCAGTTAGACCAGCACAATTTGTTGAAGATGCTATCTTTTTTTCATTGTATGGTTTTGGCACCTTTGTCAAAAATCAGGTGTCCATAAGTGTGTGGGTTTATTTCTGGGTCTTCTGTTCGATTCCATTGATCCACCATTCTGTTTCTATGCCAGTACCATGCAGTTTTTATAACTGTTGCTCTATAGTACAGCTTGAGATCAGGGATGGAGATACCTCCAGAAGATCTTTTATTGTAGAGGATTGTTTTAGCAATTCTTGGCTTCTTGTTATTCCATACGAAGTTGAGAATTTTTCTTTCCAGTTCTGTAAAGAATTGTGTTGGCAATTTGATGGGAATTGCATTAAATCTGTAGATTGCTTTGGTAAGATGGCCATTTTTACTATGTTAATCCTGCCAAGCCATGAGCATGGGAGATCTTTCCATCTTCTCATATCTTCCTCTAATTCTTTCTTCAGAGACTTGAAATTTTTTTCATACAAGTCTTTGACTTGCTTGGTTAGGGTTACACCAAGGTACTTTATGTCATTTGTGGCTATTGTGAAGGGTGTTGTTTCCCTAATTTCTTTCTCAGCCCTTTTGTCTTTTGTATACAGGAGTGCTACTGATTTTTTTCAGTTAATTTTGTATCCGGCCACTTTCCTGAAGGTGTTTATCAGCTGTAGGAGTTTCCTGGGAGAGTTTTTGGGGTCACTCATGTATACTATCATATCATCTGCAAATAGTAATAATTTGACTTCTTCTTTTCCAATCTGTATCCCCTTGATCTCCTTCAACTGTCTTATTGCTCTAGCAAGGACTTCCAGCACTATGTTGAAGAGATATGGAGAGAGTGGGCAGCCTTGTCTTGTCCCTGATTTTAGTGGAATTGCTTTAAGTTTCTCTCCGTTTAGTTTGATGTTGGCTATATAGGCTTGCTGTAAATCGCCTTTACTATGTTTAGATATGTGCCCAAGGCCACTCTTAAGCTGCCTTCTGTAACCAAGAGTCTGTGTTTGTGAGTGTCACCTGAACTCTCACTAGCCCAAACTTTACTCTCCAATTCTAATTTGTATCTTAACAAAGTACTCCAGAAAAGGTTCCTCTGAAAGTATATATATATATATATATATATATATATATATATATATTCTTTTTATGGGGACATTACACTGCAGTGGTCATAGTTTCAAGTTTCTGTAGTTCTATTGTTAGTGTCCCTTCATTTCAAGTGTGTGAAACTTTCAGCTTCATTGATTTCAACTATGGAACATCCTCATTTTAGATTTCACTTGAGCTTCTTTATAATAAGTTGAGTTTCTTGTGTCCTGGTATTTGTGCAGAATATTAGTTATTACAGGTGTCTATTTAGACATAACATGTACCAGACAATTTCTTTACTTTTCCTTGTAAATACCGAAGATATGATATTGTCCTTATGCCAACAACTTTCCATGACTGAGCAAAGACTGTTAGATCTTCAGTATCTATTTCCTTTTCGCTATGTAGTTACAGGTTCTTGAAAGGACAGCTGGTGTTACTTTGTTAAACGTGCCATTTTTCCCATTTTCCTTCCTTTTTCTCAGCTAGTTGTGGGTATGGGACTGAATTCTGGGCATTCGAGAATGTCACCTGCAACTTGCTGGGAAGGGCAGTTGTCCACTGGTTGGTGTGGTCACAACTAGAAGGAACCTTGAAATAACCTTGAAATGAGGATGGCAGAACAAGACAAATGATGTCTGGCTACCAACTCAGGCTCTCACATCGGTCAAGGCTTTTAGATGGGAAAGAAAGGAGCAGCCATCTAGTATGAGCCACTATTACTTTGGATCTCTATTTTAGCAGCCAAATCAATTCTCTAATTAATGCTCAAGGGATATGCATATCTGAAAGCTGATTCCTAATGTTATATTCATGTAATCAGTTAGTAGCTACTTGTCAATAAGTTGGAGAATATATGAATTCTTTGAAAACTGTGTTTATTAACTTGAGCCATTTGGGCTCCCATAAAAATGTGGGTGTGCCTGGCAGTTGAGTAATCAATCAAACCAATATGACTTATGTCCTATGTTCTCTTTACTCAAAGTTTAAAAACAAAATATTGAGAAAAGTTTCACTAAGATGAATACATTAAATAACTTTAATATTTATATATATATGTTAAACATAATATACCATAAGCACAATATTTTAGGACAAGCAAAATGACTATAAGACATTTAATGCACATGGCATCCTACTCTCTTCTGGGTCCTCCAGCCAAACAGAGGGCTTTTGTTTCTGGTTCCTTTGGTTTTATGGTGCTCCTGGAGAAATTTTGTAAAAGACCTGTCTGTAAATGCAGCTATTCTGTCTCAAAGCCAAATGATATTTTCCATTTTTACATCAACTTTCCATTTCACACCACCAAAATTTTGATACCTTTTATTATCCAAAAGCACTGACATTTTTGGAAATATTGAAATTTTAGAACAAACTTTCCTGCCTTTTCTTCAAGTTATTCTTTGAGTTTTTCTGATGGCCTTATTACCATTTTCATCAGGGACCTTATTTATTCCAGCTCAGAAGTTCTACATGGCTGAGTCTGGCTTAGACCAGGGAGGCCAATTTATTATTGTTGGCTGTCCTTTTCCAACTCTGTTATTTAAACTATTGGGTGGTTACATGCTAGTGTTTGGGTGTCTGATAGCATTTGAGAAATTTAAGTACATGAGCAAGAGCGGGAGAATAGTCCTTGGGTTCTAGTCAGTGACATAAATTTTTGTATTAAACTCAAAACTAAAGATACAATTCTTTTCCAGGTTGGAATTATTAGCCTCATTTCAAATATTAGTATGGGAAATCTAAAAGAAAAAAAAAAGAAAGAGAGAAAAAGAAAAAGCAGAACAGATAATTAATGGTGTTTAATGTAATTTTGAGCAGGGCCATTTGGAAGTGTGGTACAGAATTAAATGCGATGTTATGGAGTGGCTACCATTCACAAGGCTGGCTAGGATGCCTTAGCTCTGCATTTTTAGGGATGGATCTCCTTAGGAGAGTGTGGCAGAGATGGTTGGTAAATGCTTTTGTTCTATACAATTGTGAACAACAAGTTGGGTCCTTTTTTCTTAGTTCAATGGTGCCTGAAATTGAAATATTGGGGAAGGAGAGGCATTTTTTAAAATAATTTTTTATCAGTTCCAGAATGTGAACTGTCTGATTAGCAATTTGAGCAAAGAGATATACATTTCATTGAAAAACCGAACAGTGTAAAGGCCTCATATATGGGCTGCCATATGCACAAGGCATGCTGGCTGACCAGTCTTGATACTGGTCAAAGTCAGCTACAGCTGAAGAACCCAAAACGTACAACATGGCAACAACAGTTCTATCACAGCCGCATCATTTCCATAAATCACAGGGAAAAGCTGCTCTCAGTAAAAAAAAAAAAAAAAAAGGCAGGATGGAAAAGAAGTAGAGGTTCTGGACCATGAAAAATTTTGAACAAGTGGCTCTGGACTTTTAAAAACTTAACAGTTAAGTAGATCCTATACATTTAAGTATGCCCTATACTTAGAAACATTCATACTCATAAGTAGGTGGCTCAATAAATTTTCAAAGGGTACTTACCCAGGTCACTATTTCCTACATCAAGAAATAGGCCATCAGGGCAGGAGAGATGATTCAGTGTTCAATAATACCGGCAACTCTTGGAGAAGATCAGGGTTAGGTTCTCAACACCGACATGGCAACTCAAACCTACATTTCCATGGATTGTGATGCCTTCTTCTTCAGGCACTGTATGTGATGGGTGCAATATATCCATACAGGCACAAACACATAAAATAAAACCAATTTTTTTTTTTTTTTTTAGAAAAAGAAATAAGTAGAAAATATCCAACAGACAAGAAGTATTCTTGGGGCTCTGTGTTTTCTGAACCACCTTCTCCTAAGGTGACAAATGCTGGACTTTCAGCACTACACATTAATCTTGCCTATTTCTGAACTTGGTCTGAGTGGAACTATCAGTGTGTGTTTTTACCTAGTTTCTCTTGATCAGCAGTGCATCTGTTCAGCTCCTGCATGCTGATGTGGGTAGCAGCAGTTTTTCCCACTGGGCAGCATTCTACTGCGTGGCTATATTAACATTTATCTTTCTCCAATCTTGATAGAAATTGGTGCTGTTTGCCATTTGGGCCATTATGAACGAGATGTTATGGCCATCTTTGTGTGTGTTTTACAGCAACTTGTGCGCATTGTTTATGCTGCAGGGTTAGAAGTTGAATGGGTGAGTTTTAGGATTTGTATAGCTTCCAGTTTATCAGATAGTTTTCTTTCTCTTGGGCTTTCCTCCCCCACCCTGAAATCAAATACTTCAATTTCTGTCTCCTCCATTAGTATTTGGACGTTCTAATTGCCACACATTCTGACATGCTTAGCATGAGGACCCTTTTAATCTTACCCTTCCTCGTGGGTATGTGATAATCTTCCTGTGATATTAATTCTCCCCATTATGACTGATGGTCTTCAGCATTTTTTTCATGTTTGTTGATTTTATATTTATTCTGTTGTATGAAATTCTTCTTTGTATTGTAGAAAGTAAAATATGTGTCAAGACTTTTATCTCTATGTATATATTTGTGTGTGTACCTCTATTCCCATATATATATATATATATATATATATATATATATATATATACACACGTGTGTGCTTGTGTACAGTGTCTGATTCAGCCAGAAGAAGGTGGACTCCTTTAGCTGGAGTAGTTAAGGTGGTCTTGAACCACACTACATGGGTGCTAGAAATCTAACTTGGGTCCTCCACTAGAGTAGTGTATATCCTATCTGCTGAGCTCTCTTTCCAGCCCCTATTTTTATTTTTTTTACTGCAAAAACATTTTGTCTCTCATGATACAAAGTCCATTGTGGGAATTTAAGTGAAGTGTTCCCAGAGGTTCATGCATTTGAATACTTGGTCTCCAGCTAGTTGACACTGTTTGGCGAGTTTTAGGAGTTGTGTGGCCTTGCTGGAGGAAATATGTCACCAGAGGCAGGTTTCATGAATTCTCAGGCTGTTTTCTTTCAGTTTAATCTCTCTGCTTCGTGCTTGCAGTCAAATATGTAACATCTCAGCTTCCTACTTTGACCTCCTGCTCCATGCTTCTCTTGCCATTATAGACGTTCCCTTTGGAACCATAAGCCCAAATAAACTCTTACTTCCATAAGTTTCTTGGCTCATGGTATTTTGCCACAATAACAGAAAAGTGATCAATATAGTTATGTCCCGGGACATTGTTGTACCAAAGGACTACAGCATTCCAAGTAGGCACACTGAAAATTTATCTTTGTTTATGGTATTTTTTTAAGATCATATCATAAATTGTCCTATGAAAATTTTCATGTTTGTACCTTTGAACAATGGCTATAAAATATACAGGGAACATTTATTTCTAACAGTAACAACGACCATCTTAATCATCTTTATTGACTTATAGTGAATTGCATGTAAGTATTTGTATAGTAGATTCTGTCCAAAGATGTCTGTGTTTCATTAATTTTACTTTAGGGTTTATGCCTCTGATGTTGACGACTTCTTCTCTTTATTGCCACTGTCTGTGTCTTCAGTGGTGTGCAATCATCTTTTCGTCTCCCAAAACTGGAATCACTGAAACTGTGAGCAAACTCTGCAGGGGTACCTCTTTCTCCCTCCAAGTTTCAGTCCTTTCTGTCTTGCTACATCAAAATGGAATTGATCTTTTCCACAGAAAGAGAAGTTACAAAGTATTTTCTTAAGTCATCAGCTCACTGATACTTCTACCATGATATTGAATCAGGGCTCTTATGATCCTCTGTGAGAATACATTCCCTTTTACTGTATTTATGGTATCTAGACCATTTACCATTTCCCTTCCAATCCAAGTCTCACTCCCTGTCATTTCTAGCATTGTCAGTAGGCTGGGAGGATTTAGAAGGAACAGACTCTGTTCATTATGGCTACGTTACCAAGACTGTCTTGCAC
This sequence comes from Psammomys obesus, assembly GCF_907164565.1. Classification (NCBI taxonomy): domain Eukaryota; kingdom Metazoa; phylum Chordata; class Mammalia; order Rodentia; family Muridae; genus Psammomys; species Psammomys obesus. The sequence goes on from NW_026593286.1 coordinate 10,421,964, forward strand.
GAATATCCATCTTTCAATTATATGCTGACATTTACCTGCCCAAACCTCATCCTCAGAGAACACAATATATTTTGTTATTGCCTCTTGTTCTTTCTTCCAAGAATTCTTGCCCTGCCTGCTCTCCATTGTTTTTTCATCCTAATTTATCACCTGAACTCTGGGCCAGCAGCTCTCAGCACTCCTTAGATAAAGTGATGTGCATCTGAACCAGAACCGGCATCCAGAGTGAACATCATGAGCTTCAAGGTCCAAGACTAGAGTATAGCAACCTCACTCCAGTTGCGGAATCAGAAACTATTGCAGGAAATGAGGAGGGCCCTGTTCCAGGCGCGTGCAGCCATGTTCCTGCCTATTCTGCAGTGAGTGAGGCGAGGCAGCTCCACTTAGCTGCTGCTCTCACATGTCTTTTGCAATGCACACATTACAGAATGGGGAAGCCTGTGGCTGGCACTCTTGGTGGGTTGTATTTTTTAATTTTTATTTTTTTGGCAGAAATTATAGATCCACGTTGCAAGTTTAATGATTCTATGCTTGTGATTAAAACTTGAGTAGTGTCTTCTTCCTTTGAAGAACATAACAAATGCATGTGGCACCCACTCTCGCACTTCTTAGTCACACGGCAGAAATTATCTGTGCTTAAAAACAGTAATTTCTTTCCGTAAGATAAGATAGCAGGAGAATAATTTCCATCATGCAGTTTTCATTGTATTGCCGAGAAAATGGAAACCAGAGGGTTTGATTAGATGACAGGATCCCAACAAAAAGTCAGTGACTTGCATAATTCAACCCCCAAACTAGGTTCACTTCAGGGGAGTCAGAATCAAACATAGAACCTTGTCTTCCTCCTCTTCTTCTCATACAGGCCTCTCATACATGCTATTCTTGTGTAGGAAGCCTCATCTGTTTTCATTTATGTTTAATTCATATAGAATTAACAGCACAAGTCTGTTCTCAACAGGTGTTGTAGAACAAGGCACTGTTGCTAAATGACGTAATCTGTTTCCTGGTTTCCTGAATTTACCAATTCATTAACTCATCATTTTCCCCACACACTCACAGATTCCCTACTCCCAAACCACAAAGCAAAACCAAATACACAAGAAACAGACACAGCGTCCCTTAATCACACAGAGGCAAAATCAAATGAAAATACTCAACAGGAAATCCTGAGTCTTTCTGATGACTCCTTTCATCAGACCTTTCCGGTAGGGGCAGGGGACGTCAGATGGCGGCAGGAGGACAGGAGGTCGTTGGGTAGCTGGGCTTTCATAGATGACTTTGGTTACATGTCCTTTGAACAACTGTCAATGGTCACTTTTGCTTTTGTTCAGACAATCAAACAGGCCTTTATTTTAAATAGCTTTTCTACGGCTACTACTGCTATTATTATTATATTAATCCTTCACCCCTGAAGTCTTGCAGAATATTGGGAACCTGTTAACGCATACACATATGCTATGCAGAGAAAGGGATAGTCAAAGAAATCAGGATGGCAAAGTCAAAGATGCAAATTAAGACCCAGGAAGAATCAATTAAATAGGCACCAAAGGTCTGTTTAAATGATTAAATGAGACAGAAGTGCATCTTGAGATGAATAAATTACATGAAAGTGTGAGGGAAGAAAAGAGGGCCTGGGAGGCATGTGAGGGGGAGGAAGAGTGAACGAATATGTGAGGAGAGATTCAGCGAGGGTGATGTGCACTTGGTCTCAGATTTTGGTTATTAGAGTGATTAAATATGCAAAAATGTCACCATAGCCTCCGGGCATCACAGCAAACAGGAATACAAATGTGAACTCCCAGGGCTAGAATAACAAGACGTAAACCTTTACGCTCCTCACGGGGCTTCCACGCACATGCCTCAGGGGCACGGGTGTCCTGCAGTCAGCTGTGACATACTGATTTCAGTATTTCCCCTTCCCCCTTGCAACCAAATGTTACTTTGTGTTTCCCAAAATGCCTGAATGTGTATCATATAATCCTTAAAACAAAGTGGGACAAACAAACCCAATCTTGAGTTCAGCCTTCCGAAGGAAGAGAGCAGAGGTGAGGGGCACAGATCTGAGTTCACACAAAGCCAGGAGCTGTCTGCCTCAGACTGCCGTGGACAGCTGAACCTGCTGGTTACGTGGACAAATGGGAATGGAAATGCAGACGTGGTTCACGTGACTGCAGTTTGGCATGGCAGCCGACGCACACGTAGGCAGTGGTGCCATGGCTGTGTTTTAGATGGCCTTCTGCACTTTCCTCTGTCTCTGTGTTCTGCTCTGAGGCAAGTCCTTGTCTCTCCTGTGTTCAAATTGCAGTCTTCCCTTCATCTCAGCTGGAGATAACACTATGTTTGTTGAACTTTCCAGCATTTTATTTTGGCATAATAATCCCTAGGATGGTTTGCCATAGTGTTCTAAGGACTTCTTACGCATTGCCGTGAAAACAACTTTATGGATTGGAAGCCAGAGGTAGAGGCTGAGCTCCAGCTGTTTATAATGCTAAATTGCTTCTGGCCAGCATTCCCTCCCTAGGCGCAATGATAGTAACTCCTGGCTTCTCTCCAAGGACATGCGACATGTCTTACCTTGTTCACCTGTCTATTCATTGGCTGAACAGACAAGGGCTAGTAACACTTGACTTCTTCCATGCTGAAAGTCATCCATTAAGGCATATAAGACCAAGATCCTGATTTTGGTTTCAATTTTTCTTTCTTTTTCCTTTCCTTTTCTTTTATTTATTTATTTATTTATTTATTTATTTATTTATTTATTTATTTATTTATCTATTTATTTATTTATTTATTTATTTATTTTTCCACCCTCTTCTTTTCTTTGTATCTTTCTCCTCTCCACCTCACTGGCTTTTGGAAAAGGGTTTTCTTCTGTATCCCAGGTTTGCTTGAACCCACAATAAAACTCTGTCTCTGAGCTCACACTCATGACCCAGCTTTGTGAGTGTTCAGTTTCCTTTGTTGAACTTCCAGCTGAAGAATCAACCATTCTTGCCCTCTCCTCCTTACTGGAACATCACGGGGTATCAGTGGGGTTCACCTCCATATTCCTTACACCGCTCTTACTCAACTCAGAAAGAGTTCTGGAGGATCAGGAGAGAAACTTAAGCCTATTTGCGGCTATGAAGAGGATCCAATAGTTGCACAAATTCTCAGCTTCTGAAAGCTATTCATCTGGATGGAGAGGGAAGTAGAAGGAAGCTTTTCTTAAACAAATGGGCAGAACACAGGAGTGCCTGCCTCAAAGAGTAAGCCCATTCTGCGAGAGATCCTCCAGCCAGAAAGCCTGTTGCATGGACTGCCTCTGCTACCAGCTAAGAGACTAACACAGCTTCTGCTTATTGCCTTTCTCAATTCTTTCTCAAGCTTCATGGCCTTTTGAAAATCTTGACAATGTATATGACTTGTTATTGCTCTTAAAACTTCTGAGGTAGAATGAGGTATGGAGGAGACCTTTGTCTTTGGCTCTTCCAGGAGAAGGAAAGCAGGTAGTGGAAGAATCAGTGCTACCAGCCAAGCAGAAGCACAGGTGTGGCACAATTCCCACAAGTAGCCTTTGAGGATTCTCTTCCCTCAGGTCTTCTGGGCATGCTGCACACATTTCCATTTGCTCAAGACCACTCTACCAAGAAGAACTTTGGGAACAGAATGCAGTTTATAGAACTATATATGGCTCCTTGTACCTCCTTGATGTGAGGAAGACCCTTTTTTGTGGGTTTATTTGTAAAACAAGGTGTTCACAGGGTAAAAGGAAAGCATGTGTTCTCTTTTTCTGGGGAAGCTACTGATGATTTTGGAAGATTAGTCTCTGAAGTGGAGTTAGATAATATAGAAGGGAAGACGATGCTACTTATTCCAAATTTACATAGCAGCGTGTGACTGGATTGCTAGAAAATCAGAAATGGCGGCTTGAAACTCAGGAGATGCTCACAGCAAGCTGTGAGGTTTTGGAAATGACCTTGAGAAAACACTGGCTGCCAGTTCTTTTATGTAAAAGATGATGTTATCCAAAAACATGGGGAATCTTCCCAGCCCATACTCCCTCCTATATAAAGATTTCTCAAGAATAATGGGATTGTTGGCTGAATTGTTGTCTACAGTTACATACTTAAGACACACATACACACACACATAAAAGCATACATAGACACACAAACATATACACACATGAGAGACAGAGAGAAGGGGTTGAACATGGTTTAAAACATGAGATGTCTCCCTTCACCTCTCATTTTATCAGCCAGTGACTGGAGGGTTTCTGACCTGGCTTACGAGAAGCATTATTTTGTTCCTAAACACTTCCTGATGAAGAAGGCCAAAGTGTACCACTGGACAAAATGCTGACAACACATTCAAAAGATTATCTTATAATACTGCCTAGGTAAATTCATTTCATGAATAGAATCGTGCTGCTATTGAGAAGGGGCGACTTCCTTTGAGCGCTCTGCTTGTTGACTCTGCAGCATTAACAAGGACATTGCTCTCACACAGAGAGAAATCAGTACAGAGTGTGAATTACATATTTTACAGGAAAGTCTGTATAAGCGGAAATGAGAGACGGATAAAAGAATGGCGTTAGGGGTTAGAAATGAGCATGTAAAAGGCTGCGATGTTACAGACACTGCTGCATTCTCCAGGATGGTAGATGATGATTCTGCTGAACATAGGCAGTGGCTTGTTAACTGGGCAATTTCCCTTTTTACATTAATGTTAGGTGAAGGGTGAGGAGGAAGACAGCACTAAGTAAGGAAGATTCCAGGAATATACATGTATACATGGCAAACATTTTTTTTTTATTATTATTTAAAGTTCCAAATAAGTATTCTGCCAGTTTCTTACGTATTTTTTTTCCTTGCAAAAGAAATATTCTGAAAACCAAAGCTTGTGCTGAGATCTGGTGACTGGTCATAAGTCATCTTATCCTTGGAAAGTTGGTATGGATCCAAAGTGAATAGATTGGCTAAGTGCTGTCACAGCTATCATCCAGCCAGACTTTCACTTTTGGAACTAGGAAGTTTTATGTAATCAATTCAGACAATAACTTCAGTTAAAAGAAGTGTTTCAATTTTTCCCCTCCAGTTTTTTTTTTACACTTATGTCTTTTTGTAAGTCTTGACAACAGTGCGTGACTTAGCTCTTCTCTTTAAACCCCTGAGAAAAGGTTCCATGTATTTCTGAGGCCATGAGGTAGACTCCTACCAGAGAGTAAGTGATGAGAATCTTATAACTTAATGTACAGAATTAAATTTACAAAGTGGAAAAGCCTTGCTTGGGGTCCTGATACGTGCAGGGTGACTAGGTTTCCTGATTTATGGAGAACAACATAAATTTATATTGTTTATGGTTGCCATGGATATTTGAGTCTTGGTTGGACTCCATCAGGACTCCTACATATTTTAATGGAACTTGTGACATTAGATGTGCTTCAGTGGGGAAACCTATGCCCTGCTAATACTCTAATACATGTTTATTAAGGACTTGGTGCTTTTTTTCCAACAATAAGCTACAGATTGCATACAAGGCCACTTATTTAAGAAGAGTTGGAAGCAACACAGAATAAGCCATTGTTCACCAATCTCCCTCAAAAAAATATTTCTTCCCAGGGTTCCCCTTCTCGATTAGTTCCCTTAGGTATACAGATTTTAGTATGATTATCCTATATTATATATCTAATATCCACTTATAAGTGAGTATATACCATGTGTGTCTTTCTGCTTCTGGGATACCTCACTCGGGATGATCTTTTCTAGTTCCCATCATTTGCCTGCAAATTTCATTATTTCTTTGTTTTTAATTGCTGAGTAGTATTCCATTGTGTAAATATACCACAATTTCTGTATCCATTCCTCAGTTGAGGGGCATCTGGGTTGTTTCTAGCTTCTGTCTATTACAAATAAAGCTGCTATAAAGATGGTTGAGCAATTGTCCTTGTTGTATATTTGAGCATCATGGTAAGATGCTCAATCTTCATTCAGAAAGGCAAACGAGATAGATGGACATCAGAAGAGGGAGAAAACAGGCAACAGGACAGAAGCCTATCACAGAGGGCCTCTGAAAGACTCTACCCAGAAGGGTATCAAAACATATGCTGAGATTCATAGCCATTTTTTTTTTCAGAGTGCAGGGAATATTATGAAAGAAAGGGGAGATAGAAAGACCTGGAGGGAACAGGAGAAACAAAAAGTCTGGGCACAGGGATCTTTTCTGAGACTGAAAATCCAACCAAGGACCATGCATGGAGATAACTTAGAACCCCTGCACAGATGTAGCCCATGGCAGCTCAGTGTCCAAGAGGGTTCCCCAATAATAGGAACAGAGACCAGACCGTGTCTCTGACATGAACTAATGGGCTGGCTCTTTGATCACCTCCACCTGCGTGGGGAGCAGCCTTACTAGTCCACAGAGGAAGACAAAGAAGCCAGTCCTGATGATACCTGATAGACTAAGGTCAGATGGAAGGGGAGGAGGACTTACTCTATCATTGGACTGGGGGAGGGGCATAGGAAAAGAAGAGGGAGGTAGGGTATGATTGGGAGGGGATGGAGGAGGGGCCTACAGCTGGGATACAAAGTGAATAAACTGTAATTACTAAAAATAAAAATTAAAAAATTAAAAAAAAACTGTTTCTTCTAAAAGAATAATAGTAATTGTCTGAAAAGACAGTGGATGGGACCAAATGTGTGTGTTTGGGATGTTTGAGTGTTTAATAGTTATGATTGTAGAACATAGGTTGTGGCTCACTAATAACTTAGCTAAAAGAATGGTGGACCCTGACATAAATTTGTTGGTAAACACTTAGTCTGTCCCCCTTCTCCATACCTTGTTATCAAATAATACTTCCAGAGCTACTGTAATGATCAGTCTTCACTGCCATCTTGTCTAGGTTTAGAATCACCATGGAAACATAACCTTTTGAGATATCTATAAATATGTTTCCAGAAATCTTTATCCAATGAAGGACCACCCTGAATATGAGTGACATGATTTATAGACTGGGGGTACAAAAGTGAAGAAAATGAACTGAACACAAGCATTTATTTTTCTCCACTTTCAGAGACAATGTGCTCAACAGCCTCATGTTCCTGTCGTTATAGCAGTCCTATCCGTATGAACTGTATCCCTTGAACTGTGAGCCAACCATAACCCTTTCTCCTTTAAGTTGCTTCTAGTCAGGTATTTGGTCATTAAAATAAGAGAAGAAAAATAAAAAAAAATTCAACCATTCTATGTTTTCTGCCCTGGGGCCAGCAGTGTCCACAGTGAGAACATGTCTCCAGAGCAGAGTGGGGCACATAGAGCATTCTCTGTGGAGTCTGCTTGTTTTCTGCTCTTGCATATGGTTCTGTCGCTCAACGTTAGGATGTCATCAAGACATTGCTCTCTGATTTTTGTCACATGTTTGATGGGGGGATGAAAAGCACCTGAGCTCAGTAGCCTAGAACTTCAGAGGAACTTCAGAATCTCACATATCAGAGAAGAACATGTGTTCAAGTGAAGCAGACCATGGGACCAGTCAGGGAAAATGAAAGGAGGGCTTAAGGCCCAGTGAGTCAGAGGCTTTACCAAAGCTCACAGTTATGTTGGTAGTCCCACACTCCTCATGGACCCTGCTTTGTGATGGTCAGAGTCTGACAGTCGGGTTCCAGCCTGTCCTCAGGACAATGAAATTAAGGGTGGTGGATACCATTCTCAGCATAGTGTGTTGCTTCTTCTTTATAAGGGATTATCTCCTTCTACTTTTGGCCTGTGTGATTCGGGTAAGCTGTCATCCCTGGTGATAGAATATAGTCTGTGACCTGGACATGGGTACCCAGGAGTCTAATGGTTTCAAACATAGGCATTGCTTTGTAGATAGAATAGCATTGTGAAGCCATGGAGCTACATTCAGGGTTATACAGCTCTCTAATTTCATTTCTGTTGCCCATTTGAAGTCCTGCTATTTCTGCCTACTGATCTCCACTTTTGGCTGCCATTTTGGAGTTTTAAGTATAGAGTCAGCTCCCCCTCACCCCTTGCCTCTCTCATGAATGATAATAGCAATGAAGGAATTGATTCAAGAGTACAGTGGAGTCTTTCTAGAACATTCTAATGTTAAAATGTCTCCATGTTCCTTCTTCCTTTTCTCTTGTTGCACAGGGCAATTGATCATGGGTTTGCATTTTATTTCTGGATTCGGATGATTTGTCAAAACACAAATGACCATGTTTTTGATGGTGGGTCCCTCAGATGCATCACAAGACGCATGATAAATCTGTTCAGGGGGTGTTTGTGCTTTGCCATGGGGCTGGCCTCACTCTTGGGGATTCTGCTTTTGCCTGTGTGAAAGAAGTAACCAGGCTGTGAAACAGTTTGCTTGTTTTGGCTTCTTCCAGTTTTGGATCCTTCCATAGCCCAATCAATTATGTAGCAACTGGCCCTAAATTCACCCAAATGCATTCAGCTGAGTACAAATTTCACACTTAAGGCACTGACATTCCCATTCCCTGCTGTGCGTGGTCTGAGCATCTTGTGGATGAACCCAAACTCTCAGTAGGCCTTAATTAATATTCTGGAGTAGGGTGTACTGGGTTCCAACTTGAGATTTCTCAGTTACTACTGTGGGGCCTCCAATATAATACATACAATCACCTCTGTCTTTCCACATCTTCACTTGCTGCGATGTTGTAGGTTTTACCTCGAAAAGTTGTTGAGAAGACTGAATGAGGTAATCCATGAAAGAAGCTTAGTGTCCTACCTGCCAGATAGTAGTAGTTATTACCTATCATTCCTATTATAGTCATCACCGTCAGCACTGCAAACATCATCCCCATCATCTCATCCCCATTAGCGCCAGCCTCAACATCACCTTGATCTATGAAAGGCAACTGTTTTGATACTGAAGCCAGAAGAGGGAATGCTGGGGTTTGAGAAATGGATGGGAAGAGATGAGCTATAAGAGGTGAGGTCCACATGAAAATGAGATCAACGTCAGGCTCTAACCTCCTGTGGGTCTATGTGCATCTCCCCCATGACTAGGTACCTTGGCCTATTCTTAGGGTCAAAGCCAACGTTGAGTATGAGTTGGTCATTGGGAATACATAATAGTCATTAAATTACTTTGTGTAAAGGTTTGATTCTAAATTACAAACATCACCTTTGTATGAGAAGATTAAGCACACAAAACAGTCACTGGTCTTTACAAAAATAAAATTAGGAAATGACATTATATATACACACTCAAGGACATTTTTATCCTATGTCTCTACCTGTTTCTATCTTCATTTCTCTCTGTCTCTCTTTTTCTCTGTGTTTCTCTGTCTCTGTGTCACACACACACATGTACACACACATACTCAAGCTGCTTTATTTGCTTTCTTTTTTCTAATAGGAAGTCAGACCCATCGGGTCTCCTTGCTACTCTTTTGCTTCTCTCTTTAACCTCAGGCGTCCCCAGATGGGAACTACAAGTGGCAGTAACTGGGAGGACACTGGCTCCATTATTCTCCTATCTCAGTTTTTCCTTCTCCAAACAACAGTCTAATGCTGCTCGCCTGCTTGGAATTCCTAGCATCCTTTCTTCACATTCCTCATCCCAGAAAGGATGATAGTCTTTCACTGAGGGCCCACCTTCTATTCACCTCTCCCCAGAAGGCGGCAGATTAGAAGAAATGAAAGGAGAAAAATGTAAGCTATGATGACAAAGCACAAAGAGCCAAGATACTGCATACAGGGGCTCCACTCCTAGGCTTCAAGAGAAAGGATAATTTCATAAATTCACTCATGAAGTATGGTTTTGCTGGGTGTGTTTATCTAGTTGCATAATGTTTTCTTTAGACATAGTTCTCTCTCTGATCAAAAGTGTTTCGTTTTCTTCAGAGTTGTTTCTTGTGATGGAGGACATTTCTTTTAACATCTCTTTCTTTCTTTTAAAAGCATTGCTTCTCTTTCCTTTGCTTTTGTACCTTCATAAAATGTGTGTGTGTGTGTGTGTGTGTGTGTGTGTGTGTGTGTGTGTGTGTGTATGTGTGTGTGGTAGGAGTAGCATACAGGGAAGATATTTGGAAAAGTTGTGTGCTCTGAGTCATATTCTTCTCACCATGTGCTTTGAGAGGCATGTCCTCATTCCTGAGGTATACCAGAAACCCAAAGTGAGTGCAAACAGTGGAAAAAATGTCTCCTTCTGTTTTCATATAGGCTCTGTGAACTGAGACCACAGTCCCTGGAACAGAACAGTGTCTCTTTGCTTTCCAGTAAGAAGCTGTATTCTAGTGGTAGTATTGCTACTGGGCATCCTTTTGTTGTCACTATAAGATACTGAGGAAATCTGTGTCCCCTCTTGGGGTTCTTGGTCTCATTAATAAAAGAATTGAAGAACAGACTCAAATAGAAGCTCAAAGCCTTTAATTTCCTTAAGAGTTTAAATGAAAGCAAAACAAACCAACCAACCAAAACCAGCACAGGCAAGCTTGTATCTTCCCACCTGCCAACGATGGAGAATAGAGAAGAAAATGAACAAAGCCATGTGCTTAGAGTTAAACCAGCAGAGAGTTCAGCCACAGGGTAGCAGGCAGCCACAAAACAGTGAGGGAGCTTTAGAATAAAAAAAAAAAAAAAAAAAAAAAAAAAAAAAAAA
>NW_026593286.1:10432675-10450184 GCF_907164565.1 Psammomys obesus
AAAAAACCAAGAGCTAAAAGAGAAACCAAAAGAACAATCAACAAAAGGGAAGAAGGAAGAAAAAAAAAAAAAAGGGAGATTAAAAAAAAAAAAAAAAAAAAAAAAAAAAAAAAAGCAAAAAGAGCAGAAAAAGCATACTGAGGCTCTGGCCAGCATCCAAAAGAACGACACAGAAAAGAAGGAAAAGGAAAAATTAGGCCTTCTGAGTCAGGACTCAGAGGTAGACAGATTTCACCAGAACTTCCTGGTGGCTATTGGGACTGTGATAGGGAGGGTCTGGGATTGTGGAAAGGAAAAGTGCATTATCTTATTAAGGAGTTATTATTCCTCCTACCTTTTTAGCATAACTCAAAGTGAATTGGCCTTTCTAGAGGTGGTCCCTTACCAGGTCAGTGTCCTGTACTCCTGGAATGCTAGGTCTTCACCCACATCAGGAATTTCACCCTCTAGACAAGAAGGAAATAGTTTTCCTTTAATGAGCCCTCACTGCTGCTGGGACATAGCCTAGTGTTAATGCCTGTTATGGCAGTCTGAGCTGAACTACTTTGCATACACTGCACAATGCAAGAATGTTGTTTGTCCATGATCTGATGAGCAGAGGTGCCTATTAGATGTACCTTGTTAAGCCAGGGCCTGATTTAATCATAATGATTGTCTTTTGTGGTACAAATTAAATTACAGAGCCTCTTATGTAAACAGGTAGACAATTGAGGTCTTGCTAAAAAGAAAAGCACCATGTGCTCCTGGAAATATATGCCCTTTCCAAGTTAGAGAAGAATTAAAAAAAAAAAAGTTTAACATTCCATGTTTCCTTTGGGCCCATGGTAGAAGCTGTGGCTGACTCCCTCCAAGACACACATTTCTAGGCTAACGTTTTTTCTTGCAGGATGAAAAACAAACTGCACCCCTAATCACGTCACCTACTCTAGAAACCCCCTGAAAACTGCCTGAGAAAGTTATGATTCCTTGGAGTAAATAAGACTTTTAAGTTTTCTGTAAGGAAGGCACTTGTAATCAACATGCTTTTCACTTTCCTGACTTTAAACTTTTGATAGCTACCTCTACTGAAGGGTTTAATTTTTGTTATAAAACTGTGTTGTGGTAAAGCTTGGGAATGTTGTTATTCATTTTCTCTTTTTCAAATCAAAGTCACTATTCTATAAACAACAGCAATGGTTTTGGTGAAATAAGATGATTCCTCAGGGCAATGGTAAAATCTTTACTGTGGGAATTCTCCTGGGATTTACAAAGTATAAAATACATAGGTCATTCTCATTCTTTGAGATTATTTGAAAAGTAATTAATTTTTTTTTAATTTTTTACTTACACCCTACAGCTAGACGTATGATCAAGATCGCTACCTTAATATGCAACAATGAATTAATAATCTGTGTTTTAAGAATTGCCCTAATAAACACATCAGGTTTTGTGAGTTACTCTTGCTATGTGTCATTTGATGTCTGAAAGTTCATCAGTCCAAAAGCTCTTCCCTTCTTGGTCATGTGAGATAGAAGAGGAATGGTTTGAAATCACTGTAAAGTGTAATTAATAAAATAAAAAAAAAGAAAAAAAAAGAAATCACTGACAGATATATTTCAACTTTAATGTGAATCACACTAAAAATTTAATGACAAATGTTATTCTGGAGTAGTCCTTTCAACTCTATAATTTCATGCATATAAAGCACACACAGGCTGCTTCAATTGGCTCCCAAAGTCCTTTGTGATTATTCATGGCACATATGCCTCTTATGCTGTGCTTCAAATTTTAACCCCTTTCCTCCAATTAAAGTAAATGTCCTAAGTGTGAAATTAAGTTAAATGATATCTGCACTCTAAAAGTCATAAGTAGGTATACACTTGACCCAATTTCTTGATTTGCTTCCAACGTACTATTTTATTTTCTAGTATTTGCTTTTGTCAAATTACCAATAGGACGTTCTCTGAATAAGACTCCCTCAGCCCTGTTATAGTATATATAACTGCTTCTTTCTCCAGCAAACTACAACTCTGACTCATTGGAGATAATGTCTTCATCTGAAAAATGTGGTCTTTTAAAAAGCTACAAATCAAACACCTAGGTACTAACAATTTAAAAGCAACAAGAGTAAGCTATCTTAATGTTCACCACTGTCCTAGATTTGAAGCCTGTGTTACTGGGCCAAGACGTAGGATGAAGTGAGAATCTCATCCCGTGTGCTAGGTATTGTGCACCACATATCTGATCCCTCAGAGGAGATAATCTCAAGTAGCCCTGTCACTCTGTCTCACGCTCCATTGCATGCTCTTCCAGAATAACATCGAGTGACTCCCTTTCTGATGCTTCCTGATCAATACTGTCTGCCTTGTGACACGTGAGTACATCTCCATACAGCTGTTGTGGTTTTTATTACAAGACAATTATTTGGGTGTGTGGACTGTCAGGCTTATTGGGGGAAGTAACCAAGTACTCAGCTGTGTCCCCACAACTGAATCTAATATGCAGCATGGAACAGGTGCTTGGTAATTGTTTGTCACGTGGAACAATCTATTTAGCAGGACATTCCCAGCCCTGCTGTCAGGTAACCAACGGCTCTCAAGCTGCTTGGAAAAAAAAAAATCCCCTGTTTTACAAGATTCGGAGCATACCAACACAATCAGACAGCGCATCCTCTTCCTGCTCTTCCTGCGGGTGAGGGACACTGATCCCTTCCATGATATTCTTTTTTTCTCCCAAGTCTCTTCAGTTTGGGTTCTGACCCCACAAAACTGATTTCATGACACACTTGCCTGTGACATACAGTTCAACAAGTACTGTTTCATCTTAATGGCATCGGGCACATCATTCGTGTTATTACAGCCATTTTCTAAACGCGTGCTACATCAGAGGTGGTCAGTGTATAAATAAAATGTTATTTTTCCATGACCCCCATGGTTAAGTCTCGGCCAGCCTTTCCCCTGTATATTTTGAGATAGATTAACTAGTAAGTAAGCTAGCTCTGGTTTGACTTGGCCCGACAGAGTACTTTAATAAGTGGTTATAAGGAGCAGAGTACCTAAAACACCATGTGTCTGAATAGTTGAACAATAGCCACAGCATATAATATTTCGGGATTCATATAACATGCCATCAGTTCTCCAAGAATTATAAAGGATATTTTTGAAATAACCTGAGGAACCCAAAGTTAGTCCTGTGAACTTGGTGCTTGACTCCAATCCCACAGAAGAAAGAAATATTTAATAAAGGCAAGTATAGGAACTGGAACATGGCCGCACATCAGCTTTGAAAGACACTGAGCACAAGGTCATCCCACCATGTATCTGTTATAAAGGGGTGAAGGGGTGATGGCGCTGACAGAAAGTCTCCGTTGGTGATGGAGCACAGCCTCCTGTCTGTGAAGTCAGCCTTCTGTCTGTGAAGTCAGCCTCCTGTCTGTGAAGTCAGCCTCCTGTCTGTGAAGTCAGCCTTCTGTCTGTGAAGCCTATTTTTTTTAATATACCTGATAATGAGATGATCTTCTGGAGAATTCAATGGCATCCTGTGTGTGTGTGTGTGTATGTGTGTGTGTGTGTGTATGTGTGTGTGTGTGTGTGTGTGTGTGTTTGGGTAGACCAGAGATCAACCTCAGATATTGCTACATCAGGGCCATCTACCTTATGTTTTGAATGAGGGTTTCTACTTGGGATCTGGGACTCTCTGACTTGGCTGGTGGACTGGCAAGCCCCGGGACCCACCTGTCTCTTTTGCCTCAGTACTGAGATTATAAGTTCATACAATCACACTCTTTTTTTTTTTTTTTTTTTTGGTTCTAGGAGTCAAACTCACTCAGGTACTTATGCTCGTATAGCAAATATTTTACAAGCTCCAAAGGGATCACTTTGAAAGACAAAGACCTTCTTAAAGTTTGTCATTCATGAGCTAAACACAGTTATGTACTATGTCTATACTGGATAAGCAGATGCCATCTTTGAAATTACAGCAAGGCTCTGGATGTCTTATGAAGGGTAGAAAAATGTTGTCAGTTTTTAATAAATACATTAAATCTCTTGACACAGTGAATTTGTTTTCCATCAGAGCTATAGTGTGTTAGTTAAGATTCATTCAAATAGAAAAAAAAAAGAAAAAAGAAAAAAGAAAAGTCATATTTGGTCCTTCAGTTGTACTGATTACATGCTCAATGCTCAAGACATTTATGGTAGAAAGTCCTGCTGGATTTCTCTGCGCCCATTAAGCTTTATTAACATCTAAATTCTTTCCTTACCACCTATTTGGATTTTGATTTATGTAGACAGGGTCTTACATTTTCTAGGCTGTCCTTAAACTCTCTCTATGGCCAAGGATGGCCTTGAACTTTGATCTTGCTGCTTCTACCTAACCATGACTAGGATTACAGGAGTGTGACACTGCACCTGGTTTGTGTGTTTCTGGGGGACTGAACCCTGGGTTGTACGTGTACTACAGGAACATTCTTCCAACTGATCAACTGGTTGCTACGAAAGGAAAGAAAGGAGGGACACTGAGATGAAGCAGTAGTTTCATCTCAGTGAAACATTCATTTTGGTCTCTGCAGTGCCTCTGATTTCAGTGTTTTATTCCTAGCATAGGTAGCAAGGCCATTGGCATGTCTTTCACAGCTCGAACTTCATCTTCTCTACTCCAGCTTTCTCACTGCTTTAAGAATTATTCCTGCTCTCAGGTCAGCAAATATACCTTTATTTTCTCCCCCGTGTTTCAAACTCCCCGTTAAATACAGAGCAACTTCTTCTTTTCTTGATTTTTGATTCGATGTATGCTAATATGGCTTCCAGCTCTTCTTAGATGTTTGTAAGCCCTCTGCCTGGGGACTGCATGTAAATACTCCAGTCTTTACGGCCTGGTCAGCCTTCTGCTTAGACTGTCCTGGCAGCACATAATAGGCATTTCTGTGAAATCTTCATGACCCACCCCAAACTCGCCAGTTTGTTGAGTATTCATTTCATTTTACCTGTACCTCTACTCTAGCACTCTTTTTTCAATGAAGTGTTTACATATCTGGGGCTGACTTGGTTAACGTTGCAGTATATGAGGTTCGGTCAATGACCTTATATCTCTGTATCCTCCATTACTTCCCACACCCATCTACTAAACAAGAAACAGGGATGCTGAATTAGAAGTGAGACTAGAAATGCTGGGTAGCTGAAGTTACCAGGAAGGGTTTGCTTATAGAACTACTGCTGGAGGTGAGGGATGGCTGCAAAGGATGAGGGCTGGAAGGAGGGCAGAGGTGAAGCGGAGAAATCCATCCCAGCAGTGTTGAGGCACAGAATACAGTGGCGAGATAGTCCCATAGACAGCCAGTGTTTTGCATGTCGCCAAACACCATGAGGTGTCCTTCCTAATGGAGTTAACCCCCAGCTGCACGGGCCACTCTCCCCCTTTGTTCACAAGGTCCTTTAATCAGAGTCCTGCAGGATTCTGGGTTCTTGAGCTGGACACTGTCTGGGGTCAGTACCACACTTTCTACTCTCTACCCTCTGTTTGGCATGTGCAAAAATCTGTCTATTTTAGGACTCAATTCATGACATCTGGTGAAGACTGTTTCAGTAAATTCTGTCAACACGAATTTGAGTGTAAGCTAAGGAATGAATGGCAGGCAGCCACAGGTAGAAAGTAAAGAGTGGCCACACACAAACAGTAATGCAGAACATGCTGCCAGCATAATTCTATTTATTTTTGAGCCGCACAGGGGTCTTTGAGTCATCCCTCTGTTTAACCTACTGTTATCTTGGCATGCCTGGAATTCTGTTTGATCAGTCATCACCTCTTCCCTGAGAGGGTCTGCTTTTTCCCAGAGATAAACGTTCCTCATCCTCAACTCTCTCATCTTCAAAAGAAGGCTCAAAACATTAAGAAAAAAAAATCTCCTCTTTGACTTTTCTCCCTCTAACTTCCCAGGGCTAATGTGAAGTGAAGGAGAATCTGGGGAATGAAGCTTCAGGGTGAGCAACCCAAGGCTGCTTTCCACCGGGGGATGGGAGTAGTTTCTGAACACACAGATTTAATCAAGAAAGGTAAATACACATAAAATATAAAAGAAGATGCTGATTTTGAAAGGAGAAAGAAACGTTCATTAGGTTCTCAATAAGCTGCTGTTTTTCTCAAGGAACCAATTGATTTAACAAAATTAAAGTAGAAAAGAAACAAAGAAAGGTTGCCAACAGAGGGAAAGGCAAAGGAGTCTTCCAAAAGGATCCTTTGAGTAGAGGGAACATGGAAATTCCAAGAAAAGTTAGCTAGAAAGAACAGTTTATTCTCATCACGTCAGTGTGGCCCCTTGTGCCCTCCAGTTACTCACATTAACCCAGTATACGTGTCTACATGCTAGTGAAAGAACAAAGTACTTTTTTTTACAACTAAGTTGCCTTTGGGACATGGAGTGGAGGCTCCAGCCATCCCTTTAAACCCGCAATACTCTGAAACCTGATGTCTGCATAGACAAACACCATGGCTGCTGCAGGAAGTCAGGAGCCCAAGCAGTTAGCCTGTGGGCCTCCGCCCAAGAAAATCACCAGGGTGTCCCTGCATGAGCTGGTTTGTCATCAATCCATATGAAGGAGACATGGGGCCAGCTTCAGACTGTAAGACTCCTGTTTATGGGAAACCGTAACACATACTCATTGTGAGCTATGGTTTTGGAGAGTTTAGTCTGTTTGTGAAGCCATTTTGTGGCTATTTATTAAAAATAAAATTTATGTGTGCTTATTGAAGCTATATTTTGGCAGGCAGAGGAGCTTGGCAGCCCCATTTAGGTCAACAGCAAGCTCTTGCCTCTCTCTATGTCGTCACATGAAAACTTGTCAAATAATATTTAGTTTCTAATCTTCAGTCCCAAACACAAGGTTAGTCATGAAAATATTCTGAGTAAGTTTCCTTGGAACAAGAAGCTGGGTGTTTGCACTTGAGTAAAGGTAATAATTAAGTTTCTGGCTTGTTTCAGGGCTGGCGATCTGTTGCCCTCATCTTTCCTAAACTTCTATTACCTGTTTGTTGTTTTCTTATTCAAGTTACTTGCATCCTTAAGGGTTGTTTGAAAATTATTTTTTAAAAATTGTGAGCTATGAAAGTCCAAAGACAAACTCATTACTTGTATTTAAAGAGAAACATGTCTGCTCCTATGGCCAGAGTACTTTTCTAAGTGCCTACGGATCTGTATTTTTTTTTTTTCTGGAATTTTCAGTCACTTAAATTGGTATTAGATTTACTTTTCTAAGCCTTAAAGAAGAAGCTTCTTTTCAAAGAGGCCACAGACTTAGCTTCAGACACTCTAGTATGTCTAAATTACATGTAAGCTGGATTCATGGGAGTTTGTTGTTGGAGATCCTGAATAGAAAGAAACAGGGCATTGTAAAGAGGGGTTAGAAAGAGGCTATTTTACAAGGTAGCAAAAACCATAATCCCTTGGGTCTGTTACCACCTGAGTTCAATGACAACAAGGATGACTTCATATGGTATTAGTCAAGGAAAAAAACATTTTGAGAAGGGGTTTCTGAGATGTGCTCTACAGACCCAGAGAGAAGGCAGCTCAGTGTGCCTCTCTCTGCCTCCAGGAATGGCTCAGATGTGGATAACTGCGACGATGGACCCTTGCTTTTCTTGTAATGATTTCTGATCTCTATCCTACCGGCGGTTGTGTTTTACAGGTCTGTTATTCCATCTCTTCTCTGCTGGAGCCTGGCTTCTGTGTTGAAGAAGAGCTGTTCTGAGGATAGCCTGGTTGATAATGACTCATTCTTGCACTGAAGTATTCACTGTCAAGTAATCTAACCTAAACATTTTGGGTGTCCTCTAGAGTAGACCTCCAGAGGTGCTGACAGCTGGCTAAGGCAGATGCACCCCAGTAAGAAGCTCACAAAGTACAGGGGTGTGTTACCCGTAAGTGATCTGGGCTACATAGCTCACAGGAATTTGGATAACTTCCCCAGAATGAAACTTTACTTTGGACCCACCAAAGACAAGCAATCCTGAAATCTGTAGGAACTAGGTTTATTTGAAAACAGACATGTGACTCAACTAGAGGAGGAGAATTGTACCATTGTGGGCCAGTGGAACCCAAGCAATGTCACTGCAGGCTTTCAAACAGGAAAGAGACTGTTGGAAATGGCATGCTGGTGGATACAATCTGAGTAGGAGCTGGGAGGAAGATGTTTATCAGGGAGTGCTCTTGCGTTAACATCCATGGAAGGAAAAAGGAGTAGGAACTGTCTTCCCAGTGGTCTCAGGCAATCTAAGGTACAGGTGTAATGGCAAGCTTTGCTTACCTCATAGGGGCAGTGAGAGCACCATGGTTTTCCATCATTGTTTCCTCCGGGGCTGATGCCATTGGATAGTCTTTGAATGTAGGCCTCCCCGGAGCAAGATGGTTCTCTGTAGTATAGAGGCGAAATCTGAGACGGATATCTTGGGGGTCTGCTCCAGTACCCTTATCTTCAGCGGTAATAGTAGTAATGATAACAATACTCAGATCTTTTCTAGAATGGGTGAGAGGAGTGGAAAGCATGTACTTTAAATATAGCCTTTTCTTTTTGTCACTTATCTACCTTGATATGTAGAGATATTTTGCTTTGTAGCAGCTATAGCTTCAGAGTTAGGTGAACTGATGATTTTTTTAAAGGGAGATTTGTCTTACTTTTTGCATTTTGACACTATCAGAAAGTTGTTTTTCTAAGATCATAAAAATATTTTCCCCACATAGTTTCCTAAAATTAATCCTTCCTTCCTTCCTCTCTCCCTCCCCCTCTCTTTCTTTTTCTTTCTTTCTTTCTTTCTTTCTTTCTTTCTTTCTTTCTTTCTTTCTTTCTTTCTTTCTTTCTTTCTTTCTTTCTTTCTCTTTCTGTTCTTTCTCTTTCTCTCTCTTCCTTCCTTCCTTCCTTCCTTCCTTCCTTCCTTCCTTCCTTCCTTCCTTCCTTCTTTCTTTTTTCTTTCTGCCAGTTGTATTTGGTTCTACCCTAGGTCTCCAGTCCATGATTTATGAATTTGCCTTTTGGATTTCCCATAGAATTTATTTTGCTTCAAGGAAAGAAAGATGAGGTGACCCAGTTTTACTTGCTTGTCCAAGCTATTGTTCAGTTCTTCTAAATATTCACAAATCTATCTCTCCTGCATTGGTGTGACTTAGCTATCAGACTGTATTTGTGAGGAAATCTCTCCCCATCTCTGTGCCGCACCACTTTATACACTATCTCCTGGATCTGAAGCCTGAGACTGCAGCAAATGTGACTAACCATCTCCCCGGGGCTGAGAACACTCGGAAATCCCTCCTTTTTTTCTGTCTCTAGCATCTCCTCTCTAGTCTTCTTCCTGTCTCCTCTCTAACCTTCTTCCTGTCTCCCCTTTAGCCTTTTTCCTGTCTCCTCTCTAGCCCATTTCCTGTCACCTCTCTAGCCTCATTCCTGTCTCCTCTCTAGAATTCTTCTCTTTGGGTGCAGTCAGACCCCGGTTTCAAGTCTACTCTGCCTACCCTCAGATAGAAGTCTGTGTTTTAGGAACCAAACTGTTAAAATAATTCCCGTTTCTTTGGCCAAACAGGTAATTTGAAAGTTTGTTTTCATTTCACAAATGTTCAAACTGGCTTGCTCTGTGGTCATCCAAGGACAATACATCATTTTTGGCAAGCACATCATGCTCTGGGTATGTTAAAGTCTTAGGATACCTGGAAAGAAGTGTGGTTATTATAATCTTAGTGAAAAATTGATCAATTAAATTTTCAGTAAACAACGTATTTTGTGTTGTGTGGCAGTTTTACATTGCATTTGTTGATTTTTATACTCTTTGGTGGTCTTCAAGTGAATCTGAGCTGCATTGACTTTCTAATTATATTTATGTCACAAGTTATCTTTACCCACTTCACCAGTTTGATGTGTGTTTACAGGAGCGAACACACATATGCTAAAAGAGGACATTAAGGTCTTACTCTGTTGTTTTCTGCCTTAGTACCCTGAGACAGGTACCTCTCACCTGAAGCTTGTCATTGAGGTGAGGCCAGTAGTATCCTACAAGCTTTGGTGGGATATGCCTGTCTTCCCCCTGCAATGCTGACGTGCAATGCATGTCATACCTGGCTTTTTACATGAGTGCCAGGGACTTGAACTGAGGCCCTCATGCTTGTGCAGCAAACACTTTTACCCACTGAGGCATCTCCATATCTCCAGGTGAAACTCTTAAGTTTCCTCAACATGAGTGAATGGAGGGCTCTCAGTCACAACCAACATTGTATGAGTAACTTTTAGCCTCAGTGAAAATTCACAGCAGTTAAAACTACATTTAGAGAGAAAAGATCTATGTGTAAACCTCCTGTAAAGTCAGAAGAAAAGAGGCCTGAGCTGCACTGCCAGCATGTGAGCCAGTGGTCTTGTACAAATATTAGCGTCTCTGAAGCCATGCTTTTATTTGTGTAAGACAATTGAAATCTACATCAAAGAAACAGCATGAGGACAAGATAGTGGCCACATCTGTGCCATAGGGTAAGCTATGGCAATGTTGAGTAGTGTCAGGTCTCTAGCCCTCTCTTGGCTTGGAAGTGTTCATGCTAATTGTACACAAACAAATAACATGGTTCATTAAGATGTCAAAAATTTTGCAGCTACATCATTATTTTATTTTGTACTTGGGAAGAACGCTCCTGAGTTCATCATCAAGCATGAAATATAACCTGATTTCTGAGCTGTCAGAAATCTGAAAATTTATCTTATCTACAGATGAGATACATTAAGTAAAGAAAATATCAAAGACAGAATGATTAGGAAGAAAACAAGTCTGGGTTGCTGAAAAATTCATATATTTAAAATCTTTTTAAAAGGGTTGTGGCTTATAAATTTTGAATCACAAAATTGAAATCGATTTATGGGCCACTCAAGCAACTGCTTTAATGAATAGATAATTGGTTTATAATTGGCACATTTTGCTAGAGTCAGAAAGCATAATTGTTGGGGTTAATTATAAATCTGAGCCACCTGGCTCCAGCTGGCCCCTGAACTGTCTTTTGAGTCCATTCTTTGGGGACCTTGTTGACTTTTCCATGGGAGATATGTCACACATTTTCACACTCTCCAGTCTCTTACCCTGGGCCGATGATTTCTCTTCTTGAACTTGAGTGGAAACCACTGTAGATTCCATGCTTCATATCCCATCATTTCCTCTCTTTTCTTTTAATTAAAAATGTTTCTTTTCTAAGATAAAAATTATATCAATATTTCTTCCCAATTTCTCTCTCATTCGTTTATATATTTATTTATTTTGATACTGCTAGACTTATTTTTTATTTAAAATTTTCCTAATAGACTCTTTTATTTCTACTGAACCAATACTTTATTAGTTAAAAAAGACTTAATTGATTATTGTTGAGAGGGAGCATAGAGCAGTAGATACAAATATGAACTACAGAGGCATTTTCTAAAAGTTGAAGTGCCAGTTCATCTCTTTTAGGTGTAAACATTGGCTGTTCTTTAGTTATTCTTTTGTAAGGTAGCAAGATTGACCATTGTCTTTTAATGCTAAGTCTTAATGATTATATTCAAAGCAAATAAAAAAGGCAGATATGTCTTTAATTGTCAACTTGACACATTCTAAAATCATCTGAAGAGAGAATTTTACTAAGGGATTGTCTTCATTAGGTTGACATGTGGGCACGTCTATGGGAGATGGTCTTAATTAAGTTAATTGATGTGAGAAGGCTTTGCCCACTGTTGGTAGCACCACTCCCTAGGCAGAAGAATCTGAACATTAAGAGTGGAGAAATGGATCTGAGCACTAGTGAGCAAGCAGCATGCGTGCATTACCATGAAACGACGTCCAATTTTCCTTATGGGAGGTTGAGTAGGTTTTTGGTTGTTTTCTGTCGCTATGAATGTTTATTGTCATTGAGAGATATTTATAAATTATTAATGGTCGTATTCAGAGTGAAACAAGGTTAGACTCAGGGATTTATCTCTTTTCCTTTTCCTTCTCTATCTTTCTTTCTTAGATAAGGAGAAAAGGGGTTGAAAAGAAAGAAAGGGAAATACAGGGATATCTTATAAGAATAATAAGACAAAAGGTAGATTATTGAATCTACTCAACTTAGATTTTTATTTGTTATTCTCAAACAAGGTTAATTTTAACTCTGGTATAGGATTTCATATATTGATGCAAAAAATAGGTCTATTTTGATACATTGGGATAAGCCTTAGTATATTGATACAAATTCAAGAATACTTCCAATATTTGTAAATGGCTGTTACAAACTGTTTAGGGTATTGCAAGTTGGGGCAATGCAAGATAATTGTTAGTTAATCAACTTATAGTCATGTCAGACACTAGTATAATTTACCACAGGAGTATACATCCTAGGTTTAACAGATAAATATGATTTTGTAGATAGATATAATCTTACATAAAGATTAGTAGTCTTCAAAAACTTCAGAGACCTACAGAATATGGCATTTTAAAATGTCTTTATTATTTTAAATATTCTTTGGCAATGAGATAGGTCATCTCCTGGTAGCACCCTGCCTACCTCAAAGAAGATGATGAACATCAAAGAACCTCCTTATGGAGATGGCTTCAAATGTGGCAAATGTGGCAAATGAGCCACTCAGGTAAAACAACAACAACAACAACAAAAAAACCAAAACACAAAAACAAAAACAAACAAACAAACAAAAACCTGTCTCTTCACGACAGACAGATTTCTGCCCAAAATGGGCAAGCTTAAATGTAGGACAAATCAACCGCTGAACTCTGCCAAGACAGGGTAAGCAAGTCCTAAATAATTCCTGCTTCACATTTATGTCTGTCAAATATTCTGAGCCAGAAGGCCGAAGATGATTCTCCAATGTTATAGAGTTATGGGTGACTGTTTAGGCAGCAAACTATCCCTGTCAATTATTTTTTATTTTTTGGAAGCTGCTAATATGCACTTTCTATTTACTCTAATAACTAATTTTATTCTTTCTCAAGTCTCTGAGAAGGTTGAAGACCAAATAGTTAATAGTTCCACAGTAAGCTTAAGTTGTTTAGAATTTAAGAAAATACATTCATATAGGTGATACCAATAAGGATAATAGTTAATTTTGGTATAGAACCCTAAACTTGTCTAGATAGATAGGATAATTAGATACTTTTTCCTAAGTTGCTAAATACTCATTGACTGGACATTGCAAATGTAGATTTTAACTAATAGTTTTCATAATTTTATAATTATTATTGCATTGAAAGAAAGGGAGCCTTTTATTGGACTTAAAGGGGGAAATGTTAGTATAATGTTCTTTTGGAATGTATACACCTTACCCTTATTCATTCAAATGTTGATTTCTCTCCCCCACTATCTGGTTTTAATCTGGATATTGCATTGTGATGCTTACTCTAAGCATCACCTATCTCAAGTTTGTGTAAACATGCCACCCTTTGTTCTCTAAATTGTCAATTAAAACAACCAGCCACAGTGTTGAGCAGTGGAAAGGATAGGGTAGGATATCCTGGTCCAGAGTGGGAGGAAGAGGAAGGAAGTAAGGAGAGAGGGAGGAGAAGAGTCGGGAGGAGAAGAGTCTGCAGGAGAGATCATGGAACCACGTGGAAAAATGAACCTGACCTAAGATATCACTAAAAGCAAGTATAATAGGTGACTCTGAATGGTAGGAAAGTACGCGGGCTTGGAGGTTTAGGATGGAGTAACTATTGCCCAGCATTGTGCTGTAGGTTAATTAAATAAATCCTAGTCTCTGTGCGTGATATAAGTGACTGATTCAAGTTCCTGCCTCTTTGACTTCTCCATAGTGGGCTATAACCTGCTAAAAATAATCCTTTCTCCCATCAACTGTTTTTCGTTAGGGTCTTTTATTAGAACAACAGAAGTGGAACTGGTATATCTGTTTGCCCTTAGATACTTGGTTCTGTAAAGGCAAAAAGCAGCCTTCACATAAACAGTATCTATTTGTTTATGCAGGTGCACTCACATTTTGTTTTTCCAAACAGATCAACAGAATTTTAGCAATTTCCTACTTATTAATCCTTAATGGTATTATATTAGTTAAGGTTCTCTATAGGAACAGAACCTATAGAAACCTTTCTATATATAGAAAGCGGGTTTATTAGAATGGCTTACCAGTTGTGATACAGCTATTTCAACATGGCTTCCTATGAATGATGGTGTAAGAATCTAGGTGTCATTCAGTCTATGGGGTAGAAGTCTTAGCTGGTCTTCAGTAAATACTGGAATCTGAAAGAAGCAGGCTTTATTGTCAGTGAAGGGATGGGCTTATAGTGAGGTGAGAGTAAGTAGGTGAAAAGTGAAGCTTCCTTCTTCCATCTCCTTTATACAGGTTTCTAACAGAAGGCGTGGTCCAGATTAGACGTAGGTCTTCTGAGCTCAAAACCTCTGGTCTAAAGATGTGTCTTCCCACAAATCAAAGATCCTGATTGGAAGTGGATTCAAGTTAAGGAAAAAAAATCTCATAGGTATGCTCCTCCATTTTTGAGTTTTAGTTAATTCCAGATGTAGTCAAGGTCACAACCAAGAACAACCATCACTGGTCTCTAGTACTTTCTTTGGGAGAGCAATTGAAATGACTTGAGTACAACCTACAATTCACAAACTCTGAAACACTATCTTTATGGCTGACCACACATGCATCTGAATAGCAAATGTATAGGGGACTTTATACATCCAAGGACAAGTATCAACCCTTAAAACAGTCATTGTCTGGATGAGTAAGACATGGAGCATGAGCTGAAAAACTAGACTCAGTTGCTAGATCTGCTCCACTACTTGTTTTTGCAAAGTTTTGCTGTAATATAGCCATACATACTTCCTTACATAATCCATGGTTGTTGTGTGATTTTGAGTGGTCATACTAGAGACCATAATGGGCAAAATGCAGTGGTAGTAACTGAATCTTTGGAGAAAAAGTTGTGACTGCCTGAGAAATCTTGCTCTTTGTTCTCATTTTCTTGAATGGAGCTTGAATTGCAAATGCATAAAATGTTTTGTTTGTATTTTTTAAATTGAAATAATGATATTTTTTATGACAAAGTAAAAAGCAGTTACATTTTAGGAGCTAAAATTTAGGAGCCTGGCTGGGTGGCAGTAGTGCATGTCTTTAATCCATCACTCAGGAAGCAGAAGCAGGTAGATCTCTGAGTTCAAGGCCAGCCTGTTCAAAAGAATGAGTTCCAAGATAGAGCTAATACAGAGAAACCTCATCTCTAAACACCAAAAGCAAAACCAAAACAAACAAACAAAAAAATTAGGAGCCTGTAGTTGTACTGAAAAGCCTAGTAGTGACTGATGCTGGTAATGGAAGATGGCTGAACACCATCTTAAATGATATGGCCTCGTGCTGAGTGGTTGAAACTTTGAGATATCAGTCAACTGATTTGCCCTGTTGCTATCCTCAGAAGCACATCACACAGGAACACACTTGGCATTTTGCTAGCTTAAAAATGTTGATCTTCTTATATCTTTGTTGATTTCAGTGTCTGGCTCTTGTAAATTTCCAGGCCTTTCACAAGAGAAAAAAGTAGTACTTCCTATTTGGTTTATTTAGCTCAGGAATGTTTACAATAACACTCTTTGAGCATATGTTTAGAATATATAGGAAATAAATGCTTTTCTTGTTGTATAAACTTGTAAAGACATGGCCATGATAATAAAAATCCCCTAAGATATACCAGTCACTGCTGCTATGATCATACTGCTAAATGTCTTGTTGGACAAATATTTATTGCTTTCAATGTTCTTAAAATTCCTCAGAAGAGGATATTAATCTTGATTGGCCCCAGTATGAACTTTTGTGGCTTGTTTTGATCTGGAGTAAGCATCTTGCCTGTTTAGTCATCCTTAAAGACTTACCCCTTTCATTCATCCAGAAATACCTACTGAATTACCACTTTGTTCCAGCATGGTAGTGTACATAACTGGGATTCAAGACAAAACAAAGTAGACTATTCTACATTTAGGGAGCCCCTGATCTTGTAAATTGCATAGCATCTTAGAAGAAGATAGAAATTATGGAAAGAATAAGGCACAAAGTTGAGGTAAGTGTTTGAAGAGAAATGGCAAGGTAAGCCTCAGAAAGAAGGTGGTATGTGGAGAGGGCTTGAGGAAGGCAACGAAGCGAGCCACACCTTCTAATAAATGCAAAGGTTCTGAGGTCTGAAAATGCCTGGTGTGATCTATGAAACCCCTGGAAACAGATGTGTTCAGGGAAGTGTGACCTTAGAGGATTATATCAGACAGGGAATGGTGTAATAGTGAGCAAGCTAGATCATGCAGAACTTAATAGGCCAGTGGGAGGAAGGACTTTGGATTTATGACTAGAGAAGGGATGATGCTATGGAGTTCTAATCAGAGATGCATATCTGTTTCCAAAGAATTCCTCTCTTTATATAAACTGGAAATGATCACTGACGTTGGGCAGCTCCTCATGTGTTCAGGAGAAATGGTGTCTTAGTTAGGGTTCCTGTTTCTGTGAAGAGACACCATGACCATAGCAACTCCTTAAAGGACAACATTTAATTGAGGCTGCCTTACAGTTCAGAGGTTTACTCGTTCTCATCATGGTGAGAAGCATGGTGGCATGCAGGCAGACAAGGTGCTGCATCTTGATCTATAGACAGCAGGAAAAAAAAATCTGTGTGCCACTGAGCCTGGACATGAGCATCTGAGACCTTAAAGCCTGCCCCCTACGGATGCACTTCCTCCAACAAGACCACACCTCCTAATAGTGCCACTCCCTATGGGCCAAGGCTTCAAACACATGAGTCTATGGGCTGTTCATACTCTGAGGTGTATTCAGTGGGAGGGAGGAAACAGCATTAATGGGTTAAACACGAGGTGTGAGAAATAAAAAAGAAAGTTGTTAGCCTAACCAGAGATGGAAAGCGCACTGCTCACTTTTTTGTCTTATATAGCTTTTGATGTCTGTTAGGTTAGTGAAGATACTGAGTAGGCAGTTGACTGTTTAATTTTAAAGCCTGTGCAACGGCTTGCAACCCATCATACGCAAAGGACATTTGGATAATAGGTTTTCCATGTCTCTGATGAAATCACCAAAACTGTGAGTGAAGAATGAGAAGAAAATAGAAGTAATGTTGAAGAACTGGGGGAAGTCTAGGGTATAGTATCTGAATGGTGAGGGTGACATGGAAAAAGGGTAGCATAGTTGGGGACATAAAAACCCATGAAGAAAGAGAGGGAGGCATTGTTTTGAAAGAGAGCATGATGCCAGGTAAGATTGGAAGCAAGAGGAAGACAGACTGGCACCCACAAGGATTAAGCAGAAGTATACCCATGGAGAGCCCAACTGGACCACTGTGAGGCAGAGACTGAGTTGTTACTGAGTAGGTCTAAGAGAAAATAGATGATGAATCATCACGGCAAATACAAGCATTCCTCTAGAAGAAAGGTGCCATCAAGGAGAGAATTGTGGAGTAAATAGGAGATTGGAACTCGTATTAATACCAGGATGTGAACACACACACACACACACACACACACACACACACACACACACACACA
>NW_026593286.1:10450194-10470130 GCF_907164565.1 Psammomys obesus
ACACACACACACACACACACACACACACACACACACACACACACACACATCTGATTCACTAGATTCCCTGATTAGCTAGACTGGCTGGCAGGAACCCACCTGCCTTTGTATCCTCCATCCTCGGGATTACAGAAACATACCAGCTTCACCCACCTGAGGGTCCTAACTCAGGTCCCCATGATTGCAAGTTAAGAGCTTTAACTTAACTGTGATATCCTCTCAGCCCTGTAAAGTTATTATATTTGAAAGCTGGAGAAACACTAGTGTGTTTCACATAGAGCTAATAATGTTCTATTGGCATGGGAAAAATGAGACATGAAAGTGGATAGGCATTACAACAAAACCCTGGAGTCAGCAAGAGAGCATCTACCTTGGGGCATGAGGAGAAGGGATGATCTTAGATATAAGTGTGTCTGGAGAGACAGGTGGGAAAGCAGAGTGCAAGTACAGGTGCTCATGGAGGGGCAGAAATGATGATAAGCGCTCAGGTCTGGTTGTTTCTCGATATGGGAAGCAAAGGAGGAAGACAATAGGTTGGGCAAGACATGCGGATATCAGAGAAGCCATCCATATGAGTGAGTGCAGGGTGAGTCAAGACAAGAGAGGACAGACTGGTCAGTGGGGTGGCACCTGCGGTCTTCAGCTTCGGGTGCTCCTAGCTTTTTTTTTTGGCTTAACCCAGTTTCTTAGATACAGGACTTAATGAGGGTTGAGTCTGCCAAGTAATTAAAACAAAAGTTTTGCTGATTGTGAGCTCTCTGAAAGGTAGAGGAGAGGCCCTAGCGGGGCTGAAGAGTTTCAAAGCCAGGAAATTACACGTAAGTTGACGTCAGCATGTGTGATTCTTGGCTCTGAAGCATTCAAGGTGCCTTTTATTAAATCTAGATTTATTTGTTTGTGTGTTTGTTTGCTTATATGGGAGCTGGGTAGAACATCATGAGAAAATGACAGCAGAAACTTCTAGGCTCCACTCCAGATTTTCTGATTCAACAGATCTGAACTGAGGTTTGGGAATCCTCATTTTTAGCATTTTTCGGCTAAAAGAGACACATTCTACTTTGTGGAAAAACTGTACTGTAAGTGTCATAGAGGAATAAGAAATAAACTTTATTCCTTCATTTCTAGACTAGCTATACGGCCTTTATGTGTACTCTCATTATTTTGTCCCTGAAATAAGGATATTTTTTTCTGCTTCGATTTGTGGGGCTCTTACTTTTTGTTGGAAAATAGAACCAATACAGGAACAAGGCAAACATATGAACACATGCAGACACAGGCAACGCATGCTCGCACACACACATGCCTATCATAATGGGAATTAGTCCTGACTTTTAACATCATTAAGACAAATCGCTCACTCAAAGTATGAAGAATATCACACTTCTCAATGAAGAAATAAAAGCAAATGGGATGTTCTGCTCTGTGGTATTTAATCTCAAAAGCTCAAAATCTGCTTCTCATATCCTCAGGGCAGGCAGAACTGTTCACAAACAGGCTCCTACTTATTCACCTTTTTCTCTGTGTTTCTCCTCATCCTATTTTTGCCAAATTGCACATTCATTTAAATCGGTGCCTATCTGTGCCTGACCTTTTTTCCCCCTGTGATGCCTCTGATAGTGAGGAAAGCAGGTAAGGGAGGGCTCCTGGCTCTTCCTTAGCCAGTCTCGTATTCCGTATTCCATGGGGCCCTAGCAGCAGGGAGAGAGGCCACTCCCATGTGGGTGCTTGGGAGTCCCTCTCGGCCAGCACAGCTCTCTGAAGATTTGCAGCTTTGCTAACTGACAGCCTAAATTGGCAGGGGAAATAGGATTTTAATTTTTTACAATTTAAAAATCATGATCTGACCTTCACATTTTTATTTTAGAGAAACAGTAACAAAACACGAAATTGCTTAGCAAGGTGACTTATCTCTGGCTGGGCTGGGGAATGGCTCGCTCCCCCAGAACATGGGCTCAGAACAGTTATTTATTTTCAAATGATGGAAATAATAATAATTAATATGTGGTATCAGCAAGCCTGAAATAAAAAAAATAAAACATAAAAACCAAGATTAAGAACACAAAGAAAATGTTGAGCTTAAACAGGATTTGTGAAAACCACTTTATATTCTTTTGTTTCCTGCCACTGGAATTTCATTTGAGGTATTTTTGTTTACTTTATTTTTAAAATTAAGTCTTCATATTTTCCTCCAGAAATTCCGGAGACATCTAAGAGATGTCTTGATGTTGTTCACATGGACAGGGAAATATGCTGGATGTATACTAGCAATTCTTTGACAACATGTGACAGATACCTTATGAGAAATTATTTTTTCATGTCCTACCTTTTAAAACATTGAGGCATAGTTTATATGTAATGTATTATCCAGTGTGAGTTTGAGACATTTTGAAATGTGCATTCATGAGAATAAGCACTACAGAAAGCATTTTCCTCTCCCCTAAAAGACAATCATGTCTTTTCTTGCCTCTTTTTTTTCCTGCCCAATTACATCTCCTTCGTGAACATGACTATATGGTGATTTTGTTGTTTGGGGGATTCATGGAAAGGGACTCTGAGATAGATGTGTGTGTGTGTGTTCTACCAACATAGCATTTTAGTATACACTCATTCATAAGTACTTTGAGATCCCTACATGGTGTGGTCGTTGTTCAAGTTTATTTCTTATGACCAAACAATATTCCATTGCAGGCATGTGTCATGGCTCCTTTATGTATTCACCGGATCATGGATATACTGGCTACTTTAAAATATGAGCGACTAGCAAGAAACCAGTGCCGTAGTTTGGATCTCCCAGAAGAGTGATGTGGTCTGTGATAAAATCTTGCTTCTCAGTTTAGCATTCTTGAAAGAAGGTAGAAACTCTAGGCAGGTGGGCCTTGGTGGGAGTTTGTGGGTATAAGTGCACATTCCAAGAAGATTGTCCAAGCCTGCTCTTTTTCTTTTTCTGTGTTTATGACCCAACCTTGAGGTACATACTTTGCCCTCACATTTACTTGACAGCATAGTGGGTTGCTTCATTGTAAGCTCAAAGCTATTGGGTCAATAGGACTGTATATTCCAAAGTGGCAAGCCGAAGTATGTCTATTTTTTAAAATTTATTTTTATTTTTTGAGACACGGCTCCTCTGTGTAGTCCTGGCTATCCTGGAACGTGCTCTATAGACAAGACTGGACTCAAATTCAGAGACCTCCTGCCTCTGCTTCTCTAGTGCTGGGGTTAAAGGTGTATGCCCTTATGACCAGCATTACCATCCTTCTTTGTAAACTATGGTAATAGGCATTTGTTACAGAAATGGAAAGTTATCAATATTCTTATAGAAATCTTTACCTGAACTGAGGATTTTATTTTTCTTAGGTAAATATGGGGAATCAGATGGTTAAATCCTGCTGAACAGTTTTTCAAAGTGAATGCATAATGTTATTTCCCGACTAAGCAGTACCTAAGTCATTCTCTGCTTGTCAACATGTGGTAATGTAAGTCTTAAAAGTTTTTTAAATTTTTAAATTTTTATTTTTTGTATTAATTACAGTTTATTCACTTTGCATCCCAGCTGAGCTCCCTCCCTCATTCCCTCTCAATCCCACTCTCCCTCCTTTAGCTCCTCCCATGCCCCTTCCCTAGTCCACTGATAGAGGAAGTCCTCTTCCCTTTCCCTCTGACCCTAGCCTATGAGGTCTCATCAGGAGTGGCTGCATTGAACTCCTCTGTGGCCTGGTAAGGCTGTTCCCTCCTCACGGGGAGGTGAGCAAAGAGCCAGCCACTGAGTTTATGTCTGAGACAGTCCCTGTTCCCCTTACTAGGAAACCCACTTGGATACTAAGCTGTCATGGGCTACTTCTGTGCAGGGGTAAAAGATCAGTCTTAAATTTTAGCCATTGAAATAAATGACTGATAGTAGCTCTCTGTGGTTTTAACATTGAATAAAGAAATTAGTTATCTTTTCACACTTTTATTTGTGGATTTTATTTAGAACTTTTACTAAAGTTGAGAACAGTCTTAATTATATTTTTCTAAAATGCTGATGACTTTCTGATATTCAGATCTTGAGTGGGCCCAGGATACTATGATGTTACAATTGATTTAACTTGATTTGGTTATTAGGTTTTGTTCTCTTTTCTCTCTTAACAAAAATAAACCTTCTCTAGGAGGTTCCTTCTTCAAATGATGAATGGAGTAATTTTAAGAAGATAAGCATCACATTTACCCACAAAGAACTCCCTTTTGTTTTTCATATTCTTGGATAGGTTCTTATTTGAAGCTTCATAAACTTAGTTAATTAACATACAGTATCTCACAAAAATAGCAGCCTGATACACTTGGTACTATTTTGCTAAGGTGATTACTTTTGAAAAAAGAGTTTTCAGTGGTTTACACAATCATGTACTCTGTCTTCTCAGGAAAAAAGTACCCATTTCCCCCTCATTGGATACAAAAATGCAGAGTGAAATCTGCATTGTGCATTTCAAAATGAAGGTAGGAAACATTTTTAGTAGCTGGGGATTTATTTTTTAAATCCATGTACTTAATCCCTATCATGCAATAGAATTAAAGAATAATGAAGAGTATAATGGAAGTTCTATTATTGGGGCCAAAGATAAATTTTTATCTAAAATGAGATTATTTTTCATGCCAATCTTCCTTGTGTTCTATAGAGTGCAGAAAAAAGTGGCAAGATTAGGAAGCAGAAGATATTGGGAAAGATTTCTCTAATATCTGCCACAAATAAATACACATTCCCCAGTAATGAGAATCAATTAGCACAAAGATTATAAAGATAGACAAAGTCGAGTCACTTAAATTACTTGTGGATATTAAAAGTCGACTTTATTTGGTTAAGCTAGATACTGTGTGATTGTTCCCAGCCATTCCTTTCCCTCTTTGTAGGAGGCCCTGAGTATTCCTATCTACTGTTTGTGTTCAGACATTGGCACAAACCCTTACTATGGAAGGCTTGTGGTTCCCCACCCTACTGAGTCAGGCTTTGTCACCCCTTTGCTTAAGATAACCATATGTGAGAAGTGAATGTAAGTTGTGTCTGAGTCATGGTAGGACTCTGCCATTGCTCAGTATCTTAGTCCAAGATTAGAACAACCTTACTCTGTGTGCATTTGCTTTTTGAATTTTTATTTAGTAATGCAGCATGAGGATTCTTGATTGAATGTGATTTACATATTTGAAAACAATGTTTTTGTTGTCGTTTGTTTGGTTTTTACAAGGAAGATGTTTTTATTTCTTTGCATATCTATCAGTTGGGCCTAGCCTGATGGAGAATCTCTGCCTTCTAGGTGGTCCAGGAACAGGTGTTCACACAGTTTCAACTGTCAACTGCATCATTGTCCACTTGGATATGATTGAAGTTGTATTTTGATTTACCCATATTTATAGCTACTGGAATGGAGGAAAAGAAGGTCCAGCATTTTCCCTTAAATACACAGCTCCTAAGCTCTTCATGGATAATTTCTACTCTTACTCCATCACAAAAGAGGTTGCAGATGTGGTTGGTATCAGCTTGTCTGTGAGTCTAGTCACAACCAAAGGCAGAAATTATGTTACCATTAGACAGGGGAGGAAAGCTGAAAGAGGGGGTAGTCAACATTCTTCACCTCACTGTTTACCATAATGTTTAGGTCATTCAGTCTCTACAACATTTGGCATTCCTGAGAATTCTGATGTTGGAAGAGACTCTGGATACAATTGCAGTCAGGACACTGAGGGAAATAAATGCCATCTCCATCTTGAGCTTTTGAGAGTAGAGAACTCAGAATTCCTCTTGGCTATCTGCTTTTGTATCCTGAGAGACCCTAAATCATGTAGGTGGAACTCCCATCCCACCTTTCAATATCAGGCCCATAACAATGATATGACTTAAAATACTGAATAAATGCATCATAAACTTTATAGGCTTTTAGGAGAGAGCTTGCTAGTTATAAAAAAATTATTAAATATAGACTGAATATTAATTAAGTAAATTCTCAATTATTAAATACAAGCAGGTTCCCACTGATGATGACGATGGTGACGAACTAAACAGGTAACATTTATTTCTTCTTCCTCTAGAGGCAGAAGAGAAAGGACAGTAACCGGGACTAGGAGATGGCTTGGTTGGTAAAGGTGTTAACCTGAGTTCCATCCTAGGAGCCACATGGGTGCAGAAGCAACTCTGAGCCCCCATGCACAGAGTGGCACATGCCTCACTCCTAGTAAAACTTAATTTTTAAGCAGAACACCAACAGCACAGGCTCTAAGATCAAAAATCAATAAATGGGACCTCATGAAATTGAAAAGCTTCTGTAAAGCAAAGGACACTGTCATCAGAACAAAACGACAGCCTACACACTGGGAAAGGATCTTCACCAACCCTATATCTGACAGAGGGCATATATAAAGAACTCAAGAAGTTAAAAAGCAACAAGTCAACTATTCCAATTAAAAAATGGAGTACAGAGCTAAACAGAATTCTCAATAGAAGAGTATCGAGTGGCAGAGAAACATTTAAAGAAATGTTCAATGTCCTTAGTCATCAGGGAAATGCAAATCAAAACAACACTGAGATTTCACCTTATAGCCATTAAAACATGTAAGATCAAAAACTTAAGTGACAATACATGCTGGAGAGGCTGTGGAGAAAGGGAAACCCCCCTCCATGCTGGTGGGAATGTAAATTTGTACAACCACTTTGGAAATCAATCTGGCACTTTCTCAGACAATTAGGAATAGTGCTTTCTCAAAATCCAGCTATACCACTCCTAGGCATATATCTAAAATATGTTCAAGTATACAACAAGGACATTTGCTCAACCATGTTCGGAGCAGGAAGCAGCTTTATTCGTAATAGCCGGAACCTGGCAAATGGTGGGAACTACAAAAGATTATCATCATGAGTGAGGTATCCCAGAAGCAGAGAGACACACAGGGTATACTCACTTATAAGTGGATATTAGACATATAATATAGGACAAACACACTAAAATCTGTACATCTAAGGAAGATGGACAAGAAGGAGGACCCTAGGTAAGATGATCAGTCCACACTCAGATAGGAAAATCGGATGGACTTCAAAAGAGGGAGAAAACAGGGAACAGGACAGGAGCCTACCACAGAGGGCCTCTGAAAGACTCTACCCAGCAGGGAATCAAAGCAGATGCTGAGACTCAAAGCCAAATTTGGGCAGAGTGCAGGGAAACTTATGAAAGAAGGGGGAGATAGAAAGACCTTGAGGGGACAGGAACTTTACAAGGAGAGCAAGAGAAACAAAAAAATCTGGGCACAGGGTTTTTGTTTTGTTTTGTTTTGTTTTTCTCAGACTGATACTTCAACCCAGGACCATACATGGAGATAATTGAACCCGAGCACAGATGTAGCCTATGGCAGTTCAGTGTCCAAGTGGGTTCTCTAGTAAGGGGAACAGGGACTGTCTCTGACATGAACTCAGTGGCAGGCTCTTTGATCACCTCCC
The DNA here is from genome assembly GCF_907164565.1 of Psammomys obesus. Classification (NCBI taxonomy): domain Eukaryota; kingdom Metazoa; phylum Chordata; class Mammalia; order Rodentia; family Muridae; genus Psammomys; species Psammomys obesus. The sequence goes on from NW_026593286.1 coordinate 10,457,651, forward strand.
CCTGAGAGGGGAGCAGCCTTACCAAGCCACAGAGGAAGATAATTCAGCCAGTCCTGATAAGACCTGATAGGCTAGGGTCAGAGGGAAGGGGAGGAGGACCTCCTTTATCAGTGGACTTGGAGAGGGGCATCGGAAGAGTTAAGGGAGGGAAGGTGGGAGTGGGTGGGAATAAGGGAGTGGGCTATAGCTGGGATACAAAGTGAATAAACTAATTAATAAAAAATTAAAAAAATAAATTAGTAGTAACAATAAAAATCAAGTATGGTACTAGAAAAATGAATGTAGCTGAGGGCAAACTTAACCTAACCAGATCACTTATAAACTGTTGATAAACTACAGAACAGCAAATAGCAGAAAAGCTATAGACTAAAGCAGTCTCATAGAAGATTCAACCAACAAGGGGTTCGGATCTTTTAAAAAAAATGTTTTTAATTGAAAGAGAATTACATCACTCTCCCTTATCTCTTTTCCAACCTCTGGCTTCTCCCAGCTACCCACCCTGAAACCTCTCCCATGTCTCCTCATCGATAGTCTCTTTTTCTTTAATTATTATTGTTACACACACACACACACACACACACACAGAGAGAGAGAGAGAGAGAGAGAGAGAGATTGCTGAATCCCTTTTAGTTTGTGCATAGATGGCTGACCATTTGCATTGGACAAACAGATCTTTGAAATTGCAGGGATGAATAAAGTTTAGGTTACAATGAGGGTTTAAAAAAACGGAGTGACTGAGCCAGGTGAGGTGGAGAAGCCTTTAATCCCAGGGCAGAGCAAGTGGATTGCTGTAAATTCGAGGCCGTCCTGATCTACAAAGCATGTCCAGAACAGCCAAGGCTACACAGATAAACCCTGTCTCAGAACAAAAACGAAAATGAAAACAAACAACATAACAAGCAAAGGAACAAACAAAACAAACAAACAAAAAATGGAGTGACTGGCTTTCAGCTGTGTATAGATCAAAAGCTGCAGTCCAGCCACATTCATCCCTTTCCCAGGGGAAACGAAGTGGTGCAATCCACTCCCCCAAACTGAAGACTTGTTTTTAAAAACTTGTATCAGTTTTTAGCAGGTAATGTGAGGTGAGGCAGGCGCTTCAGACCGGCAGTACTAAAGCCTTTCAGAGGCAGAAAGCTGGCAGGAATAGGAATCCCACTGTGGACATGGAAGATTCTGTTAGCACAGTTAAGTACTAAAGAAAAGAAAAGAAAAGAGAAAAGAAAAGAAAAGAAAAGAAAAGAAAAGAAAAGAAAAGAAAAGAAAAGAAAAGAAAAGAAAGGAAAAGAAAAAGAAAAAAAGGAAAACAAAAGAAAAAAGAAAAGAGAAAAGGAAAGAATGGCTTTGTGAACAGATTAAGGAGATTAAAGTGACCAATTATCATTTTTATGAGATAAATTCCGTTATTCTAAAATCCCCCTGTCCTAAGCCTTGCAGTAGTAACTGCAGCTTTTACTACATGTTTGGGAAGTAATTAGGTTAAATAGGTCATAAGGATGAGAGCCCAGTCCCACAGGTTTGTGGTCTTTAAGAAGAGGGGGAAAGTCCCCCATTCTGTCTCTCTCTTCCCCTTTGTTCTACTCCCTCTCTGTTTCTCTCCCCCTCTCCCTCCTCCACACTCTTCTCCCATCCCACTCCTATGAGGGAACACAGCCTGAAAGCAGCCATCTTAGGCCAGAAGGAGGTGTCTTACCAGAACCTGACCATGCTGTGGGAAAATAAACCAACTGCTCACCCATTCACTCTCTGGAGTTTTGTCCTGATAGTGCAAGCCTATTAACATTCTTTTCATGGTAAACATTTTCTTGTCATTTCATTTTTAATATTTAAGGGATGCCCACCCATGTTACTTTGAAAAGCACGGTAAAGTGTCTATAACAACAAAAAGAAGGAAATGAGCCCTTCAAGATGGAACAACTTCCCATTGCTATAACAAAATACCTGAAACTAGACACTCAAATAGCAAAGAGGTTTATTTTTCTCAGAGTTTGGGAGGCAGAGGTCTAAGTAAACTCCTTAGTCGATCTGGCCTATGGTCAGTCAGTACCTGGCAGAGAAGCAGAAAGGGAATAGAAGGATCCAAATATACAGCCTTGTATTGTTCTACATACAACCATTCTCATGAGATCTAACACCCTGCATATGACCAGCGTTAATTCCCCAAGAGTAATGCTTCTAATGATTTAATCATCTTCAGTAAGGTTCCCACACCCTAATACCCACCACCCTAGAGACATAGCTTTTAGCACTTGAACCATTGTGAAGGCATGCCCAAACCATGATAGGTCTGGAAGAACAAAAGGATTATCCCCAGTCTCCTAAGTGTGGTTTTTCTAATTTCAACCTCAGGACTTTTAGTGTTTACTGTGTATTCTGTCACCTATTCACATTTTACACACATTCGCTGATTCAAATATTTTGACTGACTTGAAAATTTATGCAGATATAAGATTTCTTGGTTCTATACTGATGCCTAAATATTTTGATAGTGTCAGACAGAAACAGTCCTCCATAGAGACTGCTTTTACAGGGAAATGACTGAAGTACCCCTGCCATAGAGTCATTTAAAGCGATTTAAAAAACCTGAGCATCTCCCCCTGCTTGAAGCTTTAAGAAACTGTCCCAGTTAGTGAAAGGTTATGCGACTGTTGCTTCTGCTGGCATTTTGCACATTATGAGTGTGATCTTGGCAGCCATGGGAAGTCAGTCTTCTGCAGCATAGTCTCCCCATCTATAACAGGTAGAAAAGGCTCTCAAGTGTGTAAAGGTGTTGTGATGATAAAAATGAATTACAAATTGCTGATCATATGGACTTTCATGGAAAGCATGAGACAGGAGAATCTACAGAGAAGAAGATGTGGGCACTGCACTATCTTGCAGCTCTGTTCCTACCATTGGCTCTGTTGTATTTGTGTGGCATGTGGAAAGCATTCTCCGCTTGGCCTCCTTGTGGTTGTGGATGCCTGCCTTCAAGTATTACTTTAGAAGAAACAGTCTTGGGGCTGGAGAGATGGCTCCTCAGTTAAGGGCCAGAGGACTTGGGTTTAAATCCCAGCACCCCTATGGCAGCTCACAACTGTGTGTAACTGACACCCTCACACAGACAGTCCAAAACACCACTGCACGTAAAATAAAGGTAAAGAAGGTTTAAGAAAAAGAAAAGGAAGAAACAGTCTTCAAATCTCAAAGCCAATAGTTTCTAAAACTGTCACCAAGTTCCTTTTTATAGGAGATTTAGTCCTACTTATAAGAAAATATTTGGAGAATGAGGAATGGCAGCAGAAGAAAGATTTTTTTTTTCTCCCTAAATTATCTTTGAGGAAGTATTTCCTACTATTGGCCTTTGAATGCTGGCTTTAACTATCTTCTTGCTCTGAGAGCTAGTCTAAGCATCCTACTCCAACCCTGTATATTTTAAAGAGCTCTTGGAAAAACAAGCAGGATGTGACACCAATGAGGGGAACACGTTCTCCTCGCTTATTCTTTAGCTCAATATAGATTCTTTGTAGAAAACAAATGTGATCATTTTCAACTTATGCTCTCCCCTGAGTTTGTTTAGAAGAACCCTTTTACCCATTTCATATGTCACAAAATCCTTCAGAATTAATGGAGTTATTGTAACATTTACAAAAACGTTAGGTTATTTTCTGTGTCCAAATGAGAATTAGTTACTGTTAATTATTTGCCTGTTCAGGGTAACAGCTGCCTCATGAAGCCTGTCCAGTTGTCACAGGGAATGTTCATATTTTCCCCTCTATGTCATTGTTCCCCCAGGAAACCAGTGAAGATTTGTTGTCCCAGTTGTTTCCTTCTTGCCTGTTCCCCAGGGCCAGCTAATATCTTGATTTAAGATCTCATCTAATTCCTTCCAACAGCTACCTTCAGACTAAATGGTTTTATGTGGTTGATCTCAATGCTAAAACTATGTAACAAAAGCGAGGAAGTCAAGCTATTAGTGAGATGGCGTGAACCACCTATCTGCTGCCTTTGCAGTCTTGACATCTTTCTATAAATGATACCCTTGATATTGGCATATGGACTCTGTCTGTTCCCATATGGTGATGGTTCAGTATCAGACTGAAACTGATCAGTGTCATACTCAACTGATGGTTCAGTATCAGACCTTGAAAATACTAACCATCTTAAGCTGTAGTTATTTGGGATTTTTGGATGGTGTAGCACTGTCTTCTAGGGTGGTTGCTAACAGGGAAAGACTCAGCAGAGTTAGCATTTGTGTGATTTAGCGGGAACAGTCTGGGCGCACAGTTGCTCTGGTTCTTTGAGACTTTCCAAAATAATGTCTTGTAAAAGAAGATGAGCACTGGCTACAAGAATACTCAACCCAGCCTGTAGGGCCTCCTCAACACAATAGAAACAAACATGGCTCATACATTTCTGTATAGAATTTTTGTCTTATGAAAAGTTGTTTCCAATGTATGTGTGTAGTGCTGCCAAAATTAGTACACATGAAACCCTAGCTTTCTGGGTACTCTTCATCTAGGAGAAGCAAAAGATTGATAAATCATTGTAAAAGGTTAAATGCAGTGGAATAAATAATTAAGAGGAAAAAAAAATCATGTTGAGTTGAATTTGCATATTGCTTCTTTGTGACAGAAATTGAGATGCTCAGAGCTATCAAGGACACAGGCAAATGTGAGCCTGGTTTAAATTCCGGATTGAATAATCCAGGAGACCGGGCTGGCACTTCGGCTCATCCTGAATTAATTTTCTATTTGAGTAAGCACTTGTGGTTTTTTTTTTTTTTTGGATACAAGACAGAAAACCACTGCATGTATTAAATTGCATTGCCGTACATGGTTTGGGGAAGCAAAGCCAAAAAACATCTACCGGATATTCCATGAAATGTTGTTTATGTGAGCCAACAGAAAGAATTAGTTTGCACATCCGTATCAAATGCCCACACTCTCAGCTCCCCAATTCTTTATATAGCTGTCATGAAACAAAGATACGCCTAATTGGCTTTGCCAGCAGTAAGGGATAAGCTATCTTTTTTTTTCCTTCCATCTTTACTGGCTGCAACTCTCATTCCTGATTTGATACAGAACACTTAGCTTCCTATAAAAGAAAATGGACCTATGTTAAGATGAATCCATATACAGGTAGATTTTTGCAGAGTCTCCAAAAAAGCAATGACCTGCTGGGAGTTTCTGGTGTTGTGGGCACTTGTAATTTGGGACTTATGACTGGCATTTCCTTTAGGGTGGCAAGTATCTCATGTGTCTTGGGACAGATGCCACGCTATGCCTTGTATTACATTATACACTGTCAGTAACCTTAGCACTGATTTATCCTTGATACTTAGGTGCTGCACACACCCAGTGTCTCATGTGAAGTAGCCTTGGTTTCCAACATTATCATGCTTACAGTGAGAACACAGACCTTCACATGTGTCTAGAATCATTATAGTCATTACTATTAAATTTTGTATCCAGGCATCTTAGAGAATTGCACTTAACTTTTTCCCTTCATTATTTTGTTCTCACATCTTTCTGTATGGAAATAAGATTTTAAAAACAGGGCAAGGTATTTAAGAAGGCATGCTATAGCTTCTGTTTTTTGTTTTGTTTTGTTTTTTTCTTTAATAAAATCTAGTTTTTGTTTATCTGTAAAATACAGTGAATCTTTAAATGCTACATGGAGAAATATTTTGACATTTTTCTAAGTAATGGATTCATCACGGTCATACTAGAATAATTTTTTTTTTCTACTCTAGAGCTCACAGCTGTTCAGAGAGGCATATGGACCTGGGCATGCCTTTTTAGTCACTAAACTTAAGTTTTGCTAAGTTTCATTCTCTTCAGGTCATCTCTTTGTAGTTTCAAAATGTCTATCCCAATATCACACTTTAAATTCCAAGTCTGAATAAAGAGAATAGCAGTCTTTTTCTAGAATTTCAGCCAGCCACCGTCTGTATTTCTGTTTGAGTTTGATCAATCGATGATTGGTTCTCCGAGTATCTCACTATTCCTAGGTTAATGGTGAGCTTTTCACATCATTTTTCACATTGGAGAGGAAGCAGTGTCCTCTGGATACATGGTTTAGGAGTTCAATGGAAGGTAAACCCATATATAAATTTTTATTGCTAACGTTGGAAGAGGGAGTATAACTGCTTGCCATTTATGAGAGCAAGCAGACACAAGAATGTCCACAACTAAAGGGATACTCCGGTGTTCCTGCCATGGGTAATTTAGGCTGTAGCAGAAGTGATCATGTAGAAGACAGATAAGCGTGGGTACCAGTTATAGGCAGCCAGATCTCTGTAATGCTTGTGCCACATATTCCTAGAATAATCTAAAATCTGTGTGAGCAACAAATATCACCTCATAGGATAGAATTTAGGCAGACTGCTGTCTCGATCCAGAACCCCGTTCACATAATGTAATGTGTGGCGTACCAGCTTTCCTCTTCATCTCACTTCTTTCATGTCTGTTGTTTGTATTCTCTCTCACCTTAAGTGCCCAGAGGAATACCCTGTCTTATTTCTTCCTTAATGTATTTAGTATTCAAATAAGTGATGTTGTGTCTACTAGCCTAGTATAGATTTTATATCTTCTTCCTTTGCTTTATGCTTTGGAAATTTTAACACTGGAAATAATGGGGAAACCAGTTCAACATCGACAAGAGCTCTAGCAGCGCTATTTGGGGAAGTATGGAGGTCCATTTCTCAGGTTGGTAATAAATCACTTGCCTAATGCTTACAGAGCTTAAGGGTAAAGCCAGTTCCCATGGGGGAAAAAAAAAGACCTCAGTCAAGTGAGCTGCATTTAGGAGGGCTGCAGAAGAGTTAACTCTAAGGTCTTCCCTCTTCCTTGATATCTCTTCTCGAAGATTACTGGAATAATATTGTAATCTCTAGTTTCTGGACTGCATTCACACACACACACACACACACACACACAGGCATATGCATGCACACACACACAGTATTGCAATTTTATTTCTTTGGACTTACTAGCAAGTTTTATAAAGAAATATTTTGGGGCCGCACCCCCACAGGTCCTGATGAGTGTATAAATCACCTGGGAGTCCTGTTGAACGTATCTGTGATTCCACGTTGTAAAAGAAATGCAGCAGGAGATAAAGTGCAGGCAATGCAGAAGCTGCTGTTGCTCAGACCAGATTTTGGGTAGCAAATCTCTAGTCGCACAGGCAGATACAGCAGCATGAGCATATTCAGGTTACGTTAAAAAGAAAATAAAAACAGCTCCTCATCCTCATTCACACTTGCCAAGTGCTTTTTAGCTTCTTGTCTCTACTGGGTCCAGTATTGGGCATAGAGAAAAACATTTCTGTAATCTCAGAATCAACCATCAACCATTGGTCAACTCCAGCCAGGAAGACAGGAAGTTTAACTCTCTATTGAATAAGTTGCTGCATATAGTTCTTCTAGGAAGATTTGGCAGAGGAATGATTCATGCTTTAGAAGGTGCATAATCATTGCCTAAGCAATGCTCTAACTAAGCTGCAGGATCCTGCTCTTGAGTCCACTGTGTGCTCCTTGCACAACTCATGCCTGCCACTCCAACACAGTTCAAGGCATACACAGTATAGTTCTAGTTCTTGATTTTAGATGCTGGCTGAGCTCTCACTTTAGAACTCTTAACACATGGTCTCAATTTAAACATTTGTTTTCTATAGATAATCTTCTTTTTGAACTATAATTATCACAGAACAACCACAGGCCCTGAAACATAGGCAAAGCCCCCAAATTTATATAAAGTTGCTAACAACCAAACGAAAAGTGGTAACAGCAAATACAAACTTAGCAGTCAAAACAGCCAAACATATTTCTGTAAAACATCCTATACAAATGGCAATGTACATGTCCTGGTGGCATGCCAATCTACCTACAATTAGCTCTTATTTTATTGGAGCCTATTATTAATTTCAGTGTCTTGGAGGGCAAGACAAATAAACGATCTGAGTGGTACTTTGCTGCTTCCAAATTAGCTCTGGAGCCGTTTTGCAGAGTGTAAATGTCACTATATTACTCACAGCACTTGAGACTGCTTCCTGAGAACTGGAGGAGTTGTGTAATCCAGTCATCTTATCCTCTGGGTGCTCTTCAGTATGGACAGGCCCTGCACGGTGATAAGTACACGGCACACTTCTCAGAGCTCCTCCGTGACTAAGACACAGTTTGGACTTGGGCGCCACATAGTCTCCAGTGCCATTTGCCCAGCGTCACATGAATCTTCTTCAGTATTTCTGTCTCCTGAGAGCTGGCACGACAAGTATACGTTTGGCCTTAGCATGTGGTCATGTGAGATCATTGACATGGATGAGGACGTGGGGTGAATTCTCTCAAGTTTCAACAAGGAAAGGCGAAGTGAAGATTGGCTGCTGGGTGAGGTTAATAGCCTCAGCAAGATTCTGCCTCTCACTGTGTCAGTGCACAGAGAAGTCACTCAAGGATCAGCCAGGGTTTGGATTCTGTTGACAGGTTGCCCATCTATGCACCGAATAATCTCAGGTCCGAGCCTCAGCTGTTTGAGGAAGCTCAAACATTGTACACCTTTCTTCCTCATATTGGAATTGAAAGTGAAGGGACACAGGGAGTAATTGGCTGGGTCTTCTCTTCGCTGTGACAGATAGCTGAGGGAAACAACTCTAAGAACTTATTTTGGCTCACAGTTTTGAGGTGTCACAGTCCAATATGGCTGTGCAGGTGAGGCAGGCCTGTCTATGGTTACAGCAGTGGTTGATGAACTCCTATTTACATTGCCAGGACAGGATGGAGTGTGGGGGTGAGTAATTATACGTTGAAGTACCCACCGTCAATAACCTTTAACCATCTACTTCCTACCTCATAAGGGCCTTTCAGCTTCCCAAGTGAGTGCTACAAGCTGCAGATAGAGCACTGAAAACACGAGCCTGTGGAGAATAGTCTAGATCCATACCAGGGCAGGCTGAAAAGGCAGCTTTTGACACAGCTTTCAGTGATATGAACCCCCTGGTGTGCCCTGCATAACCTCCCCACCCCCAAGTGTGGGAAAGACCTTGCCTCTAACTAATAGATTGTGACAGCTGTGCTGGGATATCATTTCTGTGATTATGTCACATGAGACTGTAACTTCAAGTTGCTACCAGGTTCTCTATTTTCTCTTTCTCGCTGAAGACTTTGAACGAGCTGCAGACATTTGAGTGGCAAGCAGTCAAGGGCAGCAACTATGCAGTGAAGGAGCCGTGACCTTCTGTCCAATGTCTTCCAAGAAAGTGACCCTATCAATAGCCATGGAAGCTTAGAATTGGGTTTTTCTCTAATTGAACCTTCAGATAAAAACTTTCCCTGGGCTCACAGGTTCATGGAAGCCTTTCATAAGGCCTGGAGTAGGGAAGGGGCTAAACCACACAGAGTTATAATTAAAAAAAAAAAAAAAACCAAAACAAACAACAAAAAAAAATCCTGTGGGAATATGCTAAAAGTGTGTTTTAAGTTGTTAAGCCAGGTTAGCAGTGGATGGCTGTTTTTTTTTTTTTAATTCTTTATTAATTACACTTTATTCACATTGTATCTCCCCGTGGTTCCCTCCCTCCTCCTGTCCCAAACCCTCCCTTCCTTCATTCTCTGCATGCATGCCCCTCCCCAAGTCCACTTATAGGGGAGGTCTTCTTTTCCTTCCTTCTGATCCTAGTGAATTAGGTCTCATCAGGAGTGGCTGCATTATGTTTTTCTGTGGCCTGGTAATGCTGCTTCCCCCTCAGGGGGAAAAGCAGGCCGATCAGTCCATGTCAGAGACAGTCCCTGTTCCTATTACTATGGAGCACACTTGGATACTGAACTGCCACGGGCTACATCTGTTCAGGGGTCTTAGGTTATCTCCATGCATAGTCCTTGGTTGGAGTATCAGCCTCAGGAAAGACCCCTGTGCTCAGATTTTTTGGTTCTGTTGCTCTCCTTGTGGAGTTCCTGTCCCCTCCAGATTGGATGGCTGTTTTAAGCAGTGGATGACGAATACAGGTAAGCTTTGGAAATTAGTTGATATATTAGTTGGTCCTTACATAGGCAGGTTTATCGACCTGTTTAGTCTCTAATGGTGCTGATCAGTGACATAGATATTTCCGAGGTGCCTGCCCCTATGTGCTATCTAGCCTTTGTCAACTTGACACAAGCTAGGCTCACTGGGAAGAACAAAACTCAGTTGAATCGATGCCTCCACTAGATTGGCCTGTAACAAAGCCATAAGCAAGCCTGTGGGGCATTTTCTCCATTGATGAATGATACAGAGGGCTCATCCCACTGGGAAGTGTCACCTCTGGAAAGAGGGTGCTGGATTGCATTAAAAAAATCAGTCTTAGTGAGCCATGGAGAAGAACAATCCAGTAAGTAGCTGTCCTCAATTTTCTCTGCTTCAGTTCCTCCATTTCATTCCCTTCATGATGGATTATAAGCAGTAACCTGTAATAAGCCATTTCCTTCCCAAGTTGTTTTGATCTTGGCATTTTTTAAATGATTTTAATATTTTTTTATTTTTAAATAATTTTATTTAAAATTCACTTGTATCCCAGCTGTAGCCCTCTCCCTCTTTCCCTCCCAATCCTCCCCTCCCCTCCCTCATCTCTTCCCTGCCCCCTTCCGATCATGGCATTTTTATCACATCAATAGAAAGAAAACTAGAACACTGGTAAAACTTGCAGGAAAAGGAATGTCAGTGAGTCATCTTCCATGTCACTGGTGGAAGAGGAAAGATTGCTAAGCTGGCTTGGCTCCTTTCTCCAAACTCACCAGATGGTGGGATGTCCAAGTAAGTTCATTGGGAAAAACAGAAGGTTAAAGAAAAGACAGTACCTTTCTTCTAACTGATCTCTCCAAATGTGTAAATGAAAATGAGCATGTGTCCTTGAGTCATGTGGCTTCCCAGAGACCAGAGAAGCAACTCTACCTCCATGGAGAGGACTGAGACAGGGACATAGGCTAAGAATGTTTAGGGGAAAACAAAAACAAAACAAAACAAAGATACAGTCAAACAAACCTCTTCTCATAGTAACTAGAGGAGGAGGGAAAAAAAAGCAATTCTCTTTTACAGTGAGGAGGAGCCTTCCATGTGAGAGCCCCTTGCATTAAAAAAAAGATAAAAAAAAGAAAAGAAAAAAGAAAAAAGCGCCATTCCTATATTGATTTGAAACATCATGCTAACTTTGATGATCTATATTCCATGCAAGCATCAGCAATACAAAGTTCTTTTAAGGTCCATCTCATTTCTTAAGAAACTTACGGCCTAGGTGCCAGACCATATTTGACAGCAAACAACTAGAAGACTGTATCTTGGGTTTGATTTCTCCGAAGACTTATTTCTCCACTATTAAGAGGTGAAATACTTACCAGAGAAGACCACTAAGATGAACCTGTGGATGGGATGAGGATGATGATAATGATAGTTCAGATGAAGCAGAAGGAAGGATGGAGCTGTGAGCCAGGCCTGCTGAGAGCCTCAGAGCACAGCACAGACATGTTGGCACTGTGGTGGTGGTAGGGGCTTGGCTTGACATCCCTGGCTGGTGCATTGGTTTCTGGTAGGCAGAGATTTGGATGAAGGCTTTTTTATTTCTTCTGAGACAACCTCATCAGGGCTGGCAGCTGTAGGTGGAGTACCACCAGTATTTCTAATATTTCTTGGGCAGTAGGTCCTTTTGACTGAGCAGTTTAGAAAATAGAACTTGTTGGAGGTAAGATGCCATGAGGAAATAGCTCTCTCAGAAGCTAGATGTTTCCAAAATGTCATCTCTCCAATGCTCTGGTCTACTATTGTTGTTGTTGTTGTCTTCTCAAAATAAGGAGGTTGATTCTAGAAGTTCAAGTTGATTATTTCCTTTGCCAATTCATACCAGCCTCACACTTACTTCAGTAAATGGCTGAAGGAAGAGCCAATCTATTGAAATGTCTCCCTGCATAAAGTGTTCTTAGGTGTTGAAGAGGGGAGGAGGAAATGCCTGGTTGTGAAACTGAAAGTTTTCACTGGGCACTTACTAAAGCAAGCATCCTATTATATTATGGCACTTAAGTTTGTGCTATTGTTATTTGTTTTGTTTTGCTTTTGTTGGTTAGTTTTCTTTTGCTTTTGGTTACTAAGACACTGTTGGAAGATTCCTCTCTCTGACACCCATGGGCCAGTCCATTGTTTTAACTCATTAATAGGTAACAGTATGGATGGTGGGTTGAAGAAAAACCAATGTCTGATATCACTTAAGGTCCACTCCATTGATGGAACCTCTACCTGACACTCATGGGTGACCAAGAACCAGAGACTAGATAGCCTAGGGACATAGGTTAGAACCAAATACTACTAGTAAAAAAAAATATAGTGATAAAATGACTCCTCCTAATAATATTTTGCTATGTTTATGAGTCAGTGCCTTATTTAGCCATCATTAGAAAAAGCTTCCTCCAGCAGGAGACCCATAGCCATACATTACACACACACACACACACACACACACACACACACACACACACACACA
>NW_026593286.1:10470140-10496565 GCF_907164565.1 Psammomys obesus
ACACACACACACACACACACACACACACACACACACACACACACACAGAGAGAGAGAAAGAGAGACAGAGAGAGAGTGAGAGACAGACAGAGAGAGAAGAGAGAGACTAGACGAATTTTAATTTGGAACAGAACATGGCTGTTCTGGCAAGAGATCACATCCAAAGAACTTCTAGCTCTGTGTGATTTGGTTGCAATACAAACACACCTTTAATCCAAGGAGACAGAGGCAATCAGATCTCAGATTCAAGGCTACCCTGGTACAAGTAAATTTCAGTTAAAGAAAAGTTTAGGTCCAGGTGTGGTGGTACATGCCTTTAATTTCAACACTCAGGAGACAGGCATGCAGATCTCTGAGTTCCAGTCAGTTCTGTGCAGCCAGTAAGTTGAGAGGCAGTGCAGTGGTGTTGAGTTTGTGGCAGTTCAGTTTGTGGAATTCAGAGGCAGTTTTACTGGTAAAGTTTCACAGAGATAGGTTGAAAAGCTAGACACAGGTGAAGACAGAATGAGCCAGAGAATAAGAAGAAGCCAGAAGATTTGAATATAGTGCCAAAAATTAGTATGAGGCCAAGCAGAACAATTCAGTAAGAAACTGAGAGGAGTCAGTTTGAATCAGTCAGCTTGGAAAGGCGTTTGACCAGAACAGCTGAGTTTAACCTGCCAGCCAGGATTCAGAAAGAGCTAGAAAGGGTGAACTTACTCAGCAGTAAGTCTCAGAGGCTGAAAACATTCTAGATGTAATTAATATTGGTTGTATGGAGGCGAGAAGCTTCCAAGACTAGGCCTAGGTTAGCAAATACAGATAGTAAGCCTTCAAGATGACATTAAAACAGGCAAATATAAGTAACTTTTATGAGAAAAAGAGAGAGCTTAGAATACACAACTTTAAATTGGAGTCTCCATCAAATTCTTTCCCCTTAGAGTTCAGGAATTCTGGGGAAGGAGAGGCAGAAAAAGTGTAACAGTCAGAGGCAACAGTGGACACCAAGAAAACAAGGTCCTCTAAATCAACTGTGGAAAGCTCATATGAACTCACAGAGGCTGAGGCAGAAGGCATGGTTCTGCAACAGATCCTTTGTGAACATATTAGAGCTTTCAGCTTAGTATTTTTTATGATCCCAAGTATGTGCATGAATGGGTCTCTGATTCTTGTGCCTTCTCTTGGGACTTTTTTCCTTCTGTGACAGTTTCTGTTGTATGTTACATTATATTTTGTGTTTTGTTGTTATCTCTTAGAAGCCTTTTTTTTTCTAATGAGAAAAAGAAAGGGAGTGAATCTGGATGAGAGGAGAGGTAGGAAGGAACTGGGAGGAGCAGAAGGAAGAGAAACTATAATCAAGATGTATTGTGTGGGAAAATAATATATTTTCAATAAAAGGGAAAATATAAACTATAATTTAAAACATTATAGATTGAAAAAAATGACATCACATTTTTTTCTCCTTCTCTCTATTCAGTTTCTTCTAGGCCCTCTTCAAATTCATGGCCTCTTTTTATCTAATTATTATTGTTATATGTAATTAATTAATTAATATATTGCTACATATTTATTATTGTTGAATATGTAAGTACATATAAATATATTAATATAACCATCCCCCAAAGCAGAAAGAGACTGGAGAACAGAAGTGAAGATCAAAGACACTATGTAAGACAGTGGTAATAATGAAATTCAGATCTGGGTACTGGGAGAAGAAGAGTAGGAATAGTAGCTCCTAGGGAGGATTTTGGAAACCACATTGATGGAGTTTAAAGACCAATGGCATATGGAAGTTGAGCATGTTTGTTTTCCAACTTTAGGTAATATGCAATTGAAAGAGAGGGGGAAAACCTTCATTTAAAAAAATTATTATAACATAATCTTTTTATTTTTATTAATTAGTTTATTCCCTTTTTATTCCACCTGTAGCTTTCTCCCTCTGCCCCTCCCAATCCGACCCTCCCTCCCTCTTCTCCACCCATGCCCCTCCCCCAGTCCACTGATAGGGGAGGTCCACCTTCCTTTCCATCTGACCCTAGTCTATCAGGTCTCCTCAGGACTGTCTGCATTGTCTTCCTCTGTGGCCTGGTAGGGCTTCACCCCCCCTAAGGGGGAGGTGATCAAAGAGCAGGCCAATCACTTTATGTCAGAGACAGTCCCTGTTCCCATTACTAGAGAACCCACTTGGACACTGAGCTGCTATGGGTTACATCTGTGCAGGGGTTCTAGGTTATCTCCATGAATGGTCCATGGTTAGAGTATCAGTCTTAGAAAACACCCCTGTGTCCAGAATTTTGGTTCTGTTGCTCTTCTTGTGGTTCTCCTGTTCCTACCAGGTCTTCCTATCTCCCCTTTCTTAATCAATTCCACTTACCAAAGCTGAATCAAGACAGGTAAATCAACTAAATAGTCCTATATCCCCTAAGGAAATAGAAGCTGTCATCAAAAGTCTCCCATCCTTAAAAAGCCTAGGGCCAGATGGTTTCAGTGCAGAATTCTATCAGACCTTCAAAGACCAGCTAACACCAATACTCTTCAAACTATTCCAAGAAATAGAAACAGAAGGAACACTACCAAACTCATTCTATGAAGCCACAGTCACCTTGGTACCTAAACTTCACAAAGACCCAACAAAGAAAGAGAACTTCAGGCCAATCTCCCTTATGAACATTGATGCAAAAATACTCAGCAAAATACTTGCAAACCGAATATAAAAACACATCAAAGATATCATCTACTATGACCAAGTAGGCTTCATCCCAGGTATGCAGGGATGGTTCAATATACAGAAATCCTTCAATGTAATCCACCATATAAACAAATTGAAAGAAAAAAAAAACACATGATCATCTCCTTAGATGCTGAAAAAGCATTTGATAAAATCCAACACCCATTCATGTTTAAAGTCTGGGAGAGATTAGGGATAGAAAGCACTTACCTAAACATAGTAAAGGTAATATACAGCAAGCCTATAGCCAACATCAAACTAAACGGAGAGAAATTTAAATTAATCCAACTGAAATCAAGGACAAGGCAAGGCTGCCCACTCTTTCCATATCTCTTCAACATAGTTCTTGAAGTCCTTGCTAGAGCAATTAAGACAAAGGAGATCAAGGGGATGCAAATTGGAAAGGAAGAAGTCTAAGTATCACTATTTGCAGATGATAATATACATGAGTGACCCCAAAAATTCTATCAGGGAACTCCTACAGCTGATAAATACCTTCAGCAAAGTGGCTGGATACAAAATTAACTCAAAAAAAAAAAATCAGTAGCCCTTCTGTATACAAAAGACAAAAGAGCTGAGAAAGAAATTAGGGAAACAACACCCTTCACTATAGCCACAAAGGACATAAAAAACCTTGGTGTAACCCTAACCAAGCAAGTCAAAGACTTGTATGAAAAAAATTTCCAGTCTCTGAAGAAAGAAATAGAAGAAGAAATAAAAAGATGGAAAACCTTCATTTTTTAATGCAAAACTGTATTTATCTTAAACACATATAACTATCTCATTTGTAAGTATTCTCTCATTTTATAGTGGGTTTTTCAGACATTCAACTACTTCAGAACATTTATGATTGGTGATATGGTAGCAACCACGTATTGGAAGTTTTGTTTCTTATTTTTGAGGCAGTTTTGTTAAATTATCTTGGTTTTTTGCTCTCTCTCTCTCTTTTGAGACAGGGTTTTTCCGTTAGCTTTGGCTGTCCTAGACTCACTTTGTAGACCAGTTTAGCCTTGAGTATGAAAAGATTCACCTGCCTCTGTTCCCCAGGTGCTGTGCCTACAGTCGTGTGCCTCCAAACCTGGTTTAAATTATCTTATTAAAACTCAGAGACTCCATAGTCTTGGAGATTGCAGTTATGTGTTTGATTCTGAAGATCATGCTTTATTCTTTCCTTGAGAATTATTATTTTCTTTAAAAAGGTATTTAAATTATTCTTTCCTTAACAACTTTGTACAGGGTGTTTTGATCATGTTAATTACACTTTCCCAGATCCACACCCACCCACCCACATTCACACAACTTTGTGTCCTTTCCCCCATCAGAGCCAATTTATGCTGACCAAATACTACTGGATGAACAACCTACCAGTGGACTTACCAAAAGCTAGACCCTTAAAGAAACCAGACTCCCCCTCTCTCAGCAGCTAACAACTCCAAATGGCTCCAAGGCTGAGGCTTGGATTTTGTGCCCAACTTCCCACTGTGCTGGGATTTAATCTGACTTTGGCTTGCACAGGCCTTGTGTGTGCTGTCATAATCACTGAGTTCAAATGTATAGCTGCCCTGCTGTGTTCAGAAGACACACTCTCCTTATCTTCACATACCACCGCTCTCTCTTTCTGACACCTCTACCATAATGATCCCTGAAACATCCTTTATTTTTATACTCCATTAAAGGCCTCAATCTAAGTGTTCCTAGTCCCTAGACACTCCTCTTCCTGAACCTGTGCTCTGGGTCACTCTGCAGTGCTGATAACATGTACTTCTTCAAGGGGCTGACAAAGGGTTAAGGAGAAAAGACCTATCCCCATAGGTAGTTCATACATGTAGTTTTGGGTATGTAATGCTGATGTGTTATGAAAAAAATTACATTGTCAATAATTCTTATGTAGAAATAAAATTTTCATTTACTTTTTTTTGGCTTAGTTTTCATGCCCTAATTAAACATTGGACCAAGTGTATCATGCTTTATTTTTATTTTTATTTTTATTTTTCACTCTACAAATATACCAATACACTTTGGAGATGGTTGGAAACTGGACATTAGCTTGGTTTTCTCTTTCACCAACTGTCCCTTTAGTCAGTCTCAAGATTTTGAATAATTACTGCATGGTATCACATCCATTTCTTGTTTTCTAGTATAATATTTTATTTCAATAACACTCTGTCATTGGCCAGCAGCTTTTTCACGTACTGTCCTATTTAAGCTTTCAATGATGTGAGATCCAGTGACTCAGTGGGAAGGGTGAGCTGAGAAATCTCATCCAGCTACTAAGAATTGGACCAAGATTCAAATGTTGCACCTCCAAATTCAGATTCAGTACTTAAACAGAATTTTAACATCATTGAAGATCCTTTTTCACTTAAATAGGTCAAAGAGTCACTTAAAACACATGTTTACCAACAATTTCCTTTCTTCATTGTTTATGTGTTTGCCTATCAACACAGTGAAATTTACTTTTAATTCCATCCCTATTAAAATACAGTTTAAGTGAAGGCAAGTTTCTTCTTGACCTAGAAAAACAAAACAAAACAGAAAACAGGAGGCAGATTCATCGTTTACAGTCGTCCAGTTAACCCAAGGGTTTACATAGAGTTTTCATTGTTTTTGTGAAATGTTGTGGACTGCTATGCTATTCAATTGAGTAACAACATTAGAATTTGGACTTTGAAATAAAGACAAACAGATAAGTCTTGGTGATATACAAAGGCTGGCCTCTTTTGCCTTGGATTTGAAGACAGGGATTTCTGTGTTGTTCAGTGATTAAGGGTGCCAAATGTAGCCAGGAACTATTTCAGCAATCATAGATGTTATTTTTCCAATTGAGCCAATCTGCCAGACTGGCAGACAGAAAACTAACAGAAATATTAAATATAGACAGCTTCTATAGTTGAATCTTGTTTTCCCTCTCTCTGCTGGAAGCCACTATAAAATAGTAGCTTGTATGGAGGTCATTAAGCACACACACACACAGATACACACAGCCCGCTGTGTATTCACACTGTTAAATTAAGCCTTTGTGAACTCCACAACTAGGTGCCAAAGCAGTTGTTGTCAATGTCTGAGGTGATTGAGGTGGTCTTTTATTTATGACACAACTCAGACACTCACTGCTGACGCCCTGTCATACTGGGGAGGACACCATGCTCTGTTTACCACACATCTTGGGGAATGATCTTAGGGGAAGGTCTGTTCTTCAGTTTCCAAATTTACACTCTTGAGGTCTTATGCATTTGAGGCATGTGTACTGGGGGATCTTAATGAATGCCTCATTTTATTCTCAAGGCTTGTGTATGCATGGCCGACAAAGGTTCAAAATCACATGCAATTCACCTGGACGCGAACGTGTCAGGAATGAACTTACCCTCTGTGACCACAATCTCTGCAGAGCAAAGCTCTTCCCTCATTTCAGGGAAATGATGATGTAATCAATGATGACTGCAACATGGCACATGTGGCTTCCTCAGATGCCCCTGAAATACCAAGGGGCCCCATAGAGGCTACATGGCACTGCAGTGACCTGCTCTGTTATTTTCTTCTGTGTCGCCCCCAGTTTACCTTTGAAATGTGTTTCTAGCTCTTCTATTTTCTTGGTTGAGAAAGTTTGATATAATGCAAAAAAACAAAACAAAACAAAACAACAACAACAAAAAACAAAACAAAACAAAAAAACCCAAAAAAACCAGAAATAAAAACTTTGTTTGGTAGAATGGATAAATGCTTATCAAGAAAAAATGTTTCTCAAATGATTTTTACCTAGAATGTAGGAAACACACACACACACGCACACATATTCATACACAGCACATCTACAAAGCCATGCATACACATGCACCCTCACACGTGCACAGTACATGCTCACACATGCATGAGAACATACATGCACACACTCACATGCATACACACATGCACACACACAGAAGCAGGGAAGGGGTTTCATCACAGCTGATTTTCTATGATTACTTCCACCTCTTGCTCCATCTGTGTAATTAGAAATTCAACTGATGACATGTTTGGAAACTGGTGTTCTTTAAAATGTAGTGCTTCTAATATTAAAAGCAGTGCTCCCGATCAATCTTTCTGTATGTGTCGGGAGTGATGACTTCTTTCTCAGCTTTGAAGAGTTTGAGCTCTCTGAATCTATGCAAAGCAGTGAGTAATTTAAAAAGTAGCAAGGACAAACTTGTTCCCTATCCAATGAAGAAGAAAACTGACATTTCTTACCCAATCCATAGACTGGGTATGGTGGTACATACCTTTAATCCCAGCATTTGAAAGGCAAGCAGGTTTCTGAGAGTTTGAGGCCAGTCTGGTCTATATACTAATCAGCAAGAACTATTTTGTTTCCAAGAAAGGAAGAAATGAAAAGAGAGATATTGAGAGAGAGGAAGAGAGAGACAGAGAGACAGAGACAGAGAAAGTTGACATCTCAGAATACATGGCACAGGTAGTCATTTCTGAATAATTATAAACCTCCTAACTTCTCAACCTGGACCTTTCACTGACATGTTACATAGCTACTTTCTCCTTATACCGTGGAGGACATTTATGGTCCAGTTATCCCATGCTGTGGGAAGTTGACAATTACAGCCTTGCTCTTCAGTGTGGGAAACCCCTATACAGGGTAGGTAGAGGGTAGACTGCATCTTTTTAGCACGAGAACACCTGATTGATGGCTCAAAACTTTGAGAATCTTCTTGAACTTCTTGTATTCATTTTCTATACAAGCCTAATAAATTGTCACAGATTGGTGGTTTTAGGCATTTGCTTCCCTACAGTTCTGCAGGACTGAAGTCTGATGAAAGTCTCTCTAGGCTAAACTTAAGGTGGCGGAATGATGGAGAATCTTTCCTTGTGTTTTCTCGGCTCCCAGATGTGTCCCACTTTCTTGCCTCTTGGCTTTCCTCCATGTTCAAAGCCAGCTATGGGATATCACATCTTTCTCACATTACATGGCTTCATCATCACATCTCCTTTGCTTTTGCTTCCTTTTCTGTCTCTTTATTCCTGTTAATATAACAACAACAACAACAAAAACTCTCATGAGTAAGACTCCATTCCCTAACCCATCCTTTAAGTTAGACCTCCCCCATTTCATTTCAGTTGAGCAAAATTCATCCCATTTTCAACTTTAACTCCTTTGGTATAGGGCATTATGTATTTGGATGTACACAGACAACCTTGAGAAAACATTATTTTGTCTACTATACTTTTCCCTCACCTCCTAACAGTTGGAGAAAGATTGTGTTCTCTCACTAGGGAATAAAGGTTAGCTGATGTCAATAGAATCAGAGCTGATTCTTCTTGGATAAATTCCCAGGAACCATACCCCTACCCTGATAGTCTTTGTTCAGATGGCCTGTGTGGACAAGAGTGCTTTATGTCAGATGAAACCAGAACCAAAACATTTTCTCTAGGCGTCCCCAAACACTGTCATCAACAAATAGTTCTCTTTCCTAGTATCTGTGTAGTGGTCCTTAAAGGGGAAAGTAATGTCATTCACAACGTAGGACCTGTCCCTAGTCAACAAATACATGATTTGCATTTAAGTGGAAATTTACTGGCCTATCTGTTTTTGAGAAGAGAACACTTCAGCCCCCTGGGATTCTGCCTTCATGCAGGTCCAGTCAAGCTTAGCCGTCTCCTGTGAGCCCTGATTGGATCATTTTAGAAGGGATCCACATAGGCTTCCAGCCCGTAAGAACCTTCCTGCTTCTGTTTTTTGAGCCGCCCCTAGAAGTCCTCAGAAATGTGCAATTTCCTCTTTTCTCGAGTCCAAAATTCTAGCTGCACTTTTGGTATCGGGTTTGACTTTTACCCTGTCTGCCCGACCTTGACGTCTGACTGAGGTCTGAATGTAGGCTAGCTTATTATCTTCGCTTGGTCTGGTCACTCCAGTTTTGGTTTTCTGTATCTTTAATTCTGTTTTTACCCTTCCCCTGACCTTTACTCTTACATTTCTGGGCCTCTTAGAGGCATGTAGAAGTTTCTACCAGGCCTGCTTGAGCTGGCTAGCTTATAATCCACTCGTCTCTGGGTTTGTCTCCCCCATTTCCTGAAGCTTTGGTTTTTGACTGGATAGTAGGCAGTAGTAAGATTTATTGAAGTGGAGGAAAATGGCTTAGCAGGAAAAACAGGGCGACCTTTGATGGAATGCAACACCAATGACTTCCCTACAGCTCTTTGTAAGGAATGGGAGGAGTGGGAGTTGAGTTACTCCTTCTTTTGCCTTTTGGTATCTGAAGCTACAGAAAAGAGCTGGGGGTGGAGGAATCCCAGACATTTTAACTGAAGGGATGTTGTGGCTGAAGGGCTGGGGGAATGACGTTGGGTGCAGAAATTTTGTCTTGAAAAGTTTCTCCTTAAATCGATAGGTTCTAATTTTTTTAATTATTAAAATATTTTTGTAAGCTTTTAGATGGAACTAACTCTCTGTTGTTTAGTCACTTACAAGTACTTTTTATATAGGACCTTTTGAAAATGGAAAGAGAGGGAAACAGGGCAGAAAGTCTAGGACTGAGATCAGTCCTCTTCAGAGATATTGTGTAAAACTTCAGCAGCATTTGCGACACGTTTTAGCAGTGACTGTGTCTTACGATGAAGACTTGGGAAGACTGTGCTCACCTAGCTAGTGGAAGCTGGTATTTCCTCGCCCAAATTCCTCTGAAATAAGTATCTTCATAAAGAGAGAAAAAGTTCTTCCTCTGAATAAAAGGTAGGAGAGAGAGAGAGACAGGGAGAGATAGACAGTGATACAGAGAGGCATAGTGGGAGAGGGGAAGGGAGGGAGAAACAGAGACAGAGAAGGAAGTTGATAGAGATTTGTCCTGGAAGACCCTTGCAACCATGGCTGAGAGCACTGGGGACTTCGCCGAGGATTTTTCGCATGGAGGATGCACAGAGCACTAGAGAACCATATCCACTGCATGTTCCCATTGCATTCTTTAATCTTCAGCTCCAGGGACTCAGTAGGAGGCTGGAGTGTGGTAGAGTCAAGGACGTGAGAGGAACATTGTTTCTGCAGTGTCCTACTCTGCTAGTTAAAAAAAGATCTTTACCCCAGAATGAATGTTTTGGAGTGGTCTGTGCTACATGTGGTGTAGGAAGAGAAATATACCTTTTAGCTTTCTTGATTATTCTCCATGTGACCCTGATTGAAATATGTGGCCTTTCTCGTACCTGATGTATCCAATGAGAGTGGTAATAGCTGGCCTCTTATTGTGCAGTTTTGAGGAATAGTTGATGAAACACAAAGTAAACATTAAGCCTCCTACAGGGCATACATATGTAGGGACCATTAAAAGCTATTTATAATAATAATAACAATTATTATTAATGTTTTCATGCTGAACTTGATGACTTGTGAGATGAGCTGAGAGAAGGAACACCGGGGCTGTGGCCTTATCTTGCTTCTCCTAAGGGTTAACTTGCAAACAGCAAAAAGCTTGCCTTTTTCACTTTTCCAGGGACTGACATCAGAATGTCAGCTCTCTGCACCCTACAATTCAAATCTTTGCTTCCTTTGGTTTGACTATAAAACTGTGGTCTTCCGGAGCTTAATTTGCCCAGGCTTAGTTTTTAAAATGTCCCCTTGCATCCAGTTTGGCATTCCATAGATCTTTAGGCTGATTTTACACTTTATTGTATCAAAGGTTAGAAGTCAACTTAAAACACGACAAGAGCAGACAGTTATAGCATTTGGCACCTTGGTCTCCTTTTCATACAGTGTAAAGCATTTTAGAAACAGTAACCTCAGCAGGGTTCTCAGATTAGCTCTGGTTTGAATTAGCCCTTCCAATCTGGGTGGTAAGATTTAAGTTTGGAGTTTAAATGGGCACATTCAAGTTCAGAAACAGAGAACCCTTTCAAAATGTGGATGCATAGCTAAAACTTAGGCCTTACTTTTCTTTTTAAGTTCTATTTTATTTCTCCTTTTCCATTTCTCTTCTCTGGGATCATATATATTCTCTGACCTTTATAAAAATTCTATATCCAGAAGAGATACCATTAAAACATAACATTTTTTTTAACTTTGTCCCTCCCCCTGCTTTGTGAATGGAGATTTCTCACTGATCAGGAGGGGTTTAAAAGAAGGCAATAGTTGTAGGTGTATCACAGATAACATCCATGATTGTGTATGATGTCATTGCAGTGGAGAGAACTGCAAAGACTTCCCTGGGAAGCAGCCATAAGTGCTAGCATTCAGCTAGGATTTATCCAGAAGCGTGACCCTGGAGCAGGGGTAGTTTACAACTCTCACTGAATTCTTCCTATTCTATAATTTTATAGTATAGTTTAAATTTATAGTATATTCTAGAATTTTTCAGCAGGCTTTTTTCTGACTTCCTATTCTTAGAAGTTCCAGGCCTATGGTCACTGGCTGTAGGTACTTATAAAGTAGAAGATATTTGTAAGACTATTGGGAGAAGAAGTAAGGGAGGAAGGAAGAGAAAGAGGTGAAGGTGGAGGAGGAGACAAATACTGTTTACTCTAAGTGATTACTAAAAAGAAAATATTTCCTAGTGAAAATTGAAATATCACATTTCATTTTTTTCTTTTTTAAATACATTTTTAAATATTAATTACAGTTTATTCACTTTGTATCCCAGCTGTAGCCCCTGACACACATGGTATTTATTCACTTATAAGTGGATACTAGAACTATAGTATAAGATAAACATACTAAAATATCACATTTCATTATTATTATTATTATTATTATTATTATTATTATTATTATTATTACTTTAGTTTGGAATAAGGAAACACTTCAAAGATTTTGAGTTTACTGGTAACCGTATTAGATAATAGACAAGTATGTTAAAGACCTGCTTTTATGGATGCTCATATTATTGACCAATCTATGAAGCAAGACAACTTTTGACTATACTGCCAATTTTCTGTCTTTTGAAAATTACTCTAAATTGTTTACCAGGGCTTCTAATTTTCTCCTTATCATTTGCTATAAGTTTAGTTTTTCATGTTTTTTTTTTTTTTATCCTTAGGATTTCCAAATATGTCTAGTTTATGAAGCTAACAAATTCCTTGCTAACATAAAGGCCAACACACCCTCATGTCATTGTGTGGCTCTTTCCATTCATTATAGGTTAAAATTACAGACCCAGGAGAGAATGTTTCTTTGCTTAGACTCCTGGCACACTGAGCAAGAATCCCACCCCTCCTCTCTTCAGTGTTAAAACAGACAGCATTCTCAGCCCAGGCTCTTAGTCAAACATCAAACTTTGCAAGTACATTCCGAAGTGTAATTTGGGATCATGGTGTTGATATGACGAATTTACTATAGTATTGTTCAACTCTCCAGAAAGGCATATCTTTTGAGTATTAAAAATACTACTTAGAGTCCTGTGTTGGTGAGAAGCTACAGAGTGCAAAACATAGATCCTAGCTGTATTTTTGAGAAAACCTCGAGATCCAAATAGAAGTATTATACCACGGCTCATTTATTGATGCTTTAGTTGAGGAAATAAAAGACTGCCCATGAGAATTCTAGATGCTGACTTCAGTGTGAGTTTTGGTATGTGCCAATAGTGATGGACTCCAAATCCGAGCAGCTCTGAGAAGCTTCTCTTCATGCTTTGTAGATGCTGAGTATCTGCAACGGCTTATGTAAGTGTGTGTGCGTGTATGTCTGTGTGTGTGCATGTGCATGCACGTGGAGACCAGGAGTTGATATCAAGTGTATCTCTCAATTGCTCTCTGCCTGTTTTTTTGTTTGTTTGTTTATTTGTTTGTTCTGAAGAAACAGGTCTCTCACTGGATCCTATGCTTGCTGATTTGCTTGACCAGCTGTCTAACAAGCTTCCAAGGATCCTCTTGTTTCTACCTCTCTGGTTTTGGGATTACGGGTTTATGGTACCATACTGCTCATTTGACCTGGGTCAGTCTGGGGTTTAAACTCAGATCTCCATGCTTTCACA
Organism: Psammomys obesus; assembly: GCF_907164565.1. NCBI lineage: Eukaryota > Metazoa > Chordata > Mammalia > Rodentia > Muridae > Psammomys > Psammomys obesus. The sequence continues at coordinate 10,482,786 of NW_026593286.1, forward strand.
TCAAGTGCGTTAGTTTCTGAACCATTTTCCAAGCCCAGCTCTAACTACTTCTGAATGTCAAAATAAATGGGTATGCTTTATTTTATTTTATTTTTCATGAGGTTGATCATTGAACTTCATGTGTGCTCGCCGAGTGCTGTACCATTGAGTGCTAGCTACAGCTCTATCCAAGGCTTATCTTATTGGATATATGTACACTTAAGATGCATTTCACTGTACCCGGAAGTGCCATCCTAAAGAGATGATCATATTGCAGTGCCAAGAGAGAACCTTTCTTGGTGTTTTCCGGCAAGATCTTACAGTGTTCACCAAGTTAATGTTTTTTGTTTTTTTTTTTTTTTTTTGTATTTTATTTTTTTCTTATCAGTTACATTTTATTAACTCTGTACCCCAGCTGTGTCCCGATCCCTCATTTCCTCCCAGTCCCTCCCTCCCTCCCTCCTCTCCACCATGCCCCTTGCCAAGTCCACTGATAGGGGGGACCTCCTCCCCATTCATCTGATCCTGTTTTATCAGGTATCTTCAGGACTGGCTGCAAAGCTCTCCTCTGTGGCCTAACAGGACTGCTCCTCCCTTGGGGGGTGGGGAGGCCAAAGAGCCAGTCATTGAGTTCCTGTTAGGAATAGTCCTTGTTCCCCTCACTATGGGAAACCAATTGGTTACTGAGCTACCACAGGCTACATCTGAGCAGAGGTTCTAGGTTACATTCATACATGGTCCTTGGTTGCATGTCAGTCTCAGAAAAGACCCTGTGCCCAGATATCTTTGGTCCTTGTGGAGCTCCTATCCTTTCCTCATCAGACTAACTCCCCTTCTTTCTTATGATTCCCTGTACTCTGCCAAAGGTTTGGTCATGAGTCTTTGCTTTGAAAACACTGCTAGTTAGAGTCTTTCCAATGCGCTCAGTAGACTCCTGTCATACGTTCAAGATCCAGCTATACCACTGCTATGTATATACCCAAAGTTTGCTCAAGTACACAAAAGGGATATTTGCTCAACCATGTTTATAGCAGCTTTATTTGTAATAGCCAGAACCTGGAAACAACCCAGATGTCCATCAACGGAAGAATGGATACAGAAATTGTGGTATTTTTACACAATGGAATACTACTTAGCAATCAAAAAGGAGGAAATCATGAAATTTGCAGGCAAATGGTGGGACCTAGAAAAGATCATCCTGAGTGAAATATCCCAGAAGGAGAAAGACAAACATGGTATATACTCACTTATATAGACCTATAAGATATAATAAACATAATGAAATCTGTACACCTAAAAAAGATAATCAAGAGAGTAGACATGGGGTAAGATGATCAATCCTCGTTTAGAATGACAGATTGGATGTGCATTGAACGTATGACAAGTTAATGTTTTAAACTGCCCGCTTTTTTGCAAACTGTCTGAACTTTACCAGACACAGGCCATTCAAAGGTCACCTTTGTTGGTGATTTGGATATTTCTAGCCCACACACAGTCTATCTACTGGATATTTCTCTTATATCTACAAGAAAGTAACAGGGCTTTGAAGGAAGAGCGCTGAGAACACTTGCTTCATGATAACCCCTGATCCTCTGAACAGTTATCTGAAATTTCTCAAAGCAGCCAGCTCATGTAACTTGTTCTTAATCCCATCTACAATTCTGAGTAAGGAGCCTGCAAAATGAAGTATGTTGCTCTCTACCAGCAGAAATTGAGGGCCAGACACTGATTTAGCAGCTTAGTGATATTCTGTTTTCAAATTGCCTAGAACCTCTTTCCTATTTTGAGAAGGAGCTTAATACCATTCAATAAAAAGATTACTAGTTTCTTTTTTTTTCATGTAGGTATAATGTAAAAACAAACAAACAAAAACTGCAACATATTCCCCATATGTTTACTGGTGGGTATTGCTGACCATGCCCCTTTAGCTCATGGTCAGTTAACTCTTCGCAGAAGATTTCAAACAACCAGATGGCCACTTCTTTTCTTTAGTCCTTTCACTTAGCCCTTCTCCATCACCAAGGGTGTGCATGGCGGCTTCAATGTAATTGAGCAGTGGTTGTCAACCAATGGATCATGATCCATTTGGAATTCAAATGACCCTTTCACAGGGTCGCATATCAGATCTTTCCATATGATTCATAACTGTAGCAAAATTAAAGCTATGAACTAGCAACAAAAATAATTTTATGGTTGGGCTCACCACAATGTAAGGAACTGTGCTAAAAATGTTATGGCATTAGGAAGGTTGAAAATCACTGATAGAACATATAGAAACACCAGGTTTCTCAAAGTGTATGTGTGGAAGACCTGGCTCATCCTTCATTTTTAATCAATCAAAGACTGATATTTTTGTGATAGAATAAAAATAACTTGCCAGAAATAATAATAATAATAAAAAACCCTACCCAGTCAAGGCTGACCCTTTCTCTTTAGCTATATCCAGTCTTGAGGATGACAGGCAGATATTCACAGCAAATGATACATGGGTAAGATCATTGTAGGAATTACTCAGGAGAGGCATCTCATCCTAATTTTGGAACTTGAAGAAGGTATTGGGGAGGGATGTTAGTGATGCCTCTGTTGGGATCAGATCAACAGTGATTATGGGGCTAGGTGTCAGATCTATCAGGACTTTTCAGGGATGAGAGGTGAAAAAGGGATTTTTGTTTCTAACTTTTCAGGATTATGACTCCCATGCACTGCACTGCTCAGGGATCTGCCAAAACTCATACAGTTGGTTAATGATCAATTAGGACTGGTAACCAGGCATTCTGACTTAGAGTTCCTTGTTGGGTTGCATTTATTTCTCTACAATTCTCATGAGTTTGTCATCTTGTACTCTAAAAAATGCACTGGAAGGAGGTGGGTAAGAATGAGGAAATCTTTAGAGAAAAGTAAAGTATTAGCTAAAAAAGAACCAAAAATCAAAAGCATAAGCCAAACAACAACAACACAAATATCCCAAAGCTTTTAATAATTTTCTATACAGGTCGGTAATCATGAGGCTAACACGATGTAGAGAAATGTCATTTAAGTTTGTGTTTGACCAGTAAAACAGGCAAAGACATATGCAATGTGATTTGAAAATATTTGATTTAAGATGATTTAAATTGAAATATCTCTAATTTTTTGTTTGTTTTAAAGCATTCATCATCTACCTAATGGGCTAAATGCTAAGGGAGGAGCTTCGTTCATGAAGAAGAATTTTATGTAGCTTGTGTCTTCTCTAACAGTAAGCGTTAAACAGGGCAAAGAAATGGAGGTTGCTTGAGTTGCCTATTCTATCAAAGGAGAAAGCATATTTTGGGTATGTTACATACAGTATTGAAGTTATAATTACTCTTCTAGCCACTTTTAATCATACTACAAAAATGAGACCATTTTGTACTATCTTTGTTCTTGGCTCAGATATTTCCAGATGTTCTAAAATGGCTAAGAAAAGGCCAAAAGCATTGTGACCTGTGGCAACACTTGCCGGGCAGCAGTTAAAGGGGATTTATAACCATTTCCTTCTGAGACAAATAATTCATTCACTGAAAATGGCATTGATACCTAGCTAGAAAGTTCTTTGAAGAACAAATACAACCTAAGCTAGAAAATAAAATTTAAAAATATAAATATAATTAACTAAAACTTGAACTTAGCTGGAAAATCTTAGAGAACCTGAAGATTGACAGGATGAAGGAAGGCAGTTATGTGTGAACCTAAAATTCTGTTTTCATGAAGGAATAACTATCTCTGGGATAAATAGAGACATCACACACACACACACACACACACACACACACACACACACACTTCAGATGTACTTTGGTCTAAAAAAATTTCAAAGGGTGGACCTCAAGTATTATAAAGCTGTGCATGGTGTTACCAACGTGTGAGCAGGATTATGCAATTCTATCATCTGCATTTCTGTGCATATATGTCCACATATATATACATGCCTATGCATGCACATGTTCATGCAGTCACATACTGTGATTGGATGTCTGTATCTCTCTCAGTGTGTATGTTGAAGTTGAAGGTTCCAGAGTGACAGTATAAAACCTTTAACTCTGAGTATGTGTGTGTGTGTGTGTGATTAAGTCACAAGGGTAGGGACTTCATGAATTGAGTTACTATCCTTGTAGAAGTGATCCTGGCACTGGCAAACAGTCCATGTGCCTAGAACATGAGAGTTCTTTCTGGGACACTAGCTGTGTTTATGTTCTTGTCTTCTGCTCAAGACTGTGAGAAGCAGAATAGTTTTCTGTTGTTTAGGGGCCACTTATCTAGGTAGTCTTCCTTCAGAAGCTCACAGTGACTGAGGTAGAAAAGGAGCAGCGAGGCAGGTCCCTGAGGGACATCAAACAGGGTGAATATCTGTTGTTATCTGGGAGAGGAACCACCAATCAAACAGGAAAGAGAGAAATGCATGGTTTATATAGGTGTCCTAGGTTCTGGGATCTGACATGATGGGAGAATAAAGTTGGCAGTAGACAGGGTTTGCATGTTCCAGGAACTTCATCTGCATGCCTCACAGACACACAAAGAGCCTTCAGCAGAGTGAGACCCACTTGTGTGTTCAGACTAGATCACTCCAATGGCTGGGTGAAAATAGATATTGGGGTAATTTTAGTCTAAAGTTCTTATCAACTGTGTATGTCTGGATTAGCTACACCTGTTCTGGATTCTTTGATGTCCGTGATCTGCAGCCAACAATCTTGTCTCAGTTTTGAATGACTCATGCTTAATGGAGAGCAGCAAGGAGGCTGCAGGGAGGAGAAGGTGATGGCAAATGGGTAAATGGTAAATGGGCTCAATTGTCTGCTTAGAAGAATGGGCGTAGCCAGATGCTGTGTCTCTGAGCAGGTGTCACCACCATGTCTAGGTTCATGTGCCCTACATCAGAATGGGATAGTATTATCTTCCCATGGCTTGGTTCTTTCCTTCAGGACATTGCTGTTCAAAGTATGGACCCCAGAAAGAGCTACACCAGAGTCATGTAGGAATTTTCGCAAAGGGCAAAATAGGAGAACCTATCTCATAGCTACTGAGTCAGTAATTGCTTTCTATCAAACTCCTAGGTAATTTATATGCATATTAAAGATTTAGAAACACCATTTTTGAGCAATGCTTTTCAAACTCTCTCTCTCTCTCTCTCTCTCTCTCTCTGTGTGTGTGTGTGTGTGTGTGTGTGTGTGTTGCCAGAGGCTAAAGTTAGATTTCTTCCTCAATTGCTCTCCACCCTGCTTTTTTTTTAATTTTTTGATTAATTACACTTTATTCATTTTGTATCCCCCCATAAGCCCCTCCCTCCTCCCCTCCCGACCCCACCCTACCTCCTCTTTCTGCATGCATGCCACTCCCCAAGTCCACTGATAGGGGAGGTTCTCCGCTCCTTTCTGATCTTAGTCTATCAGTTCTCATCAAAATTGGCTGCATTGTCCTCTACTGTGGCCTGGTAAAGCTGCTCCCCCCTCAGGGGGAGGTGATCAAAGAGCAGGCCAATCAGATTATGTCAGAGACAGTCCCTCTTCCCATTACTATGTAACCCACTTGGACACTAAACTGTCATGGGCTACACCTATGCAGGGGTTCCAGATTATCTCCATGAATAGTCCTTGGTTGGAGTATGAGTCTCTGGGAAGTTCCCTGCGTTCAAATTATCTTGTTCTGTTGCTCTCCTTGTGGAGTTCCCGTCCCCTCCACCCTGCTTTTTGAGACAGGATCTTTCACTGGAGGTAATCTATTTGGCTTGATCTGCCTGTCTCTGCCTCTTCCGTGCAACAGGATTACAAACAAGTGCTTTGGTTCCTGGCTTTTTACGTGTGTTCTGAGGATCTGCAATCAAGTTCTCATGCTTGTATGGAAAGCACTCTATAGACCGACTTACACCCCCTCTGTTCCTTTCAAACAGTTAAACTAAAACCTTCCCACATGGCAGTAAAGACATTTCATATTGTGACCTAAGAGAAACACTGAAGTTATTTACACTCATACACACATACAGACACACACACAGACACACACACATACACAAACTCACGCTCAGAGGCAGGGGAGGGAGAGAGGGAGACAGACAGACAGACAGAGCCAGAGATACAGCGGGAGCAAATGTTTTAAAAGGCAAAACATATTTTTCTGATTTTACATTCTAAAAAAAATCAACATTCACACTATCAATTTCATAATTTACTAATAAGCTGTACACGAGAGCTTTGCTCCTAAAATCTCAAATCTCAAAGCAATGTCAGCTTTGCCATGGAATGCTAGAGATGTTCTCAGTTTACAGATAAAATAAATTGAAAACAATCTTTCAATCTAAAGATACTATTTTCATTCATATTTTCAGAAAGATCTTATTTTTTGGCATTACTTGATTGCTAGGGAAAAAGTCCTAGTAAATATAATAAACAATGTAAGAAGAGACAAAAATATTCATGGAAATAGAAGCTTAGCTTAATAATGAAAAAGAATAAAATTAGTTCTATGCTTCTGGTTGAAATTGTATATTTATAAATTAATTTTTGTTTTTTTTGTTTTTGTTTTTAGAGACAGTGTTTCACTCTTTAACACTGGTTGACCCTGAACTCACAATAAAGCTAAGACAGGTCTGTAACTGTGACAGTCTTCCTGAGTCTGCCTTCTACTAACTTCTAGTGATATGGAATATTTACTGATAGGATAAAAAGTTGATTACACATTATTGTTAAATATATTAAACATAGTGTTTAGCAGCACTGGGTTGAGACTAGAGATCATTCTAGAAATGTATTTCTTAAACTGTTTTTTTGTTAGAGTACAACCTGACAGGGCGAAAGACTGGACAGCCCAATTCTTCTTTCCATTCCCACTCTATAGAAGGAAGCGAGTGTAATAATAAAGTGGAGCATGTCACTATATGAGCAAATTTTTGTGGTTTGCCCCAGCAAAGTGGTGAGAGATGACTGGCATGTGAATCACAATGCATACATGCCTCACCGTCATTGTGAAACTGTGGTATTCAAGTGCCTTTGGTGAAAACATATATGTCCACACACTCTGGGGTTAACCAAGTAACCCACAACAATGTCCAGTATAAATAAAGAAGCCAACCCAAAAGTAATTCATAAGCAGAAGGCATTTGGAAACCATAACCATGCTAGGCCCACATTCACAACCAAATGTATTTTTTGAAAATGGTATGGATTCTGCAAGCTGTGCTCCATTAGAGTCTTGTAATCTTGTCAACGTTACATGCTCAGCCTGAATTAGAATCATCTGTGTACTCTGTGAAGCAAACATTTAGTTGGGGACATGCATCTTGGTGAATTTTAATGATCTTAGGACATGTCCAATGTATAGTCTTTGAATGAATGTGAAAATGACATTGCATTATTTACTGCAACATTGGGCTACAGAACCCAGGCATTTTGGGGAACCCCAGGGTATACTAGACCATCTTTTAAGACTAGAGCATCATCAATGATCAAGGTCACACTTTAACCATCTAGCTATAGCAGGTGATATCCCATGACATTTTAAGACAACAAATTTTTTCAATTAAATTTTATTTTATTAATTACACTTTATTCACTTTGTATCCCCCCATAAGCCCCTTTCTCCTCCCCTCCCGGTCCCACCCTCCCTCTCCCTTCTTTACGAATGCACCTCCCCAAGTCCACTGATAGGGGAGGTCCTCCTCTCCTTCCTTCTGATCTTAGTCTATCAGATCACATCAGGAGTGGCTGCATTGTCATCTTCTGTGGCACATCTACACAATGGAGTATTACTCTGCAATGAAAAATAAGGAAATCATGAAATTTGCAGGTAAATGGTGGGACCTGGAAAGGTTCATCCTGAGTGAGCTGTCCCATAAGCAGAAAGACACACATGGTATATACTCACTCATATAGATATATAACAGGATAAACCTACTAAACATCTGGACATCTAAAGAAACTAATCAAGAGAGAGGAGCCTGACTAAAACGCTCAATCCATGCTGAAAGACAACAGATTTTAAAAGAAATATTTTCTGTTCTCTGAAGAATGTAGGTAAAGCCACTCATACATGGAAGCAAGCACAGATAACTCCCCAAGGTTCTACACCCACGGCCTTGTCTAGGGGAGGCACATCAGGTTTATATTGGATTAATGAATAACCTTTTTTTGGAGACAGGGTCCTGATTGGTAAGGATCTTGGCTCTGAGCGTCGGAGAGTGGAACGTGGCTACACAACCTAGTTTGTCCCGTTTGTCTCAAATCGCCCCCCCCAAGTTACAAGGCAAGGAGTGGGGCCTTTATCACCCCCACAAGCTTATGGTGAGGGATCTTTCCAGATCCGTTGGCTTCCTTCTCACCATGTGCATATACATCCTGGTTTCCAGATAATTAGGGTCCCACTAAATCTGAATTTCACACACACAAGAAATTTATTTTTTGATATCTGAAGCATTACATAAGATATTCTTAGACAAACATATTATTTATATGAAATTCAATCTCCATTGGATGTTTTATGTTTTTATTTGCTAAATTTGACACTTGAAACTTCTGAGCCTGTTCCTACACCTGAGTTTCCTTGTGACCTTGCTCTAATCTCAAGAGCAACTGTGAGAATGAGCAAAAGACCAGCAGTACTATCCCAGAATGGCCCAAGGGAAACATGAAAAGTAATTCTGAATTACCAAACTTTTGGTGAATGTAAGGAATTTGGAAGAAGGATTTGGAAAGGGAGATTTGAAGCATGAGGGCAGGAGGAATGCAGGAGTCAATGTATATCTAAATATTGGGATTAAGGCCCTAGAGGTAGGTAAAATGTGGCCTGTTGAGAAGTGACTCACCCAGAGGAATTTAGAGGCAGAAAAGTGGCACGGTTTTGTGTTAGATGCTTTCAAATAGGCACCGGTGTATGCACAATGTGTGTGTGTGTGTGTGTGTGTGTGTGTGTGTGTGTGTGTGTGTAAGTGTGGTTGAGCGGTCATTTTTGACAATAAGCTTTGTAAAACAGAACAACAGAAAAACTGGAAAACAGATTAAACTTGTGACCAGCCATAGGATGATTTATAGTTTAGGTGCTACTATTAAAACTAATTTCCCCAGTGGTTTCACTATGCTTTCCACATGCTGAAGAATTACACTGCAGTGTGGCAGATCTGTGTCCTCTCAGCAAACAGCACAAAATCAACAAGGTGTTTGATGACTGTGGATTGGAGCCATGATGAAGTTGTGTCTTATCTGTCTGCATTTGCAGGAAGCTTTTGACTTTGAGCTTCACAGACAATCCAGCATAGATCTTTCTTTCACTTCACAGAGATGCTTTATTGAGTAGGGAAATACATGCACACTGCTCAAGGACTGCAAATGAAGTGGAGCTGGAAGATACTCATCAGTAACTTTCACATAAAGCCCAGATGCTCTGCAATTTCAGAGGAAATATACGAACACAGTCTGCAAATAATGCTTCTCTTAAATTGACTCTATTAACTCACCTTCTATGATCTCTCTTTCTGTCTCCCTCCTCATCTCTCTCTCTCTCTCTCTCTCTCTCTCTCTCTCTGTGTGTGTGTGTGTGTGTGTGTGTGTGTGTGTGTGTGTGTGTGATTTTCGCAGTAGAGGTCATTTCTCCATCCCCTCAGAGTCCTCCGAGAGAGAAATGCAGTGTGAATGGATAAAATGCCATGCAGGTGGAAATTCTCTAATGATTCTTCCTTTGAAAAGAGCTTCCTCTGCTCATTTGCTGCTTATAAACAGCTTTCCGTGTGATTTTGTGGCCAAGAACATGGTGACTGTCCCCTGCAGTTCAAAGCAGAGCCAGGGGCACACCCTCTGCTGCACAGAATTAGCTTCTCTGCAAGTTGCATACCCAACATCAATGAGTAATCAGTATTCTACCGTCATCAGTGAACCCTGAGCTGACTGTAGTTCACACAGCAATTCTCCTCAACCTGTCCTGCAGGTAGAAGACAAACACATTAACCCAGAACATTGCTCTCCTTTCAGTTCTGCTTTTCCCGTGTAAAGTCAGTCTGAGAGCTGTTGTCATGAAAGGAAGGTCCCAGGTCCCGCCTGGTTAGGGAACTAGTGCTTTATAGACAAGGAATCATGGATGTTCCACTAGAGGCCGTTTCTTGTTCTGTGCTGTGTGTTTGTAACTCTTTCTTTCATAGAACTAACTGTGTGTCTTACATAGTGTCAAAAGTAAAATAAAACAGTGATTCTGGATGGAGAAGCATGCTATCCTTGTGCAGATAATGTGCATAACAATTGGGCCAGCAGTTGCAGTTTGTTCTGGAGGGTGACATCAGGCCAGTCATCACACCGCCTGTTTCATTACGCTCTGGCTAGCCCAACTGCTGCAAATGGTGTAGAGTTTAGAGCAGTAAAGAGTTGAGCAAACATCATTCTGCCTTAAAAATGTAAGATTTGGTTTATAAAGTACATGAATAATTTGTGACTCACAGCAATGCCGGTGGCATAAAAATTAACCCGGTCTCATATTTCTCCGTGATTGTACCAAAAATACATGTGTGGTGGATTCACTTCATGTCAAATACTGTATGTAATAGAAAACTGTATTTGTAGAATCTTATTAAACCAAGCTGTGATGTAACTCTGAACTAGATGGAGGTTGGCATTTACTTGGTAATTACTGTATGCCAGGCTTGTAAGTACTCTGTATGAATTTTCTAATTTCAATCCATATAGTGAAACCATTGAGTCCCCACTATATGGGGTTCTTTGAGAGTGACAGGGAGTGTTTTGACTCTTCATGAGTGTAACGAGGGGAGATACCAGACAATCAGTGGTCACCAAGGTCACCCTCAGCAAGTGGCTTCCCAGTCTGTCATCTCATGGCCAAGAAGGCAAGGAAACATGGGTGTGGAGAGAGCAGAAGGAACATAGATTTCTTAGGAGAATGTAAGGAAAGGAAATCTAGAACATGAGAGGGGGTCCCAGGGAGGAATAGCATCACAGTGGCCTACCAGATGCACTGTTCTGGGTCTTAATGAGTGATTAGGTGGAGACTGAAGCAATCTTTATTTATATTAGTCATTTTTGGATGCACAGCGAGCTGAACCATAGAGGCGGTCACATGCCCTCTGCATGTTCCTTCAGCCCAACTACCGAGTCACCCATTCATCTAGGGCAGTGTTACGTATGTTACTTGACTAACTGGGGATCCTCCGTGGGTTTTGCCCTCACTGCCTTAAGGAAGTTCAACTCCTATCTTGCCATGGTTCAGGTTCAGTAGCACTCTCCAGTTGATGTGTACAGAAATTGGTCCAGAAAAGTTAAATAACTCACCATAGGGAGTTAGGGATGAAGCTTAGCTTTCATCTGAGGCGGCTTGATACACAGTAATAACCTAGGTGTGGTCACTGGACCCTTTCAGGTACTCTACTACAGTAGATTAAATAATTCTCCACACAAGGCACACAGCTCCTGATCCTATCTCTCTCAAAAATTACAATAAGAGGCAATTTGCATTCATAGGAGAAAAAGAATGCTATGCACCTGTTATTTTATTTTATTTTTTGGGGGGCTATTTGTTTTTCTCAACTCTTAGTTCAGAACTCATAGATCAGAACTGAGCTGGGCATTCTGAAGGATCTAGTGTATCAGTCCCCTGGATTAGAGAGACCCTGCTGTAAGAGCAATTAGGTAATAAAAGGCCAGTGCTTGGAGTCTTTAGTAAATAAATGTGTCCCAGAGGACAGGAAGGATGACCGAGTTTCAAGAGCCTGCCACATCCATCAAATCTGAGGATGCTGTGAATGCCTCCCCAAAAGAAGACAATGTGCATGGCATGTTCCCTTCTGCATTATTGGAAAAGAAGCATGACAGCTATTAGGTAGCTTCTGCTTCTAGCATACCCTATATTTGGAAGTCCTGTTGGTTCCATTTGGTGGGAGGTATGAATGGACGGCAGCTTTGATCAGAGCTCAGCAGACACAGATCCTCTAGTAAGGCCATGTTGCTGTGCATGTAACCCTGATGTGTACTTTGTCGCTCAGAAAAACCCATGGCACTAGAGTGAACAAGACACACAGTAGAGTTTATTGTAAAAGCTGGCAAAGAAATCACAATGGGTCTGGTTTTGTGTTCTGTGCCTGATTTGAGGCCCAAATAGAGATAACACGTGACTGTGGTCTGACCCACCAGGAAGCTTGAGTAGAATTATCAGCTGTGCACTGTAAAATGAAAGTGCTATTGGTAGACTGTCAGGGAGAAGGGTGACAGTAGCTGCAGGAAAGGTTCCCAAGGCTTTTTTTTTTTTTTTTCTCACAGAGACACACTTGGTGCCTCTGTCTGACTGCACACCAATGCTTTCCTGCCTAGTCTCTCACAGCAGCTGCTACCACCGCAGCTGCTTCCACTGGGGAACCATGCTGAAAATGGACCGTGATGCCCTCCTCTTCTGCTTGGGGCTGATTTTACAAGAATATGGTGGTAAGGTAAAATCCTCCCAATGTACAGAAAGGGAAATGGGTGGTTAGGCATTATTTTCTTCCATGTGTGCGTGCTATTATTGTTGCATGTGTTAATAAAATTGTTAAGTACAGACAGCAAGAAGATAACAAAAATACACCTTGCACAATATAAATATTAAGAACAGATTTTGAACTTCAACATGGACCATGTGGTCCATTGGAATGGCTACTCTGTGTATTCTCTGCACAGCTGATTGGTTTAGGTTGCTTTATTAATTGCATGTTTTTAGGCTTGGGTATCCATGAGGATATCTTTGTAATGTTCGCACTATTTAGTGATTCACTTTAGTCAATATGGTTAATAAACATCTCAATCCTTTGTCAGTTAATCATAACTCATGAATGAAACTGATACTAGAGAGAAAAGGATCACCAAGCTGAGAAAGCAAATGAGCCCAAGGATTTTAACACTTCTTCTCTCCTTCTATTTATACCCAAGATGAAAGACCAACACCAAGCGTGCACAAAGTTAAACTGTTTGACTTCATCACGGGGAGGGAATGCCAATTGATCGTGAACAATCATGGTGATTGTTCACCATGGTGCTACACCGTATAACTCCTGTCATGGCAAAGATCAATTCAACAGTGGCTTCTTCCAAGTGTATAAGAAGAGGATACTTTTCATGTAGTTGATGGTGCTAAATTGACCCATTCTCTCAAAAGCAGTTTGGTAACTTGGGACAAGAGACCTAAAGCATGCATTTTCCTCGTAACCAATTCATGTTAATGTCCAAGAATTTATCCCAGAGACATCATCAGAGAATAGCCACTGGTTGGTGACGTGGGAAGATTGCCCATTGGATATTTACCTACAGTGTTGAAAACTTACATACCAACCACATGTCAATGGGGAGATGATCGAACAAATAAGGGGATGATTGAGCAAATTATGTCAGGGTCATACTAACCAGCGTGCATCAGCTACATAACATGTGACAACAGAAGATAATCCAGAAAATAAAATGCTGCAAAATTATATTTTCTTTTAAATATAAGTGTCTATGTTTTTACGACTATAACAAAATGTCATAGAGTAGGTCATTTATAATAAACAACAATTTATTTTATTATGGTTCTGGATGCTGGATAATATTTTCACTCATTTTTGAGACTTTTATATAATGCATTTTGATCATGTTACTCACCCACCCCAACTCCTCCAAGATCCATCCCCACCTCCCTACCTACTCAATTTCATTTTCTCCCCTGACCTCCTTTTCCACCTCCTCCTCCTTCTCTGCCTCCTCCTCCTGCTCTTCCTCCTTTCCCTCCTCCTCCTCTTCTTCCTCCTTTTCTTCTTCTTCTTCTTCTTCTTCTTCTTCTTCTTCTTCTTCTTCTT
>NW_026593286.1:10496575-10608578 GCF_907164565.1 Psammomys obesus
TTCTTCTTCTTCTTCTTCTTCTTCTTCTTCTTCTTCTTCTTCTTCTCTTATTCATCCAATTTGTGCTTAAGTTCTCTGGGGTATGGAGCCAAACCCTGGAGTATGGCTAATCTACTAGCTGTTGTGCTCTCAAAGAAAACTGTCTCTCCCTCTCCCAGAAGCCATTAGTTATCAATAGCTCATCAGCTATGACTAGAAGTTCATGCTAACCTCCCTCTCCATGAAGGGATTTTGTCTGACTTGAGCTTGTCCCAGTCATATGCATACTGTGAAGACTGCCATGAATCTTATGTGCAGCTGGCCTATTGCGTATCTTTATTCGCCCTCTTCTGCAACGATTCCTGAGTCATGGGAGCAGTTAGTGTGGTACAGGTGTTCCTTTGAGGGCTGGGTGCTTTACAGAATTTTTATTCTCTGTGCCTTTACCTGTTGTGGGTCTCTGAGTTATTTACAAGAAGAAACACTGATTAGGGCCGAGAGATTTATTGATCTATTGGAATAGTGATAAGTCATTAGGGGTCAATTTAATATTACACATATATATCAGGCTAAATATAGTAGGTTCTTCTATAGGATCTATAATCTATATGGTCACAGGTTCTTCGCTCAGACAACAGCATCAAGTATGTGTACTAGACACTAGAGGGTAGCAAATAAAAAACACAATGCCAGGAATGGGTATCTCTTTGGGAGTTGTTGCTGGTAGGGCTGTGTAGAATCCTAAATATATCAGGGTATTGCCATTGCTCTTGATTACCTTCCATAACGTGACACTAAGACTATTGCTGAAGATACAACATACCTGACTCATAGAGCATGGAGGATTCAGGCCTGTACTGACTTTGAAGCTGTGTACCTACTGGCTAGCTTTTAGAGTGCTGGAAGGTGCTAAACGTCTTACCAGAGGAGAAAATAATTGTCAGTCTTAGCAAGCTGTGAGTACCGAGAGCTACAATTTGATTAAGGTGCTAACAAGTTCACCTGTTTGGAGTCAAGGACCCTATGCTTCCCAAGATGGCACCTCATTGTTACAACCTCCCCATTGGAACAATGGATGTGAGAGGCAGAAGAACAAGCTGGTTAAATGCTGTATGGAGTCTTTTATCTGACTCTCTGTAATTAAGTTTTTATATAATGTATATGTGGGGGATGGACTCCCATCTGACACAGTGCATGTGTGTCACAGCTTGAGTTTGGCGGTCAGAGGACAATCGGCTTGTGTTGGTCCTCTCTGGAGTTTACTCTTCTCAAATGGTTTCCAGTCTTAGGTCATCAGGCTCTTTTCTAGTGTCACAACATATAGTCACACTTTACGCCCTAAACACATGTAAACATTATAATTGAATAAAGTCCATTGTCCATATATATCACATTGTTGTGATCTATTCATCAACTGGTGTACATATAAACAAGATCCATTTCTTTGCTATTGTGAACAATGCAGCAGTAAACTCAGAAGTGCAGTATCTTTTTAGTAGGGTATAGAGTCCTTTAGATAAATGCTAAAAAATAGCATAGTACCTGGAACAAAAGCAAACCTGTGGACCGATGGAGCAGAACACGGGGCCTAGAAACAAACCCACATAGCTATGGTCACCTATATTGTTTTACTAATTGTCAAAAGTATACACTAGAATAAAGGCTACATCTTCCACAAATGGTGCTGACACTCATTTTTTCAGAAAAGCCAATTCCAAGAGACTTAAGACCTTAATTTAAAACCAGGAATGCTGAAATTACTAGAAGAAAATATGGGGAACACATTCCAAGGCATAGGTATAAACAAGAACTTTTGAACAGTATTCTAATAGCTCAAGAAATAGCCCCAATAATTAACAAACTGAAATCTGAAACTATGTGGACAGCAAATAAAATTATAAGAGGCAGCCTATACATTGGGAGAAAAATTTATGGCTGATGTGCATCTGACATGGGATGAATATCTATACTGTGAAAAGAACTACTGAAATTACACACACACACACACACACACACACACACACTATGAAACAGAGGAAAAAAAAAACAACCCACCGACAAACAAAAACTACCTACACAACCAGAAAAACACTACATTTGTCAGTTAATAAATTGATTAAGGAAATACACACATGGTCTTTAAACATTTATAAAAAGTGTTCAACATCCTTAAACATCAGAAAAATGCATATCAGTTGCTTTTGGATTCCACATCATCCATCAGCAAGGCTATCATTAAGAAAAGAGGTCTTACTATTTCCCACTTCTAGAGCTGGAGAGGACAGGAACGCCACAAGGAGAGCAACAGAACAAGAAAATTTGAACACAGGGAACTTCCCAGAGACTCATACTCCAACCAAGGACTATCCGTGGAGATAACCTAGAACCCTGACAATGCAGCCACTTCTGATGAGACTAAAATCAGAAAGAAGGAGAGGAGGACCTCCCCTATCAGTGGACTTGGGGAGGGGCATGCATGCAGAAAGAGGGGGAGGGTGGGACCGGGAGGGGAGGAGGGAGGAGCTTATGGGGGGATACAAAATGAATAAAGTGTAATTAATAAAAGTTAAATAAAAAATTAAAAAAAAAGAAAAGAGGTAACAAATACTACCAAGCTTGTGTCAAGGAAGAACACTTACCCACTTCTGTTAAGAGTGTGAACTACTACAACTTTTGTGGAAATCAGTGTGAAGCTTTCTCAAAAACATAAAAATTGAAGTTTCTTTTTAGACATGTTTACTTCCACCCAGGAGGGATGAGCACCAAGTACAAACATTACCCATCAAAGCCCCTATTTCTTACATTATCACACTGACTGTACCTGTCTTGTGCAGGAAATACATCTATATCATAGCAATGGGAAAGCATTTTTTTCTTCTCTCTCCCCCTCTGCTCCCTTCCTTTCCCCACTCCCCTTCTTCCCTCCTTTTTCCTGAATGCTTTCTGTGCTTCTTGCTTTGGGTTGTTATGTAAGATTGGATTGTGCTTGCTCTTCATTTTAAAAACAGAATCTTAACTACTATGCTGTGAACCTGTTTGCCTGTGGGAGATGGCAGTTTTATTTGAGATTTAGTTGATGCCATTGCTTCTCAGACAAATGTACTCACAAAAGAGTTCTTCCCTAATTTGGGGAGAGTTTGAGGTGCCTTGTGGCTATTTTGAAAGACACAGTCATCG
Organism: Psammomys obesus; assembly: GCF_907164565.1. NCBI lineage: Eukaryota > Metazoa > Chordata > Mammalia > Rodentia > Muridae > Psammomys > Psammomys obesus. The sequence goes on from NW_026593286.1 coordinate 10,499,732, forward strand.
TGGATTCACAACAGGGGAAGATGGCTTTTTTTTTCCTTGGTTCTTTCAATAATTTTAACAAACATCTGCTCCAAGATCCCAGGGGTATATTTTGCACAGGACTGAAAAAAAAATGACTGCTGGTAATGCTAAAAGCCTGCCACTTTCAGAACACGTAACACAGATAATATGCGTGACGATTTGATACATCCATGGATGGAGATTATACGGAGACTGTGGACCAGCTGTTCCTCTCTAAAGCAAGCGGGAGGCACAGAGGGTGTAGCCAGAGGAATTCAGCATTCATGTAATGAGATGGAAGTTGCTAGGGAGGCCTGTCTTCCCTATGAAGTGCTTTGCTCAGAACTCCCAAGTATTTTCAGCTGGCCTGTGACTCCCCAGCTCTTTCAAGTAATAAAAGGAGCAAAATACAATTGTGGATATAAAACTTACATGGAAAATCATTTCATGCACTGGAGCAAGTCCTCAATCAGTAATGAAATGGAGTGTGGGGCAGGAGGAAGAGTCCCATCCAAAAACTTCAGGATGTAAGTAAGCCTGTCCTTTTACCTTCTTCTCCAAGATGTCAGCCTGTTCCAAGCTGAATTCCATCATACTATGGAGGCCTCTTTATGTTTTGTGCTAACCCCCTGTCCTTCTAGACTCTTAGAGACTTCTGAACACATTCTCTACCTAAACTCCATGAGGCAGTTACTCCTGCTTCAAGGCTGCACAGAAAATTTCCTCCTGCTTACACAATGAACTGATAATGCCAGATACTTCCTGGTTTGCCCTCCAAACTGACTTTCCAACAAGTAACTGACAGAATTATCCTATTTATTTTTAAATTGGGAAAAATGAGGATTGGGTGATGATTTATCCAAAGCTATCATTTCCAAAATGATAACCCAAGGGAAAAAACAATATCCTGTTCATCTTTCTCAGGAATTTTTCTTTTCTCATCCCTTTGCATTTCTAAAACTTCTTTCCCTGTTTTGTGGCTGCTTTGCCTATTACTATGCAGCCTACCTGGATGATGATGATGACGACGACGACGATGGCTGCAAGAGAAATGATCAGGCGGTACTTTCTTGAAAGCATGACTACATTGACATCTCTGCACCATATTGGTCTCTATATTGATACTGTGGCTTTTCAACTAACTAAATTTAAGACTTTGGATGGCCCTTTGTCATCCTCTTGCTCAGTTTCCTCCTCAGTCGCTGTGGAGTCATTAATCTAACTTCATAGAGCTGTTTAGTGGAGAAAATTGAATTAATGAATGTCAGTGTTTGGAACAAACTGCTTGGACTCAAATAAGTGGGGTAAAATGTTGAGCTAAATGTCCATGGGCTGTAGACCAGTCTTGGCTATCCTGTATGACAGCAAGATAGCTAATAATTCCATACAAAACATTCTACAAATATAACTCCCCCAAGGTTGTAGAAGAATAAAAGTATCCATCTTCTAAGAGGCTGATCATTTAGTGTGAGGGACCGGGGATATCTACACATTGACACATATGGTACAATTAATACAGGAAGAGTAGTGTGTACAAGAAGGAAAGGTTACTTACAGCTGGAAAGACTGGATATATTTTAGACATGCTGGAGTTCAAATATTTTGTTCACCTAACCTATCGTGGAGGCAGGCTACATGGCTCTCATGCAGAAGGGGTACAGCAGATTGTATAGAGCGTTTAAGAATGGCAAGTTTAAGCACAGGGTATTGTATTGGGCGAGCTTCCATACAATCAACTGAACAGCAGAAGAGGCATCAAAGACAGTCATCCAAGAAGTTTATGAAAGTGGGTTTGTGAGTTGCGAGTCACTGAACAAAGAGATTATAAAGGTAGATTTAGTCACAGATACCAGGGAATCATGAAAGACAGTCTATAGACTTAGCTTTACATGGCCCAGAAAAATCAAGCAGCGCGTCAGGTGGACCCAGAAGGACCTGATATGGCTGAATGTAAACTAAAGGACCATTTTTATGATCTTAAGGAATACTGGGGTGGTGACCACTTTTCTAAATTTTAACACATGATAAAATAAAATAATTTCCTATGATAGCTAATTTTATTTTGCATGTCAACTTGACTAAGCCACAAAAGTGCACAGGTTAAATTTTCCTACCTATGTCTGTGAGGGAGTTTCCAGGTGCTATTACATTTGGAAACTTGAGTTACTGGATACAGTGAAACAAAGCATTCTTACTACAGTGGCTGAGAACCATCCCCTCTGCTGAGGACATGAATGGACCAAACAGGAGAAAGGAGAGACCTAGTCTTTTTTCTTCTACATCTGTCCTCTCCTGCTTTCAGACTGAGGTTTCTAACATCTGCTCCCTGGTTCTCAGTGTCTGAAATACTGGATTTGAAATCCACAGTTGGCAGATGGTAGAATTTTCTAGTCTCATTAATTACAAGAACCAATCTCCCAGAATTTCTCTCTGTATTTCTGTCTAGCTTTCTCTTTCTATTGTTTATATCTTTCTCTACCTGTCCTCTATCAATCTATCCATTCATCCATCATCCATCCATCCATACATCCATGTATCTACTTATTTATCATCTGTCTAGAGAACCCTAAATTGATAGGCTCTCTCTTAGCATCCAAGATTTGAGGAAAAGCTTTTTGGCCTCAAACTTGTTTATATCCCAAACAAATATACAAGATAAAATAATTCCTCTTAAAGTAAATCATGATATTTAAATAAAAAGAATTGGGAAACAATAACATGCTAATTTTGGAACCATGAAGAGAGATACATAAGATGACAGATGCATGTTAATAATGTGTCTAGAATCAACAAGTAGAGATTCATGGCTGAAATGTGCATCTTCCAAGTTCATAGTGTAGGAAGATAAGAAAAAGCCTGGAAGAGAGAAGAATAAATTCATTAAACTTAGATTCAGGCACAGATCAAAGCCGTGAGAGCTATAGACAAGTAATCTCAGGCTGCCACAGATAACAACCAAGAATCTAGGTGGTAGATTGAAGATGCAGAAATGGTGAAAACTCGGTTTGGACTTCAGCAAGGATCCATTAGAAATGACAACAGTGATTGCTTGCATAGTGGTGAGGGTAGCCATGATAAGAAATCAGAGAGAACAGAAAATAGGATTCTAAGGAAGACTTTTATTTCTACCTTTGCACTGATAAAGTTACAGATGGAAAATTTGAACTATGTGTTCTAAAAAGATGTACAAATTACAGGTTTTATTTATCAAAAACAGGATCACATGTCTTAGAAAGAGTAAGGAATGAGATGCGTGCTCATTCCACCACAGAATGAAGCCGTGAGTATTAGTTAGTTATTTCAAATATGTATCCTCCTGAGGTTTTCGTTTCATTTATGTCAGAAGTTTATAAATCAAATTGTGAGGTGAGTCTAGAATAGAGACATATTTCTGTGGATAATTGGGGTCAATAAAATGGAGTCCACTTTGGGAGCTGGATGGATGACAGCCACTTTCTTGCTACAGATAAGAATTCAGTGAAAATTTAAGAGCATACCTGAAGCACAAAGCATATCTTGTACATAAAACTGTACAGCACATTCCGTGTGGTCAAGCATTGTGTGATGACATGACGGGACTCTGCCAACTTGTCTCATTTTCAAGTTGTGTCACTAGTGTCTGTCCTTAAAAACCAATGCAGCAACAACAAACCAAATATATATATATATATATATATATATATATATATATATATATATATAAAAGACAGAGATGGAAATGACAGAAAATTCCTGTGCGGCAAGATCTGCTCAGGATGTTCTATTTTACTTAATTATGTAAATTAATAGCAGCTTGCCATACTACTTATCGGTTAAGTAAAACAGGTTTCTCCTTAGAGATGGCTCAGCGCTGCTGCCCAAGGATGAGAACCTGTGTTTGGATTCCTAGCAACCACACAACAAAACATGCTAATGCTAGGGAGGCAGAGAGGAGGCCCTGGAAGCCTGCTTACCAGCTAGTCTACTCCGATCACTGAGCTCACTCCAGGTTCAGTGAGGGACTCTGCTTTCAAAAATAAGCTGGAGAATAGGAGTCACCTGATGTCAACTTCTGGCTGCCAAGCATGCAATGTGGGTGTGTTCATCCTCCCCCAGTCATATACACATATATACAACATGCATGCACGTGTGTGCAAACACACACACGCACACACAATTGTGCTGTTGAAAAACCCCACATTCCTGCCCGTACTTCTTGTTGAAGCAATGAGAATAAGTGGGAACAGGTTTGAAAGGGCAGTTGTTTGGCTGGCTGTTCCTATGAATTGGATCTTGTTTGTTGTGGCCGAAGGAATGATCTGTATAAGCTGTGGAAACTGGGGCTTATCTATTGTAAGAACTAGAAATCTTGTTGCCATGTGGATTTATAGTCAGTGCTTTGTCAAGCCAAAGCTGATGACAAGCAACGCATGCCATCTGCATAAGAAGTAATAGGTTGGAGACTGGGAAGATTGCTGTGAAGCAGCATGAAGGAGAACTGGCTGTTTTTTTAAGAGGCCTTAGGCTGTTCTTTCAGCACCCAGATGGCAGCTCACAACCATCTGTAACTCCAGGATCAGGAGATCCATTGCTGTCTTCTGGACTTCATGCCTACTGCATGGATGTGATGCTCGTGCTTACATGCAAGAATACACTCATAGCCATAATAAACACACAACATTTCTGAAAAGAGAAATACTTTATTTAAAACTTGTGATGAAAATAAAGAAGTTTTTGATCAAATTATGATCTGGTAGGTTAAATCTTATTGTAACTATTTAATTACAATTTTCTATTTTATATAATTATGAGTATATCCTCTCTCAATGATATGCTTTAGTGCAAAAATATCTCAGAAATGGAGAAACTGATGTTAGTTTTTTATGTCAGGAGAAAAATGACAGTGAAATTATTCTATAAAGATAAAATGCTAACATTTTGGAAAAATATTAAAGTCTATGTAAAAACATTTGAATAGATGTTTTAGTAATGCTGGTACTTTTAATTCTTCTTTTGTGTTATGTTTCTTTGATCCCTAGATGATTTATTTAGCCTCTTCTTTGGTGACACTGTTATTGAAAATGAAAATCATTACTGTTCCTATCTTTACTTTTTTAGTTAGTTTCTTTCTTTCTTTCCTTCTTTCTTTTGTTCACAAAGAATTGCTTGGTAGTAAAACATCCTTCTTTTAATCTAAAGTTATATCAAAACATTTCTTCTTGTTGTCCAATGTAAGATAGATTTGTGGAAGAGAATTTTCTCCAGCATTCCAGTTGTTTATAATAGTAAATTATTTTGAAATTTCCCAGCCTGTGTTGCCAAAGCTTCACAATTCACTGTTAATGCTTCTTGGTTGAACACTAATTTCTAAGGGACAGAACTAAATAATCAACACACCAACAAAAGGTGAGAGCTTTTAAATACTCCAAGAGTCTAGCTATTTATCATGGGTGTTTTGGTAATTGTGATTTATTGGGGGGAAGCTACATTGCTCTGAGCTCATCCTACTTTCAATTTTGTATTGCAGCTCAAGCTTGCTGTTCTAGTTTGTAACATAAATCATGTTTGGATACTAAAGACTTCAGATCTGCTAAGTCTTCAGTTGCTTGAGTATTCCTCCTCTACTTGTGTTTCCTTCTTAGGACACCTTGGGACAATAAGTAAATGTGTATTATTTGTCTTAAAAGAAACATGGTCTGGAACATTACATCAGCTATAAGGATTCCTAGCCAGATGAACTGGTTTAGTCATTTCTTTGTTTTTCTTCATTTCTGTTGCATTCTCTTTAGTATTATTTTTTATATTAAAATCATTACTTAATAAAAAAAAGATTGCTGTTTTCTTGTATGACTCTGGCAACAAAATTGATGATTCTCTTATTCTAGATAAGTAAAAGAGATGATCCTGGAAGTATGTTGCTAAAATTCCTCCTTTGGGAAGACATGAATAGCATCACCTCCTTATAAGGGCCCCAAAACAAACTGAGGTGTTGTTCTACCAAATTTCATTGAAGAAAATGAGCTCTTCGGGTTTACTTACAGAACAATGAGTCAGGGATTACAGACAGAAGCATGGGTGGCTCTAAAGTAGCCAGGTAAAAAGATCTGTACCCAGCATGGAGGATGACTCACTTTGCCACAGCTATGTAGATGGAGGCTCCTCTCCTCACTTTCCTTCACTACATCCCATAGCCTCTCCCATATGCTATGAGAAAAAAATTGCATTCTACCTGTTGGGAGTAGTGGCTGGATACTCAGGTGGGTGTCCTATGACCCTCCTCACCCCCTCTTCTATGAGGGAAAGTAAATAGTCAACAGGCCCAGCTGTGATGATCTTTGGAGAGCAGGTCCAGCAGAACTCCTGAAGATGGCAGCAGCTTGGCCCCAAGTATAATTCTGTACTACAACATCAGGGCATTAGTTTCAGGGGTTGGTTCTCTCCTTCCAGGAATTGAAGTCAGTCTATCAAGTTTGGTGTTGAGCACCTTTACTTGTTGAGCCATATAACTGGCCCAAGTCATTCTATTTTTAACATAAATTAATTTCATTTAATTAAAAAGAAACAAAAATATACATAAAGGGAGCATTTTCAAAATACGGAGCAACACTCCCCATCATCACTACATATATATCTTTATACCACATGACTACCTGGTACCCAAGGAAGTCCCAAAGGTTCATCAGATGGCCTGGACCAGGATTTATAACAGCCCCTTTTGTAGAGTACTTCACCTCTAAATCTTTACTTTACTATTATTCTCAGCTCTCTTCCACTGTCGTTTTCTCAAAGATGCCTTCTGGTATCATGTAAGGTTGTCTGATGTTACTGGTCTCTATAGCAGCTTGTTTTGTGCCTGTATCTGAAATCATCTCCTTTTCCTTTTGTGTTGTGTTTCCTCTGAATAGAAGGGAATCTCTGTGGCGGAGAGACCTTGTCCTCCTTGTTAGTTGCCGTGTCTCTGAAGCTCTGTCCAGGACTCACTATTCAAACCTCACTCGATGGATGACTATTACAGAAAACTGGTGTGGAACTGGAGTTAGAGATGTATGGAATTGGAGTTTAAAAATATGATTTTTTTTTTACTTGTAGTGTACTCTTTGTATAATTTTAAACACATAATTTCATCCCATTCTCTTTATTTCTTCCTTTGTAAATCAGAGTCAAACATTATGATTTAAAAAGGGCTTTCAGGGAGAAAAGTGTAATCATATTTGATTTGAAAATTCTATTTAATTACTGTTACTGATACCAAGAAATCTGATTAAAATGTCTTCCTCTATTAGTAGTATATTTATAATCGTATGTTTTCTTGCTTCATTGTTTTGCTTTGCTCTTTGGACATAATTATCCTGATTTAAATGGTTTTTCTAATGAAAACTCTGTCTGTTATAACTTTGGCTTGACATCAAGCTATGGAGGATAAAGGTCACTTCTTAAAAGAGTGACTGCCTCTGGCTGTCTGTGTGCTGTCAGGACCTAATCACATTTAGTGATAGGGCTGATAAAGATATATTTGGAAGAAGCTGTGGAAGTTCTAGTTCACTCCGTGTCACCAGTGGTTGTAGGCACTATTCTTTAATCTAGTCCTTTCTCTTCTTTCATTAAAATTCAAAGCTCAGACATAATGCCCTACAACAAATACATGCCCACAATTAGCACATTTTCCCTAGCTTTTGATCCAACTATATCCTGTGTAGTCTATTCTTAGTACACAAATGTCTTTGAAAAACATTCACTGATTCATTGTATGTGAGCATGAGTGACTGTTCAACACATGAGGGCAGCTGCCTATAGAGTGCTGGATCTTCTGGACTGGAATTATGGGCAGTTATCAGCTGCCATGTAGAGGTGCTGAGAAACAAACCTGGAGTTTTAGGAAGAGCAATAAATGCTCTTAATGGCTGAGCCTTCTCTCCAACCCAGAAGTAATACTGATAACACAGCTTGAAAAATGTTAAAGCATCTGGACTTACCCATTTTCCATATTGCTTTTCTCTGTAGTATTTATTAAATGATTGCCACCAAATAGCATACATATACTTATTTTTCTTCATTTTCTGTTCTCTGGTTCTTACCAGTAGACTGTAAGTCCCAAGTCAAAGACTCAAGTGAGCGCAGCACCAGAGATCCTTCCCTTTTACATGGTGTACTCTTTGCTGGATCCTTGACACCCTGTATTTATGCCTGCTTCTGTGTCTGTCACACAGGGAAATGTAGTAAATATTTATAATTGAATAAGGGAATAGTCCCGATAATTTTGTCCACTTAATCTAGCCATTAAAGCAAAATCAGTAATTATTTCAGATCTTTATTTTGCTGTTCATTGTTCAGCACATTCTGTACACTATAACTTTTAGAATGGAACTTGAGAAAACAATCCACAAAACATTATTTAATTTAGTTGAATAAAAGAAAAATATTAACCTTATGTGGAAGAAGGCATGTGTTTATAAAAAAAATCACAGTGTTTCCAAAGGGATGTACTTTTATGATTTTATATAAAGGCATTCTTAATTTTTAAATCTTTTTTAACAGGAAATTATATTCTTAGTAATACAATGAACAAGAGGTTGATTGTAACTGTTTCCTTCTTTGTGTCTTTCTTATGAGGCAGGAGAAAACAGATTTAGTTTGATTTTTGCCATGAGTTAGAATTTCCATCAATTTGATTTATAAGGAGAAATTGAGCGTTCAGAGCACTGGCCACCCATTCTTCTCATATGATCTAAATTTAACTCAAGAAGTCCATATTAAATAGAATTTCTTGATTTCCTCACAAATCAGAATAACAGTTGTTTAACTTTTCAAGCAGGATGAAAAGTCTATGAATGCCTCCCACCAAGGACAAAGACCTAGTAAGCAGCAAACAGACCCTTAAAGAGCGAATTTCAAGATTTAATAAAAATCTGAATGACCTTTGCTCTCCACAGGAAAGGATCACTGATCCCAAACTGGCAACTGGCTAGGGATACCACAAAGAGAGACAAATGAACACACAGCCTTAGAAGAGTGAATTTCAACTCAGCTAAACTGAAACCACCTACTGGCCTCAATTATTCCAGTTAAAAAATAAATGAATCCAAAGCTTTAGAAATCTCAGATAACAGAAATCTGTTCTGGGAGCTGAATGAGCTAAAAAGCAATAACTTCTTTTGAAATGTGTACATTCATTCAGTTACACCATTCATTTATTCATTCATTCATTCATTCAGTTACTTTAGCTGTCATCTTTTAGAGTACCTGGAAATAATTATAGTTGTATGACAAATGTCCTAATAAAAGTGTGGACAGTGGCAGGGAAGGATCTAGTTAACTCTGCCTGCAGAATTTCGAGATAGCTTTTGCCAGAATGACATTAGCACCACACTCTAAAGAATAAAGGGGGTTCTTTTTCAGCAGGATAATGTGGAAAGAACATGTTGAGTAAAAGGAAATGGCCTCTTTTCTTTAGAGCAATTGGTATAAAAAGTACAAGTAAAAATCCTCAGATTTTGTTGGTTCTTATGAAAGCTGTGCCATTATCCTGCACTGTCAATCTTGAAAGTTTTAATAATAACTATATTACTGCTTTTTATTGCCTAGTGCAACTGAATCTCCATTGACCAAAGTTATATGACTAAGACCAGAATGTGAAGGAGACATATTTTCAAAGGGAGTCATTTGTTTGAGTCACTATGGTGAAGAAATGTGTTCATTGACTGGACAATTAAACAGCCAGAATGTTTTGTAAGCACTTCCAGAATGGCCTTTCATGCTGGTTGGTCTCTGATAGAGAAAATGCTACCAATTTTCCATCACTGGAAGAAGAATGTCTTGATTAATATCTTTCACTTTTCTTTGTTCTACCTCCTGGGTATCTTGGCCATGACTTCATGGGAACTCCATGGTTGCTTGGTAGAAATATTTGTAGAGTTAAGACAGCTCATGTAATCTTTTGAAACAGATATTTGTCTGTGCCTCATTGCTTATGACCTCTTCACTCAATTCTCAGCTGCATTTACCTTCTTTTCTCATCACTTTTTCCCCCATAGCTTCAGAGTTCAAACTCCATTTTATGATCTGTGGTCATTGTGCTTAAATCTTATTAACTCAATATTATAGGTACTATAAAATTAAACTTTAGAAACCAGTATTATTACTTAACACTTTAGAAAAATACACAGTTATTGTGTAATATACTAATCAAATGTAGTTCTTTGAATTTTAGGTTATTAAAAATATTTTTATTTCGTGAAAATATTTATTAATGCTTTCTATTTAAATAATATTTATTTTCTGATAATATAAAACTTGACTTACTATTTCTAAATTGTCATTAAATCATAAAAATAATAAAACTTAATGATATAGAATGTTAATTTTTAAACGTACCTTATGCAGACATATTTACATACATGTGTTAGGCAAAATAACATGACAGCCTCCTATTCTGCTTTGATATTTGTCCTCTAATATTAAATTATGACAATAAATGTTATAAATATTGACTTAAGAAATTAAACATTTTTTACTGTTCCTCCAAACATATAATTTTGAAAACATAATGTAGCTCACAATATTCCCTATTTATTAAGATATAGATTAAAAATATAAACAGGATATTGTTAAAGACTATGTTTATAAAGGTATTAAGTATTAACTTCATTTAAATGAATCTTGCTGAAGCTATCCCATTTTTGTGTCTATATTTTAAATGATAGCATGAAGTTCTGATTAATTTGGAATATAAGGTTAAATTATGTGACACTGTTTAGCTGGAAAAGACTGTGCTCTCTCAGCATAATTTGTTCTCATGAGTCCATATCTTAAAGGATTTTATTTATTCATCAGGGTTTTATTTATTTTACACAACAGTTAGAGTTTACTTTGTAAAGGCTTAGTGTAATAATTTTACATATATTCAATAATCAGCCCATTTCTACAATGAAAGTACTCCCAATTTTCTCTGCTTTGTAGATAAGGATGTTGAAGCAGAGGATGAGTAATCACTACTTAAGTGGAGTATAAAAAGAAGTTTGTCTTGTGGAAATAAAAGGTGTCTTAAAGTTAAATAAAGAAAAATCAGAGTGGAGGGGTGATTAAGTAGAGGAAACATCTTGGGAACCTATGGAAGGAAGTAGTAACAATTTACTCTTGAATAAACTTTCATGAGAGAATCCTTAAGAGGGCTAATAAAGAGGAACTGTTCAGTGATGTGGATTTACATGAGATTTGGGGGCAGGGGGAAGAGGATAACGTTGGTGTACTAGTCAAGGTTCTAGGTAAGAGATCATACAGAAGTGTCTCTCTCTATACACACACACACTATAGTATGCAAATAATTTTCTTTTGTTTGATCATATATGTACATACATATATATATATACTCACTATATATACATATATACAGCTATATGTATATTTATATATGTGTGTATATATATCTGTACAGACACATACATATGTATAAATAAACATTCAGCCTTTGTTCATCATTCCAAATAGAACTTAAAATAAAATGATGCTTTTGGACTTTTGCAATGCTTAAATTTGTGTAAAAAAATAAGATAAAATTACAATCTAATGACAATCCTGCCACAATCCTTTTACCAGGTATTGAAAGCAGTGAACTGAAGAACCTGAAAGGAGCCTCTGGAGTTCACCAGTATATTCTCATCCTTCTGATTACAAATATAGATTGCATTTTCTAGCCCTATGCTTACAAGTGGTCAGGTGACTGGGTTCTACCCAATGAAAAGGGTGAAAACCAGGTGCGTCATAGGCCTTGCCCACAAAACCTTCTCAAACTTCTTTTATACCTCCCGTTGAGATGCACAGGCGGCGTAAGCACAAGGACCAGAATTCAAGTGCCCCACGTAAAAGGTCAGGCATGGCTGACATTTGAGTCTGTAACTCTGGCACTATCTGAAGATTACTGGAAATTTCCAGCAGGAATCTTAGCTCTAGGTTCAATGAGAGATCCTGCTTCAAAGGAATAAGGTGAAGAGTTGCATCCTGCATCAAAGAATAAGGTGAAGAACAGGGTACCCAGTTACATCCTCCTTCAGGTTCTGCACTGGAGTCCATGGGTATGCACACCCCAACCCACAAGTGCACACAGGCATGTATGTACAAGATATAGAGAGGCTTCTAAGGACCAGGCCAAAGTAAATACGGGTGGAACTGAGAACGGAATTGTTTTTTTTTTTCCTCTCTGCACTGTTACCATATAGTCCATATCATAATTGCACATAAAATATGAGTATTTGTTATGTTAAACAATGAGAGGTGGGTGCATTCAGTCTAATAATGTCATTGCTAACTGATATGAGAAGTGTGCAAGACATGTTTGTTGTTTTCTGCTTGCCCATTAGTTTCAATACAAGGTTATATTTTCTCAGCAGAAATTTTATTTATTCATTCTTTTAAGTTGTAAAGAGGAGAATCTAATTATAAATGAAACCCCACGGAGACTAACACGAAGTTACAATTTTATTCCAGGCTTCTCAGTCATAAACTCAGAGTCAGCTGACTGCATGAGAGGTGTACTGAAGTTTTTCTAGTCTCTCATCAAGCTGAAGCTGAATTCATGGCGAGGACTCAATCATGCCCTGGATCCCCTAAACAGAAAATGCCCACACACTTCCTACTTCGGTCACACCACGACTTCTTTCGCAAAATTGTAAGATAATCTCAAGTTTGTTTCTTGTTATCAGATGACGGTACAGGAAAAATGTACCGTGAAGATGACCACATCATAGGTGACGCTAACTGGTTGAATGGCTGACATGGGGAGAGCCAGGGAAAGTTAGTACTTCAGTTGTATCCACTTTTACTGACTAAAGTTTGAATTCACAGAATGACCAGATTCTTTCAAAATGTATCGCTGATATTATAATCTTTAAATTCTGACTGAGTAATACTGCTTGTTATTTCTGTAGCTTATATTTATACTTTCTGTAGCTTATATTTATACTTTCTGTAGCTTATATTTATACTTTCCATTGTTTCACACTCCTCATTTTGGTCAACAGACGATAGGCAGTTGGAGCCCTGAGTACTCTAGAACTTTCATAGATTCCATGTTCCTATTCTTTCGTTGCTGTAGCCAGTGGCTTTGTTTCAGTTTTCCAAGAGCTAAACTTGTAACACTTTGAAAGACCCTAAAGACCTTCATTTTAGCTCAAAGCATGGCTCCTTGACCCTTGTCTTGATCCTCTCATTTCCTCATTTCCTGGGATTAGCTAAAGTACGTCCTGCTCCGACGGATTATCATTTTCAACACAAATTAAGCTTTCTCTGTCATTCTGCCTTTAAAGAGTTTTGGAGTCTTTTGTTGTTGTTGTTGTTTTCTTTCATAGATGATACCAAAATTTATTTAAATATTTATATGCTATCTTATTTGAAAACCTTCCTATTGTGTTATAATGGGAGTTGCATCAGCTGCAGAGAGAGCAGAGCTCAGGCGCCCAGGTTCCTCAGCTCATCAGGGGTTGGGGTAACCACCACATCTGGGAGCTGCAACATTTCTGTTGAGGAAGCCTCCTCTCAGAGCTGCAAGGTTCCTGGGCTCCTGTGCCTCAGGATACCCTTGGGACACTCTCCCACTCAGAGCTGTGAAGTTCCCGGGCTCCTGTGTCTCAGGATACCCTTGGGACTATGTTCCACTCAGAGTTGTGAAGTTCCCGATCTCCTGTGTCTCAGGATACCCTTGGGGCTATGTCCCACCTCAGGGCTGAGATACTTTTCCAGTCCTTGGATCCTGTGACCTGGATTTGTGGCTCCAACGCTTTGGGTTTCCTGGACACCCTTCCATCTGAGTACCAAAAGACAGGCCAATCAACACACATAAAGAAATAACAACATTTTAAATTCTGCATGAGTGAAGACACTATGCTACTATCTGTTCTTTTCCTCCACAGTGTACTTTTCCAATACTCTCACTCTACATCCATATTTGATTTTGCCTAAATATCAGCTAAGAGCATCCTGAGAACTCTATTGAAATGTAGGTCCTCCTTCTTCCCCACTTTGGCACTCCTGATCCATTGTCATATCCTCTAGATTTCCCAGTGCCACTTGTAAACTGCAACATGCTACATAGATTTTGTTGGGATTTAGTTTGGCAGAGCTATGAGGCGTAATCCATAAAGCCACACCACAGGGCAGGTCTCATGTGAGAGGTTTGTTAGTGGAGGGAGTTCAGAAACAGTTTCTGGGTGAGGGTGGTGGGAAAGAGAGGATGTGTGGCTTGTGGCCACAGACAGAATTGTGTCCATCTTGGAGGTCGGTATTGATGTGATCTTCTGTTGCCAAGTTCCTGGGGCAGGCTGTGGAGGTGCCTGATTGCTAATAGATTTGACTAAGCTATTATTTTTGTTGTATTTTCAATTTCTCATCAGAATTTATGTTCCATGTGAGCTGAGCATTTTACCCGATTTGTTCCCTAATCTATCTCAGTCTGCTTATCTTTTCATCTGGCAAAACATAAGCATTTAATAAACATCTATTAACTGAATGAAGAAATAACTTTGGTACACAGATTTGGGAATTTAATGAAGACAACACTGAGGTAAAGTCTAAGAGATTCTGAGGCATCCACTGTAGAGAAATGGGCAGAAGAGGTTTCATGAAAGCACAATTTTATGTTGTTACCATAACGTGAATCATGTGAAGACAAGTTTAAGAAAAAAACAACTTCAACTCCTTTTTAAAAAATAACCAATATTTATTTTTATTTGTGTGTGTGTGTGTGTGTCTATGTGTGTATGTCTGTGTGTCTGTGTGTCTCTGTACCTGTGTGTGGACATCACGCAATTTCAGGTGCCTGCAGAGTCTAGCAGCATCAGGACCCGTGGAGTTGCAAGCAGTTGTGAACTGCCTGAGTGGCTGCTGGAAACCGCATGTGAATCATTTGTAAGAGTAGCATGTGCCTTTATGCACTGAACCATCTGTCCAGCCCAGCAGGGACTTCAGCTCTAAGAAAAAGAACGCATTCCCATTTTGAGGTCCTTAGTGTGAGAGGAGGGAATGGCATTTGAGGAATGACTGGTTCTCAAATCATCAATCCTGTGTGGGCCTTATAGCTCTCGGCTGTGCTTCTGGAGCTTCCAGGAGAACAAAGATAAATACTTTATAAGCAGGAGAAAATGTGCTGCAATTTACTTTTGTGAGAGATTAGTCTCATTGCAGAACCATAACAGGGAAAAAATCAAAAGTATGGATGAAAAAAAAATCTATTGAAGAGCCACATTAAGAAATTATGTTTTTTTTTAAATTAGGTGGTTACTAAAAATGATAGTCACATTTGAAATATTCTTCAGATAGGAAACAGTACTTGGTGATGGACTAGATAGGTGACATTAAGAAGAAAGAATCAAATGTTCCCTTTCACTTTCCAACACACTAATGGTTAATTTACTCTAATTTGTAGTCATAGTATGGGTAGTTTAGGGAAGGGTGATCTCTTCAGGTGGAAACCACAAGCACTTACATATGTTGAATTTGGGTTATGTTTGAAATGTTTAAGTGGGCATACACAGTGGCATTTGAATTTACAAGGCTATTTTTCTGAGAAGGTGTTTAAGACAGGGAGAGGAACTTGGCTAAGAACTCCTGTATTGTTTAAAGCCGTAGGAATGTTGTGAACACCCAAGGAACGAGCAGAGAGATGAAAGAAGGAACCCAATTGCAATCTTTTCTGTCTGGGATGAAGAGAAATCACTGTCAAGGGAGGGTGAGACCAACTGGCAACCAGGAAGTAAGAGAAAAAGCCAAAGAAACTAAACTCTTCTAAGAAGGGACTGTTCTCCCAAGCTTCTCGGAATTTTCAGATGAAGACAGACAAGTGTTCATTGATTTTGGCAACAAGCAACTCACTGGGGACACTACCAAAAGCAGTTTCAGTGGAGACACATGACGGGGGTGGAATTAGATGGCTAAGCAGAAGGCAAGAAATATGGCATGGTGGTCTGAGGGAGAATGCTTCCCCCAGGTGCTCATATATGTCAACACTTGACTTCCACGCGGTTGTGCTGTTTGGGGGTAGTCATGAAAACTATAGGAGGTGATGCTGAAGAAGTGTGAGGGCAGGTTGGGAGAGCTTATGGCTTTCCCCTAGTTTGTGCTCTCCCCATCAGCTTCTAGTATATGGATGAAAATGTGGGTAGTAGCTTCCTGGCCCTGCCACCATGCTCTTCCTTACGCTTATGCCCTCCACACTATAATGGACTCTATCCCTCTAAAGCTGTGAAATAAAACATACCTTCTCTCCCCCCCAAGCAGCTTCTGTCAGAGAATTTTATCACAACAACAGGAAAGCAACTAAATTGTGGGTATGAAAGGAAGCTGAGAGACGAGATGAAATCTGTAAGGGTACTGTGACAAGGGATTTATTATTATTGTTATTATTAATATTTGAATACTGAAGGAAGCAGAATGTATTCTGAAACATTGATTAGAAAGACATTGATCGTTACTAACATATATTGTAAAACAAGCCAAGTCTTTGGTAAGGGATGGGTGGGAAAATTGTCTTAAAAAACTATTGTCTATTGAAATGAGACAAGGTAGAAGCAAGGAGCACTTGCTTACTGTGCTCCTCAGAGTATTGTTCCGATCTCAGTCTTGCTCACTCACAGGTGTAGTGATGCTCGACTGTTCCAATGGCGAGATGGAGGCAAGTAGATCACATGTTCTCCATCTCCCAGAGGCCTATTTCTGACATCATCTCAATATGGTGACATAATGCAAAACAACATTCTAAATACTTCAACACTTCATTTATAACAGGTTTTATAACTTCTTATTCACCAAATAAGTATCATGGTCAAAACTGAAGTAAGAACATAGAGCAAAAAGGATCCATGGCAATGAGACCGGGAAAAAATTGGGCTATTACTTTAGTCTGCTAATTGCAGAGCTGGTTTCAGAAAACTGTCCAGTAAAATGAGGCAAAGCTATCCCTTGAATGTTGCAAGTGAGTGGTTAGAATCTAAGTCAGTTTTTAAAATTTAAAAGCTCTTTACATAAAGAGAGAGGCAATTCATAGAACTGTTGTATGGCTTGTTGACTATCTTGAAACTGATTCCAATATATTTCATATGTGAGTTTCCTTAGCAGAGATCTGCTTCAAGAGTGAAAATATTGGAAAAGGTCAACCACTAGGTTAATTTGGGTGAGGAGAAGCTGTGTTAGAGAAGAAGCAAGGAGAGAGATGACTGACATTAGCACTCCCATTTCCAGAGACATCATTTTTTTTTAGGAATGAGTATTGAGAAAGGCCCCGAGGAACAATAACCGTACAGTTTCTTAGATGTGGAACCACATGTCTGTGTTGGGAGACCTACGTTGGTGGGTCTCAGTATTTGGTGCTGAGAAGTCGGTGACAAACTATCAGTGAAACCGTCATTTGGTGAAGGAAGCAGGTAGCAAGTACGCAAATTGTAACACATGTCACACAGTGGCCTCTGCTAGCGAGAGACAAAAGACACGGTGGCTCTATAGAAAGTGCTAGTGCGAGTGGACAATAGTGGTAAGGTTGCTTGCTTCAGATGAGCTCCTCATAGGTAGGCCTGCCAAGCAGGTAGGATCGACAAGGTGAAGGCCCTAGAAACAAGTGGCTGTTGTAGTTCGTAGAGACAGCCAGGGGTTGAAGGAGTTTATTCCTGGTATGTGTTGCCCTGGTGAAACTGTGGGCTAAGATGAAGGGTATGGCAGAAGGACTGAGTTGTGGGTTTGAAATGCTGTCAATAAAATCAATTAAAACATCTGTCTCCAGCCTGAGCTAAGGATCCAGAAATGTGCTTTTAATTTGCATATTATTTTTGGTCATGCTTTACTCAGCCACCGTCTGTTGCAGTCATTGGGTGGAAAATATTACTCAAATCCTATCAAAGTTTTCCTATTAAGTTTATGAATTTTGTGAACTGATACCTAACTTAAATTTTTTATTTATGGAAAAAAAATCACATAACTTGAAAACCAGATGGTAAATCATTGAAGGACCCAGGAGTTTTTGTACTTTCATAATTGTATAACCAAGGCAGAGAGAGTATTTCACTTACCAAATTGAGTCCCAAGTTAATGTTCCTAAGTCAACTTGAAGGGCAGTTAGCAGAGCATTTGAAACTGGCTTTATTAATCTGCCTTTTCTTTTGGAAAATGAATATGTTCACAAGCTACCCAGGTGAGGAAGAAAAACAAATTAAAACGTATCTTGCAATTTGAACACTATTTTAGAAAGTAGACTGTGGTAAAATTGAACTGACGATTAGTGACATTTTTAGCATACTATGCGTGATTCCTCACCTGATACTCTTGATGAAATAAAACAGGAGCAACTTTCTCCAAGCTATGGGGATTGTGGAGCAACTGTAAAACTAATCAGAAACTGCTTTCACCTAGAAACAGGGTCCCATCTTCATAGTTTTGTAAACATGCTGGGAATTTTCCCAGAAGTGGGAAAAAGAGACATCTGGAAAGTTTTCAGCATGTATCTAGAAAACAGGAGCCTCTGAGACTTATCGCTGAAGGGCTCTCTGCTGCCCTGGAGAGCCGGTCCACAGACATGGCCTCACAGGCCTAACTAAAAATAAGAAGGATGGAAGGGAAGAATAGACAAATCAATTAGAAAGAGAAAGAGAGTGCTTTGTGGTTAAATATTCCTGAAAGATATCATTAGGTTAACCCAAGTGAGTTCAATTTTATCGTATTGGGATTTTGTTTTTTTTTTTTTAATTATTTTTATTTTTATTAATTACAGTTTATTTGCTTTGTATCCCCCCTGTACCTCCTTCCCCCCTCCCCTCCCAATCTTAACCTCCCTTTTCCCCACCCATGTCCCTCTCCCCAAGTCCACTGATAGGAGAGGTCCTCCTCCCCTTTCCTCTAACCCTAGTCTATCAGGTCTCATCAGGAGTGGCTGCATTGTCTTCCTCTGTGGCCTGGTAAGGCTGCTCCCCCCTCAGGGGGAGGTGGATCAAAGAGCAGACCAATCAGTTCATGTCAGAGACAGTCCTTGTCCTCATTACTATGGAGGCCACTTGGACACTGAACTGCCATGGGCTACATCCATGCAGGGGTTTCAGGCCATCTCTATGAGTGGTCTTTGGCTAGAGTATCAATTTCAGAAAAGACCCCTGTGCCCAGACTTTTAGGATCTGCATCTGTTCTTCTGGAGCTTCTGTTCTCTCCAGGTCTTACTATCTCCTACTTCTTTCATAAGAGTCCCTGTTCTCTGTCCAAAGTTTAGCTATGAGTCTCAACATCTGCCTCAATACCCTGCAGGGTAGAGCTTTTCAGAGGCCCTTTGTGGTAGGCTCCTGTCCTGTTCCCTGCTTTCTCTCTCTTCTGATGTCCATCCTCTGTACCTTTGTCAAAGGGGATTGAGCATCTTAGCCAGAGTCTTCCTTCCTGATTAGCTTCCTTAGGTTTACAGATTTTAGTATGTTTATCTTATATGTCTAGTATCCACTCATGAGTGAGTATATACCCTGTGTGTCTTTCTGCTTCTGAGATACCTTACTCAGGATGATCTTTTCCAGTTCCCACCATTTAGCTGCAAATTTCTTGATTTCCTTGTTTTTTATTGCTGACTAATATTCCATTGTGTAGATGTACCACAATTTCTGTATCCATTCCTTAACTGAGGGGCATCTGGGCTGTTTCCAGCTTCTGGCTATTACAAATAAAGCTGCTATAAACATGGTTGAGCGGATTTCCTTGTGGTATACTTGAACATATTTTGGATATATGTGTAGGAGTGGTATAGCTGGATCTTGAGGAAGCACTATTCCTAATTGTCTGAGAAAGCACCAGATTGATTTCCAAAGTGGTTGTAAAAGTTTACATTCCCACCAGCAGTGGAGGAGGGTTCCCTTGTTTCCACATCTTCTCCAGCATGTATTGTCACTTGAATTATTCATCTTAGCCATTCTGATAGGTGTAACGTGAAATCTTAGGGTCATTTTTATTTGCGTTTCCCTGATGACTAAGGACGTTGAACGGTTCTTTAAGTGTAGCTCTGCCATTCGATATTCCTCTAGAGAGAATTCTCTGTTTAGCTCTGTACCCCATTTTTTAATTGGATTACTTGGTTTGCTGCTGTTTAACTATTTGAGTTCTTTATAGGCCAGCATAATAGGATTTCTAAGGCTGCCTTTCATCAATGTTCAGAAATCCCTACCCGTCCTAGCCTAGAGTGCACTGGAGCACACTCTGGGGATGCTTAGGTCTTTTTACCCCTTCTTATAAATTATAGATAATGTAAAGTCTCAGGAAATATGCTGAGCTAGGCAAAGGGTGGCGAGGGAGGAAGTAAAGCAACACTTCGTTTTAAGTAGCTTTATCCTCTCAAATAACCTGTCTTTCTTTCTCATCTATTATTGTAGTACATTTGGAATAAAAACATAATTCTTGTATTAAAAAATGAAAACATGAGGGTATGATTGGACCAGGTTATCCAAAGATTTGACCTAGAAGACATGAGTCTCAGATGATATAGCTTTGGAAGGAGTTGGTTATAGCTAGGTAAACAATCTATGTTGGTAACTCCGGGCATCTCTCTTTTATAAGCTATCAGTTGTTGCTTCTTAAAGCAAATAACAAAGATGGATTTGTAACTAGGCAGAGTTGAATGTTAGCTTTTGTTACTGTCATTCCAAGTTCTTTCTACATTCTACAACACCCTGTCCTTGCTCTGATGTTCAGGTCTCTAAAATATCATTCTAATCACATTACTCCTCAGATGTGAGTTTTGTTCCCTGACTTCTGTGAATTCAGTTCAAGATTGTCTTTTTACATATATTTTATTTTTCTTGGAATTTTATACATGAGTACTGTATTTACATCATTTTTGTCCCATACTCGCTTCACGTCAACTCCTCCTTGTGTCCTCATGCTCCCTCTCAGCTTTATGACCTCTTTTTCTTAATCACTGTTAAATATTTCTGTGTATGTACACACATATAAAATATAATCTAATTGGTTTATGCATTGTTGTTCATGTGTATTTATTCAGAGATAGCTACTGGGGATTGGATGTGCCTATCTGCAGTTGATAAATCTCTACCTTTCAGGATCAGGGAACATAATGAAGATTGCAAGAGCCAGAGCACAAGGACATAAGCAACCATATAGGATCATATAGGCTCTCCTAAAGAAGAATGCACAGTGACAACTCCAGTTAACATGCCAGTGTTGATGTGAAGGGGAGAAATCCCTCAAGGCCCTACCCCTAGAAGGAGAGCTACCAAAAGTTAATGGCTGCTGAGTGAGGGAGAAATCAGTCTTCTACAGGAACAAGCTCCCTGATATGTTTGGACTATGTTTTAAATATGAATTGCAGTGAGTATATACCATGTGTGTCTTACTCACTCATATAACATAAGATAAACCTACTAAAATCTGTACATCTAAAGAAACTGATTAAGAGATAAGACCCTGACTAAAATGCTCAATCCCCATCTCAAAAGGCAAAGAGGATGGACATCAGAAGAAGAAAACAGGAAACAACCTAGAAACCTGCCACAGAGAGCCTCTGAAAGGCTCTGCCCTGCAGACTATCAAAGCAGACGCTGAAACTTATGGCCAACTGTTGGGCAGAGTGCATGGAATCTTATGCAAGAAGTGGGAAATAGTAAGATCTGGAGAGGACAGGAACCCCACAAGGAGAGCAACAGAACCAGAAAATTTGAACACAGGGAACTTCCCAGAGACTCATACTCCAACCAAGTACCAGGCATGGAGATAACCAAAAACCCCTGCACAGATGTAGCCCATGACAGTTCAGTGTCCAAGTGGGTTACATAGTAATGGGAAGAGGGACTGCCTCTGACATGAACTGATTGGCCTGCTCTTTGATCACCTCCCCCTGAGGGGGGAGCAGCCTTACCAGGCCACAGAAGATGACAAGGCAGCCACTCCTGATGTGTTCTGGTAGACTAAGATCAGAAGGAAGGAGAGGAGGACCTCCCTTATCAGTGGACTTGGGGAGGGGCATGCGTGAAGAAGGGGGAAGGAGGGTAGGACTGGGAGAGGAGGAGGGAAGGGCTTATGGGGGATACAAAATGAATAAAGTGTAATTAATAAAATAAAATTAAATTAAAAAATATGAATTGCAGTAACTGTCATGACATCTTATAATTCTTATTCTAATAAAATGAAGTACATGTCTCAACACAGTTTTTGTTAGAATTATCTTTACATATATGTAAAAATGTTTTTCCTTAATCATTGAATTGCCATTAACTTCTTTTTAGAGAGAAAAATTTTGTTTACTAATGGAGTCGGTTTTATTCTCTCAATTCTGGAAGAATGCATTTTGCCATAAAATGTACATGCAGTTAATTTGGTGTAGTATATTGCTAAAGGCTTTTCCCGTTTGGAGTTTTTGTTTAATGCATACTCTATAAGGTAAGGGGTATTTTTGGTGTAATTGCCTTGGTGTTGTTGAGAAAAACATTGTATTGAAATACCCTGGAGATGTGTGGGCTGTTTATAGACGGATTAGGCAAGTGTTAAAAGATCTTAGGCTTACAGTGTAAAAATGCTAAGTTCTCAAGTTGCCTAGAATAAAGGAAATTGCAAAAATTCACCAAGTTATTATTTGGAAGGTTTTACATTTAATCCTAGGTTATAATTGTGGATGGCCAAGAAAGAAAAAAGAGCTATGGGAGTGTAAAAAAAAAAATGTTTAGCAAAAATTATACTGAAGAAAGTTGTCACTATCTATTTAACATAACACATTCTTACAAATCACATTATGCAAAAAGGCCAGGTTTTTGGCATCTGTTGGGACTGGTCTCGGAGAGATCAATTCTATGATATTTCCTTTTTACTGCATGAGGTGTCATGCACACAGCATTTAGTCTGTGTGTATAACAAGATATCTTTTGAATGAGATTTGCAGGGACTGTTTCAAGGGACTAATAACACTTGCTAAAATGAAGAGGGGAATTCTGTATAGATGAAAGCATATATTATCCTTAGAACTGATGGGTTTATGTACCAAATCCATAGCCATTAAAAAAGGAAAACAACATTGAGAAGATAATGGATGATAACCTCTCTTGTCCAATGACATTACTATGCTTAAGTACATGTGAGGTTGGGGATCCTGACATTTTTTTCTATTATGGAAAAGTGTGGTCACTTTTCATGCCTCAGTGCAGAAAAGTTTGAAACAACGGAAAATTAATCTTATCAAATTCCTACTGTATTCTACACATTGCTGGCTCAAGGTGTAAAATGAAAATTCATCAAAACACTGTCTCCTTTTACATTCAAGTGGAAAGAAGCAAATTTAAGATAATGATTATTCTAATCCACATAGATAAAACCAGGCAAAGCAATCTGCTTCTGGAAAACCCTAGAAAATGACAGGTGCTGGGACCCCCCAGGATGCATAAGGATTTGTGTGAGCTATGCATGCATGGAAAGATAATGCAGGTAGTGGATTCCCAAGTGTAAAGCCTATAGGCTTGGTGTCAAAGCTGGTATCAGAAAGGGTAACAGTTTGTATCAAAAAAAGGAATAGCAGTTTGGTATGGCCAGGTGCGGTGGGTAGGGGAAGTGAGGTGAATCAGAGCACAGTGCGTGCTGTATGGCCACTGAGGATTGCTAAGTGATATGCTGAGGTAAATATTCTTATTATCTTTTAGTAACTACCATAAGGCAAGAGACTGAACACTGAAGATGATGGCCACCCCAGCATGCTATTTAAATATGTATCTTTCTAAGTATCAGGTACACGTTTGAGATTTCATTCTTATAGTTTGTTTTGTGGAAAGAAACCTGCCATCTGAGTGTCTAGGGGTCTGCAGATGCTAAATACTGGTCTCAGAACCAGTAGCCAGTGAGCATCAGGGTCTCTTCACATGTAGGGAGTCTGCTTCCAGAAAACCATTCTTGTGTTTCACAGATATGTCGTGTTTTTGATGTGAATACCATGGACAGGACCACTTAATTGCAAGATATCTGCCAAATAGACCCCAGATCTCCAAAGCTCAAAGACTTAGTCAGAACAATAGTTAAACCCCATGTTAAGACTTTTTCATGGGCTACATCTGTGCAGGGGATCTAGGTTATCTCCATGCATGGTCCTTGGTTAGAGTGTCAGTCTCAGGAAAGACCCCTATGCCCAGATATTTTGGTTCTATTGCTCCCCTTGTGGAACTCCTGTCCCCTTCAGGTGTTTCTATCTCTCCCTTTTTTTTTTCATAAGATTCCCTGCACTCTGCCCAAAGTTTGGCTATGAGTCTCAGCATCTGCTTCGATACCCTGCTGGGTAGTCTTTCAGAGGCTCTCTGTGGTAGGCTCCTGTCCTGTTTCCTGTTTTTCCCCCTCTTCTTATGTCTATCTCATTTGCCTTTCTGAATGAGGATTTATCATCTTACCCAGGGTCCTCCTACTTACTTACCTTTTTTAAGTGTACAGATTTTAGTATGTTTATCCTATATGTCTAATATCCACATATAAGTATGTTTTTCTGCTTTTGGGATACCTCACACAGATAATCTTTTCTAGTTACCACCATTTGCCTGCTCAATCTCCAAGTGGGTTCACCAGTAAGGGGAACAGGGTCTGTCTCTGACATGAACTCAGTGGTTGTATCTTTGATCAGGTGCCTCTGAGGGGGAAGCAGCCTTATCAGGCCACAGAGGAAGACAATGCAGCCAGTCCTGATGAGACCTGATAGGCTAGGGTCAGTTAGAAGGGGAAGAGGATCTCCCCTATCAATGGACTGGAGGAGGGGAACGCAAGGGAAAAGGGAGGGAGGGCAGAATTGGGAGGGGCCAAAGGAAGGGGCTACAGCTGGGATCTAAAGTGTATAAATGTAATAAATAAATAAAAAAAAAATATATATATATATACATATATATATATATATATATATATATATATATATATATATATATGTATATATATATAAAGGCAACATCTTTCAATGGAGTGCCCGAGACTGGCCAGAGGTAATCCTCCTGCCTAATAACCCATGCTGGGAAGGAAAACATCATGCTTGTTCTTCGCCAGACTGAGAAGCACTAGAGCAGGCACCTGAAGAGTAGCAGAGTTGTGATATGGGGAGAGAAAGATCTGATTGTGTTTTAGGCCTTTACCAGTTTTCATAAATTCAGTTAGCGAATGCTCTACCTTTCTAATTTGCAACTAGGGGAAACCACCAAAAACTTCCTTCTTTGGTGGGACTTAGAGCCTTGGGTCCTTGGTAGTCCCAAGTCTGAATATTTGAAAGCATATGCCCTTTATACTTCAAATAGTTTAGTTGTCAAAATATAAAACTTTGTTGTATAGATTAATTTATTATACTGCAAATGAAATTACATTTGCTCTCTGTACTCCAAACTATCTTCTTTCTTTGAGCTAATACATGACTTTATGTCACTTGGTATTTGACCATTAAACTTGGTGATTTATGGTGCTTATGGTGTCTTAGTTCTGTTTCATGTTGCTTTAACAAAATACTGACAAAAACAAGTTTTATAGAAAAAGTGTTTTTTTGTTTTGTTTTGTTTTTTTGACTACAGTGTCAGATTATAGTCCATCATTGTGAGGAAGTCAGGTCAAGAACCTGAAACGCTCATCAATCCACAGCTGAGAGAGAGACAGAGACAGAGACAGGCAGAGACAGAGACAGACAGACAGAGAGACATAGAGGGAGGGAGAAAGAGAGAATGAATTCAAAGATATCCTGCCTAGGGCATATCACCACCCATAGTGGGTTGCTCTTACTCCAAATAAGCTGATCAAGATAATTCCCTCACATACATGCCCTCAGTCTAACTTGACATAGACAAATCCTGATGGAGACTTTCTTCCCAGGCGATTCTATTAGTACATCAAGTTGACGAACTGTCACAAAAGCCAGTGACAACATGGAAGAAAGAGCACATGTTCTTATTATAAAAAAAGACTAGGTGTAGTCTCTGCACATCGAAGCTAAAAATCCTCCTTAAAAATAAGTCACTTTTGAGATACAGTATAAGAAAAAATTAAGTTGATAGTGAAGTTGGAGTTAAAACTTTACTAGAAAACTTGAGACTCATTTTTATGATGTGACTAAAAAACAAAGGCTGGAATACATGAGTGAATTGGGATGCATGGTGCTTTTAAATACTGGGTGAAACTTGTGCTGTGTTTTTGCTGAACACAGGCTAGTTCTCATTCCTGCGTCTAAATTTTCCTTGAAATGCTTACAACTCTGTCCATCTCTGTCTCCTTTATTACCCTGAGAATGTACACTCCTTGCCCACACACAGGCTTCATTGACTAAAACACAAATTCTAGGTTTTACTGAGAACAGAATTGGGCCCATGAGTTTAGCAAACACATATTTTTCCTATTAAGGTGATGGTGACTTGTTTTAAAATTTAAACAAGGACTCTGCTTTACATGGCTACCCTTTAACTATTCTCTGGCATTTTAATAACTGTTATTTATGGAATTCCTTTCATAGCACAGCATCAGCATCTCTCAGGAATACTCCTGATTCTCCGAGTCTAAAGCCCATTTGACCCCACTAACTCTTTTTCTCACAGGGGCTTCAAAGTTTCTCTCATTTTATATTTTTCATGTAAAGGAAGGGGCTGTTGCCATTACTGTTAGATTCTACTTGGTGGCAGGAAGATAATTGTGCATTATCAAAGGCAGGGGTGACTACAATGGCTCACCTTTGACCCTAACACTAAGCAGCCCCCACAAAGAGAGCTGGTTTAATGGATAATATAGTGACGGGCAAATTCTTTGTGTAATTCTTTTGCTGTTATATCAACATGCAACTTGGGGGCTTATGCTCTTTACCAATAAATTCTGTTCCAACTTGGCTGTTAATCATTATAAGGAATCTTAACATGTGAATAATCGTGATTAAAAGGTTGAAACCCAGCCAGTGTTTAAAGAAAGCAGTCTGGAAGTGCAGGGGCTGTGTTTGTGAATAGTGAGAATGGCATCTAATAGGAATGGACTGATGTGATGGGATAAACACATTAGAAATAGAGTTCAGAGCATAGTCTCTGCCAGGAGAGAAGTGATAAAGAGTGAATAGTCTGATATATGAACAGGGCAAGGTCATTGGGTTTTCAAAAGGAAATGATCCTGCAATTCTTCACTATTTTAAATGAGATCTCTTAAATACTGAGAGTTCAACTATCTAAGCAGAATAAGAAACAATGCAAGTCTCCAAGGGAGGTTGGTGGAAATTTGGCCTTTCACTTACATGGATTTCTACACTGAGACAGGAAGAACAAGAAAGTTCTTCAGATCTATAGACCCATTAGGAGAGAGACTCAGAGGAGAGTCATCCTTAAACCACAGACAAAAAAACTAATGTAAGAGGTCATTGCAATCATAAATCATGCTTTCTACTGAGAGAGAGAGAGAGAGACAGAGACAGAGACAGAGAGATTCAGATGCCATGCAAATCTGGTCTCCTAAGGAAAGCACTGTTAAAGAGACAGCAAATCATTCATTCACACAAATTTATGTGACTTGTCAACAAACATGGTGAACAAGTCAGAACAGGGGTTCCACCCCCTTGTGTACTACCACAGAGGCTCAAAACTTAAACTTTCCTTTGAATAAGTCCTTGCATTTTCAGAGATATAAATGGTTTGTGTGACTTTTCCTTCATAAAATGTGTTAATGTTTGTAGAAATAACAAAATATGAATTATAGATAAAACAAATCTTATGAAAAATAAGATTCATAAGGGTATATGAAAAAAATAGGATCTCATGTAGAAAGGAAGTAGAAGAAATACAAAATAGTGTTTTATAATTCAACCAATTAGCCCTTAATGGGAACCTTATATACTGATAAGATCCCATGTTAAATTGAATTTAGGCTAGGGATTAACAGACTGGTCAATGGATCAAACCCAGCTGACCACCTGTTTATGTCAATAAGGTTTTATTTATGTTGAAAGCCATGTTCATCAGTTTGGGGATTGTCAATGGTGAATTCTCACTATTCTGGCAGAATGTAATAGTTGCTACAGAGAATGTATGTCCTGTACATCTGAGACAGTTACTGTCTATTTACTGAATGAGTCTGCCAATATTTGCTTTGGACAGTTGAAGACTGTAATATTTAGTGGGATTTTTTAAATAGGCATATAATAGCTCACTCTGAATGGAAATCTGCATATTCTTTAGGAATTGCTGAAATTAAAGTGAACTTAAAAAGTGGTGTTGCATTAAAAAAAAAAGAAGGGAAAATCTTTTCTAAGGGCGTGTGTATATGGAACAGGATCTAATAACCTGGAAATTGGTTATTGCCAATCATGTCCTTAGAAGTGCTAGAGTACACAGCCCTCTCCCTTCATTGCTGACATATAAAGTTTGGCAAACTAATCTTACTGGCAGTGACGGTTTCCCAAAGTGAGGGTTTCAAGCTGATTAGCCCAATTTGTTATACTTGAGGATTTGGTTGCAAGAATTCACAGAAAATTAGGATATGATAAAATAAAAAAATGGGAGCTCATTGCACATAAAATTACGTGATAAAATACCCATCATGGAGGCACACAAAAGGCATGCTATATATAACACAGGAGCATCACCAGCTGTTGTCCTGAGAACAATGGGATCTGAGGTAGGTGTCAAGGAATGGGTGAAATGCTGATAACTAGCGAATGGTAGACTGTGTGCTCCTGTGAAATCGGTAGAGATTTTTCTCATCTAAGAGCATAGCTGAACAACAGCTGTCCCACTTCCTACAGAAAGCAGCCCGTTTCCACAGGGACCGAAAACATAGCCCAGGCTTTATACTCTCGGATTAAGCAACTGTAGAGCTTGACGATATGGTGCCTGTGCAACACAATTTTCACCATTGTTCATTCAGGAATTTTTATTTGTCATATCAGATTTCTTTCCAGTGTCATTACAATGTAAAGCCACAGGAAATATTTTGAAAATTACACATTGAAAAAGAGGGGTATGCTATTCATAAATCTGTTTAAATGGAATTCGCATGGAATGAATTAAGGCTGAAACGTTAATAAACTCCCTTACAATATAGAGAAATTGAGGTGTGAGAACAATTTCCCAGAACAACAATTAGTGACAGCTTAGTTGCTAAACTCAAGTCTATTAACTCTGAGCCCAGAATGCTGATACATTGTTAACATGCCTAAATAACATGTTATTTTAAAGCAGGTGGGCTGGTGCACATTTGCAAGCCCAGCATGCGGGAGGTAAAGGCAAGAGGATCACCCACATATGTGTTTAAGCCTAGCCTGGTCTGTACAGTGGGTTCCTACCCAGCCAAGGGTGACATAATTAGGTCTTGTCTCAAAATTATTTTTAAAGTATTTTTAAAGTTACCTGAAGGTGGTTTTATTGAAATATGCTTAATTTGTGTGTATGTGTGGTTGGTAAATGGTTAAAGTTTTGAGTTCTAAAAGATGGACGTGACCATTATTCTTGTTTTGGCATAGACAGTCCTGTTTTACATTATTGTATTCTTTGTCACCTTTTCAACTTCTACAGTTTAGTTGGCTAATAAATTGTCCAGTCATCCTACCAAAGGTCATAATCTGTTGTCTCCCTGTAACCCCTGAATTTCCCTCTACATGACCACTTGGCTGGGTTAAGGCTGATGCAGGCAGTGTTGACAAAGGACGTTGCCGAGCATGAAGGCTGGTTCTCTCTGTCTCATCAGACAGTAACTCTTTTTAATGTCACTCTTAGTGCTTTGGCTTTTTCCAGAGTCACAAACTCTCCAGGAGGCTGAGAATGACTCTCCTGTGAGTTTGACCGTGACTGCTGCATATCCAGTCGCCCTGTGACTTCTTTGGCCCTGGGAGTGCTGGCCTAGGCCTCTGTCCACATATCTCTCTAGTCTTGCTCTCACTTGACAAATTCTTCCCATAGGGGCCTTCTTGCATTTCCTGAGAGAACATCTCTCCCTCCTACTCCTGCTCTACTTACAATGTTCCTTTTAGTTCTTTATCAGCGTAAGAGTGTCCTATAGGCACCAGGTCTAACCTCACTTAATTGGCAAGATTTTTTCTGCCCTGCTATGCTAAAAAAAATTCTAATCTACCAACCAAAACTCTGGCCTCTGTATCACACAGCCTAGTCATTTAATGGAACCAGCGTGAATGCCTTTGTAAAGGGTGAGGTTTTCACATGTGGTTTAGGTCCCAGATAATCTTTATGTTCTAGCCTAACCAGGAAAAGCCTAAAAAGAGGTTGGGCTCTTCTAGAAAGAAAAAAAACCCTCATGAGAAATATTCAGTGCAAGGGAAATTCTCTGTTGCTGTCTTTCAGATCAGAATGCAGAGAAGTTGTGGATGGCTGCTAGGAGTGGATCTCAATCTGCTAGCACATTCCCTAGTTCTGTGTGCTGTCATAATCAACACCATGCATGGGTGGATTATACAGAAGACACCAAATTTTTCATAGCTCTGGACAGAGCACATTCCAGATACAGTTTCTGGTCAGCAGTCACTTCCTTGGTTGAAGATGGTTCTATTCTCACTGTGCCCCTTTTATTTTGCTCCTACAGGGAGACCTTATTTTTCTCTCCTTACACAACCACCAATCATACCACTGAAGAGCTCTTTCTTATTATCTCAGTAAACTAATTATCTGTAAAAGGCCATTCCTTTAAATTGGAGCTTAGGGTCTCAGCAGATGAATTTAAGAAAAGTTAAATTAAAAATCATGGCACCTAGCAAGGATACAGATTCAGGCTTGTTGCAAGGAATGGATTTTTTTTTTTTTTCACAACAATCTGACTGGAATTTGGAAATAGGTGGGACCTCCCTATTGTCTCCACACTAGAAGTGCTAATTTAGGAACTACTATAAATTCTGTTTTTAGGGAAGAATCCAGTCCTACTCTTGCCTATCATTTGACCCACAGAAACTTGAGGGAATAAGAGGACACTGTTTGACACTTCTGAGCTTGATACTAAGCATGATAAAACTCATTTCCCCATGGGCTAGTTTATATTCATCTCTGAGTCATGACAAAATCATATACCATTCCCTTTTGATATTCTCATTCAGTTGGTAATTGCATATTATTTGCTGGACTGGACGGTGCTGGCTAAAAATTTATAGCCACTGGGATAACAGAATGTGTTCCTGTGGAGAATTAGAGCCTTTGTAGACATAATTTTAATATGAACTCATCCTGGATTTAGTATAAGGCTTAATGCAATAATGACATCCTCCTAACAACAGGAAACACATGGACATTCAGAAAAGAAGGTGCAATGAAGAAGGAGATGGCTCTAGGGAAGGTTATTTTGGAGAATGTTCACAGGGAACTGTCCTTGTGGAATCTTGATTTCATACATGTGCTCTCTAGAATCATGACAAAATAACTTTCTGTTGTTTTAAGAGAACAGTTTGTGACTTTTGTCATGGAGTTCCGAGGATAGAAGAAACAGGCTTTTTGTTGTCTGTCTGCTTATTTGTTTGTAGGTTCTCTCTGTCAAACTCATGGGATCCTTAGCTCATCATGATGTCTCCAAGGCCATTAGATGGCTGGCATGAAGTCAGTGCTTAAGAAATGAATCATTGCCAATGAAAGTATGTTATTATGAATGGAAAAGTGAGAGCTGTGTTTTTGGCATATTAAAGAATATTTAAGGAGAATATGGCACCTATTTAGTGTAAGGTCAGTCCACAGGCTGTATATTCAAAGGCAAAGTGATTTATTATAAGAACATACAATACTAGCTCAGGTGTAGTCAGACTTCATAAGGAATATGAAGAAAGAAAACTCATCTGTATATACTGAATAAACCATAGAATAGAGGGAAGAGCTTAGAGACTTAGACATCAGAAAGGACCATATGAAAGCAAAATCTGGACATCTGGGGCCTAAGACTCATTCTTTGTTGACTATCCTTGTGAAAGTTGGCCATTGGGTAACCCAACTACAATTACCTTTCCTATCTCAGAGTTGAAAACTGTATTTTTCAGTACAATGAGCTGATTGGCTAACTCATGCCATATGGTTATGTAGGGTCTTGTGATTAGTAGGTCTTATGATTTCTCAGAAGGTCCATAGATAAAGCTGGTGCTGGTAGAGAAAGCTGAGAAGGGAAATTCCACAGCCGAACAGGCTAACTTCCCTAGAATCTTACTGTCAGCTGATATCAGCTGTCAGTGACCTGACAAGAGGTTTGTTCTTCATAGTTGTCTTGCCATTTGTTTTCTGGTATACCAGCACTTTTCCTTTGAGGAAAACCTTCTTTGTATCGGGTTAAAGTAAGTGGAGCCTTGGGTAATGCATACAGGGCTCACAGGGGTCAGATCCAAGCTATAGAGGCTTTAGGTTTCTTAGACATATCAGAAGAAAATTAGTCTGTTTGTTTTGGAGCTTGGTGAAAATATAGAAAGCTGTTAAAAAATTCCATTCTTACACACACCAAAAGCCTGTCTGGAGATAAAATCTTCATGATAGTACCAGAGTACCAGAGTTAAGGGTGAGAAAAGAAAGACTGAGCCATAGTGATTGCACTGGTGAACCTGTTTTGATTCACAATCTGGACTTTTCAGCTGAGTAGAGTCTTTTTCCCTACCCCACCCCTTGCTCTATTGCCTCTCCACCCCACCCCTTTTCTACTTTTTCTTCCTTTCCATTTCTTCTTCTTCTCCTCCTTTTCCTCCTGCTGCTGCTGCTTCTGATTCTGCTTCTTCTTTCCGTCTTTGGCCAGGATAAATCTAAATAGTAGGGTTTTTTTCTTTTTTTCTTTTTTGAGTATAAACAATACTAGCTAAATAAAGGGAGAGATGAGGGTAAGAGCATTCCATAGTTAAATGTGGAAGCTAATAGAGTATTCTGTAGCAGCACATGGAGTGTCTCTGCCTACAGGGTTTTTTCCACCTTCCCATGGACCCTGCTGATTGTGTTTAATCCCTAGTAGTCTCTGCCATGCTCCCTTGAACCATTTCCTTGTTCTTTCTGTGTCTGCTTTCACAAGTCACTCTCACTCTTTGGAAAGTTGCTAACGTATTTTTACTGTTGCTCTGTAAAAGTGGGAACCTTGCAGGGACAGGTGACATATGTCAGCACAGCATCTTTTTGAGATTGGCTTGGGAGCTGGTGAGACCCTTCAAATTGTTTCTCTGAGGGCACAGAGCTTTGTGAAGGTCTGCTTTGTTTACCTTGTAAAGCACTCAAACTATAAAGGTACAGATGCTTGCTCTCTGTGCAGACAGCACCTGTCTGAAGCAGCCTAGGTTAAGCTGGGAGTCTGTGAGGACTGGAGTGTCACCTGTCAGTTTAAGAAGCTCTTGCCCTTTGCTTTGGAAAATGTGATTTTAAAGTTAAGACCATGTTCCCAGCCATGGCTGAGCTAAGAATAATGATCTTGAGGAACTGAGTTTCTCAGCACTTCCTTGTTTATCCTGAGTGAGATCTTAGTTGAAATTTTCTTTGCTCTGAAACAATAGCTGGACATCTTGGAGAAACTGTTGATTAAATGCAGTAGAATTATGAGAGGAATGCAGAGTGCTCCCTATATGGACCTCCAAACATAGATTCAACGTAATACTATGTCCAAATCCTTTCCCTTGAGTGTAGGGCATTCTTCATGTGTCTGCCCACGTGGCTCCCGTTACGGCAAGGTGTCTGTTGTTTTATTACAATACCATCTCATCTACCTAAAAGAGCTATTTACTTTGTAAACCCAAAGACAGTAGTTGCGTTCTTGTCTACAGGAAAACTACTTTTATTTTTATTAATAAAGTGCTAAATCCCTCATGAAGAAATGTCAGAAGTACAAACCAAAGGCTCTTGACATCCACTTATTTATAACAGTTTAACTTTCTTTTGCAGGTGTTCTGATGATGTTCCCAGGGAGACACGAAAACATGCAGGGTGGTTCAGGAGATATTTTGGAGGACTCTGGAAGTAATGACAGCAAAATAGTTTGGAGAAAAGCAGTGAAACGTAGGCATATGAAAGAATATATCATGACCAGATGGGAAAGAGGAGTAAGAAAACAGTCTAAGGGAAGAGACGCTATAGTGTTAAGAATCAAACAGTTCAAACATGCTGAAGATTTGTGTGTGTGTGTGTGTGTGTGTGTGTGTGCGTGTGTGTTTTGTTTTGGAAGGAGTGCATGAAGGCATGGTTATAGAGCTGAGAGATAGACAGGACGAAAAAAAAAATTACAAATTACTACAGAAACCAACCTAAAGACCTGCAGTTTTCATTGGTAATTAATGCAATCAAAGTCTTAAAATCATAACAGTGGAGAAATGTAAAGGGGGGATAAAAAGTGAAGATTGAATTCTCAGATTAATGAAATAAATGCAAAATCCAAGAAGGTTAGTTGTCAGAATAAATATGAGTGGGTTAATCTTGATTATTAAAAGGAATGGGTCTCAGTAGAATTTGATAGGATTTGAAGGAATTAGTTACAATGCACAGTAGAACAGTATCCAGCCACCGAATGGAACAAAATCCCATCACCTGCAAGAACATGGATGGATGGAATTGAGACAGTTGTATGGATTAGTCAATTCTCCCATTGTTGTGACCAGACACCTCACAAGGAGCAACAGAAGGTTCCTTTTAGCTTGCTGTTTAAGGGTACCATATTCCACAGCAGGGACGATGTAACTACAGCAGCATGACTCTTTGTTCTAACATTTTGACAAACCAGGAAACAGAACACCTGGAATGCTATCATTTTTTTTTTCTGGCTTTCTCCTTTCCCAGTTCTATGGCATGGTGCCACCCACATTCCCTCTTCCCTGTCTCAGTTAATTTTCGTTGGAAATGTCCTCATGGCGGTGTCCAAATGTGTGCCACACTCATGTCCTTGGAATTTCTCAACCCAAGTTGAGTTGATGATGAAGATTCACCAATGCACAATGTTAAGTGAAAGAACCAGGTACAGAAAGACAAGCATCACATGACCACACTCATCTGCAGAACACGCACAAAAACAGATGCACCCATGGAAACTGAGTGGTAAGTGGGAAGGACATATGGGGAGAGGTTGCTCTTAAGTGAGTTTGATAAAAATGAGCGATTCTGTTGTCATAGCAGGCTGACCTCAGATAATGCTAGAATACTTTGTATCTCAAAACTCTGGGAGAGCTTTGAATGTGTTCACCCTGTAGAAAAAAAAATGATGAATATTTCAGAAGATAAATGTTTATCTTGACTTGAACATTATACTCTGCGTTGATGAATTAAAACTCTGAACAGAACCCATAGATATGCACAGTTTTTATGTTTTTCTTTATTAATTTAAAATAAAGAATGGATAAAATAATCCAGAAATATCAAGATGCACAAGAGTTTCTGTTTTGTAGTGGATAGTAACTAATTACAGTCGATACAGAGACTTACAAATGATCAAAGTAGAGAAAGAAGTCTATAGAGTTCCTGATTCTAAATCAAATAGCTTTATCTCTCCCAAGAGGCTCTGGAACTATGGTGGAAGAAAGAATAGAAGGAATGTAAGAGCCAGAAGTTGGGGAGGAATGTTGTGAAACAATGCCCTCTGGATGTAGTAGAACTGATGAACTCATGAGCTCATTTTCCACTTGGTTGTCTGAAAAAGACTTACACAGTATTTGGCGCATCAGCCTTTCATCATGGGTGGAAGGGGTAGTATTGACAATTAAGATTGGCTGGGGCAAGACTCTTATTTTCTTCAGTGGTGTGCCCATTGACAACTTTCCTATACTCTGATAAATAACCACTGTCCCATGCCTCTCAAGTGAGTTTATTTGAATTCAGTGACACACACACACACACACACACACACACACACACACACACACACGCGCGTATGTGTCATAAATGTAGAAAAAACACTGAACTTATAGGGAAGATACAGGTTTCAGTAGAAGGTAGGATGACTGGGGTGAGAAGAAGTGAAATTAATTATAAACACATATGAAACTCTCAAAGAATAAAGTTTGAGCAACATTTTTTCTTTGAATTTACAGATATAGTTAATGTGTGTGCATATGTGTGCACAGACACCCACATGCAGCAGAGTGACAGAAATAGAGTGAGTTTGATTTTCTTCTACTTTTTTTATTCTTTATTAATTACACTTTATTCACTTTGTATCCCCCCTGTGGTTCCCTCCCTCCTCCCCTTCCAATCCCACCCTCCTTCCCCCTCCTCCACGCATGCCCCTCCCCAAGTCCACTGATAGGGGAGGTCTTCTTTTCCTTCCTTCTGATCCTAGTGAATTAGTTCTCATCAGGAGTGGCTGCATTGTCTTCTTCTGTGGCCTGGTAATGCTGCTCCCCCCTCAGGGGGAGGTAATTAAAGAGCAGGCCAATCAGTTCATGTCAGAGGCAGTCCCTGTTACTTTTTATTTAATTAGTTAATCTTAATTTTGTAATAAAAACACATTGTTTTATATTTGAAATTATGAAGTTTTTTTTTTCTCCAAAAATGCCCTATGTGGAAATTATTTATGGAAGTAGCTGAAAAACCCTCTATTTCTCACCTCGCCTGCTTTCATCTTCCCTCCTTTCTCTCTCTAGTGCCCTTTAATGACAGTTTGTTACACTGGGTAAAATCCAAGAATTCTTGCACAAACAGGAGTTGTCATGAAGAAACTTTTATGGACAAAGATGTTTTTTTCTTTCAAAACTCACTCAGGCACTGTTTGAAGGGGAAAGTTCAACATGCCAGTCAGGTCAGCTCTACCCAAATCCTCCTCACATTCGTTTCTGCCTTTCTAATGTGTTGATTGTGTGTGTAGCCACTGTTCTGAAGTGCCTCATAATTACCCATTCTCCCCAGCTTACCTCCAGAGCAGTTTTCCGGGCACTGCCAGAAACCGCTCACTTTTATATTAATTTAAACACAACTTGCACACACAATATTGTTATTATTTTAAACCCAGCTTCACATTTGAGTTCCTTGCCCATTGAGGAACTTGGAAAGGAAATTTAAGTCCCATTAACAGCACTTGTTCTTTTGCTTTTTATTTTTGTTTCCTATAGCAGTCAGACTGAAAAACTCCAACTTTTAAATGTTGCATAAATATTGTATAGCGAAGGCATTTTTTCTATACATTATTTGACATCACATATTTAAGGTTTTGTTGTTGTTCATAGTTCGACTTTCTGCTCAGGAGCAAAGGGCCCTACTGCAGGAGGAAGCATGGAGAGGAGCTGGACTCCCTGGGCAGACTCAAGGAAAACACACCATCTTACTGAGTAGTTGCTTTCTCGTGTGTAAATGGAGAAGTTTATTTGCGTAAATTCTCTCTGGTTGTTCTGGAAGGATTAAATGGCCAATGTCTGGAAGCAACGTGAACAATTCTGAAAACGAGGCTATGTGAATCTCTGATTTTCTTTCTCAGAAGGATTTATTGCTTCAGCATTGGTGTTTGCGTGTGTCGTGTGTACACAGCTAGCAGTGACGCGCTTGCCTCAAGCCAGGAATTTGTTGACTTAACAAACACATATGCAGTGCTTACTGTGTGCCAAGCTCCAGTCTCCGCTCTTGACAGGCTTTAACTCATTTAATCCTTGCAGTAACCATGCAGGAGTAGATGCTGTTATTATTTTCAGTTCACAAGGTCCCAAGGAATGGCTAACTAATTCGCCCCAATATTACAATCATTAAATGAAAGAGCCAAGATTTAAAAGTAAGCTATCTGTGTGTAGGTTCTATGATGATTTCCATGAGCTTCTTTGTTCTGACTAAGAGTCATCCCCATTTTGTATTTTTGTGTCTGGTTTACTTTAAGCCCAGCCTCATTTGTGCTGCTTATTTCTCAATTGCTAGCTGATGTTTATCCCACTAACGAAATGGATTCCTGAAATGATCCACTGCTACGCTATTCTTCCTCTCCAATCCATTCAAGTGAACTACAAGAAGCCCCCATATCATATTTTCTTGAACATATACAAGGTGTAGATTGAAAACTCCCAAGGACAGATACGGGAGGCCCTCTTCTACATCCAAGGGATTGTCATCTCAGCACACAGCTATGGACCAAGGAAAACTTCTAATGAGACATGTTGTCTTAATAATTTTTAAACTATGGCACTAGCAGATTCCCCACAGTGATGATGGATGATGGACAAGATTCATCTGAGCTGTCCCCTGTTCTTATCTGAGGTCTTTGACTTTAGGGAGATGATCTTGGCTGTAGAAGTCATTCATGATCTAAGATGGCATTGATCTAAGTTAGTACGATAAAGCTGAAGTTCCAGATAAGAGGAATCAATTTAAAAAACTGTGCTGTGTTACCTACTGATCACAAATCTCTGAATGATCATGTTTTAATTATTTGATTTTTTTCCAGCATGAGATAAATCTCAAAGTGTCTCTCACTATCAAAGTACTTTATTTTTCTCTGAACACAAGTATACAATTAAAATACCACCAACCTCAAAATTGCCTGAAAAGCTCAAAATAAAGCAACTCCTTGTGGTAACTGCTATCTGTAGGAGCAGTAAGAAAGCATACAGACATCATCTCTCTAGGCCAGAACTGAGGATGATAGTCTTGGAAGTTTGCTCTTTGCAAAGAAACTTATTCTTTAACAAACTCTTCTGTAACATCTTAACATTCTGACCTCATTGATTTTACAATCCATTTAAGGAGTAGGTATTATTACCATGTAACCGAAGTGGAAATAGAGAAAAACACCAAATTTGCAAAGCAGTTGCTGAAATTAGGCAGAATAATTAGGCAGACTATGACGATATAAAACACCAGACATAGAAGAGAGGGAATGAGACATTCCAAAAATGTCTTATATGCTACTACTTCTATTTTCATTTTTAAAGACTTAGATCACTATGAAATGCCTCTAGCTAAATTCATACCTTTTCTTTCCTTACTTTCTAGTGGGACATGTATTTTGTTCAGGTTGCTTAGAAGGTTAAATTAAAGAGTCTGAAGTAGAAGGAGAAGGTGGCGTGCACTTTGGCTATGGAGCCTGGTCGAAGCATGGTCTTCACAGGTGAGATTTCATGTCTTGGCAACTCCTCTCTGGCTGGATTTTCCCTTGTGTGTTCACCCTGTGGAAAAAGATGGAGTCCCTTGAAATACCACAGCACATTTTTGCCATGGGTTCCAGCCCATGGGTGTGGCAGGTGGCTTGTGTTCCCAGTTTCCTGGCTAACAAGACTATTCCCTCTCACCCTTTCATCCCTTTCTTGTATTTTTTCAAATTGGATACCTTTTGAATGACTTGCTTTTGCTATTGGCGTGTGTAAACCATGTAGAAGATTCTGTTTTCCTGATGGATTGTAAGCTTAATTTCCACAGACTCATAGTGTATTAATATTACTTTGATCTCAATAACACAAATTGTTAACCATTTTACTAGCAAGCATTTGAAGGAGTTCCTAGAAGTTAGCTAAATACTGCATGAAAGCTTTTTACCAAGAAATGATTCACCAGTCTTATTGAGTAAACACCTATTGACGCATGAATTGTATTTGTTATATAAACACAATGATTATTCTTAGCTTTAAAAATAATTTTCTCATTATATCCTTATTTGAAGCAGAAGCAAATGCTTGTTTTACCAAAACTCATCATTAACAGGGAACAAGGAAAATCTAACTACCGTGCACAACACAGTAAGGAAAGTGAAAGATTTTGGGGCTGTAGAAGTTTGAAACTGCTAAGAAATTGTCAAGCAACAGAAAATTTCTAAAGTTTACCTTGAAACATCACTGGAGGAAATAAACTTGAATCCTATAGGAAATGCTGTAGTGTGTTAACAATATTTCACATTTGCAGAAATTCTTGTTTTTACCTCTGGAAGGCCAATAGAAATCACAGCAAATAATGAAATCTGTTAATTTATGGTCAACTTGAAGAGGGAGGACCAGTTGTCAGCTCTGCCAGCCATCATCTTTGTAGATTTCTCAAGTCTGAAGGTGATGACTGGGGTTCTGACCGTAGAATAGAACTCAAAGAGGGAGAGCATTGCATGTCAAGTGCTTACAATAACTTCTAGGATGCAGTAAGCATTCAGCAAAAGTAAATCTCAGAACTGTGATCTCTGTGACCACAGCATCCCTGTGGCTTGATATGCTGAGTGGTACGCTTCTGACCATTTTACCACTCTAAACTGAATACTGCACACAGCAACAAACACTAAAAGCAACAGAGGCTGCATTTGGCTTCTTTTCTTTCCTTTCCTCTTTTCCTACCTCCCTTCCCCTCCTTTCCTCTTCTTTTGCTTCTACCTCTTCCTCCTTTAAAAGAAAATTCCCATTCCTTTACCTTTCTTTTTCTCCTTATTCCCTCTGTCTTCCTTCTCTTTTTTCTTCTCTCCCTCCATTCCTTTTTCCCTCCCACCCCATTGCTTTATCTCTCCTTTCTACCTCTTCCTCTCTTTCCTCTCCTCTATTCTCTTTCCCCTTTCTTCTCTTCTTTCTTCCCCTATTGTTTCTTCCATCTTACCCCTCTTCCTCTTCTTCCTCCCTCTTTCCCTTACATTAGCTTGCCCTCTTCCCTTCCTTCTTCCTTCTGTAATAACACTTTAGCCCTCTTGATTGCTATTATTTTTTCTTATTTTCAATAAAAATAGATTGTTCACACATTATATTTTGATTATGGTTTTCCCTTCCCCAACTTCTCCCATTTCCCAATCATGAAAATCCATACCTCTTCTTTCTTTCTCTCGTTCGAATATAAACAGGCACCTAAGTCTGTTTGTTTTCTTCTTATGTATTTGCTTTCAATCTCTACCACTTTGTGCCCATTCCCACTAGTCTCATGAATGTGTTTCCTCCCTTTGTCATGGTTTGGTTTAAACGCACATTTTCTTACTCTCTGATTTTGGAAAATCTAAAATTCTATATTTCTCATAAAAAGGGGACAAAGTAAATATTTTACCTCTTTGAAAACGGCATCTTCTGAACAAATTATTTACACAGGTTATGCTTTTTTTTTTAAATTACACTTTATTCACTTTGTATCCCCCCATGAGCCCCTCCCTCCTTCTTCTTCACGCATGCCCCTCCCCAAGTCCACTGATAAGGGAGGTCCTCCTCTCCTTCCTTCTGATCTTAGTCTATCAGATCACATCAGGACTGGCTGCCTTGTCTTCCTCTGTGGCCTGGTAAGGCTGCTTCCCCCTCAGGGGGAGTTGATCAAAGAGCAGGCCAATCAGTTCATGTCAGAGACAGTCCCTGTTCCCATTACTATGGAACCCACTTGGACACTAAACTGCCATGGGCTACATCTGTGCAGGGGTTCTAGGTTATCTCCCTGCATGGTACTTGGTTGGAGTATGAGACTCAGGAAAGACCCCTGTGCTCATAATTTTTGGTTCTGTTGCTCTCCTTTTGGACCTCCTGTTCTCTCCAGCTCTTACTATTATTTCCCACTTCTTTCATAAGATTCCCTGCATCCTGCCAGGTTATGACTTTAATTGGATATTTTTATTTGCACGGCAGTATCAACCAATGGTTTCTTCTTCCCTTCCATTGTGGTCAAACACGAATTGCTTTCTGAGAGAGAGAGAGAGAGAGAGAGAGAGAGAGAGAGAGAGAGAGAAAGAGAGGGAGAGGGAGAGAGACAAACAGACAGAGAGAGGGAGGGGCTAAATCAAGCAGACTGGCTTCTGTCATTTCTGTTCCTTTAAGCTCAGTTAAGGTTGGCCAGTGCAGAGGTCTCTCTGGATACTGTGCCGCTGGCAAATGCATGTGCTGAGCAGAGGCTCATTAGAGGTGGACTTTGGTGATAGTCATGTCCAAACACACTGCAAGGGGAAATTGCTGTCCTGATTGTTTACTTGTCTGGGATTTATGATGGTTCAGTTCCTGTATCTACTGAGCTGGTAACTTTCTAGTGACCTTCTTAATCTTCTAACCCACATTTTAGAGCAACTGCAGGGATTTGGAACATGAATGAATGGAGATGAACTGTCCAAGAAAAACTCTGAGTGCATTTTAAATGCTTATGCTTGACAGGGATGAATGTCTTATGCACTTAATATTTATCAGAACCTCCAAAGTAACGTGGGAAAAGTTTTGTTGCAAACAGGAAATGTCTAAGAGAATATTTTTTTTGGA
Organism: Psammomys obesus; assembly: GCF_907164565.1. Lineage (NCBI taxonomy): Eukaryota > Metazoa > Chordata > Mammalia > Rodentia > Muridae > Psammomys > Psammomys obesus. Next base: position 10,541,703 of record NW_026593286.1, read on the forward strand.
GAAGCTACTTTGTGGAAGGTTGGTACTATTTTCTTCACAACATATTAAATTATTCTTAAGTAGCTTTTTCTTTCTTTTTTTTCTTTAACAACTCATGATCATTGCTAGTAGTATAAATAGAAGTTAAATCTGAATGGGAGTAGAACTTTGTTTTTCTTCTCCCAGGGAGGGGCCTTCTACTTGGTACCTGCCTTACTTTGGATTGTTGCACATGACTCCCTATCCAAATATGCAGATGGATGTCTAGGTAACTACCAGAGATGAGGATGATCATAGGCAGGACATCACTGTCACACAGCTGGGTCTTCTCACTTCCTTATGTCTTCATCAGAATTGGTATGAGATAGTGGCTAGAGAAGGTGGCTGCAAAGCTGTCGTCTTTAAGAACACCTAACGTTGGATCCCACCATGTACCCACAGGCCTAAGGTTGCTCATGGCACGCTTTCCTCTATCTTATTAGTTTGCATCTGCACATCATGCTTAGCTTTAGAAGGTCCTTTTGCATGTTTCTCAGTAATCTGCATTTGTGGGTACTTAGTTCTTTATAAAACTCAACCTTCTGCTGACTCCTTTAGAATTCACAAAGACATTGGCATAATGTAGAAGGGGGAAGCTGAAGACCAGTGGGTATGATTCCTCCCTGGTTTCACAGGGAAGAGCCTACTTGGTTTCCTAGTGAAATCTTGCCAAAACTCATGGCTTCTGATTCTTTTTTTTTTTTCCCCAAGAAGTCATGAGCCAGTATAAAACACCTTATATTGAACACTTTGTTTACTATGACCACAGTGTCTGCCCAAAACAACTCAAGGGAAGAAAGATGTATTGCTGCTCCTGGTTTTTGACTGGTCAGTCCATTGTTGTGTGGAAGACTTGGCTGAGTAGCTCAGTTCATAGTAGAGGGAACATTTGGTGGTGACTATTTAAAACACAATGAACCAGGGAGCAGGGGCCTGACACTACCTATACAGACTAGCTTCTGGTGACATACTTCCACGAACTAGGATCCATTTTCCACAGGGTCCCCAGCTTACACAAGCAATGGCTCTAGTAGGGACACAAACAGTCAGAGCATGAGCCTATGGGGACATTTGAGGATATGCCAAGTGAGGGGAGTTTGTAGAGAAGTGATGATATGTACCTCCCGTATAATAGGGCTAAGTGCAGGGCTAAGTGCAAAGGGGGTGGTGTGGCCTTTTCTGCATTAAGTCATTACAGTTCCGTGAAACACATCTAAATGACACCAGCAGGGAGGGCACGAAGTTGACTTAGAACTGGGCCACACACCTGTTCTTCTAAATATAAGCAAATTTGCAACCTGAGCCACTGGCAGTCACTCACTACAAGTTAAGCAAGTGAAAGCTGGGGCAGGTGCCCACTGCAGGTTGGCCCTGAGCTTCCAAATGCAGCAGGCCAAGGAGGCCTTGGGTATTTGGCACTGCAGGACAGTGGTCACAGTGACCTCTCTCTGTGCAGATTTCAATTGAGATCCTTCTTATTCTTACTGTTATTTTTAAGTATGCTTAGGTTGCTCCTATGGTTCAGCTTGTACCCAGCTTGTAGAGTGTTCCAAGTCCTCTTGGTTCATGGATGTGCAACTAGCTTGAATTTCTGTGTTGGGATAAAAAGCTCTCCCTGAGGGAAATTGTTATGCTTCAGAACACTGAATCTATGTTGTGATTATCTATGGGGAAAATAATACTATACTAAACTCTAGAGTCCCTGGCTATCAGCACACAACTCTTTCTTGATACGCACATGCTTCTTTCTGTCTTTTGCTCAGGTAGAAATGGACCATGGTGAGGTTCTTGGGACCATTCCACACTACTCTGAACAGATAACGTGCTGCAAATGGTGTCAATGCACATGACATAGTATATAGATTTTCATAGCACAAGTGGCAGCCCTGAGCTGGGCTGGGAGAATTGGTTGATCTGATTGTCCAGAGCTCTTCAAATAGTCCAGATGATTATCATGAAGCCTTTCCCCCCCTCAGTTATTTACTCTATTCACTTTGCATCCTTGTAGGCCCTTCCCCCCTCCCCTCCCAATTCCACCCTCTTTCCCTCTTCCATCTTCTTTTCCTCAGAAAGGGGGAGCTCCCTTTCCCATTCATGCCAGCTAATCAAGTTGTATCAGGCCTGAACGTGTCCTCTTCCCCTGTGGCCTGTCAAGGCAGTCCCACCAGGGGAAAGTGATAAAAAAAAAAGCTAGCAAGTGACTCTGTGTCCTATGCAGTCTTCACTTCCCTTACTAGAAGACCCATTGAAGCCTATGCTGCCCTTCTGCTACATCTTTGTAGGGGCCTAGGTTCAGTTCATGCATGGTCCTTGACTGATACTTCAGTCTCAGTAAACACCTCTGGGCCCTGGTTAGTTGGCTCTGCTGTTTTTCTTGTGGAGCTCTTGTTACTTTTGGGTCCTTTTCTCTTTCCTCCCACAATTCCCCAAGACTCTCTACGCATTGACCAATGTTTGGCTGTGAGTCTCAGCATCTGTTTTGAGGTGCTGCTGGGTAGAACCTCTCAGAGGACAACTCTGATAGGCTCCTGTCTTCAGGCTTAGCAGAGTATCATTCATAGTGTCAGGGGTTGGCACTCTCCCATAGGGCGGGCCTTCAATTGGGCATTCCTTCAATCTCTGCTCTATTTGTTCTATCTTTATCCCTGCGCATCTTTTGGCAGGATAAATTTTGGGTCGAAGTTTTTGTGGATGGTTTTGTGTTCTCTGCCCTTTACTAGAAGGATAGTCTAGTTAGAGGATGCCCTTATCAATCTCTATGGTCTCTCCTACTAGGAGTCTCTGCTTGAATCCCCCTCATATCCTCCCAGGAGCCTACCCTGACTTAGGTCTCCAGCTTGTCAGAGAGCTGTTCCCACCCTCAGTTTCTTCCTTCTACAGGCCTTCTGTCCTCTTGCCCTTCCTCTCCCCAGGTCTAATCTCCACCCTCTTAACTCTCTGCCCCGGTAACCTTGTTCCCTTTCGTCAGCCATTATCTCTGTCTATTCTATCTCTGCTTCCAAGTGAGATCCAAAATATATAATGAACTCAAGAAATCAAACACCAATAAACAAAATAACTCAATTTAAAAATGGGGCACAGAACTAAACAGAGAATTCTCAAGAGAGGAATCTCTAATGGCCGAGAAGCACTTAAAGAAATGCTCAACTTCCTTAGTCCTCAGGGAAATGCAAATCAAAACCACTCTGAGATTCCATCTTACACCAGTCAGAATGGCTAAGATCAAAATCTCTAGCAACAGCACATGCTGGCAAGGGTGTGGAGAAAGGGGAACACTCTTTCCTTGCTGTTGGAAGTGTAAACTTGTACAACCACTTTGAAAATCAATCTGGTGCTTTTTCAAAAAATTGGGAATACTTTTACCTCAAGACCTAGCAATACCTCTCATGGGTATATACCCAAAAGACGCTCCACTCTACAACAAAGACACTTGTTCAGATATGTTCACAGCAGCTTTATTTGTAAGCAGCTAGAATCTAGAAACAACCTAGATGTCCCTAGGTTGTCAACCTAAGAACGATTAAAGAAAGAAACTGTGCCACATTTACACTATGGAATACTACTCAGCTATTTAAAAACAAAGAAATCATGAAAAATGCAGGCAAATGGATGGAACTAGAAAAGATCATCCTGAGTGAGGTAATACAGACCCAGAAAGATGCACATGGTATATACTCACTTATAAGTGGATTTTAGCTGTATAGTACAAGATAAGCATACTACGAGGCACAGACCCAAAGAAGATAAGTACTATGCAGGGCCCAAGGGAGGATGTATCACGAATCCTTAATGCATTATTTCTATATGCCAAGAATCGACAGGGACATTTCTTTATTCTCTTTTGAAATAGCTGTTGTCTTTTTTCGATGCAATTGGGAAGGATTAGAAGAGTGAAGGTTTTCATTTTCTAGCAACTTTGCCAAGGAAATGAAAATTTTATGTAATGGTGCACAATGAGAGAATTAGCATAGCCTTGAGAGCAAACTTATGTGGCTCCTATCCATTGCAATTTGGTGAAACTTCCCTCATAATGCTCGGTAATGTACAAAAAATTATCTTTGTTTTTAGGTGGTCAATCCTGTTTATGAATAACTAAATGCTAAATATCTCTGAACGTGTGCCGTAATGTATCGTGTGTGTGTGCATGTGGGTACTCTTGCAAGTATATGCATGTAGACTAGACCTGAGACGCCAGTGTCATGTGTCTTCCTTGATGGTTTTTCCCTCCAAATTAAGAAAACAAAAACACCTATTTCACCTTCATTTTTTAGGTTTTGACTCTCTGATTGGGAAACTTTTTTCTTTTTCTTTCTTTTTTTGTTTTGTAGGATTTTAATTGTTCATTATTCAATTTACTTTTGTTTCTGTTTTGTTGACACAGGGTTATTATGTAAGCGTGGATGGCCAGGAATCCTCTATATAGACCAGGCTAGCCTCAGATTCACAGAGAACAGGAATGTAGATGCCTGATGTTAGGGAAACTGTATATTGTTTTTAGTGAGAATTTCCATTTTGAAGGGAGGATCTCTTGAAGACGTTTCCTTCCCAGTTTATTGGGTCCAAGGAGAGGAAACACTTTACTGTGGGGCCTGAAGTGTCATGTGTTTTGAGTTATCGGTTTTATAGCTAGAGTGAGCAAGACTATGATTCAAAGGTGGTTGGGCTGGAGATGCAGCTCAGTAACAGAGCATTTAGCCTCACATGCACGAGACCCTGAAGCTCCACAACACAAAGAGCAAGAAGAGGGGTGGTGGTGGGCAGCTATCGCAGTGAGTCACTCTACCATCATGATAGTGCATCCCTGGGGACACAGTTCAAACACAACCAGGGGTTTGGAGGAAGGAGCATCAGCTTCTCTAGATGATCTTGCCTCCCTCAGCAATTCTGCTGGCTCAGTACCGCTCTTCAAGTTTTCACTTACATCCACACTCTGCTTATGGGAAAAGTGTACTAGGCATCTGCATGATAGAATGAGAAAAAGCTTTGCATTTGATTTCCAAAAGGCTTCTCTTGGTATGTTTGTATAAATTCTAAATTGAAGGCTTTATCATAGCTTCTGTCGGGGTTACCTTTTGAGTCAGCAGAGAGCATAGCATAAACCTTTCCAGTTATAAATTTGTGGCCTTTTCCAAGTTTACGGAGTAGGACCCATTGTGGAGGAGTAGTTCCTTTATTGATTTTCATGATGAAACACTGAAACCAAATCCACATCAAGGAGAAAGGGTTTGTTAAGGCTCATGGTTCAAGAACACAGTTCATCATTGAGGGGATCTCTTGGAAGCAGGAGCTCAAGGCAGCTGCTAACGCACTTTCTCTTTTGTATGCAGTGCAGGACCCAAGTTCAAAAAATAGCAATAATCACTTTTAGGGTGAATCTTCCCATAGCACTCTAGAGAATCTCTTACATAATGTGTCTGAAAGTCTGTTTCCTGGTTGATTTTAGATGTAGTCAAATTAACAATCAACTGTGACTATCACAGTAACTAAATGAAGGGACTATAGAGAAAAAAAGACTGGGAGATAGGAAAGTCCAGAGTAGAAGATATAGCTGGTGAGCAGAAAGTGGGTATCCACTGTGGGGTTGTGTATACATCATCATAATGCACACGCCTCTGACCACCCCTAGAAAACAGGCATGGGTACTGGAGAAGTTCATGGTAACTGAATAACACTGACTGGCAAACAGGCCACGTGAACTAATGGTAGAGATGGAGACTATGGAAGGACTTTCAATCCCAACAGCTACAGGTGTATCTGAGTAGGAGACACAGATGGTGTGAGCCAGATCTGTGTGACCACACAAAGATGGTCATTTTGCTCCAGCTACATCCTTGGCTACTTGGTGACAAGTTGATGACTGTATTTGGGCCTCTCCTGTTCTGGAGAGCCAGTGCATAAACCTACCAGGGATAGCTGTCCATCTGCAATGAGATAATATCTTTTCAGACGTGTGCCCTAAATAAGAGACTCTGCAAATACTGTGGTCCTGAGAAGATGAACACATTGACCTGTAGGCCAAGGAAAGAAACAGGTCTGCCCCATTTGTCATTGCTTTCCTTTATGCAGTGTGGGCTTATGTACCTAAAAGTTCCATTTCACAGGTGTTCCCTTTTGCTGGAGCACACAACTCTGCCTCTTGAAGTAACCCCAAGCTATAGCTTCTTTCTGGGGACCTCAGGCTCTGTATATCCAGAGCAGGAGCTGAGAAAAGGTGCTTCTTTCATGGCTCTCACAAGGAAGCATAGATAAAGCCTACTCACACTGTAGGAAAATGTGTCTGTTACCCAACTAGTTGATTTGGATGCACATTGATGCCCTGTAACTTTTTTTCTTTTTTCTTTTTATTTTTGCATGAAGAGCCGTGTTCAGCATTCTTAACATTAGGATGATACAATGACTCCCAGAAATCATGGTTTAGATCTTACTGCCGAGTTCAAAATCAAGGTACTCTAAGGAAAAAGGAGAGGATCAGAGAGATTTTATATTGGTATGGAGCAAAGAATGAGAGCTGCATGTTTTGATACATGCCAAAGGCCCAGAGTAGAGCTGGGGGAAGCAGCTTATCCCACCAAGCTTTTCTTTCTAAGTTGATCATAAGGGAGCTTCTAGGCAAAGTAAATAAACATTTTTCTGGACTCATGAAGTGAGTATCTGTGATAAGTAGAGGTTAGTGGCCACAAAATTATATTGCTCGTGCTATACTTGGAGAAATTGGATGGGCTCAGTTTAGTAGCAAGAACTCTCCAGCTGCCACACCTGCGCATCCATCCCGAGTATTCAGGTGGCCGAGATGGCACTGTTTTGATTGTTCTGGGACAGTCATGGAGTAGGATAGGCATAGTTGAGCTGGGGCTTTTCTGCCTCATGTGAAGCTTGCTTCTAGTCTGGTGAGGACTTTATCTGAGCTACTCTGCATACGGAATTCCGGAATCTCCTGCACAAGTCTCTTCCTATCCCTTAGTGTTGTCAAAGTGTCAGGTTAGCAATGAAGACAGGAAACCCCCCTGGCCTTAGTGTTTCCTGCACACTCATCTTTCTTTATACTTCTCCCATCTTGGCATCCCCTTGCCGATACCAGAAGTGACACTACATGTCACTTAAACCCTGGCTTTGAAAGTCTGTCTTTACTTCTCCTTTTACCCCATATTCAGGTCTTCTCCTCATTTCTACCTGGTGCCATGGACAACTGCAAGCAGGAGGGGCCTTGGACATGCAGCTTGAGTAACTGACATTGAGCCTATACTAACAGCAGGTTAGTTCTTGGTGTTCTGTCTGTTATTTTGCTAGGGGTGGGGTCAAAAAGAGCATTGCATGCTGAGATGCTTCAGCAGCATAAATTGATTGTCTCCCAGATCTGGAGGCTGGAACTGAGCTCTTGGGTAACACAAAGGTATAAATAGAAATGAATTTTGAGGCATAAAGGAGAGTAGGTTCTACCCAGTCTTACCCCTGGCTTCTAGGAAGTGCTTAGGTTGTAGAATGTATCTCCCCAGATTCTGTCTTCCTGTTAATATGTCTTTTTTTGTTCAACATTCTCCTTTTCATATTGAATTAGCATCCATTCTAGTGACCTCTTTCTAACTTAACTGCTGATCTCTTCAATGAAAGATCATATTCTGACGGTTAGGGTTTCCATATGTGAATTTAACTGGGGGTTGGTGAACACAATTCTTTCTCTCCAAAGCAACAAGTCTTAAAATTCCAAAAGGACTTCATTTTCACTGGCTCCTACATGAGTGCTTTTTTTCCTCTGGACAATACCTTTCAGGCTTTAGTGTGTCAAAATGTTAGGAACTCAGAATAATACTTTATCTTTTAAAAATAATTAATGAAAAAATTTCTCAGGAAGGCTTGATTGGTTAAGACTGGTTCATCTATTCTAATCGATTCCTGTAGTTAATAAGGAACAGGGTCTTTATTTCAGCAGGGTCAACACTTGAGATTTCTGAGTGACATTAGCTGTCCCAGTGAGGGCTAACCCTCCCAGAGTTCAATCTAACCTGGTTAGTTTTATAAGTCAGAATCCATCCTTAGCCTTCCTATTCATTCTGCGGAAGAATTCACTAAGAGCTTTTATGTTGGTTAAGACTTATCTATGACTCAAAAAATCCTAAGACAACAATTAAAGTCATTTGAAAAGTCATTTGTCCTTAATTTAATAGTAACTTTTTAAAAATGTGATACATTTTAACATTTTTAATGTCAACAGATTGTTGTTTTCTTTTGAAGAGGTTAATGTTTAATATATACAGTTTCTGTTGCTTATGACTGAAATGGCATTTTTTAATGCTATCTCTCTCCTGGTCAGTTGTAGCCTTCTGACTCAAGATTTATATGAGCACTAACTCTCAGTAGGTTGGAATGTAAGTGTATTTTAGGGATAAGGTCTGCATTGGGTGATTAGTTGAAATATGGTCTTTACAGTGGTCTTAAACTAGGGTGCCTGGGGTTTGTATGAGAAGAGTAGATCTCATGTTAAATGTTCTTACCATGGAAACAGAACAAAGCAAGGAAGCAAAGCACACAAGGAAACCCTTGGAGCGAAGGAGATGAGTTTATTACTTTAATTGTAATCACAGATGCATGCAAAGGCCCTGACTTTTCTATTACTACACAGTAAACATGAGTAGTTTTAATATATTAATCATGCATTAACAACACTGTTTAAAATAAAGGACACAAGATACACAGAAGGAAGATGACGTGGGGACACAGGGAGAGTTGGGCATCCATCAGTTCAAAAGAGGCACTTCAGAAGAAAGCCCCAAATTCCAATAAAATTTTCATTCACAGCCATTTTTCATCAAAACTCTGTGAATATTGCTTCATTGCCTCCTGTCATTTTCTGCTATGAAAAGAATTTTAATATAACACGAAGGCCTTATCTTGCAGATAATCTCTTATTTTTCTGCCCCTGTCTTGTAGATTTTTGTCTCCTTTATCTTTGAAATACAAATATACTGTATTTGTTGGTGTTCTCCAGAGAAACAACCAATAGTGTGTGTTTGTGGGGGGGGGGGGGAGAAAGAAAAGGAAGAAAGGGAGAGAGAGAGAGAGAGAGAGAGAGAGAGAGAGAGAGAGAACATGCATAGAAACTGATTCATGTGGTTACAGGCCTGCAATCTGGAGAATTAGAGAGGCTGGCAGAATTATTCAGTCCAGGGCCAGAGGCTTGAAAGCCTGAAAGGACTAGTGTACATGTCCCAGCAGAAGGTGGGAGAGGCAGTACCCATGAACCGGATGGGGCCTACCTGCATTGGTTAGGACCATCTGCTTTCCTCAATCTATTACATCAAATGCTAATCTTTCCCCAAAACACTGTCATCCATTCAGAAGTAATGTGTTACCAGCTACCAGGGCAATGCTTAGGTCATCAAGCTGACATAACATTAACCACCGTAAACATACTAAGAATGTGTGGCTCCTGTTTGTACCATCATCTACTTGGGGTCTCTTTGGCTTGAAACATCCCATCTGTGTGCCATTCAGAACATTTTCTCATTACTTTGAACGTTGCTTCTTTCTTCCTCCTTTTGAAACTGCTGTGTTGTCCCAAAGTATGATTTTTAAATCTCTTTTTGTTTCACATAATTTTCGTGTATTTACTCTTAATTCATATATTTGAATTTGTAGTGTGTTTTGCTAGAGGTCCATATGATACTAATGAAAGATTCAGTGTTCTGTTTGCAATTCTCTGTGGATATTAGTCTCCCATCCAGACCATTGGTGGCTCTTTCTTGGTGCTACTCAGCTATTCATCTCCCCAACTTTCTCCCATGTATTTACCCTGTTATTGCAAGAATATTGGTTTGTGGTGAGGTTCAGTGATAATTTCATGCACTTCTTGCTTTAATTCTGAGTTATTATTTTTTTTCTCCTTCCCTTTCCACCTCTCATCTATCTTACTGATGCGAGGTTGTTAAATACTGAAAGTTCTGGTGAATTCTAGCAGAAACTTTGTGGTGCCCTCTTAGTCATCTAAATCTTGTAGTAAGGGGAAACCACACTTCTGTATTCTCTCTCCCATATTTACTGATTGTGGAAATATCGGGTGATGGCGGCACGCTGCCAGTATGCCAAGGAAACAACTGCTCCGGTCTCTGTCACAGCTCTGGTCACTGGGAAACAAAGGACCTCCAGTGTCTAGGCTACCAGATCACTTAACTAAATGGTTACTGTAAAGGAAGTCATCATTTTTGCTTTAAGTATTACACTCATAGAATGCCACCCTCTCCCCACAGTGAGAAATTGTGACTCCCTGACAGTCTCTTCTTAGTCTGTTCCCTCCTCTTATCTGTGAGGGAGGCTGAGAAATCACCTGTTGGTTTCTGTTTGTATTTATAGGGTGTTAAATCCTTACCCTTTGGGATGGTATGTAGGCATCTCCCTGGTTTTTATTCCTTGCACATGATTATTCTAATTTTACATTTTTTTGCAGTGTTCAAACACATGCTTAGGTACCAGTAACAAATCCTTCCCAAACTTTCCGTAGTGAGAATATTTATGGCAAGAGCCACTTTCTCTTTACTAATAACAAAACAAAAAATGCAGGTCAACACTCTAATACTTTTAGTAATACTGATAGCATATATGCTGAGATGAGGACTTACTGTGCATTTTCAGATGTACCTTTTTAAATCCCATCAACTTCTTTACCACCCATGAGTCCTCTAGAAAACCATGAGGATTGCCCTTTATAAAACAGAATTAAGAATATAATCCCCGAGCCATCAGGGACTACCAGAGGTGGCAACCACTCTCCGGACCGTCTTGTCTGGCTCAGTGCAAGAAAATGTGCTTAGCCCTGATGCGACTTGATGCGATGGTGTGGGCTGGAATTAGGGGGTTCTCCCTTCTTCTGCAGAGAAGGGGAGGAGAGAATGGAAAAAGAGGGTGGAAGGGTGGGAGAAGGAATGGAGGGAGGGGGCTGTGATCAGGATATAAAGTGAATAAATAAATAAATTAATAAGAAAAAGGGATATATCCCTCCTAGTGTATATTCCCTAGTATACTACTAGGAATTTAATAACTGTGGACACATACACAGCATTTACACTGTGCACGTGTGTGTATGTACATACACAGTATTTATACATGTGTCCATATGTGAATTTTTATACTCATATGTTGTATGCAATATACACTCATTAATTTAGTACTCTAAACACAATACGAGACAATGTTCAGGTGCCTCTTGATCTGCGTGATTGTCTACATTTCAAGGAAATCATTCTACTATAAGCCACAATGTATTTGACACACACAACCTAGTAAATATCAGAGCTTAGACACACAGTCCACTGTAACATGGGTTGTTTACCTTCAAGATGGAATGACAAGTCGCATCCCTAGTCTCTGCCCAGCATCAAGAGGATCTCACTGTATATTTCCAGCGGGATAATTGCTGGAACTTGAAGTACTCTTTGTGAACTTTCTATCTGAAGCATAGAAAACACACTTGGCATTTGCTATGTACATTGAAAATACAGGGGTGAAACAGTGCAGCTGTTGAGTAATGGAGCCAAAAAATGAACTAAGACAGGCTGGTTTGGTTTGTAAACACCTGCCTTGCTGCCTCTCTCATGACATCACTCCCTAAACACTGTGTGTGTGTGTGTGTGTGTGTGTGTGTCTTTCAGATGTTAAATATTTCCAATAACAAAGGAGCTACTAATAGACTCTTGTATGATCATACACATATACACTCAGAATCTATTTTTAAAAATCCATCATCACAAAAGATGCATATTTAAAATAGTTGTCTTGGGCATGAGTATATCTAATAGAAAATAGAAGGAATAGTGGAAACAGGCTTTGGAGAGAGAAAGAAATAGCAAGTTAATACATAGCTTTGAGTTTTTCATAAAAAAACAAGAAAGAATATAACATATTTCTACTATTAGTTTTCAAATGTTGATCTGGGTGCGGCAGTGGTTTTCTTCAGTGGCTTGTTATTTCTTTCACTTAGTTTAAGTTCATTGATATTTATTATAGGCCAATTTTTTTTTGGAAATTTTTTTTCATAAAAATATTTTTTCATGGAAATATTTTTCTTCATTTCTGTCTTTCAACTTCTTTATCTTCTCATTTCCTTCTCCATTAAAATTCTTCCTTTCCACCTTTCCTTATACACTGCTATTTTTAGCAGTGTGGAATTAAGCTATTTGTATTTAAAATTAATAAGAAGCAATTTGAATTTGTAGATGTGATAACTCTATTCTTAATTTTACAAATTCATTTCTTAGAGGGTACTTGTAGAAAAATTTTTATTGCTTTAAATTTTTTTTTTTTGTCAGTAGTACTATTGTGAAGCTTCTAGTAAATGTGAGTATGTGAATTTTGGTATAATCTAATCGTGCAGCAAAATAAAGAATTTTAAAATTTGACCCATTACTTTACCTCTTGAAATGTTCCTAGAGAGTTATTTGGGACACTCTAATAATTTTAGGAGTAAATTACAAAAATATGCATCAAATGATTGCTAACAACAGACATGTCAAAAAGCAGTGTGAGAGATTATGGCATAGTACAATGGATGCTGATTCATAACCATAATTATTAAAGTGTGAAACATGGGGGCGAAGCAGTTTATGTAAAAATGTGAATTATGTGGAAAAGATAAAAATAAATATGTTTATATGTACACAAGTTAAATGCTTTTATCAAAGTATGGGTAGTGCAGTTTTCAGTATTTTGAAATGTATCAAACCCAGAACTTTGCACATGCTTAATCAGCATTCTACCACTAAGCTATACCCCAAGCCAATGGGTGATTTAAAAAACAAAAACAAAAACAAAAAACTGGTTAGCAAGGATGATGCTACTGCTTTAGAATAGAGTAGTTTATTAATGTCTGAACATTTCCTACAATGTACTTTGATCATATTCATCCCACTCTAACTCCCTCCAGACACACCTTCCTATCTCCACCCCTCACCTCTTCATGTCTCCGTTGAAATAATCGTTTACTAATCTATGGAGTCCAGTTTATGCTATCCACACGCTTATGAGTACGGAGTTTGGTCAGCCTTCCAGGGACCACACCCTTAAAGAACACTAGCTCTCTTTATGCCAGAAGTCATCAACCACCAGCAGTTTCTCATTGAGGGTGGCGACTTGTGAGCCCCACTCCTGCTGGAGTGTTGACTGCCTTGACCATGCACAGGTGACCATGGCTGCTGCATGCTCATGACCATATCAGTCCCGTCTATCCAGATGACACCACTTCTCTCCAATCCTTTCTGACCTCTGACTCTTAACTTCCATTTTTTTTTTTTTTTTTGGCCTCTTTCCCAAGATGATCCCTGAGCCTGGAGGGAGAAGGGCATGATAGAGATGCCCCACTGTGGGTGAGCACTCCACTGTGCTACTAAGTTTCAAACAATATCCTTAAATTCATAGATGAATTACCAAGACAGTATGGTAATCTTCATATGTGCCAGGTCAGAAGGGATGCCTTAATATAGAGTCTTTGGGGGAGGGGGTTGTGTTCCTCTCTCCGACTATTTGGCTCTTTCTTGAGTTGTATCTTGTGTCAAACTCTGGTTGTTTTTTATGAACCTTGATTTGGACTTTGCTAAGTTCTCCTCCGTACACAGTTGGCATCTGGAACTCATATTATCTCAGATGTTAGTTCGCTGTTTAGTTATGAGGACTCTTGGAGAAATTGTTTTCTAATCTTATAACAAAACCTCAGCTTTTCAGTAGACTCGTGTCTCTTGTCTGAGATATCCCTAAAGATTTTTTAATTCTTCTCCCTTTCTTCCACTCTAAGGTGAGATAGGAAACAGCTAGTGAGAGCCATCTGGGCTACAGAGGAAGGGTTATCCATTCTAGCTGGGATATTGTGTTCATCCTGTAATCAAACATTTATTTCTGAGAAATATCATCCTAGTCCTTCCCCCTCTGGTTCCTGGTAACCACTGTTTTCCTTTCTCCTTCTATGAGCCATATAAATGAAATAGTGCAGGATTTGGTTTAGTTCACTTGGTATAATGTCCTATTCTTCAGGTTGATCTAAATAGTCAGAAACACTGAGATTTTCTTCTTTGTTAGTTTTTGAATTATATACACGTTTGATTGTGTGTGCTCATATATGCATATGTGTGTGTGTTACTGCATTATTGAGTTATAGTAACTCATGTATATAGCACTTGTCAGGATGTGTGAACCATTCTCTTTGATCCATACTGATACCAAAAAGATACCTTGTATATCACAATGTCTTTACCATTGACCCACTGAGAAGCTTTTACATTGGTTCTATAGTGAATAACATAATAAGTACAGGGTAGATATTCTTCCAAGATATTAATTTTATTTCCTTTAGAATACACAGAGGGGAATTGGTAGGGCATACGGTAGTTGTAGCTTTAATTTTGGTCAACTTTATGCTGTTTTCCATAAGGAATATACTAATATATATTCACACATTTCCTTTTCATTCTCAATAACCCTGGTTATCTCTTGCCTTTTTATTAACAGCTGTTACAATATGATCTGGTGCTTTGTATTCAGATGTTAATTGTCCCCCTCCCCAAGATTCTTACTTTCATTACCAGCAAACCCTCACAATATACCAAAATAACATTTTTCTAACTTTGCCTCCAAAATTAACCCTGATTGGCTAAATAAAGTCACCTACACCTGGACAGCGCAGAAGTGGGGGACACAGAGCGAAGGATCAGAGGTGTCGAGGACAGAGAATCACAGGAGGAAAGAGAGGAGACAGGAGAGGAGAAGTAGAGTCTCCATGAGTTAGTGTGGAGAGACGTACATGCCAGCAGGAGCCTGCTGTGAGGGTTGGCTGGTGAGAAGCAACCAAAATGGAAAGCATAGACAAGTATTTATATTATTTTAGAGGGGAAGTAGTCCAGTTAGGAATGATTATAGCAAATGGTATGGGATGTGGGGCTGAGAGATAATAAGATAGCTCAAGGGGTTAGTTTCTGCCTCGTCTAGTGTATAGGCATATTAAAAATCTAACAGATGTCTGTGTCTTTTATTGATTGATAGCGGGTTAAATATTAAATGCTGTGATAATTACATGGATTAATAGTAGATATTAGTAACCAATTTTCAGCAACAAAGAGCCCTCTGGATGATGCAAAGTAGTTTCTTACTGTGTTTTTGAATCAGGTTTCTTTGATAAGTAGTGATATATAAGTTATGTTTATGCTTGGGAACATAAGCATAAGTAGAGATGTATAGATATACCTGTATAAGTAGTGATGTGTAAGTATACCCATTGGTCACTTGTGTGTCTTCTTCAAAATAATCCTATTCACTTCTTTTGCTAATTCTAAAATTGCGCTATTTATGTTTCTATGGTGAGTTCTTTATGTAGTTTAAATATTAACCTCTTATCAAATTATGTTTTGTAAATACTTCCCCCTATTCTATAGACTGGCATTTTAATTTGTTGATTCTTTTATGACTATTACTTTAATCTTTAAATTAATAACACTAATGCTGATACATGAAAGTTAGAAGTTTTTAAAATACCTTTCTTAATGTGATAGATATAATACAAGAAAGAATTTTTATGCCAGTAACACAAACACTTTTTATATTATTTACTAAAAGCTAGTCACCATAGTAAATCTTTTTCTATATTCTACTTACTCTTCAAAATAACCTTATTAAATAGTTATTGCATTTACTTTCATTTTACATTGGAATCAAATGCATATGTCACTTTCCCACTGGTTTTATGGTTATTAAACGGCAGAGATAAAAGTAGAAGTCCAGAGCTTCTCCACTTACTCCCTTCCAGTCCCTACTCCTTTCTTCCTCCCTCCTACTGTCTCTCATCATTTAACCATTTCTTATGACAAGAAAATGTGTAAATATCATACAAATACAAACAGTAGAACCATAATCTGTCTGAAGATCCCTGCAGTCTGATTCATATATTTTAGAAATTTTTCTTAACTGTGCTCTTCAAGTAAAAGGTAGGTTGCATTAAAAGAACATGAATGGGTTGGAGATGCTTTAGCAGTAGAGGTCCTTGGAACCCCCATGGTGGGTAGGAACTCACCCCTGCATGCTGTCCTCTGGCTTCCACGTGTGTGCTGTGGCACATGTCTGTGTACATAAATAAACAGATGTAATTTAAAATAAAACCAACATACTTCAAGACAATAACCCTTGTTAGTGAGGAAACCATAGATTAAGAGACAGTCAGGTGAGTTCACAGTATCATCCATCTTTAACTTTGAGTGACTTCTGACACAGCTGTTTGTTGGCAGGATGGGTAGGTCAGTTGAGGCAATGTCCTGAGGAGTAGTCCTTGCTTCTTGTGCCCCAGGCTGCTCTGCAACTGTTTGAGAAGATACAAGTCATAGAACTGCTCTAGGATTGGGTTTCATAGCCACAGATGTAAAAAAGGAAACACCATCAATTCTACAACTCACATCGCTCATAAGATATAAAACAAAGCCAGTAACTTATGAGAAATACGTCTATTTTTAGAACTTGGAAGAAGAAAACATTCTTCAATAGTTCTTCACAGAGAGACCTTTCTGTGATATCAAGAAAACTGTTGTCAACACCAAGTGGCAAAAGGTAGCAGTGTCAAAGAATGAGGTTGATGGGATGAGAGTGGAAAAGTAATCCAGTAGCATGGTGGCCTCAGAAATATCTCCAGTCAGTAATCCTGGATCAGCCATGTCCTTTCTCGCCCTATTTATTTGTACGTCACATCCAGAGAAAGAGAGACTTAAATTTTATTGACTCAGTTTGTATATTTTATCAAGTGTGATCAAATATAGTGATTAATATGAAGTGTATGACTGTAGCATATATGCATTTTAAGGGACTTGAAGATAGGGATGAGTGAGGAAATTCAGCAAGAACATTACGATCTAAAAAATTCTAAATGACCTTCAATGATTTTAATCACATTTCAAAGCTTATGACAAATAAACATTAAATCAGATTCAATAACATTAGGAAATATATAACCAGGAGTGTAGTGTTAGCATGAACAATAAAAAGCTAAAATTGCAGCAAACTAACATTTCTTGATTCTTGCCCTGTGAGAAACCCATAGAAATTAACGTGACAAATTATTTCATCATTCATTAATCTGATGCTCATTCTGCTCCCTGGTTATATATCCAGAGGTCCCCAAATGGTAATAGAGGTATGTTTGAAACATTCATGTTTACTGTGGCTCAATTCACAACAGCTAGAAAGCAGAATCAAGCAATGTGTTCACAAAGTGATGGAAGAATGAAGAAAATGTGGCATATCTACACAATAGAATGTTACTTAGCTGTAAAGAGAAATGAAATAAATTTGCAGAAAATAGATGGAACTGGAAAAATTTATACCAGGTAAATTTGCTCAGGCACAGAAAGAAAACTGGTACATGTACTCTCTCACATATGGAACCTTGCTGTGAATCCTTTGTATGTTAAACCTGGTCTACATGTAGAAGTCTGGAAACTAGAAACAGACCACGGTTCATGAATTCCTTAAGAGAGGTCACACTAAGATACAGGTAAAATGAAGTAGGGTAAATATTGGGGTTAGAAAGGTTCAGACATGAAGGATGGGTGGAGGATGGGAAGGAGGTGCTGATTGACATCTTGACAAAGATTAAGAGTACATGAGAAATCCATATGGAAACGTATGTTCTTCCAACCCAGGAAAAAAGTAAACTAAGGAAGATAGTAGAAGAAAAGTGACATGAAATGGGGGGGGCGGGGTTGAAAATAAAAGTATAGATGTAGATGGAAGATTTGGAAGAAGAGAGTAGGGGGTGGGTAGGCTGAAAATAAAGATGCTTAAAGAAGCCTAGAAAAACTTGTGGTTTGAAGGAGCTTCTTTCAAAGGGAAGATGAACACTTGATCCAGTCTTTTCCCTGACCCTACATGAGTGTCTCCAGAAGACTTGATGATATTCAAAGGCCATTTGTTAACTGGCTGTGAAAAAGATGTTTCTAGGCCAATGCAGAGTCAGGGATGAGGAACATTCAGCTTCTACTGAACTTTGAGTATTAATGGTAAATGGGCTCAATGCTGGATGTGACCAAGAGTATGACACATCCTATGAGGAACTCAGATATAAAGTATTCCCTCATCTTCCTCTTGAATTTGCCTCTCCATGTCCTTTGTCAAGTAAAAAAAAAAAAAAAAAAATTTCAGGAGTCAGTATAGAAATTCTACATAATATATGCTAGAAAGAGTTGAGGATTTTTTTAAAAATTTTTTATTAATTACACTTTCTTCATTTTGTATCCCCCCATAAGCCCCTCCCTCCTCCCCTCCCGATCCCACCCTCCCTCCCCTTTCTGCATGCATGCCACTCCCCAAGTCCACTGATAGGGGAGGTTCTCCTCTCCTTTCTGATCTTAGTCTATCAGTTCTCATCAAAAGTGGCTACATTGTCCTCTACCTTGGCCTGGTAAGGCTGCTCCCCCCTCAGGGGGAAGTGATCAACGAGCAGGCCAATCAGATTATGTCAGAGGCAGTCCCTCTTCCCATTACTATGTAACCCACTTGGACACTGAACTGCCATGGGCTACACCTGTGCAGGGGTTCCAGGTCATCTCCACGAATAGTCCTTGGTTGGAGTATGAGTCTCTGGGAAGTTCCCTGTGGTCAAATTATCTTGTTCTGTTGCTCTCCTTGTGGAGTTCCCATCCCCTCCAGCTCTTACTATTTCCCACTTCTTACATAAAATTCCATTCACTCTGCCCATCAGTTGGCCATCAGGTTCAGCATCTGCTTTGACAGTCTATACTGCAGAAGCTTTCAGATGCCCTCTGTGGCAGGTTCCAAGGTTGTTTCCTGTATTCTTCTGGCTTTCAGAGGCCCTCTGTAACAGGTTCCGAGGTTGTTTCCTATTTTCTTTTTCTTCTGATGTCCATCCTCTTGGCCTTTCAGGATGGGGATTGAACATTTTAGTTAGGGTCCTCTCTTTTGCTTAGTTTGTTTAGATGTACAGATTTTAGTGGGTTTATTCTATGTTGTATGTTTATATGAGTGAGTATATACCATGCGTGTCTTTTTGCTTCTGGCACAACTCACTCAGGATGATCCTTTTCAGGTCCCACCATTTACCTGCAAATTTCATGATTTCCTTATTTTTCATTGCTGAGTAATACTCCATTGTATAGATGTACCACAGTTTCTGCATCCATTCTTCAGTTGAGGGGCATCTGGGTTGTTTCCAGCTTCTGGCTATTACAAATAAAGCTGCTACAAACATGGTTGAGCAAATGTCCTTTTTGTGTACTTGCACCTCTTTTGGGTATATGCCTAGGAGTGGTATGGCTGGATCTTGAGGAAGCGCTATTCTAGTTGTCTGAGAAAGCGCCAGATTGATTTCCAGAGTGGTTGTACCAGTTTACATTCCCACCAGCAGTGGAGAAGGGTTCCCCTTTCTCCACAACCTCTCCAGCATGTGTTGTCCCTTGAGATTTTCATCTTGGCCATTCTGATGGGTGTAAGGTGAAATCTCAGGGTTGTTTTGATTTGCATTTCCCTAATGGCTAATGAGGTTGAGCATTTCTTTAAGTGCTTCTCTGCCATTCGATATTCCTCTACAGAGAATTCTCTCTTTAGCTCTGTTCCCCATTTTTTAAGTGGATTACTTGGTTTGTTGCTTTTCAGCTTGTTTAGTTCTTTATATATATTGGATATGAGTCCTCTGTCAGATAAAGGGTTGGTGATGATTCTTTCCCAATCTGTAGGCAGTCGCTTTGTTTTGATGACGGTGTCCTTTGCTTTACAGAAGCTTTTCAGTTTCATGAGGTCCCATTTATTGATTGTTGCTCTTAGAGCCTGTGCTGTTGGTGTTCTGTTCAGGAAGTTCTCTCCTGTACCAATGAGTTCTAGGGTATTCCCCACTTTTTTTTCTAGCTGATTTAATGTGTCTGGTTTTATGTTGAGGTTTTTGATCCACTTGGACTTCAGTTTTGTGCAGGGTGATAAGTATGGATCTATTTTCATTTTTCTACATGTAGACATCCAGTTGGACCAGCACCATTTGTTGAAGATACTATCTTTTTTCCATTGTACGGTTTTGGCATCTTTGTCAAAAATCAGGTGTCCGTAAGTGTGTGGGTTTATTTCTGGGTCTTCTGTTCGGTTCCATTGATCCACCATTCTGTTTCTATGCCAGTACCATGCAGTTTTTATAACTGTTGTTCTATAGTACAGCTTGAGATCAGGGATGAAGTTACCTCCAGAAGATCTTTTATTGTAGAGGATTGTTTTAGCAATTCTCGGTTTCTTGTTATTCCATACGAAGTTGAGAATTTTTCTTTCCAGGTCTGTAAAGAATTGTGTTGGCAATTTGATAGGAATTGCATTAAATCTGTAGATTGCTTTTGGTAAGATGGCCATTTTTACTATGTTAATCCTGCCAAGCCATGAGCATGGGAGATCTTTCCATCTTCTCATATCTTCTTCTAATTCTTTCTTCAGAGACTTGAAATTGTTTTCATACAAGTCTTTGACTTGCTTGGTTAGGGTTACACCAAGGTACTTTATGTCATTTGTGGCTATTGTGAATGGTGTTGTTTCTCTAATTTCTTTCTCAGCCCTTTTGTCTTTTGTATACAGGAGTGCTACTGATTTTTTTGAGTTAATTTTGTATCCGGCCACTTTGTTGAAGGTGTTTATCAGCTGTAGGAGTTCCCTGGTAGAGTTTTTGGGGTCACTCATGTATACTATCATATCATCTGAAAATAGTGATAATTTGACTTTTTCCTTTCCCATCTGTATCCCCTTGATCTCCTTCAACTGTCTTATTGCTCTAGAAAGGACTTCCAGCACTATGTTGAAGAGATATGGAGAGAGTGGGCAGCCTTGTCTTGTCCCTGATTTCAGTGGGATTGCTTTAAATTTCTCTCCGTTCAGTTTGATGTTGGCTATAGGCTTGCTGTATATCGCCTTTACTATGTTTAGATATGTGCCTTGTATCCCTGATCTCTCCAGTACTTTAAACATGAATGGATGTTGGATTTTGTCAAATGCTTTTTCAGCATCTAGGGAGATTATCATGTGGTTTTTTTCTTTCAGTTTGTTAATATGGTGGATCACATTGATGGATTTCCATATATTGAACCACCCCTGCATACCTGGGATGAAGCCTACTTGGTCATAGTGGATAATATCTTTGATGTGTTCTTGGATTCGGTTTGCAAGTATTTTGTTAAGTATTTTTGCATGTATTTTGCATATTTTGCATCAATGTTCATAAGGGAGATTGGCCTGAAATTCTCTTTCTTTGTTGAATCTTTGTGAGGTTTAGGTACCAAGGTGATTGTGGCTTCATAGAATGAGTTTGGTAATGTTCCTTCTGTTTCTATTTTGTGGAACAGTTTGAAGAGAATTAGAGTTAGCTCTTCTTTGAAGGTCTGGTAGAATTCTGCACTGAAGCCATCTGGTCCTGGACTTTTTTTGGATGGGAGACTTTTGATGACTGCTTCTATTTCTTTGGGGGATATAGGAGTATTTAATTGATTTACCTGGTCCTGATTCAGCTTTGGTAAGTCAAATCGATCAAGAAAATTGTCCATTTCATTTAGATTTTCAAATTTTGTGGCATATAGACTTTTGAAGTAAGTCCTAATGATTGTTTGGATTTCCTCAGTGTCTGTAGTTATGTCCCCCTTTTCATTTCTGATTTTGTTGATTTGGGTGGTGTCTCTCTGCCTTTTAGTTAGCTTGGCTAAGGGTTTGTCGATCTTGTTGATTTTCTCAAAAAACCAGCTCTTGGTTTCATTGATTCTTTGAATTGTTTTGTTTGTTTCTAATTGATTGATTTCAGCCCTGAGTTTGATTATTTCCAGCTGTCTACTTCTTTTTGGTGTGTCTGCTTCTAGCCATTCTGATGGGTGTAAGGTGAAATCTCAGGGTCGTTTTGATTTGCATCTCTCTGATGGCTAAGGACGTTGACCATCTCTTTAAGTGCTTCTCTGCCATTACATATTCTCCTACAGAGAATTCTCCGTTTAGCTCCGTACCCCATTTTTTAATTGGGTTGCTTGATTTATTGCCTTTTAATTTCTGTAGTTCTTTATATATTCTGGATATTAGCCCTCTGTCAGATATAGGGTTGGTGATCCTTTCCTGGTCTGTAGGCTGTCGTTTTGTTCTGACAACAGTGTCCTTTGCTTTACAGAAGCTTTTCAGTTTTATGAGGTCCCATTTATTGATTTTGCTCTTAGAGCCTGTCAGGGCACAGGGTCTTTTATGAGACTGTTTCTCCAACCAAGGACCGTGTAAGGATATAACCTAGAACCCCTGCTCGGATGTAGCCCATGGTAGTTCACTATCCAAGTGGGTTCCCTAGTAAGGGAAACAGGGACTATTTCTGACATGAACTCAATGGCTGGCTCTTTGGCCTCCCCCACCTCCACTGAGGGAGGAGCAGCCTTGCTAGGCTACAGAGCAGGACATGGCAGCCAGTCCTGAAAATGCCTGATAAGCTAGGGTCAGATGGAAGAGGAGGAGGACCTCCCCTAGCAGTGGACTTGGAAAGGGGCAGGGAGGAGATGAGGGAGAGAGGGTGGGGTTGGGAGGGAATAAGGGAGGGGGCTTTGGCTGGGATACAAAGTAAATAACCTGTGATTAATATAAAAAATAAAAGTTATTTTTAAAAAAGAAAGAATAAAAAGAGTTGAGGACTGGTTCATTTGAAACAGAAAATTTCAAACATGAGTTTTCCTTTTTTTCTCTTCTCCATTCCTTTCATCTCTTTTCATTCCTCTTTCCATAAAGTGCCTGGTTCCTTCTAAGTACATTGCCCTGCCTGAAAACACTTCCCAAATAGCAAGTCTATCATCCCTTTATTATTATATGCAGAATTTGCCTCTCTGAACTTATTTCAGTGCTCAGCAAAATTCCCTCTGGTTAGTAGTATCCAACTTCATTCAAATGTATTAGAGGATTAAATTGATTTAATAATTCAGAGGAAGCTTTATTAAAATGATTAAATGTTGTTAATAATTAATGAGTTAACAAAAATTAACATTTTCTGATATTAGGCCTGGCCTAGAAATGGCACATTGTAAATTTCTCCTATATACATTAAACCACGGAACTATATAGCATTTTCTTTATACATAATGAGAACAAATTAGCTCAAAGACAATGAAAGTAAGGGCATATTGCAGGGATCTTTCTACTTAAGGATTTTAAGTAGAAACAATCTTGGTGCTCCTGATGTCAGGTAGATAATTGCTTTCAGGGTATTCAGATACACCTTCCTCCTTTCTGATGGCCACTAGGAAATAAGTTTCCTGAGTGTCGCAAGGGGAGTAAAGAACAGAGTAAATAACATGAAGGTTGTTAGGTAGATTGTTTAGGACAAAACTGGGAAGTTTTATTATCATTAATTTCCGGACCTTTCCTGCATTCTCCCTTTCACATTTTCATCATAAAATCTTAAGTTATCTTTTCTCCCCTTGCTGAAATCTAATTTTATGGCCCTGAGAGACAATCACAGTAGCATCCACTTATATAATTTTGTTTCGATTAGTGTTAAGAACTAGTGATTTCAACACTCTTTAGGACTAATGATTAAATATCTATTACCATTATTACTATTATGGTGTTAAGTGCAGCTCATTCAGCGTTTCTCAGAAATTTTGTCTGGCTGCAAATGATCAGATACTATATTGTGGTTTCCAATAGATTTTTATATTCTGTGAGAAACTATGGCTGAGTCTGTCCGATGGCCAAGAATGTTTAATTCCATATTCTTTAATTCTATTCCCATACCTAGATCATTTGAGATCATCAAGGTCTGTGTTTATTTAATATTAACCTAGCTTTGCTCAGGAAACTAACAATGTAGTGATGGAGATGCTGGCCCAAGAGGTTACATTCACTTCATTAAAATAAACAAATGGTCCAGTGGGATAGAGAAATAACCTCTGCTGATGGAGAACACTTCCCA
Source organism: Psammomys obesus (assembly GCF_907164565.1). Lineage (NCBI taxonomy): Eukaryota > Metazoa > Chordata > Mammalia > Rodentia > Muridae > Psammomys > Psammomys obesus. The sequence goes on from NW_026593286.1 coordinate 10,565,641, forward strand.
TCAGTGCGGTTACTATGGAGACCTCCTTGTTTTCATTTTGGGAAATCTATCATCAAGTTTACTGTCACAAAATTATTAAAAGAACATAGGCTAGCAGAGGATAAATGACTGAAGGTGAGCCAACCTTCAAAAGTGTCCCTTTTCCTGAGTCCCAAGCTGTGTTGGATAGAGTAGATCAGTCCTACACATGATGCACCGGCAAGATCTACGAAAAGCCAGACCAAACCAAAGCAGCATAGAAGCTATGGTAGCGATCGCTCTTCCGAATACCCTGCCCGTGGATAGTCTCCATGAGTATTTCCATTCGGTCGTGTTACTGGTCTACCACACATTTAGCTTAGAAGAAAGTGTTCTCTTAAAGTTCCTAGATTCAATGCAGAGTATTTTTATAGAGACATAGCTATTAAAGACATGGCATGGGTATTTCCAGCATACTGTTTTATGAGCAACCCTAATGGATGGCATCACTACATGTGTGGGGAAGAGCCGTCTCCCTTTTGAGAAATAAGTATTTGAGAAAATATGCAGTCCTATGGTCTCAACATGAACAGCAGCTACATTTTGTATGTGATTCTGAACGAATTGAGTCATTTGCTATACCTCTATGATTGCTGTTATAATGGTCTGTTTTATTACATGAATTGAAGCAGGTTGAAACATTTTTGCGTATTGTTTTTCAATTCCATTAGTTGATTAATTTGAGGAGCTAGAGATAGGAACATTTCCGAATACAGAATAAAGGGTTGCATCAATAAGAGATGCCTGGGTCTAGAGTAATGGCCACTGAGTTATCCTTGGTGTTAGCAGGGTAGGTAGATAATTAGGTGCCTTTAGTGTTAGCAGGGTGGATAGTGTTTGTAATACACAGGTGATCGTGTCACCAAGGCATCCTTAAAACTGGAGTCCTAGTTGGAAGTCAGGCTCACCAGCTCCCATCTCAGGGTCAAAGCACAATACAGAGAAGGAGAAAGGAAATCCTGGACTTAGGCAACTGCTGTGTTGTGCGTGCACCGCCTCTGTGCTGTGTTCTCTTGACATGGTATTCAGTAATATCTTATGTCCATGCTGAAGCATGCAATTGGATTGACTCCGTTGCTTATATTCTCCGTGAATAGCATATTTTGTCCATAGTTTTTGTGTCCTTTTGCTTCTCTCTCTCTCCCTTCCATACCTCTGTGTGTTTGTGTATGTAGTATATGTGCTCGTATGTGGGTGGGTGTGCAGGCTGCCCACTCAAAGAGAGGTCAGAGGTGATGTGAGGTGTCTTTCCCTATCATTCTCTGCTTAATTCCCGTGAGACAGGGAATGTGGAGCTATTCTGGTGGCCAGAAAGCTCTGGTCGTCTTCCTATTTCCCACTTTAAAATACCGTGATTACATGTGTAGGTAGACATGATCAGTATTTGATGTGGGTACTTGAGATCTTGTGTTTGCACAGCAAGCACTTTGCTGACTGAAAAGCTGAATTATTTCACTCTGTTACTATCAATGTAGAATTATCAACAGTCCTGTGAGTAATGATGTGCATGTTCTCTGCGACTCTGCTAGACTTCCAATGAATTAAGTAGAAAAACTTAATAATACATAAGGCTAAACGTATAAACATTTCAAATGTTTTTTACAGAATGGTGTCTCAACTTCTTCCTTTTTAAGTATGGATCAGATTCTAAATAAGTTCACAAACACACACACACACACACACACACACACACACACGTCACTTTAAAGACAACAAAATCACTCAGACACATTTTTTTTAACAAAATTATTGCTTGGGACTAACTGTGGGTCACTGAAGAAGCCGCGCTAGGTGATCATGTCAAAGACAGGACAGAAACAACCACAAAATCAGTCGCTAACCTGCGCTCTACTTGTATGTTCTTTGCTTTTATTAGAAAGCTAATGGGATCTGACTTCTCAGATTACGCAGTAACTTTACATCAACATGTAGGGCCCCACTCATAACCCATCGTTCCTTTCAACCAGCTTGAGACCACACGTGGTTTTCTGCTGTTGACAACTTGCTGAAGTCAGCAGCCACCTTTGCCAACATGCTTAAATTAAGCATGTACATAGAAAACAGCTGCGAAAGATTCATCAATCACAGGATATCTGTTATTGGATTTAAAACACCTCCTAACTGTGGCATAGATTTGCATTGATTGCTCTGGGCTGTGACACTCTGCCTGCACTCTAACTTTGGATTGGAAGCTCATACATTTGGACTGACATCCGTTCTTTCCAGGAGTCTGCTTCTGCGTTGCAGAGACATGGGATGTTAGATGAAATTCAGATAGATTAGGTGACCCGGCCCTGTGTGTAGTCATTAAACTTAATACAATGGCCAACAATCCTTTGACAATTAGAAACTGATGTGCATGATCTGACAAAGGCATTTTATGCTACTTCAGCGTCTGAGACAAGACGAAAGATGCTTGTCTTCACTAAACACATATAGTGTTTAGAAACAAAGGAAGACAATGTCTCAGATCAGGACATTTAAGGTTAGTGATCATGATTATATTTACCATGCCTTAATAATTATCTGCTACACTGCTGTTCTGGCTGTTCTTCACCTGTGTCCTCGCACGGACTCATAAGGAGAGGCAGTTTATGTTAAGTGTAGTCTCACAACCCATTGGTCCTTCCTACGACGTATGTTCCAAAGCCCTTTGGTGAGATCTTCTGCTGCTCTGAATTACACAAGTAATGGCTACTAATAATAGATAGTATTCGTTGACAACATATCACGATGTTTAAAGCTTGATGCTCGTTTTTAATCGCTGTCTCTTTTCAGCACTGTACAATAACACTATTGCTCAAATGTAAAGGATACATTTAGGATAAGCTTAGTTTGTCTGTATTAAGGTGGTCAGTTTGAAAATACCTAGAAGTGGAGGTGTATTACTTGCAATTTGTCAGGCATATCCAAGAGGGTTGGCAAATGGGAAGCAGACATCCAGACTTCTTAATTTGCATGTAAAATAACTTTGATTCTAATATTTCTTTCAGAGTATCTCCTATTTAGTCTTTATATTTCCCAAAGTTCTTGCCTTGTATGTATCAACTTTCCTTGTTCGTCTATTATTACCACATTGTCAGTTTGAGAGGTCTTTTCTTAGGTCAAAACTTTACAAGTACCATTCTCACTACTTTATACCAAGGACACATTCAAAATAACCTTTCTCCACTTATGAACTGATGATTATTTTGATCTCATATATGAATTTTTTTTTTACAATTATCTGTAAAACTGCTTTGCAAACCTTCTTTCTCAGAAGGAAATCTGTGTCCTCACCTCTACAGAAGGAATGGAGAGCTATGCTCTTCTCCTTTTCTTAAGAAAAGATTAAAAGATTATTTCAAATTCTGGTTGAGCAATGGTCTTTCTTTCTTGCTTATTGACTCATTTATATGTTAACATCAGGATGTAGTCATAGACATGTATTGCACACTTTAGGTTATAATCCAGGTTATAAACTTCTTAATTATAGGTCAGTTTTCACACACAGCTCCTTCCATTGACTCTGCATCTCTTAAAGATATACTTAGCATTGTGTACATATAAATGCTTAGCAACCATATCAGTCTTATTTTCATTACTGCAACAAAATATCTGATACTGGGTATTTTATAAAGAAAAAAAATTACTTGTTTCCATGCAAGTTCTGATTGACAGGCTGAAGCTGATGAAACTTTCTTAATGTCAAGGTTAAAGGGATACGAATGTCATGAGATATGAGATGCTGAGTGTGTGTGTGTGTGTGTGTGTGTGTGTATAATGTAGTCTTTCTCTTACAAAGCCATTATGATTTCATCATGCAAACTATACCAAAATAATCAATCTTAGGTAATTCTAATCACCTCCCAAATGGCTCTATCTTTCAAAAGATGGAGTTTCTAGCCTCTTAACAGTTCTCACCAAAGATTACATTTCAGTACATAGATTGTGGGGTGTACTAATTCCCAAACAATATACAAGCATGGTAATTCCCTTGTTATCTCTCACAAGATGCTGGATTTTGTCTGTATATTTCTGGCTTCAGCCCTTGATTCATGCGCTTTTTATTTGGACTCTTTATTTTATTTTGATTACAGGCTAAGAAGCCAGCATCTGGGCCCTAGAGATGCTGATTGCTATTATGACATCATTGTTCTTAGGACTTCTCGGCTTCAGAGAAAGGGAAAATATCATCAATGGCACATTTGTTTGTTAGTTATTTCCTTACCCAAAGTCCACTATATATTATCCTAATATACTATATCTCCCTCTTACATTTTAGGAGAGGGTAAGTGGGTCAATATAAGGTCCACAAGTTAAAAGAAAAGAGTATTATTGTCTTTTTCCTTTCCTGGAGACAAAATGTCAGTGCCAGGAAAGAGACCAAAAGCAATATTCTCAATGTTAACCACTGTAGCCTTAAGAAACAGAGAAAGGAAGAAATTCTGTGTATATCCTATACACACAGAGGAATATCTCAAGTTTAAAATAGTTAACTCTGCATTCACGATAACTCAAGAGAGTTTCCAGCAGATTGAAATGATTACATTTTAGAAAATGAAAATGCCAATTTTGACAATTTAACTTATGTTGTATGCTGTATTAAATTATTATAGCTTTCCTCATTAATAAGTACAGATGTTATATGTCAACTAAATATAAAATTAAAAATAAATGAGGACTAAAAATTATCACAAGTAAAGAATAAATGAGAATCTTTGAAACCGGTCCTGGCAAAAATTATAAATAAATATATTTTAAATAAAGTATTAAGAAATGAATATGGATTACATATGAAACTATCCATATATTTCGATATATATACATATGTATATCCTCATTTGAGATTGCACAATGGAAAAAATCAGTGGGAAGAGGCATCCATTCTAATGGTCTTTAGAATTCTTGGATGTTTTCTTTTTTTTTTTTTTCTTTCTTTAAAATCTAATATTTTTTTAAAATTTTATCTTTCTTATTCGTTACATTTTGTTAATTCTGTATCTCAGCTGCATCCTGCTCCCTCATTCCGTCCCCAATCCCACCCTCCCTCCCTCATCTCCTCCCTGCCCCTTTCCAAGTCCACTGATAGGGGAGGACCTCCTCCCCTTTCATATGACTCCGTTTTGTCAGGATGTTTTCTAAGTAGTAGCTTTTAATTTCTAAAGCCAAGAGCAATGCCAACTCTTCCTTCATTGTTTCCTGTTTTTCATTACAGCCTTACAAAAATACTATTTTAATATCTGTAGACTTATGGCCACTCACTTCCACTGTATCATGGAGTAGTAACAGAGGAACATAATGATTCTGCTTTTAATGGGTGTTGATGCTGTTTCTCACAGTACACTCAGCAGTATTTCATTGAACATTCTTGGGGGTCTTACTCGTTTTTCTAAGAGGCCTCCAGAAACACAGCAACACACACACACAGCTTGTCACAATAGCAACCGGCATCCCTATGGTCTAGCTCTTGGATGCTTATTTTATTCTTTGGCTAAAAGAAAGAATCATAGCTTCTCAAAAATGTTTCTAAATCTGTGACAATCTCACAGCATCTTGTGATAGATAACTACTTCTATATTGTTTGAGTATGTTTTTGAGTCAACAAAGTATGATGCTGGCGAGTTCTGGACATGAATAGTAATGTGAGGTGTTTCTTTTACATCTTTTCTAAATTGAATTTTCAAAAATTATTGGCGAGTATGAAGACCCTTTAAGGACTATGTTGGTCATCTGAACTGTTGTTGAATTGCTTTTATCTCCTTCCACATTTTTTTTTAGTATTATGAGTTTTAGGTCTTATTTTGGATATGTAAGAATATGTTTTATGTTAAAGATATTAACAGTGTCTTACACTGGCTATTCTTTGCTAATGTCATTGTGTTTGACCTTGTATCTGTTACAACAATTTTCATTTTACTGTAAACAGTGTTTTTCTTCATGAGTTCTGGCATTGGTATCATGGTAAAACAAGTGGAAGAAAACTTTGGGGTCAGGACTTACGAATTTTGGGTCGCATTAAGAATTATTGCATTCATTATTTTGTTTACTATGAATATATTTATGCTTTTAAGATAATACATTCTATACAAATGATAATTTGAAATGTAACCAATTTGCTTAGAAATCCTTAACCTACTTTTTTATTTTTTAGAGAAGATACAAAAGAATTTTGAAAAAAAATGAAAAAAAAGAATTTTGAATTTTCTCATCTTTTGTGAATGTAGATTCTAGAAATAGCTACTAATCATATGAACATAATATTTTGTTTCCATTATTTTTCTACTAGAGAAAGAGAGTTTAATTATATGTCAGAAATACATAAATAATTTTCAAAGAGGCAAATTTAACCTTTGTTTAAGTGAATTAATATCTGTATCCAGTTTAGTTTGTTGGAATGAACAGAATTTCTCTATATTGCTGGCAAATAAAAAAATATCAAGATGATGTTAAGTAAATTCCCATTAGTGTTTACACTTGTGGGGCCTCAAGCACTATGATGCAGACATGAACATTCAACATCTGTTGGTGACTCTACACTAGGTTCTTCTATTTTGACGAAGTGAGTACTGCAAGGTAACAGATATCCATATGTAGAATTCAAAATTGTTTCTTTTTTCTTGTCTGATCCTGAGGGAAAACCGGAGATTGCCAAGAATTGTCTATTTCTTTTTTATTTTTTTAAACTTTCACTGAGTTAGTGCTTTGTCAGCTTTATACATTTGCATTATACCCCCTTTGATATCCCTCCAACCGCTGTTACCCTACATAAACCCCTTTGCCACATTCATGATTTTATTGTCATTTTAACACTCAATGTCTGTCGGTGTAACAATGGGTTTGAAACTATTCATTAGTTTGGTGGGATCCTCAGCAGGTACGCACCTGAAGACGATGATCCACCGGTAGCCAGTATTTCAACAAAGAGTAGGAGAGCCCTGTGACTTCTTCCCTCAACCATGCTTGACTGTTGATTGGGCTAGTCTGGGTAGACTTACTGCAGTCAGCCACAGCTGCTGTAAGGTCATGATTGCATTGATTGTGTCATCACCTTAATCCCTTTCTGTAAGCCATGCTTTTCAAAGAAAGGTCAAATGAAATGCAGACCCCTTGGAAAGTGGACCAGGGGGTGTTGGACAATAATAAAAAGAAAGAGCATGGTCTGAGCACTGACTTGTGTGAGCTGAACCTTCTTCTTTGCACTCTTGGACTTCCAATTCTGAGGACTCTATGTGATACACATAAGGGGGCATGCTATCAGGGTATGAACTACAGGCCACTAGTGATTGGCTCCAGCTTTCCCTAGAAAATAAACTGACCAGAAGATAAGCAACATCTTAACTTCCTCTTCAAATAGTCCCTTTTCAATGGTAGAGAGAGACAGCCAATCAGGGTGAGATAGAAGGACCCTACATCAGCAGCATCATTTTGGGCAGGTAATGGATATGCTCCCTGTGAAAGGGAAAGCTTCAGAGACTGGGGAGCATCATCTTCTATTTAAAAACCCTATGGGGACATCCATCAGGCAAGTTGACAGGTAAATTAAGTAGGGTTGCCACTTCCAAGGAACTTGACTCATATTCCTACCAGGCAGCAACAAATTACAGCCTGTACCACCCACTGGGTGTCCCCTTCAGGAGTTGAACTGGCACTCAAGCCAGCTTCCCAGCCAAGTCATTGAGAGCCACCCACAGCTGCTTCCACTTCTCCTGAAGGTTTCTATTCCTGGATCAGGCAGGCTTTTCTTCTTACACAATCCACCAAAAAAGCAATTCATTCATTCCTACTGCGTGGTAGAATGCTGGGGTACTTATAATGCACAGATCACGCTGTACAAACCATGACATTGAAGTGAATGATTTTTCTCCTGAGGACAGACGTTGGAATGGTTGGCTTTCTACTTATTTGTACTATGACTGGAGAGGAAAAAAATGGCTGCAGTTAAAGTCCGTGGAGTGGGGAAATGAGAACTATGGAGACCATCTTACTATATAGAAATACTCTGTAGGCTGCAGGAAAGAACTGCATATCAGATACTTACTAAGCATGAAGTAAGTCTATGTACCTGAGCCACATTGGTGACTATATAAAGAAAAAGGCATCCTTATATCTGATGCACACATATAATGTGTCCATCTTTAATTACGTTGCTACCTAAGGACAACATGCTGGTAGTCATTTGGAAGACACAAATATCAATAATATTTCCTGCCAGGAAGAAGTGATCCAAAAGCAGGCAATAGAGTCCATGTTAGAAACAACTCCTTCCCTTCACTCGCCAGATGCCCCATGTGAAGACTAAGCCACTCATTGGCTTCATGTGTGCAGGGGTGCTAGGTCCAGATCAAGCATGCTCACTCCTTGGTTGACGTCTCAGTCTCTGAAAGCCTGTCTGACTTTTTTTTTTTAATTAAGCATAGCCCTTAATTTGATTTCACAGGTGAGTGAATTGATGATTGGGATGTTTTTTTCTCCTCTCTTGTTTTCAGCTGATATTGTATGTCATCTATGTGCCAGATTCTCTTTATGGGCCCCTCCCTGGAGCTGTGGGCATTTCCACTGCATAAATTTAGAGGCCTTCTTTCTGTTTAGAAAGCACACCGTCCTGGGAAACTTGCATCTCATTCTGTAGCATCATTATCAACTAAAATCCATTTTTAATTGACACACATTCAAGCAAAACCAACTCAAACAAGTTAGAGTATTTGAACACTAAATAAAAATAAATCAGATGAAATATAGTCCACAGAGCAATTAAAATTAGTGGAAAATGGAAATTAAAATGTTTCCTGGTAGGCATTCTTTGTCTTTTCATTGGTACTAGGTCTATTTCTACATCCGTACTGCAGTGTACTGGAAAATAAGGGCAAAACCATGATGGGTTTTTGTAGGAACTGGTCTATATGAAGCAAAACACAAAACCAATGCCCCAAAATCCTTGATATTGAAGAATTTTCTATAAAGAGTTTAGGTTCAGATTGTTTAGATTACTTTTGGGGGGGGGGAGAATTACGCCAAATTGAGTTCAGTAAAAGTATTAATTAGCGTTGTTTAAAACAGCCATATTTTAATGGAAATGAGCTTGTAGAACAATCACATGTATTAAAGGCTGATTTTAGAAACTTTAATGTCTCCTACACTACCACCTGAGATGATAACTGTCAGCTGGTGCATGCCTGAGTATCCTGCAGTGCCTGGGCAGATCCCTGTCCTTGAATGCTCTTGAGAGCCTGGAGGTCTCATGAAGCCCAGGCTGGAGATGGAGGAGTGATGATTCTGGTAGGGTCCTGATTCGTCCTGCACATTTTACCTGCCAGTCTATGTTTCAGAGCCACAAAAGGAGCCTGCTCTTAATCAGTAGAGGATACAGGAAATGCTTTCTGGTTTTTTTCTTTCTATTTTGAATGTATCCTACATATTCAAGTGCTATGTTCCCTTGTCCTGTCACTGAAATAACCCTCCTTGGATGTACATGATTCTCACCATATCAGAATGAGTCAGAATGGTCCCATGACGGAAGGGACTTCCCTGACCATTCTAATAATTATAAAGTGTCATAGGGATAGACACATTGATAACATTTTCATTTATATTCATTCCTACTTTCTGGGCCACAGGTCTGTAAACTGTGACTCATTCTCCATTATATCCCATACTTAACCCAGCATACAGGACAAAGTTTTGGCTTAATGGATATTCTGTGAACACCTTTCTCACAGGTGCAGTGAAGCTCGACAAAGTAGGCTGCTGAATGTCCATGCTTGTGGAGTGACCATGTGGCCTGTCTACCCTCTAGTTTGGAAGGCAACTGGACTTTCAATGCAACTAGCATGCTTTCTTTCTTTTTCTAGACAACAAACGAAGGCTGCTGTGAAAAGAGTCTTGTGAAAAGAATGCATATGTCAAGTTCTAAAATATTCAGCGCCACAAGTCATGAGGATTGACACGCAGACAGGATCTATGTAAATGAATTAGTGATCAAAGATAAACTTGTTAGGAAAGCAGACTTCCCCTGGCACCACTCTATACATTCTTGAGATTGTCACTGCATTATTCATGGAAAGAAAGTGTTCATGGGTCTTGGTGCTCATATATTTTTTTATAGCCTACAATAGTCTTTGGTGGTATCTTTTTAATGTATTCTTAAAGACAGGATTTAGAACATTTTGTGATAAGACAATTTGACATACACTATTTAAAGTCATGAGGTAAGGAATCAGGCTGCTGAGTTTCAAATTCAAGTGCTGACTTGTTATAAAAGTTCACTAGGCCTTTTTTTAAGTGGGCAGCTCTGAGGTCATCTACATATAAGCAATACTAAGCAGAATCAGGAATCTGTATTAATGTATTTCTGCAATGCAGAATTATATTTATGTATTTATGTAATATATATAAATTTATAGGTATAACCCTGTTATATCTGGCTAATATATATATATATATATATTATATACATATCATATCATATCCCTATGATATGTATAGGAGGCTGATGAGATAGACAGTATCTACCTAAGAGGAGCTGTTTCAGTGGGAGTACACATTGGATTGATTCCACACAGGCATCTATCAGACTCTTCATGTAGTATCAGCTGTGTAACACCCACCAAAATGAGAGCCACCATCCCCACACTCTGTGACTCAACACAGCACACATTCACTGTGAAGCTCTAGAGACTTCAGGTGGATGATTTATGATGAACTACACAGCCCAAATTCTTTTTCACAGGCTTCTCTAGCATTTCTGCAGCTCAATTGACCACTACTAGCTCATTCAGTATGATTTTTGGAGACAGAGGGTATGTATGTATGTATGTGTGTGTGTATGTATATATGTATATGTAGAAAGAAAAGAAAAGAAGCCAAGAATTTGAGATGGGGGAAAAGGTTGTCATTGCAGGAGGTTAGAGGGATAGCACATGAAAGGGGTTAGAGTGAGGTAAGGAAAAGGAGAAATAAAGTAATTGTATTTTAATTTTTAAAAGTCCTTAAAAAGAGTAAAATTGGAGCAATTGTTTGACAATAGTGTTTATTGGGTTCTCTAGAGTAACAGAACTCATAAAATGAGTATCCATCTATCTGTGTATCTATCTATCTATCTATCTATCTATCTATCTATCTATCTATCTATCGGATTTAGTAGAATGGCTTCCAGGGTGTATTAAGCTAATCAAAAAATGGCTGGCTATGAACAGAAAGTTCAAGAATCCCGTAGTTTCTCAGTCCACAAGGCTTGATGACTCCCTTCATCTTCAGTATAGGCTGGAGTCCTGAAGTAGGAACTAATATCATTAAGGAAACCATTTTGCTAGCAAGGAAGATGCAATCAGGCAAAAAGCACATGCATCCTTCTTTTTTAAATTTTATTTTATTTTATTAATTACACTTTATTCACTTTGTATCCCCCCATAAGCCCCTTCCCATTCTTCATGCATACCCCTCCCCAAGTCCACTGATAAGGGAGGTCCTCCTCTCCTTCCTTCTGATCTTTATCAGATCTCATCAGGAGTGGCTGCATTATCATCTTCTGTGGCCTGGTAAGGCTGCTCCCCCTCAAGGAGAGGTGATCAAAGAGCAGACCAATCAGATCATGTCAGAGGCAGTCCCTGTTCCCATTACTATGTAACCCACTTGGATACTAAACTGCCATGGGCTACATCTGTGCAGGGGTCCTAGGTTATCTCCATGCCTGGTACTTGGTTGGAGTATGAGTCTCTGGGAAGATCCCTGTGTTCAAATTTTCTGGTTCTGTTGCTCTCCTTGTGGGGTTCCTGTCCTTTCCAGATCTTACTATTTCCCACTTCTTGCATAAGATTCCATGCACTCTGCCCAACAGTTGGCCATAAATCTCAGTGTCTGCTTTGATAGTCTGCAGGGCAGAGCCTTTCAGAGGCCCTCTGTGGCAGGTTCCTAGGTTGTTTCCTGTTTTCTTCTTCTTCTGATGTCCATCCTCTTTGCCTTTCAGGATGGGGATTGAGCGTTTTAGTCAGGGTCCTCTCTCTTGATTAGTTTCTTTAGATGTATAGATTTTAGTGGGTTTATCCTATGTGCATCCTTCTTAAACGTTCTTTATATAGGCTTTGGGCAGAAGGCATGGCCCAGATAACAGGTGAGTCTTTCCAGTTCAAAGATCTAGACTAGATGTTTATCTTACTACCTAATAGATCTGGATGAGAGGTATATCTTCCTATTTCAAAGTAAGCAAAAGTCCTTCAAAGGTGTGCCCTCCATTTGGGGGTTTTATTTAATAACAGATGTAGTTAGGTTGGCAATAATAAATAGCCATCACATCTACCTTATGTATGTTTGCTGTGTTACATTTTACTCATATTTAATTACATAAAAGGCTTTTTAAAAATTTCTTAGTAGATATTTATTTGTTTCAGTATGTGTGTGTATGTGTGTGGGGTGTGTGGATGTGTGTGTGTGTGTGTGTGTGTGTGTGTGAAGACAGGATCTCACTGTGTAGCATTGGCTTGCCTGAACTTGGTATATAAACTAGACTGTCCTCTAACTCACAGAAATCCACCTGCCTCTGGTTCTTGAGTACTGTGATTAAGGGTTATGCCACAATATCTAGTCATTCTTGTTTTTTACATTAGTTAGGACACAGCTGAGCACCAAACAGGAACTCTGTGTGATCAAACGCCTGTAGTCAGTACCATGTTATATCAGCTGGCCCTGTCACCTCTCCTAGCATAGGTGCTGTGTCTCCATCAGAATTCTGTGAAATCCACGAGTCTTACTTTATACAAAGAAATTCTTCTGGACAGAACTCTTCTAGAAACTTGAAACATCTTTTTCACATTTCTGTCTCTGTTCCACCCAAAAAGCATCCTAAATCATCTAATAGTGGCCAACTGAGCTCCAGACATGCCAAAGAAGCTTGCTGAGGAGAATGAGCTATTTAGTCTGGCCTAAATCATCTACCCAGACTCTCGACAGCTTTACAGTAAATATGTGCTTTACAGCTTTACAGTAAATAAGTCATGGATTGTGGGGTTGTTGGCTCTCATTGTGGTGGGTATTATATAGCCGATATTGAGTGGGACGTGAAGAGTCTTGGAGGTGCCTTTGTGGAAGAGCTCTAACGTGCACTTCAACTGAAATAGCTCTACTTTGGTAGAGCCTGCCTCTCTCATCGACCTCATCTCCTTTCCCTATTTGATGCAGTTAGTTTCTCTCCAAATTGTACTTAGACTTACAAATAGAGCATGTCATTTCAGTCTTGGACTTTTATATTTAAAAGAATTTTTTTTTTTAAAGAAAAGTTCCTATTGTCACCATGAATAAGGTTTCTCCTCATAAGTTGGTTCTCATTTTAGAAGCCATTACCTTGGAAAATGTATCTAAGTGTCACTAAGACAAGGGTGGATGGCTATTTCCTGACTGCTCATGACATTTTGGTCTCATTTTTCTGATACTTGGTCAGAAAATTTTTGGCTAATTTTTGCTTAATTTTTTGGCTTTGTTTCTTGGGTTCATGTTCTTATGAACTGTGTCTGTGTTTTCTGAGCTACCATGTGCTTAATAAGAAGCTCCATTTTTGTCATATTACATACCCAGCCAACAGGTGTCACAGAGGGGAATGTTGAATTCACAGGCAAATTTGGAAAGGATGATATTGTGAGGACCAGATGCTCCAGAACCAAGAAGAAAAGTTTTTGTAGAAAGCAGAGTGGCAGGCTCATCTACAAGTTGAGAATGATCAAAGTGCATGGAATTGTTTCTAGTCTATAACCCTCTTGTGCAGCTTTCAATGAAACATCAAACAGTATCATAACGCTAGAAAAAAAAATCCAAATTCTTAGTTTACAATAAACTACCTAAAAGGAGCAATACAAAAGGCAAACAAGAGAGCATGAATTATGAACTAATTTGTTTCCTATGTAAGCTTTTTAAAAATGGGGGCAATAAATTATTATTTTAGAATTTTCTCTATAGTCACTTCTAAATGCTAAAAATTATTTTGGACACTGAATGTTCACATATAAAAGACAAAGAAACACCGCCCCCACTTTTTTTAGTGAAGAACTATTTTCTTATTACTGTCCTAATTCAAAAACTGGTTACATAGAAATATACAGTCTATGGCTGGTGGGATTCTCAGGAAGAATAAACCGTTAGAAAGAGCTAGGTCAGGGTAATGCCACAAACTGATGGAGGCCATGCTGTATGGCGCCTGTCTGTTTGGGCTCATACCTACCACTCCATTTAACTCAATCCTTTGGAACTCCTCTTTAGATTACCATATTTGCTTCCCATAGAATCTGGGCTAGTGAAGTTTTCATTTTGACTTTCTAGTTGAAATTACCCTTTTCTGGCAACATTTCTTCCCAAATTTTGGCAGGGCCTAGTACTGGCCTTCACCTGGTTCCCTGAGACAAAGGCCATTTTTCATCACCACTAAGGGCTCTCTACTTGTTTCCCCAATGATTTCCTTTTTTACAGTGAAAGCATAAACTATTCTATCAAGAAGACTATCGCCCAGAATTGTGAATGCCCGAGCTGGTCCTGAGGGTAGACCAATGTGAAATGCACTGCACCTTCAGTGCTTTTCGCCGTGGTACCCTCTGTCTGATCTCTTTTCTCACACACTCCACCAGGCTCTGCATAATACAAATTTCTGCACAGGCTGTGCAAAAATGAATACAAGTCAAGGAGGAAGTTAAATCCATCTAATATTTAAAACCCAGGGGAGATTTACCATCCCACGTCCTGTGGAAAGCAACTGTTCACACAATCAGCAAGCTGCAGGTCAGTCTATAGCTGGTATTCAGCATAAAGCACGTTGTCACACTGATAGTATAAATGTTATCTAGTGTTGGTCTGACAAATGTGTGCACTGAAAGAGTTAACGTCAGTATTTGAGTTTGCAGTTATTTGCCCATATGTCAAAAATGGCAGTTTTTCTAAAATATAAGCACTTGGCACTTGATGCTACAGATTTTTTTTTTTTTTTTAACTACAAATTTAAGAGAGTATGACATGGACACAGAACGGATCTCCAGAAGACACATGACTCCTTCCTTAGCTCTGTGCCCCCATTTCTTTCTCTCTTGAGCATGATGTCTCCAGGCTCTCCCAAGACGATTGGATCCCCCCCCCTTTTTTTTTTCAGATCTTCATAGCAATTGAAGTGGTTGATACATTTATTCAACTGTCAACTGTCTAAGAAGAATTACCTCTCAGGATGGAGGGTCGTCCAGTTCGGTGCTAGGATTCTTTCATCCCAAAATGTTTGCTGGCTTCTAGCCATTGCTCTCTCGTGGGTAGCAGTGCCACAGAGAGGACCTGGCAGCCTTCAGGGCAGCCCCGCTGGACAGCACACTGTGGGGAGCGCACCATGCCATCCATAGGGCTAGGAAGTCCCCTTCCCCGGCAGGAGCACATTTTCTTGAGCCTCATCTCTCCTTTCGAACTAAATCTTGACTCTCATCACCTTTTCCCATTTCATTTCATGTAAACTGTGACTCTGGCAGCAATCATTAATATCCAAGAGCTTCTGAAATCCCTCTCTTCTTACTTCTGGTGACTGTTTTCATCAGATCAAGTGCTTACAGTCGAATTTTTTTAAATTGGTAACCGAGATGGTGCTTAAATTAGATATGGAACGGGTACGAGCAGTGTATGTTTAACAGGTTTTCCTTCTTCAGACTCAGCAAGAGATTTAAAGTCTGAGGGACTCACTGGTGTCTTTAACAACCTTCTCCTAATCTGACTTTCCAGTCTCATAACCAGTAGTTCTCCGTTTTACTTCCCTATCTAATCTCTACTACTTCATCTACAAATTGCAGTAGGCTTTTCTTTATGTTTATTCATGGCGCTCCCACCCTGAAATGCTGTTTTCTGGGATTCTGCTTATTAAAATTCATTCAAATGGCAGTACCCAGGGCAGATGTCTTCAGGAGATATGAGCAAACACTCCCGCACATCTCAGTCCGAAGCGCTCATTTCCTCCTTCATAGCCCACTGTACTGCTCACATTGCTAAGAGGTGAGCAGTCTCGCCGTCTGCTGTCATTTGTGCCACGTATCCATGAATATGTAACATTTACACATGTGTCTAACATGTATTTGTATCATATTCACTCATGTAATATTATAGACTCCTCCAAGGCCTTAAAAATAGGAGCCTTTCCATCTATTTAATGAGACAGAGATGTATTAGGCGGCAAAGCTTCTCAAGCATGAGATCTGTATTTGAGCTTCCGGAGCACATAAAAATGGAGGGAGTCAGGTATACTATATGTGATCCCAGTACCGGGGGACTGAGTCACATTGAGTCTTGATGCTCGGAGGCCAGCCAGCTTAGGTGCTTAGGATGAGTGTGAGTTTCAGCAGCCCCCCCCAACAAGAACAAAACCAGAATCCACTTTATCTTCTCTCAAGATACATTTCATAACACTACTGAAAACCAAAATATCTTTGTATGTTTGAAAAGAAACCAAAGCAATAAAATAAAATCGCCGAACCACATATATTTTATAGAGTTACGGAGTTTATTCATTTATGCTTACTATTAAAATTGCATTAGAACTGGACCATAATGTGTGTGTTTGGTGACAAACGTTCTACACTCCAAAACACATTAGAATATTTAAGTTAGAAATCAAATTAATATCAATGAGCATTAAGATAGTAAAATGCCACATCGATAAATAATGATTTCCAAGCTATTTTTATTAGTTAAATTGTATCTTAGCAGCATGCCATTTTGAATTTGACACAGCTTTTACAATTAACCACCAGGAATGCTGTGATGAAGAATATCTCAGTATCATGTATGATTTATATCTCTTAAATATACTTGCATATTTATTTGTATATTAATGTTAATATTCTTTTAAAATAATTTCCAAAAAGTAGAATGAATAAAAAAAATCATATAAATATTTAAATTTTGAAATTTTGTGTGAGCTGCTTCTTCTCTGGAATAATACTTGTGCTATGTTTATTTCTACCAACAGTATATGATAGAAGATTTAACATTTGTAACACTGAATTTTTTTGTTTTTCATTGAAAGCAAGTACTGGCGTGTGATGAAACTAATGAGAACTTTATTACCCATGTTCTTTAAAGTCTTTCTGTTAATGTGCACAGTCTTTTCTATAAAGGGTTTATTTGTAGCCACTTGCTACTTAAAGCTTTTTAGTTTGTAAATGTTTTGTGAAGTCATATCACTGAATAGAGTACATATTTCAGGTGTTTTTCATAGGCCAACCTCTTCTTTAATATTTCCTGTCTCATTACATTTGAAATATTTTTAAATAAATATGCAAGCGATGTATGCACTCTGGTTTAATAAATATAAGTTCTTTCTCATTTTGGGATTATGTTATATAAATTTATATTGCTTGAGTTGCTATATAGATGAGTCTTCCTATATAGTTTTTATTCATTTTGAATGGTTTCTTGGTAAAAAAAACAAACAAACAAAAAAAATAACAGGATCCATCCTATGTTTCTCTCACATAACTAGCCTTCATAACTTAGTGACATTTTCCATTATTTCAAAATGCCTTTTAATGCAAAGAAATTAACAATTTATATAATAAAATTTAACATAATATTGCTTTATATTTTCAACTCTGAATTAAAACTCTTGATCTAAAACTACTGTAATAATTTTATGATCACATGTTTTGTTTCATATCAATAATTTGTAAGAGAAGATATTCTTAGTGTTTAGGCAGCCTGCTTCTGGGTTGCCTAGCAACCTATGATGTCATCTGGCAGGCATGGTTAAGTTGCTCCTTAAAAGGATCAACCCCCCTACTTTGTCTTTCTCTTGCCCTCTTGGCTCTCTTGGCTCTTGCCTTCTCTTGCCCTCTCCCCTGTCTCTGTCAGGGTGCCCCTCCCTCTCTTCCCCCCATCATGTCCCACTATCTCCTTCTCCCTCTTTCTTCATCCCCATCTAATAAACCTCTTTCATATAAAATCTGCTGTGTGCACCATCATAATTTTTAATAGGTCCTAACAGGTATGAGGAAGAAATGAACTTTTTTTTTTTTGTTTGCTAAATCTCTTATATCCTATTTTTTTTAAGTTGTATCCTATTTTTTACTTAGGTATTTATTTTTTGAGTCAGGGTCTCATGTACCCTGGTCTTGTCAAAAACACGCTATTTAGGTAAGGGTGGCCTTGAACTTCCGATCCTCCTGCCTTCTCTCAAGTGTTGGGATTACAGGGGTATGTCACTGAGCATCGCTACCCCGTTTACGTATCCTCTACTGTCCCCACAGAATGATTACTAAATATTTGTATATTAGTGGATGGGTAACTCTGAAGTTATTAAGAGCTGATGAATCTTGAGAGGGAGCAAAAATCAGCCTGTGTTGTCTGTGACACTTATCATTCTAGGACAACACATTAACTTCAGAACAACACATGATTTCCGCATTTATGCTCACTATATCATACATGGTCAAGAAGATGATTCAGTCAGTAACGTGCTTGCTATAGGAGCATAAAGACCAGAGTTTGATCCCCAAAACCAATGTAGAAATCCCGATGTGAAAGGATGATTCTGTAATACCAGTACTGGGGAATTGTCCATAGATTCTTTGGAGCTTGGTGGCTAGCAGCCCAGGCTAAGAAATGATGTCTAGGTCCAGTGGGAGACCTTGTCTCAAAAAAAAAAAAAAAATATATATATATATATATATATATATATATATATATATATATATATATATATATATGGTGGAATGGGATTGAGGAAGTCATCTAATGTTAATCTCTGTCCTTCATGCATATACATGTGAACATGTACACAGACATACACATACAATTCAACAAGGACATTTGCTCAACTCATAGCAGCTTTATTTGTAATAGAAAGAATCTGGAAACAATCCAGATGTCACCCAATGGAGGAATGGATACAGATAATCGTGGTACATCTGCACAATGGAATACTACTCAGCTATTAAAAACAAGGCTACCATGAAATTTGCAGGCAAATGGATGGAACTAGAAGAGATCATCCTGAGTGAGGTAAACAAGAAACAGAAAGACAGGCCTGGTATACACTCACTAATAAGCAGATATTATCTGTATAATATAGGACAGCCATCTATAGACCTAAAGAAGCTAAACATTAAGGAGGACCTTAATGAGGATGCTTAAATTTCATTCAGAGTGGCAAACATGATAGACACCAGAAGTGGTGGAAGAGAGGAAACAGAATGGGAGCCTATGATAGAGGGTCCCCTGAAATGACTCAGGGGATTGAAGCAGATGCTGGGACTCAGGCCAAACTTTGGGCAGAGTGCAGTTGTCTTACAGAGGAAGACAGGAGTGGGATTGGAGGGACGTGGAGGGGACAGGAGCCCCAAAAGGAGACCAACAAAACTAAAAGTTCTGAACCCAGCTGGTCCTGCATAGACTGATGCACCAACAAAGGACCATGAATGGAGAGGACCTAGACCACCTGCTCAGATGTGGCCAATTGGCTGCTCAGTCTTCATGTGAATCTCTGAGTGAGGGGAGCAGAGGCTGTCTCTATCACAAACCATGTTGACTGTTCTTGGATCATTCTTCCTGGATGATGGGATGATGCAGCTTTGCCAGGCCATAGAGGAAGAGGACCCAAGCAGTCCTGATGAGACTTAACAAGCTATGGGCAGATGGCAATGGTGGAGAACTCCCCCCTTCAGTGGACTAGGGGAAGGGAATGAGTAGAAGAGGGAGGGAGGGTAGGACTGGAGGAGTTGGTGGAGGGGGCTTCAATTGGGACATATAATGAATAAATTGTGAAGAAAATAATAATAATAAGAAAATAACACAAAACATCACTAACAATCAATTCAGAAGATCCCAACAAACCTTACCCATCTGCATCCCATTCTCTTTAGGTATCTTTTTGGTGATAACTGGTTTAAATAGAAGGGGAAAGTATTGGATAGGAATATATCCTCTAACTAAAATCAGATCTATAATACCAATTAGTCTAATATTAGCAGATGTTTTCTGGAACAAATACTAATCATACACATTATAAATTCTTGCCTTTACTAACCAGCTAAGGAGTTTAAAATTTTTATTAATTTTTTTTACACATAGTATAATGTGTTCATAATCTTTTCCTTTGTCCACCTTTTCCTTTACCTTCCCCACATCCCTAACCACCCAGTTTCATGTTTTTTCTCTCTTTCTTTATCTGTCTCTTATGAATCATAAAGCAAAAATCCAAAGGGTAAAACAGAAAGTACCAATGAGACAAAAAAAAATATCCAAACCACCCAAAAAGTAAATGTGCACGCATACACACACACACACACACACACACACACACACACACACACACACACTCACACGCAGTACTACCTGGGTTTGCGGCTGCCATTGAGCATGGTTGATATAGCCATCATTTTCACACCCCATTCTAGAAAACTGCTTTTTCCTTTCCCAGCAGGTATCAATTGGAGATAGCTTCTTCGTTAGGGTGTGACTTTGTGTCCATTTTCCCTCCTCGGTGGTGAAATTTTACCCGCTTTCACCTTGTTCAAGTATTGTTTGTACTGTCACAGTTTTAATGAATTCATATGTGTGTGAGTTCTGTTGTTTCTGGAAGATGCTGTTTCACTGAAGTCATGTACCACCTCTGACTCTTACAATTTTTCTGCCTCCTCTTCCACTGAGATCTCTGTGCCTCAAGGGGAGGGGTTTTATAGATACATCCCTTTTAAGCATTGCCAGAAATTTTTCATTAGAAAATACCTTAGAATTTTGAATGCCAGTGCCCTATCACAAAGCTCTGCTCCCAGCCTTTTTTCCTCAGAAAAATCTAAGTCCCCAGCTGGAATGGTAGCACATATTATTTATAATCACAAATTTGTTTATTATCTGGCCAGTATGTGTCTTTGAGTGTGATCTATGGTGTCTATATTTTGTCTGGAAGTTTCAGCAAGGTCTCTTTTCTCTAGACAGCAGCTAGTCAATATCTGTGACTGACACATGCCAGGAATATAACGCTTAGGGAGCCAAGTTCTAGGGAAGGGTGGATTCCCATCTCATTTGCACATTATACAAAGATTAACAGTCCCAGGAAGGATGGTGACACCAGCATGAGAAATCTCATGTCCACTGTAGGCTGGACTTGCCATTAGGTAGCTCAGTACAAATGATTTCGAAGCACACTCTCCAGCTCAGTTACCTGATTAGCAATCCCAATTGCTTCTCCCTGTTTGGAGACCGTTGATTAAATGATATCCCCTCCTGGTTTCTTTATCAAGTCTAGCTACCACAGATTATTGACAGCTTTGTGTTAACTGACTGCTGGTGTTTCCTTGGCAAACTGCCAGGCAGATGGAAAAGCAGCTGTTTCTTAAGATGGGAATGAAGAATTGCCAATTGATACAGTCTGATGACTTGTGCAAGATGACAGCTCATTGCTGACCCCGAAATTGTTTTGTGTGTGTGGTATCCCTTTGGAGTCCCAAAGGCTGACAACTAGATGCTAGAGGTCATTGATCGCCTCATGCAAAAGCTTCACAACTTGGAGAAAGTAAGTGTGTGCTGAGGATTCTACAGAGGAAGTGAGTTATTTCAACGTATTTCTCACAAAGCTGGACCACTCAGACATCAGCGCAACAGAATGTACACATGACTTGACTTTCTACTTTGTTGAGCTGAAAATCACGTGGTAAGTCCCCTGAACATGCTGTTCATCAAGGCTTCTACACAACTGAGTGTCTGATTCTTACTCAAAAACTCTAAGAGATTCCACTTCATGTCCAAAGAGATTGAAAACAGATCATCACCAATTTTTTAACACCACAAAAATAGAAATTATTACAATTGTGTTTTTTTTCTTTCCTTTTAAAATATCATTAAATTCTCCTCCTCACATTAAACTACTTTTCAGTTTGAACCTGGAGAGAGATAGTTTAGTAGCATGCTGAGAGAGAAAACTTGAGATCAAAAAATATCATTTAATTATAAAAATCAGTATTTATACTTAGTGAGCTAAAACGTTCTTTGTGGAGGGAAGAGCTGTGGATCTTTGAGAATTTTGGGAGAGTGGATGAATATAATTAAAATACATTGTATGAAATTCTTAAAGAATGAATAGATCATTGAAAATTGATATTATTTTTCTTTACACATAACCTTGACATTTCCCCTCACTTTAAAAAGAAAATTTTATTAATATATATCAGTTATACATATGGCTGGTTTTATTATGAAATGTCATATGTGCAAACAATGTATTTTAGTCAGTCACTCACACTTAGCAATGGGAAAATCTCCTATGATACCAAATGAAGGTAGAAGATGTGCATAATTATTTAGACAACCTTGAACTGTGTGGTTTAATAGAATTAAATGTATCACTATTTTCATACAACTAATCTTAAGGGCTTTTTCAATTTGCAAAACTCGAATTCCATACCAATTCAAATAACTCCCTTTCCTGTCCTCTGAAGACTCTTAACCACATCACACTTTAAATTGCTGTAATTTTGTCTACTTAGACATGCCATATAAATGGACGTTCAGAATACTTGTCATTTCCGCTTGCTATTTTCACTTAGAACACTGTTGTCAGGGATCATATATGTTGGAGCATTTGTAAATTTCCTTCCTTTTCAAAGCTGCAGGAGGATTTCTTTGTGTGCATTCCATATTTTTGTTTTTTTAGCACTTGATGCTGGGTTTATATCTTTTAGATGCTGAAAATGACACTACAACTTATGATGTTGTTCTCATTGAGTTGTAAGAATTCTTTATAAATTATTAATAATAACCCTTATCTGACACATGATTTGCAAATATTTTCTATTGTTCCTCAGGTTGTATTTCTCCACTAAGTATCATGGGATCTGATGAACAAAATTTTTAACTTTGATGTATTCTAATCCATATGCATTTGTTTAGTTGTTTGTGACTGAGTATTGGAATGAGTTAACTGCAAGACAAAGTTATATAAATGCAGGTTTACTGGGGGCAGCAGAGGAGGGAAACGAGAGAGAGAAGGGAGATATGTGAACAGAGATGGGGAGAAGAGGAGGAGAGATGTGGAGAGAGAGAGAGAGAGAGAAGAGAGGGAGAAGGGGGGAGGTAGGTAGGAGGGAAGAGGGAGAGACAGAGAAGAAGCCTAGAGGAACCAAAATGTCTGGACTATATATTGAAGAACCCCTGTGAGGTGAAACCCCACCCCTAGCTAGAGGGCAGGGTATGGCAGCCACACCCTGCACCAGGTAGGGACCTAACAGTTTAATAATAATAATAATAAAATCACCAAATCCACTGTAATGTATGATATCCCCCCCTATTTTCTTCTAAGTTTCATGGTTTTATCTCCTTGATGCATTTTCCAATTAGTTTTCAAATGTGCAATTTAATTTTATTGCTTTTGTGTCTGGATATTTATCTTCTCACAACTTATAGAAATGTTTGCCTTTTCCTATTACACATGTTGGCTATTCTATAATGAAAAAAATCACTAGGCTTTTAAAATCTATTGAGTCTCTATTGTCAGCAGCTGTTTGCTGCATTTATCACCTTGGGAAGAGACTGTGAATCTTAGAACCTCTCTAGTGACAGGAATTTCCTTAGCTTCCTGAGGTTTGGGAGCCTCCCTCTTTTCTCCCACAAGGGAATTTTACAATCCAAAGAAAATAGCTGCACAACAGACACTCAAAAGATCAAGCTTATTTGTATGCCCTCCTAAAGGGAAAGAGAAAGGAGGGTCATATGTCTCACAAGACTCAAACGGCCCATCCACTCATCTCTTGGATGTAATGTGAGGAATAAACAATGAAGACATATCTGGTACTCTTTGATGGTATTGGTACCCTTACATTCATTATCTAGGGGACTTTTCAGTGGTATAGCTTTTGTTGAGTTGTCCCTGATATGATTGGGACTATTTTCAGATCTACAAAGATATCCAGAAAAAAAAAATAATGAAAGCAACAGGGAGTCAAAATGTAGAAGTTATTCTTCGTGGGTAAAAACGGTCAGACTCCCACATCACAGGCTGTTGGCTAAAAATCTTAGTTCAGGGATGAGCTATGTCCTCAAAAGTTGTTGGCCAGTGGAGGCCCTGGCTCTTCTGCACACAGAATATAAGCTATTTCCACTGTTATTGTTTGTATGTCAGAACTGTATATTGCTGAAGACACTATATAGTTTGGTTTCAGGACATGAGGTAAATCAGGCTTGAACTAAGTTCTCTCTCTCTCTCTCTCTCTCTCTCTCTCTCTCTCTCTCTCTGCTAATTGGTGCTGTCAAATTCTGTGAAGTCTTCTGGGGCACATTTGTTATAAAAGTCCTACTATTTGGCTATAACCCAATGTGTTGCACTACCAGCATGGCAGACAGGAAGTGCCTGGTGATATCCTAGTGGCACAACTGACCTGATGCAAACCTTTTCCAGTCATGAGTATTGTAAGCCAGGTGAAAAAACCTACCTGTGAGGTCGTGAGCCCCGGGAGGGAAGCTACTCTTTTGTTTCATTAAATAAATATGGAATGTCTGTCAAGTTGTATTCTATGTGTTTACGTGGCTTATTTTCTTTTTGAGCTTATAATTAAAGCACTTCTGCCTTCCATTTCTCCTTCCAACGCATATACCTCTTCCTTCTCTTCTTCAAATTCATGACCTCTTTTCTCATTAATTGTTATCGCTTGTATATATGTGTATGTGAGTACATATGAATTCCAAAAATATAACCTTTTCAGTCTGTATGTTATACGTCTATACATTTTCAGGGCTTTGGCCCTGGATGACTGATTGGTGTGCTCTTCTCTAGAAAAGACCACCTTACAAGCTCCCAGCCTTCCCAAGTTACTTATTGTTCTTTACATGGGGTTGAGGCCTTACAGGCTTTACCCACACCCGATTTGGCCTGTTGTTTGAAGTCATTCTTGTTCAGCTCATGTCTGGGCAGTAATGTTGGTGAGATTTTATGGGTGTAGCTTCTGCTATTATGAGGAGACACAATCCCGTAGCAAGTCCCCTGGCCCTTACAATCTTCCCTCCCTTTCTTTCAATGTCAGGGTTTTTTGTTTGTTTGTTTTATGTATTCTGCATTTTTATTGGTTGTGGCTTTCTGTAGTAGCCTCTGTCTTTTGCAAAGAGAAAATTTTTGATGAAGACTAGAGTTATCTGTGGGTATAAGAACAAATGCTTATATTTGTGTTTATAGCTATATATTGCATCTACTGTCAGTTATGTTTTCAGGAAAGTTTTTTGGTTTTTTGTTTGTTTGTTTGTTTCCTGCAGTGAGCAATAGTTACTGAGGACACTCATAACAGCTTGACATGGTGGAAATAAGTATCTGTTGTTGTGGTCTATACTGTGGTGTGTTAGTGGGCAACTGCTTAACCATAAATTGATGGAAATAATTCAGATACCTTATAAAGCTCAGGGAATATAGTAGAAAAGGAGATGGAAAGAATGTAGGAGCTGTGGAGGAGCATAGCGGGTTCGGTAGCTAATTCTTCTGAATGAGAAATTAGCATGTGGACCTTAAATTAGAGCAGCTGTTATCAATTGCATGATACCCTCAAGATATCAGGCCTATTATCCCCTATTGTAAGGGAAGGAAAAAATTAATAAGGCTGTCAATGAGCTCCCATAGGGCATAGGTAAAGGATGAGTAACTTCTGAAACTCAGTGGTAGCAGGGGACATTTTTGTGGTGGGATTTTTTTTCTCTATCATTCACGCTGTGTGTTTTTCAGTGGTGTAGTTGTCTATAGATTGATCGGGAGAATTTCTAGAGGTTTAGCTTACTTTTGAGTTATCCATATTCTTATAAGTATTTCCCATTAACCCATTGGCATACCACGCTAGACTTGGACGGGATCCTCTTTTTTGGTCTGTACTGCTATCTTTGCTGAACACACACACACATCTCTGGATTTCTCCCCCACAAAAGTCATGCAACAACTTTCTTGTGGAATGTATAGAATTTGTATCAGGATGCGACCAAATAACAATCGTTTTTGGTGTGTAGTTATTTTTGGCTTGTTTGCTTTGCTGGTTGGTTATTTTTTTGTTTATTTGTTTTGTTTTCTAATGGGAAGTTGATTAAGGGAGATAAATCTATGGCAAACTGCTTGGCAATTATAGCATATGTGTACCAGAAGAAGAATGTGGTGTGTGGTATAGAATTTATAATCTAGGATGATTAGAAATTTAGATACTAAATTTCACAAACTGGCTCCGTTCCAGTATTCCTGAATGTGAGCCTGAATGCAAATGGCGTCATTAAAGAGAAAAGAACAGCAAAACTGTGAAATGTACAATTAATGAACTCCCCAAATACATGGATAAAAATGTCTCTAAATTAAAAAGATAAAGACTTGATAGATGAAATTCTATCTTCTTGTACTCTGAAAGTCATGGGTCCAGAAGGCCTCCTACACCAAATATGCTTGGGATTTTCTTAGCAAATATGTATCATGTCAGACAAAAATAGTTACATGTAATACAAATGGGGAAAAAATAGAACTGAACAGATGGTGTGTAAGGGTAATAATATCCAATTGTATCATATTATACATGATCTATTTATTGCATCTCAGGGCAGCCTCTGGCTAAACATTTCAACATAGTGGAAGAATGCCTTACCCTAGCAATCTTTCTTTCTTTCTTTCTTTCTTTCTTTCTTTTTTTTTTTTCTTTCAAGAAAATTGCAAGCCAGTTAAACAACTTACCATACAGTGTGGCAAAGAACCCTGACTCACACAACACAAATCCCCCTCATCCTATGGAAAGTATAAGCAGCCTGATGGTACATCAGATTTAGATGTCCACACACTGCTGCTGTGGTCTTGAGACACACAGGGCTGACCACTACAGGCGCTTCAGTGCAGTACATGAGCAACACTTTCATTTTCCTAGTCTTGAGGGGAGCCAGGAATTTTGCCTCTTCTGCTGCAGTATGGGTTTCTGGTTGCTTTTCTAATTTGCTGGTGTTGTTGGTAGGAACTGCTCTAAACTACTTTCTAATTCCTCTCGGATGTTCTCACTGCATCTGAAATAGATGTGTCATCTGTGATCACTTCACAGTCTTTAAAGGCACTTCTCTTAGAACTTCACAGCTTCCGTTTCCATTTAGCTTATGCTCATTTGCCTTGGCAGAGCCAATTAGATGAGATACATCTCCTGAACATCAAATTAATTTCAATATTTCCAGAACATCTCAGTCAGCTTAGGACCACATTTATCAAAAGATCTCCACTTTCCTGGAGAAATGCTGGGATGTTCATCTATAAGAAGTAGTTTGAATTAGAGAAGTGTGGAAGGACAGTGGCTGTTCAAGGCTGGAGCCAAGTGCCAACAGAGGCTTGCGGCTCATCCTCATCATCCCAGGGTGTGGAAAGCTGGGGCAGAAAGTTTTAAAATTTGGAACCTGCTTGGGTCATGTAGTTATATCCAGAACAGCTTGAGCTACAAAGCGATACTTGTCTCAGAAAAGAAAACAAAACAAACAAAAATTACAGACATATTTGAAATGTTCTGAGACTTTGGAGATTGAAACTTAAGAATACTTGGTTCATAATTAAGTGTTACAACCCCTGACACCAAGGGTAAATGTGACCAATCAATATTATTTTGTTGATAGTTTTTTTTCTCTTTTTATTTTGGTGGGAGTGGCAAAAAAGAAAAGATTAAAATAAGAATTCATGGATGGAGTGGCTGCTGATGGAAAGCTATATATTTCTTCCAGTTACTTTACGTTTAGAAACAGTTTCATTTATGTCATGTAATTTTAGACACAAAAATAGGTGATAAAACATTGCATAGAGGCCACATTGGATCATATCTGAGAAGAAATGTTCAGCCTTTGGCAAGGATTGAAGTTAGAAACGTAGATGAGTGGAGAAAAAAATAGATATGAGTATCTTTCTAGGACATTCTGTACGTGTTTAATTCCCTGAGATGTGAAATGCGTTCTTGAGACATGTTCATTGGATCGTTGAGAAAAGCTCTAGATTTAACAATGAAAGATTTTACTTCCTTAAGCAGTCTTGAGGATTGCAACATGATGGAGAGCTTCTCTGTGTTCCAGCCACAAGTTCCACTGGATGTGGCGTATTATTAACTATTTCAGAGTAAGTGAGAGAAGATCTCAGATACACAGTTCACTTGATTTTTATTTTGCTGGTCTTAAGACCATGTACACTGAGCTGTCACTTTTTCTAGGGCATTTCACCTCTGTTTCTTACCTCAAGATTAACTAAAGTAAATATGCAAAAACACAGTTCAAGTAAGAATGTAGGTGTATGTGAATTAAGCCCTACCTCAGCAAAGAGAAACTCTACAAGCCACAAAAATAAGTGTAAATCAATCTTCCTTGAATAACAGGAACTAACTTTTCTCTGATAATTGTTCAAGAGTTCTTGATCCTTATCACTGAGTGACAGGTGGATTAGGACAAAAGTTACCAACAGAGAAATCTGATTAAAAAATACTTAAATACTTTAGGCTTATGAATTGAATATTATTTCATGTAACTGATACATTCATATTAAATTCCAATATCAATACCAGATTGATGATTTTAGGGTTATAAAATAAATTGTAATTCACCTGATTAAGTGAAAGGTAAGAGGTGGTTTCTTTCTTCTGAGTGACTCGATAAATATCATCTGGAATTTTGCTAATAATGTATGTATTTTATAGGAAAAACTCAGGGTTAAACAGAAGTTTCATAGTTACGTAAAGATAAGTCAAAAGGCATGAGGCTCAAGGAGTGTTAAAATATTTGAGACAGGCAGAAGAATAAGCATTTAATTAGGAGTCAAGAGAGGACACGTCCTGGTGGCAGCTGTGCTTTCTAATTCTACACTATACAAAGGTCATTTGTTCTTTCAGATGTATGTTGTTACCATCTTAAAGTCACTGGCAAATTACTTACTGGACATCAAATACCCACACATGCATAACTTTGCCATGTACATTTGGGTTGACGCTCTGAAAAATGACTGCTGTGATTACATATTAAGCACTCTCTATTGGACATTTTAAACTAAGGCCTGCAGAGAAGGCAAGATCAAAGATGAAATAGAAATCAGTGCATAGTTTGTGATTTCTTTTTTCATAGTGACATAGTCACATCTTTATTTTCTGGTTTGTTTGATTTATCTCTTGTATCACTCTGCAAAGAAGTGATCCAGCCCAACTTGTTTTGAATTGAGTTAACATAGAAGTTGTTGGGATGGGGGAATTGGGAAGGACTCTCTTGGTGCCCCATAGTTCACTTGCCTTGATTAGTATAGCTGGCTTTCCCTTTTCTGTTGGGAATGAAGATACAGTGGTGAATCAGGGTCATGCAGAATCTTTTTCAAGTAAATTAAACGTTTTCCTACCTCCCAAATCCCTGCAGAACCAATATCTGGAATGTATGTCATTTTATTCTCAAATACATACTTATTGATGCTTTATTTACAATCATTCCTAAAAAATGGAATTTTTGAAGACTCTGTCTTGAAATCCATGGCTTTTACATTATTGACAAAGCTTTTTTCATATGCTGAAGAGATAGCTCCGTAGCTAAGCGTGCTTGTTGAACAAGTGTGTGAACCTGAGCTCAAATCTTTTCTACCCACATAAATGCCAGGCATGGCCAATGGTGCCTGTCACTCAGTAACATGGTGGGCAGAGACAGGCAGGTCTATTGTCAGAAGGCACAGTTCAAAGGGCAAGACTCAGTTCAGCGAGAGACCATGTAGACTAAGACCATAGGACACTTGCAATCTGCCGCTGACTTTCATGCACACAACAGCACATCCATGCATGCACACATAAGCATACATTTCAGACACTATATGCACATGAACACATACACAAAACACACACACACACTATACCTCATAAACATACCACACATGCCATACACAAAACTCCACACACACTTGCACACACACACACACACACACATATATATACACTTTCCTAGCAGCCCCTAGATTAGAGATGCTTAATTAGATGAAATTATAAAGCATGTCCTTATAATTATATCAACCACAGAGCCATAGCTTAGAATTTGACTGACTGGGAACCATTAACACGTGAATAAAATTGTTACTCTTTCCTGCCTGATTCTCATATTTGTGAATTTAGCAATTTTCCCTGGAAAGACAATTTACTCTTTGCTCTGTGCTAATCCAGGCAGTAAGTGCACAGTGATAAGATTAGACCCTGTTATCAAAACAGTATTTCCTAACTAGGCAGCTATTGCAGACTTGAACTGTGGCCAAGATGTATGAGCTGAGACTTTTATTTTAGTGGATTGCAATTAATTTTAATTTAAGAAACCCTATATCTTTAGTAGCTACCTTATCAATAGCACAGATACATATTATTTTGTTAATTGTAGAAGGATTTCTTGATCCGACGGAGATAGACACATTAAAAACATCTGCTCTTTTGTTCTTTACAGTGCAGTGTAGAGTATATACAAATCTTGTATGAAATATCAGACAGTAAGCTACTGGCTCTTTCCAAATGAGTCCTGTCTTAGCAGTTCAGCATTGCCACTGCTTCTAACAGCAGGGAAAAGCCTTGGTAATTGAAGAAGCCTAACTCTATTTTGTATACAAGATCTTTCTTAGGAAGAATACGGGCTTTGGACTGACGGAACACCGCAGTTCCAGGGGACAGTCCCCAATTACTTCATACTTTGGATGCTGGTTTTGACTTGTACCATGACCATCAGTTTTGCTAAGCACCCATGCACTCCGACATCGAGTTCTTCCTCAGTGTGTAGAGTTTCACCTTGGCATAGTTTGTTAAGGAGTCATCACAAAGCAATTTGTAGTATTTAAGACTGTGACGTAAACCATGAAAATTTATTTTTACATAGTCTTGAAAGTGAAGCAGTAGGCTTGGCTTCTTCAAGATGAAATACACATTTTATCTCTGTGAAAGTTGTTTTTTTTTCCCTTAATGATTATTTTTTAATGCCTTTAAGGTTTGGGTTTTTTTTTTTCCTATACTCCCATGTTATTTACACTTTTGCACTCTAACTTTTAAAAATATGCTTACATTGCTCAAAGCATCAAAGCTATCATCTACCATTCTTCACCTCTCAGCTAAGTTATTTTCAACTCAACATTATTTTTTAATCGCCCTTGGTACCAGGGGTTATTTTAAAGCATTATAATGTTTGGATACCCAGGGGTAGACTGTTTTAGACCTTGTGCTTGCATTAATCAAAAATTTATATGTGGAGGCACCTTGAAGACTATTAGGATGTGGGGCGCCAGGTAGGTGATATACAGTTTTAGCATGTCGCTAAAAATCACTTTGAGGACCTTTTTTGCTCTTCCACAACAAGAAAACAGGGTAACGGGACTGCTATCCATGAACCAAGAAGCCGACCATTGTCTGACACTTGATTGTGAATTTCCCATGCTCTAGAACCATAAGAAATATATTTCTGCTGTTTGTGAGCCACACATTTCATGGAGTTATGCCATCTGGTACTAAGTAAGCCAGGAGTCTAAAATTATTCTAATGTATATCTTTATGTAAAATATATATGTTTGCATGTATAAGATCTTCCAGTATTATACTGTTAGTTTAAATTAATTATAGAAACTTTATTTTATTGATCTATAAGTTTCATAAATATAACTGTATGTACACATTTAAAATCAAACAGATAGTAGTGTAGTTTTTGCTTCAACCATCAAACTTAATTTGGAAACCTATTTTAGGAGAACTGAGAAATATGTTCAAGGAGAGCACACATCTGCACTCATGTACACGTTACCAAAAGTAAGGCATTTATCTTTGTTCAGACTTTTAAATTGGCATTAAGTAAATATGTTTTATTTGTAATAAGATTATTTATGGACTTATTTTTTTTCCTTGATGTTTTAGGAGACAATCTGTGGGAGTGGTAATAAATCACGAGAAGAATTGTGAAATTCTCTGTGCGTTTAAACCTTCTTATTCTAAGCTATGATTTATTACCATGGGAACTTGATGGCATCATTTGTTTGCTTCATATTATTGGGTGTTTTAGGCATGTTTGTCCTTATGCTTGGCTGTGCTGTCTTTGATAGTGGTTTCCTTGGTAAAGAAAGCTCCTTCTAGGGAAAAAAAAAAGATATGTTCAGAAGCAGTAATACAAATAGAAAGTCTTCATATATCTCAAGAAGAAATGTATTCTGTGCCTGTACAAAACACTCCTGGCAACAGCTTTTTCTCCTCTGTCCCACTGACATTAAACAAATTCAGCATAATCCCTGGGTTCTCACGAAGGCACTGTTGACACTTAAACTAAGTCATTCATTCCAGAGAGGACTGTTTTGTTCACTGTATGATGCTAGGTAGCATGCTCATTTCTACAAAGAGACAGACGTGGTATGCCCTACCGCACTACAATTGTTGCAACAAGCAGATTGTCTCCAGAATTTTCTAAGTGCCTCCTGGAAGTAGGGGGTGTGCCTTGGCTGAGCTGCTGATGTGAGCATGGGTTATCTGAAGTTTCTTCTCTCCTCTCTGTTCTTTGCTTTAAAGATTTCTTCATCTCCATGATGGACTGATACTCATCATCTTGATAATGGACTGCTATTCATCACCTCACAATGAGCTGGTACCAATCTTCTATTTGGTGAACTGGTCCTCCTAAGTAGGCTGTCTACCTATCTTTTTCCACTATCATTCACTTCTGGATAGATATTTCAGTTCTGATCTTCTGTTCAGCTGAACAGTTTTCTCTCTCTGGACATGTGCCTGGCTCACACATAAAGACTTATTCATTCATTAGGGGAGCCATCCTTATCAGTAGAGAATACTGCTTTGCTACAGCTCCCACTGGCCAGTTTTGGAGACAGGGAGCACACAATATATCCCACATCTGAGCAAACCTGTCCTTTTGAAATACAGGCTTCTAACACAGCCAGATACACACTTTTCGACTTCTGAGAGTTTTGGGGAACAATAGCAGCATGTTGAAAATACTTGGATCACTTGCAATCAAGTTTCAAGTCTTCCAGTTTAGAATAAATAAGGAATAAAAGAACGAAACAAGAAAAAAAGGACAAATTGTTGGAAAAATTTTGGAGACACGAGGAGTTAATTGACAGATGTATAAGGGTATATGGAATCTAGATCTTTTGATTCTATGTCAAGGTCTGTGTTGAAAAGTATTAATCCTACATCACACTCACATTTGTTAAATGAACACATGAAAGAATGGTTGAATGGATTAACTACAAAACTAGAGTTGGGTTATGAAACTGTTGTCATTTTAATAATTAATCTCAATGACTCAATGCTCTGATACTGAAGTTAGTTTGCTACCATATCTATCTATTATCTATCTATCATTTATCAGTAAATATATAGAGAAATAGTTAATCAATAGATTAATCAATAGATCGATAGTTGGAGATGGATAGACATATAGATGAATATAGCATCAAATAGGTAGATAAAAAGATAGATAAATACACATTATATATTATATATAACAAATATTCATTCTCTAGATATACTGGGGGTAGAAAACATGATTCTGACTCACACCAGCCTTATTAAAAAGCATGTTGGATGCCTATCACATTTGTTGATAAAACAAGGAAAGGTTAGACTTAAGTAAGTATGCTGAGAAATTAGCCAGCCCCTTGGTTGGCTTCTGGCTTGATGGGAGCCTGTTAATGGAATTAGATTTTCTTCAGCACACAGGCCAACACTGAGACCCTTAGTATTATCCTTGTCCTACTCAAGACCGGCTTGGACATGAGCATGTGGGATATTTAGTTGCACCAGTGATGGACAGCTAGAAATTGGAGACCTTGTAGGAAAGAGTACAGTTAATCATGTAAAGTTGCAGACACAGGTGCTCGGAGATGGTAAATTATTGAGCATTGGACAGTGTAGTGGTCTGAAGGAGAAATGTCCCACCACAGTCTCATTTAAACACTCAGTGACAGTTGGTGGCATCATTTGGGGGAGGTTTAGGTGGAGGTTGACTTCCAATTTGCCCTCTCTGCTTCATGCCTATGGCTAAAGATCCTCCTCCCAGCTTCGTGCTTTGGCCTCTACACCTGGTCTGTGGCCCTGCTTCCTTGTTATGATGGACTCTTACACCTTTAAGCCCAAATAAACACCTGCTTCTTTAAGTTGGTTATTGTATCTTGTTACAGTGAAAGAAAAGTAACTCCTACAGGAAGTAAGTGTGGGAAGCAACCTTCAAGGTTTTAACATGATCAGGAGATACTCTTGATGCCTAAACTCCGTAGCGTCTACTGCATAGCAGTGTCAGAATTGAGTACATAATCTAAGCATTAAGCTTTATGTGAGAACCAGACAGTAACCATTAGCTGCTGTCATTTCAGAATGGTGTTGTACAGTGTTGAACACTTAAGCATCTTTCCCTATGCTACTCCACGCTCTTCCTGCATTCAGCATCAGCTCAGTTTGGATAGAATTGGGCTATTATTTTGCTCAGTTTGGATAGAAATCGTGAGAAGGTGAATGCAGCTCCCTTTGTTGTTACTGGCAGTTCTCAGCGCTAGTTGCGCTCAACAGCTGAACGTCAGCAGCTTCCACTGCTAGAAGCTCTCGGTGTTACCAGGTCTCTGTGTCAGAGCTCACTCTGCTCCTTGTAGATAAACATCATGAAAAGGGAACACCATACCATCGGAACAAGGCTATATTAGGGCTTTTTACACTGCAACATTAAGGAAGGCAGTGTGACGGATGGGGTTCCTAACTGGCTTTTCAGGATTTTCTCCCCCTAAAACGTGCGACTTTGGCATTTCCTTTTACGTGTTTAATAAAATGAATAGCAAAGCTTGAGTTGTAGACTATTTTCCTAATACTCCACACCAGAAGTCCATCCTACTACTACTGGAAGTTATCATACTGTAGTCTGAGGCTATCCCCTCAATTAGACTCTCTCTCTCTCTCTGGTGATAGAGCAAACTCAGACTCAATCACGCAGCTCTTCGGAGCAGTGGGTACTAATTAGTTAACTGTCACGTCTTGATCAGGTGCATTCAAGGAGGACCACTAAGCAAAGAGGGCCCTTTGCTTCATATGTCTCGCTCTCTAGATCTATAAAAAGTGTTTTATAGATTTTTATTTTATTGCATTGTGGTATGTGTTTTGCCTGCATGAATGTCTGGGCACCACATGCATACAGTGACTGGGGAAACCAGAAGAAGGAGTCAGATCTCCTTGGACTGGAGTTATGAATGGTTGTTATCTGATGTGTGGGTGTTCCTGTATGGCTATGGTTTGGTGAGCCAACAGGCAGTTGGAGGAGCCGCAGAGGAGGCTAGCAATATGTACTTTTTTCAGGGAAGGCAGAAGAAATGCTGTATGTGTTCCCAGACTTGCTTCTAGTTTTACTATAACACAAAGTACCTTTATCTACAAGTATGTTTATGGTCTGTAGAGCAAGTACCCTCAGAAAAAGGTTGACAGTCACCCATGAGCATATAAATGAGGTGAGCTCCTTGGCCTGAGTTAGCAAAGGAGTTGAGGATGTGGTAGAACTTTAGAATGCCAGAGCCAGTGTATGAACCAAAGGGAAAACTAACGGATAATCCTGGTTAAATTCAGCGGGGCTCCAAGCAAAACAACAAGAGATATGGATGTGAGTGAGCTAATTGTAGGGAGGAGGGGGTGAATAGTACAGTGAGATGGTGATACAGAAATAAGAAGAGTATGGTGTTACAGTAATAACTGTGTGTGTGTGTGTGTGTGTGTGTGTGTGTGTACTGATATTAATGTGAACCTGTCAAAGAAAAATTCAATAAAAAATTATTATGAGAAAAAAAACTATGTTTCTCAAACATATTCTGACTTAAAATGAGTTTGAATTTTTCTTCTCCAGAAAAACTGCAATATGGAGTAAAAAACCAAACTTTTCAACTTGGTTGTTAACTTGTGAACCAATTATGTGGCCTTAGGGACATAGTTTCTTGCGTCAAAAATGATTACCATATTCATCTGTCAGCCAGTGGAATCAGATGGTCTTCAATTAGCTTTCCATCTCTGAAATATTAAAGCCTCTTTATTTCGTGACTTCATAAGTAAGACAGATCAAACCTGAGGTCAGTTTGAAGTCTTAAATTGTGTCATACCCTACAGCAATTATCTTCTAGACCATATAGTCCTCCTTTCATGAAATGAAGATATTAGATTATAGGCTTTAGCATTCTTTTACAAATTAATTTATCCTTTGAGAAAGTCATCATATATCAAAAATAAATTAATTAATCCTGGTTGCACTCATATGCTCACCTTCTCTCAGCCTTCTCCTGTTTTCCACCAAGTCCCCACACCACATTCATGACATTCTTTTTCACTGCTGGTTGTGCTCTGTGACCTATTGGGTTTAAGCAGGGTGCTGTGGGCATGGGTCTGGAGATGTCCACTGGAGTCTGAGCACACTAACGGCTATATCCCTAAAGACAGTTTCTTCTCACACAGCAGTCTTCAAATGCTCAACTCTGCCCTGGGCAAAGAAGGGCCTCATGAGACCCTTCAACTGTCTATGAATGAGTATTTTCCTGGTTCAATCTGGTGTAGTTCCTGTGTAGACAGCTGTACCTGCCTGGACTTGATCAGTGCCGTGCCATGTCTATAAGATAGGGCTGTATCGGCATGCTCTCATCCTCTGGCTCTTGCATTCCTTCTGCTTCCTCTACTGTGATATTAGCTGAGCCCTTAAAAATGATTACTGGGCATTTTGTCTATGGCTAAGCACTCAACAGTCACTTGTTTGGGGACTTTGACAAGCCCTGAGTCTTTTCAATAACCTCTGCTCACTGAAAAAGGGAGCTTCTTTGATAAAGACTATGAGCGACACCAGTCCTGTGTTCCCAGAGGCCTGTTGCTTGCCTCTGCTGCAATGTTGACGTGAGTTCCTTTCTTACTCTGTGTCTCCATCATTCGGATATCAGCAACCGATTTTATAGTTGAGGCAGTCTTTCAACTTCAGTCCAGCAAACGGAGACAGATATTAACACAATCTCCATTTTATGAAGATAGTTTTCTAAGATTTTTTCCTATACATATTTTAGCAACTACGTAAGAGAATATGTGAATATCCAAGAAATCATACAAGAGAGGAGGAGGCTCAAGATTGCCTTAATAATTCGGATAATCTGTGTGCCGTTGCCTCGCATGTAAGTTTATTTCCATAAGTAAATTCAGGCAGATATACTGGAAGAAATTCTAAGTTCTAACCTCTGTAAGATTTGCGAATAGTCTCATGGAAACAAATTCAAAGTAGTCATTATGTGTGTTTTACCCTTGTTCATTTATTTATTTGAGAATCCACAAAAATATTTTCATCATCTGTGCCATTATATGTATGTGTATGTGTGTGTTATTTGGTATATGTGCACACGTATAAAGTTTAGATCTAGTGACACTGGCTTTCTTCATTCTCATATTATGTTTCTTCTGTGACTATTTTCTGTCTTTGTTTGATTGCTGTTTTCTGTATTGTTTTGTTTTGATATAGGGTTTCTCTGTGTAGCCCTGGCCGTCCTGGACCTCACTCTGTAGACTGGGCTGGTCTCAGACTCAGAGTTTTGACTCTCTGTGCCTCCCAAGAGCTGGAATTAAAAGTGTGCGCCACCACCACCCATAGATAGGCTCCGTCTATGCTTCTTAAACCTTGTTTTTGTTTATGTGAGTGTGCGTGCTTGTGTCCATGTATGTCCCCCACATGCATACAGTGCTACTGGATGCCAGAAGCTGACATCAAATCCCTTGTTTCTAGAGACATAGGTTGTTATAAGCCACTTGATTTGGGTTCTCAGAACCATTCTCCTCTGCAAGAGTAGCAAGGTTTTTAACTGCTGAACTACCTCTCCAGCCTTTCCGCCTTATTTTTTATTTCTTTTATTTGGTAATAAATAAATATTGAGATGGTAATATAATTTACACAATTTCTTTTTTCCCCTTCCCTACCTCAAAACTCCTATATAACTTCCTTTGCTCATTGCAAGTTCATGGCCTCTTTTTATTTTATTTTTTTCATTAATTGTTACATACATGTATGTGCACATTAATACAACCTTCTCGGACTGTATAATATTACTTGTGTGTACACGTTCTCAGGGACAGCTGTTTTGTATTGGATAACCAATTGATGTGCTCTTCTCTCAGCATCTCTGAAATGCCTTTGGGTAGGGTTATTTTTATGACAGATGGTCTCACTGAACCTGGAGCTCAGTGGATATAAATCAGCCAGCAAGCCCTAGTGATCCTCCTGCCTCTGTCCCCTTCCCTCCATTTCCCAAGCCCTGGGGTTACAGGCCTGTGTTATCACAACCAGATTTTTCACGTGTATTTTAGGCATCTGAACTCAGATTCCTGTGTTTGTGTGGTACGTACCTTCCCAGTTAACCCTCCTGCCCCACATCTCTAATCCACATTATTTTCAGAAAAATGGAAGCAGCACTATTTAATTCACTTTCTTCCATTTTCACTAAAAGTGGGGGGGGGGAGCCACTTTTAAAAAATGAGGTTGTGATTAGAAAAGAGCTCAGTGTGTGTGTTTCCCAACATCGCCAATTCGAATTCTTGTGGAGACCACTCATAAAAGTTTGGTTTTAGCTCTGTCATATTCAACCTCAATTTATTAGCTAGCAAATTCCTTTGTGTTGCCTAAGCTTCTAGTGGCATGCTTCTGAACCCTCTGCTTCATTGCTTCCATCCATTTACTTATTTACTTTTTGTTCATCTGACTTTAGAAGAAATATCCTCCAGTCATCAGATTTTCTTAGCATCTCTGATGAGGGGTTTAACGATCTAATTGCTTGCTGCTGTTTCAAGGGGGAGCTTGTCACAATAGGACGTCA
This sequence comes from Psammomys obesus, assembly GCF_907164565.1. Lineage (NCBI taxonomy): Eukaryota > Metazoa > Chordata > Mammalia > Rodentia > Muridae > Psammomys > Psammomys obesus. The sequence continues at coordinate 10,604,441 of NW_026593286.1, forward strand.
TCTTGTCACTAGGTTTTTAAAAAAAAAAAAAAACCCTAGATTTAAAAGATGAGTATTGAAACATACAAACCAACAACATTTCTCTGGCCTTCAGTAAAGGGGAAAAATAAATTTCTTAGATTTTCAGCAAACATGGCTTAGCTCAGATAAACCAACCCTTCTGCATTGAGTGTGCTCTCAGCCTAGTTGATAACTTTATTGTTTTGCATCCTACCAGCTCTCAGTTGCATCTATTTGCAGGATTCATATGCCTCACTGGACAAAAAACATACAGGTATTGGCTGGCTCATGTTCTGCTGATGGTCTCTTGTGACAAACCTTTGATCTAAGTTTGTTTTATTGTTATCTTAAAAGAGGAGATGTGCTTTTCGAGAGTAGCTCCTACCAGGCTAAATTCTCTGCCAAATGTCAGGAAAGCCACATGATCTCTAGATCGACCACTTGAGATAAGGCACCATGTACTTCGGGATAAACTGTTGAGTAAGAAGGAAAAAAGTTGCCACTGGGAAGACTCATCCCCATCCACTCCATTTGGATGACATTTTCCCCCAATACATAATCTGTGTGTTTATGGTGTGATGACTGGTAAGAGATGCGCCTCTGTGCATCTCTGCAGACAGATTATTTTGGTTTTGTTTATCAATATAGAAAGGTCTATCTCAATTGCAGGTAGGACCATCCCATAGGGAGGGAATCCTGCACTGCAGAAAGTGGAAAAAGGGAGCTTAGGACTAGTTTGTATTCGTCCTTCTCTGCTTTCTGATTGTAGATGTCATGTGACCATCTGTTTCCTCTCCTGCTGCCCTGACTTACCACACGCTGGACTGTGCCTTGAACTGTGAGATAAAATAGTCTCTTTCTACCTTACATTGCTTTTCATATTATTGTAATATCATATTATTATTAATGTCATATTATTTCATGACATTACCAAGCTAAGACAGTAGGTTAGTGGGCATTTCCTTAAAGGACTGGGGAACCATATGCTCCTCGTGAACTTAAGTGACATAAAATAATTATTACAAAATAGACCCCTCTGTCTGGCTGTTTCTTGAGCATGTTGCCTTTTGCCCTTCAAAACATTCTAAAGATGGGTTGACTGGCTTCCTTTATTTGACTCTTAGGAAATAGGCATGTCATTTGTTAAATTTAGACAAATTTCACAAAAAAACAAGTATACATGCTAGCCCCAAATCACCTCTTTCTCATCAAGACTCACTAAAAAATAGTTCTACTTATTGTTTTTTCTCAAATTCACAACTTACTCATTTTTATTGACACACACACACATATAAAACCTTAAATCATCACAGCACCACGAGAAATCTCTGAAATTCAGTGCATTTCATAAAGTGTTAAATTTGTATTATTATTTTATTTTATATATTTCTTTTGTAAATATAAAATAGATTAAATGAGACCCAATCACTCCATCAACATTGACTACCCACTGAGTATAAAATAATCCTTAGAACAATACAGATTTTTGTCCTCTGCTTAGAATTTCTTGGAAGCTGATGAAATTTGGTTATCTCTGTGTCTTTATTCCATGTCATAGTATGACTGACAATAATTACCAGGATACATTTTTTCATTGATTTTAGAATCAGTTACGTTATATAAGTAGGTCTCTATTTGGGGGTCAACCAGATCAGGGAAACTGATTGGCTTTACTCCTGGACATTGAAGAGAATGGGCCTCTCTTCAATATGACTCTTTTCTTCAGCTGGTTCCTTGGGGAATTCAGGATGACTTACATGTGACAACTTCTCAGTTCATTGCTGTTTATGCTCAGAATAAGGTGATTAAAAAGCATCACTGTTGTTTGTCTTTATTTCCTGGTAATAGTACCAGCAGTTGTAAGAAACTGAGATTATTTTTTTATCAATGCTGGCCACATTTGTACATGGTTCAATGAATGTTGCATGTGTACATGGTTCATGTACACACAAGATAGCTAAAGCTCTGTGTGGATGAGCTCATCAAGGTAAATTATGTGAAGCAAAAACACTGAAAGTCTAACTATGAGGGACAGAAACGTTCATTGAAATATAGAGTGAATGAAGAAAAAAGAAAATTCTGCAAAGGCAGAATCAAAATATGTTAATGTCAGAAGATTTAAATCAATGAGTATATTGGCTTCTAAGAGCTGCATCATTAAAAAAAGTGATAGATGGCTTAAAGTTGAGAAGCTGTTCATAGTTTGAAGAAAACTCAAAACTTATAATGTGGGTAGAGCCATTCTCCCTGTGAAATCTCTATGCAAATACATTCCTTGCTGGTCCAGCTTTGGGGGAAGGGGCTTCAAGAGTTCCTTGATTTCTAATACATAACTTCTTTCTGCTTTTTTTTTTTTTTTTGAATGGTCATCTTTCCTCTGTTTCCTCTGTTTTTCCATGTCTTTCTTTTCTGTCCAAATTTTCATCAATTAAAAAGGAGAAAAAGAAAAAAGAATCTCAGTCTCATTGGACCAGACCCCACCTTCCCTAATGATGTCCTCACAACTGGGTCACATCTGCAATGGGTATTCGTTCAAATTAGATGAATGAATGGCCATAGTCATGGGAGCTAAGGATGAAGGCTTCCTTTGGAGGATAGAATTCAATCTATAAGAGTGAGTGGGGATGGAAGGAGGGTCCAACAGAAGAAGCAGAGGAGGGAAGATGAAAGATAAGGACAAAGTTTGTTCTCTTGATTACAATATGTCTTATAACAGTGTCAATATTGGTGTGGTGGGAGAAGTGAATTATGTAAGTGACATCATCGAGAATGGGGAACAATGACTAGAATGTATGTGTGTGATTGAGCCAGTGTGGATGATATTTACACGTGTGTAAAGCTCTCCTCTTTATGTATGCATTAAGACAGGTTTCTCTGTTTATTACTGTCTCATTAGTCGTTCCCATTCTTCTTATTCGTTAGGCAGATAAAAATCTCTTGATGTAGTGATAACTAAATGATCCTCTGAGAAGCTAATAATTGGGCAGGAAGGTATGTAGAGACATATGGATGTGCCCAGATTGAAGACCAGTCTTCCGGACTGATAAGTGCAATAGAGAAGCAGGCCCCCTGTCCTACTGTGAGAAGATGAAGCAGACCTCCTACCCTACTGTGAGGTGATGAAGTAGAGTTTCTCTGTGGTGAAGAAGGAGACTTACTGCCCTACTTGCTCTTCTGAATCCTGGGCTGTGCACTAGCTGAATAGAGATGGCCCAGTGTCACGCATGATCATATGTAGGGGTGTGAATAATTCACATTGTCTAATTCTAAAAGAAGTCACAAATAGCTCAGAACCTCCTCTTCAGAACCTTTGTGCCTAATTAGTATTGATTAAGCTTCGTGAAATATAGGTAATGACGGCTATTGCTGTAAACATTTTTTCTGTCATGTCACACTTAAAAAATTAAGATTCTTCTGGACATGGCAGCTCGCTCTATTATCTTGGCTCTTGGGAGGCTGAGGTGGAGTGTTAGCTTATGTTTGAATTCCAGCCCAAGCTACATAGTGAGTTCCAGGATAGCCTCAACTAATGAATGGGCTCTTATGTCAGAAGTAAAAATAAAACAAACCACAACTATTCCTCTATTGCATAAATGCTACAGCTTGCCCTTTCTTAGTCTATATATAATAAACTGATCTGTCTCCATAATGTGATATTTGAAGCTATTAAAATAGGTCCCAAAAGAAACGCAAAGACAAAAACAAAAACAAAAAAGCTTTAAAAAGACCACTGTGACTTCACCCCCCTTTACTTTAACAAAATTCTCAGCTTCCTAGACTCCTGTTGTCACTTTGCATAGCGAGCAGATTAGATTAGTGACCTCCAGGCACCAAATCTGCGTGTTTCTCCTTCAGTCAGTCCCCATCGATTCAATGTGCCAGAATCTGACATTTTTCCAGCTTTATGAAAGAAGTCTTTGGAGCAAGAAGAAAGACTATCTAAGACAATGGTAAGGAAACATTCGGTTACTGGCAGAGGTAATGGTTCCAGCAGGGCACACTTGATCCCTATCAGACTTTGAGAGACTCTCAGGAGAAACCATTATGCTTAACAGAAGCAAATAGCTTTGAGTTTTATCTTGTGTTTAAGAGTGTGTGTGTGTGTGTGTGTGTGTGTGTGTGTGTGTGTGTGTGTGTG